>NC_135232.1:649401454-650001454 GCF_051348905.1 Ranitomeya variabilis | reverse complement strand
GAAATATTTTTAAATGGTTAATATAGACTTCAAGAATTGCTACCATCCAATAGGCGCTAGAGACCCTGTCCTTTTTGTCTGTCAAGAGGCTAATTCCCAGGGAGCTTTGCATGGACCATAAATCTCCGTGCCAGATTGATGGTCTCCTAACGGGAATCTGTAAGCAGGTTTTTGCTATGTAATCGGAGGATGGCATGATGTAGGGCAGTGTTCCCCAACTCCGGTCCTCAAGAGCCACCAACAGGTCATGTTTTGAGGATTTCCTTAGTATTGCACAGGTCATTGAATGCTTGCCTGTGCAGGTGATGCAATTATCACCTGTGCAATACTAAGGAAATCCTGAAAACATGACCTGTTGGTGGCTCTTGAGGACCGGACTTGGGGAACACTGATGTAGGGGTTAAAACGCTGAACTCAACGATGTGTCACGTCAGTTTGTGTGGTGTTTTACTTAGACTGAAGCATTAATCATCTAGTGATTATTATTTTTTTTTTAAACCGTCTTTATTGATCAATAAACAGAGAGTACCTAGTGATTATTATTGCTCCGACTAGTTGCACATGAACCCTAGTTCGACTTCGCCCCTGTGATAAGCAGCTCGCTGTCAATAAACAATTTCTATATACAGAGCCTGGTATTGGCGGTGTTACCTTTCTCAGCTCTGCTGTATTGCTAATTTTAAAAACGGTGTCAGAATGGTTGCATCCAATAAAGCTAAGGCTAAGTTCAAATTTGCGTATATGTGCGCAGCGTATCATCTGCAAACACGTTTACGCTGCGTTTTTTTTTATCTGCATCAGCTTACGCATGACAGCAAAAAAACGCTGCGTGTGCATGCATTTTTTGTCTGCGTTTGAGTTTTTTATGCACATGCGTTCGATATTTCCAGGAGGGCTTGTCTCAATCAGTTCCTGGACATGCGCAGTCCGAATTATGCAAGCGTATCGAACGCATGTGTACACAAGGACATGGGTATGCATGCCTTCCCATAGACAGTAATGCGTTTTTTTTTTTAACGCACTCATGCGGATGCCCGCGCATACTTGACGTATTTTTGACGCCTCCAAAAATGCAACATGTTGCGTTCGCCGCTCCCAGCCTCACACCGCGAAAAGACGTATGTGTACGCAAATGCGTACACCATGTTAAATATATGTACGCATGTGGATGTATGCGGCTCAAACGCTGCGCGCACAGACGCAAATGTGAAACCAGCCTAAGTGATACATCGTTGGACTCGTGGTCTGGTGACATATCCCTTTAAGGATAGTGTACCCCATAAACCTATTATGTAGCAATAATTTATGCCCAAAATGCATCTGTTTGCTAATGCCGAGGAACCTCTCTTATGATTATCTGGGTTCCGTTATGTGTCACTCTTTAGAACTGAAGAAAAGTTGTGCATACTGCACTTATTCTTATGTTTTAAAAACGGAAACCAGAGGGAGACCATAATAATCAGTGGACCCCCTCCTTTTTTATTTTGTAT
Organism: Ranitomeya variabilis; assembly: GCF_051348905.1. Classification (NCBI taxonomy): domain Eukaryota; kingdom Metazoa; phylum Chordata; class Amphibia; order Anura; family Dendrobatidae; genus Ranitomeya; species Ranitomeya variabilis. Next base: position 649,999,964 of record NC_135232.1, on the reverse strand, counting down.
CACTTAGAATTCATGCCCAAACCGGGCCCTTTTTGCTACCTCTCTGATCCTATAACGGAAGATGGACGTGTGACCAGAGCCTTACACGTAAATAATGTGTCGCTTATTTATATGATTAAGCCCAGCTCATCTACATCACTTTTTTTTTTTTTTAATCCTCTCGTTGCAGTGCCTAGATGCCAGCCGACCCTGGCTGTGTTATTGGATTGTGCATAGTCTAACCTTATTAGATGAACCCATCCCTGAATCTGTAGCATCAAGGTGAGCGTTGGTTTTATTATCTTCCTAACCACAGGATCTGATTATTTTCTCTGGTTTTAGGGTCCTCTAGTTACGTTAAGTGTTCGACATTTTTGTTACATAAGTGTATGATTCCTCTGACTGGAACTTGAAGATTGGAGCCAATTTTCAGCCTCCGACAAAAATTTGTTAAGATTCGGGCTCAAATCTGCAGTTACCATATGTGATTGACAACTTTTGAATCCTCACAGTACGTGTTGTCAGGATTCTCTGCGAGCGGAAGTACGCATGACCACAAGTATGCGATCTGACTAGATGTGTCACTTGCATTAAGCGATGCTGCACACGTCTAGTTGGCATGTAGCCGTTAGTATGCAAATCGTAAACTTGCGGTCACGTATCACCCTGCTCTCTCCTGGTACCAGAGAATTCTGAGGACTCACAAGTCTGCAGTCACATAGTAACGGCAGACTTGAACCCCAAGCCTGGACAACCCATTTGACAAATCTGCGACATGTGAATATACTCTTTTAGAGATAACGTTTCATTGACGTTTCATACTGGTTGTCTTTGGATACAGTCAGCAAGTTTGTTTGTTTGTTAAAGAAGCACAGCCATCAAAGTTTTAATCTTTTTAGTAAATTGCAGTCATCCTGTAGCACTGTCTACTTACAATAGCTCATTTTGCCTTTCTGCCCAGCAAATTCTTCCATTCTCTAGTGTATGTAGAAACAGGAAGTCTCTTGTCCCTGAAAAATTGACCACCTGTTTTTACATAGAGCTTAGAAGGCTTCAGCTAGTCAGTTGTTTATCACGTGATGTCATAGCGCTAATGGAAAAAAGAAGAATTAGCTGGGTAGAAAGGCAAAATGAGCAATTCTAAGAACACAGTGCTATATAATATGATTATAGGATAAAAATTATGATAGGAGGAGTGCTGCTTCAAATCCGTAACCTCTTAGGCTAGTTTCACACTAGCGTTTGTAGCAGCTGCGGAGGGCTGCGGACTTCCTCCGTGAAGCCCTGCCCTCGGCCGCACCTCCGCTGCTAGCTCCGCCTATTTCCGCATGCGGCCAGCATGCGGCCTGTGTACCTATCATTAACATTAGGTACACAGGTCGTGCCGCAGTATGCGGATGCTTCCGCATGCGTCGTTTTGACAATGCGGAAAAGAAAAAAAATTGCTTCAAGCTGCGTTGTACGCTGGTCACCGCATGGTCAAAACGACGCATGCGGAAGCATCCGCATACTGCGGCACGACCTGCGTACCTAATGTTAACTATAGGTACACAGGCCGCTTGCGGAAATAGGCGGAGGTGCGGCCGAGGGCAGGGCTTCACGGAGGAAGTCCGCAGCTGCTGCAAACACTAGTGTGAAACTAGCCTTAACCGGGCTTCTAAATACAGTGCAATAGTTTTTTGTACATCAGATTAGTATATATTGCTGGGTGTAAAGACTCCACTGTGCAACTTTCAGCTGTGAAAACTGGCAAATTGTGAATGCATCTGAGGATTATAATACAGACTGTCATGTTATATCTGTGTATAAGTAGTTGAATCACTTTGTCAATACATCACATTACTTAAGTTTTTAAGCTGTTGAAAAGTAACTAAACCTTTTTTAAATTGAGTTATTGATCAGTCTTTGCAAAGTTCTAAATCTTTATAATACACTCCATTATCATATCTTGCTTCATTTTTTTCCCAAGAAAGTGCTGTTTCAACTGCCTTGTTCCTGCACTTAGAGTAGCTATTATGAACTTCAGAACTAGCAAATACCCATGTCCTATGTGAACTTCTCTGCTCCCCCCCACCATGCTCAGACAAGGTGGGCATTTATAAATAGTGGTAGAGAATGGGGAAGGAGCAGAGAAGTTTACACAGTGAGTGAGATTTTCTAGATCTGCAGTTCAAAACAGCTACTCAAAGTGCATGGACAAAGCAGCTGAAGCAGCATTTTTAGTACAGAGTGTGGGAGAAATAAGGAAATATAAGGTATTGGAGCATTTTGATGTTTTTGGATAAATTCATAGTTGAAGCTGTATGCTAATGAGGTGCAATTTTGGGGGTGGGCACTGCTCTCACACTTCTCCTGCCTCTTCCTATTCGCTGCCTGCCTCTTGTCTCTGACAGGTCACTCCTGTTTCAGTGCCCTGAATAGGCAGAGAGGCAGGAGAGCTGCAAGTGCAATGTCCTTCCAATGCACTTGCAGCTCATTGGCATACCTTTCTTGTACAAATGCATTTTGCAGAAATCTAACTACGTATTGACTCAGCATTAAAGCACCTTTACATACATGTTATTAGTTGCCGATGACAGGTTCTCTTTAAGGTTGCATGCGGAGGATATGAAGCTGTACAGATGCTCACGGGCTGCAGAAGCCAGAGCTTTCATCTGCAAAGCTATAGGAATAACAGTTCTCATAGCAACTTGTCCCTGAACTGTTTCTCTGCCTTGAATATCATGAAAAATGAGTTTATATAAGATTCATAACCTGGTTCTTTTTATTTGCACAAGGGCATTTGTATGAAATAGCTTTCACCGCTGCACACAGTGATGTACAATGTATGAATCTGTAATCATTCTGATCAGTACGCCTGGCGCACCACGTTCATTGCCGTGTGACACATGTATGACATGGTCCCTGGCCGACGAATCGGAAGAGGCCCTGGGGATGGCGGCAGCTAGGAGGAGCTTTTTGCTCAACTCTAGTGGTTTTCTTGACACTGACACCAGGCAGGCAAATTACCGTATATACTCGTGTATAAGCCGAGACACCTAATTTTGCCACAAAAAACTGGGAAAACGTATTGACTCGAGTATAAGCCGGGTATGCATTGTCCCCTTATCCCCATCCTTTGTCTGCATGGCTCCTTATTCCTCATTCCTATCCTTGCATGAGTAGTTCCCATGAGAAAAGCATTTAAAAAAAACATCCTACTTGGCTTTTCTGCGTGCCCTCGCAGCATCTTGTTCCGGGGCCAGCAACTCCTGCAGCCGAGCGATCACATGTCCCTGCTAATTAAGGGAATGAATATTCACCTCTGTCTCCACGCCTATGGGAGTGGAGAGAGGTGAATATTCATTACCTAAATGAGCGGGCACCCGTGGAAACGGGTGGCTGTAACTGTAAGAGAAATGAATATTTGCCAGTGCAGTGAATATTCATTTCTCTTAGCAGCGGGCACAATCTTTAGCTGCAGCCGTCGGCTCCTGCCTCTGTGACCTCTCCCTCACTGTCTTCTGGGACAATGACTCATGTATAAGCCGAGGGGGGCGTTTTCAGCACAAAAAAGTGCTGAAAAACTCGGCTTATACACGAGTATATACGGTATCTCATTGCGTGGATTTCTGCTATTGTGGCAGAAATTTCAATGGATATATTGTATATACACTGCTCAAAAAAATAAAGGGAACACTAAAATACTACATCCTAGATATCTCTGAAATATTCCAGTTGCAAATTTTTATTCATTATATAGTGGAATGTGTTCAGAACAATAAAACATAACAATTATCAATGTAAATCAAAATGAATATCCTATGGAGGTCAGGATTTGTAATGCTGATCCAACTTCAGTGGAAATGCCTCATGACAAGGAAAAGTGCTCAGTATTGTGTGTGGCCTCCATGTACAGTAGGGAGGTCATACAGGCACAACACCTGGGCATGCTCCTGATGAGGTGGTGGATGGTCTCCTGAGAGATCGCCTCCCAGACCTGGACTAAAGCATCCGCCAACTCCTGGACAGTCTGTGGTGCAACATGACATTGGTGGATGGAGTGAGACATGATGTCCCAGATGTGCTCAATCGGATTCAGGTCTGGGGAACTGGCGGGCCAGTCCATAGTTTCAATGACTCCTTCATCAGGCAGGAACTGCTGACACACTCCAGCCACATGAGGTCTGGCATTGTCCTTCATTAGGAGGAACCCAGGGCCAACCGCACCACCATATGGTCTCACAAGGGGTCTGAGGATCTCCTCTCGGTGCCTAATGGCAGTCAGGTTACCTCTGGCGAGCACATGGAGGGCTGTGCGGCCCTACAAAGAAATGCCACCCCACACCATTACTGACCCACTGCCAAACAGGTCATGCTGAAGGATGTTGCAGGCAGCAGTGTATTCAATTTGTATATAATCCTCCTTGCTGAGCTTTTTTTAACTTTTACTTAATTACTGTCTTCATTCCACATGACTCTCATAAACCTCTACCTACCAATTTTATTTCTTATTTTTGTGCCATAGTGTTTGCCAGTTTCTAGCACGGTGCCAGGCTCCTACTGGTGGTTTTGGAGGTGGTCCCTGCCAGCAGCCTCATCTTGCTCCTACTTATGCAGCAGTCAATGCTCTGTGTACCATTGGGACTGAAGAAGCTTACGATGTCATTAATAGGTATGTCTTGTTAAAAAGCTGTCAAGGATATCATGCAAGTGACCCAATGATTTGCAGGAGTTGGGTCCAAACTTTTGGGCAGGATGCTCCTGGCATGCTTGGTATTCATCCATAACCCCCCCTCAGCTCAATTAAATTGCTATTTCTCGATCGCTTCATTGGGGGACACAGGAAACCATGGGTGTATGCTGCTGACACTATGCACAAAAAGGTTAGCGCCTCCTTTGCAGTGTACACCCCACTGACTGGCACTAGGTTAATCAGTTTAGCTTGGTGTCGGTAGGAAGTGGACACGGGTCTTTCACTAGATCCATATCTACCTTGGTTTTGATCGTTTTCCTGTAACGTGTCTTCTTTATCAGATGGATCTTCTCCTTTACCTCTGGAGGGATACAGTGTGAACAGTCACACTGTACTCCCGCTTAGAGACCGAGTACGGCGTGTACTGCCACCCCGTATTCTCATATCTCTAGCCAGCAGGACCCCAACCCCTAATGCATGAAGAAGGTTTAGGTGATCCGATCACTAGTCCTGGCCCCCGTCTCCTACCCACTCGCCCACTGGAGCCTGTCAGTTTCAGGAGGCACGGACGTCCCACAAGACTCTCGGGTGTCTAACTAAGGTCTCTTTTTCAGGATAGAACGGTACATCTCCTCTCTTCTTTCATCAGGTTTCCGGTCCAGAGGTGACAGAGGAGAAAACTTTGGTAAAGAGAAAGATGATGAAGATGTTAAGGAAGAAGATAAAGAGGAAATGAAAACAGGGATGAAGAATGGAAGGAAGGGCAAGATCTTTCTGCCCCCCAAATAGGGTTCTTGAATTGGGTATGGGCGCAGGGCGTTATCCCTAGAGCTTTATTCTGGGTATAGACCGTTTTTTGGTGTATATAGGGCCTGTATCCCTCTTAATTCTAGCTACATTGGGGGCGCAGGGTTACCTTACAGGTAATTTCTGGGCTTCCAAGCTACTATCCTGTCTCGGCAGCCGCCTTTTCTAAATCTAGGCCCTGGCTTCAGCGTGGGCTTGTCTCGGCGGTTAGCTCCACCCCCTCTTCCAAACCTTTTTGGCGGGCTTTTCTCCTGCCCGTCACTGGCTTCACTTCTGTTTTTGGCGTTTAGCTCCACCTCCCGGCAACTTCGGGCGGGTTTTTTTCTTCTGCCCATCGCTGTCACGCCCCCTCCTCTTAGTTCCTGCGGTTATCCGTGTCACGCCCCCTTCTTTTTCCTCAGTGACACGTATTCTGCGCACACTTTTCCTCTGTGGGTCCTCCTTTTCCTCCATGCGGTTGCCATTTGCCAGCATCTGGACCCAGAACGTGGCACCATCTCTGCAGGGAACTCGGAATCTCCTCTTGCAGCATGGAAGTAGTCTTCAGGGCCTTCAGATTACTGTTTTACAGCCTGGAAGCAGACTTCAGGACCTGCATCTTACTGTGAGTAGCTCTGCTCTGCAGCCTGACACTCTCCTCAACATATATCTTTCTGTCCGCTAACCTTCTTGCATTAGTTAGTGGCTCTTCTGTTTATCATGCCTAATCCTAATGGAGATCGCTTTCACCCGCCTGCCTCTTCTTCTTCTACTCTTATTATGCACTTTGTCTGCTCTTCCTGTGCCTGCTACCCAGGAGTCCCCTACTGCTCCCTGTGATAGTGGTCCTTCTACATCAGTGTGGGCCTCCTCTCTGTCACAGTCTGGCAGACCTCACCAAGGTGTCGCAGACCCTGGTGTCCATTATTGACTGCCTGTCCTTCCCTTTGCAGTCGCCAGCGGATTGCAAGACTTAACGGCTGTGCCTACCAACAGGGGCCGTAAGGTATGTAGGCAGGAGCGTCGTTCTAGATCTTCCTCTTGCTCAGTCTCTCCCACTGGCCCCTCCCAGCTGACTACTTCTTCCCGATCCTCCTCTCCGGAATCAGCCAAGGCGGTTTCTGATGTACTGTCCAAGGATTACTCGGACCTGGATCCTGACTGGGCCTTTAACGTGAGAGACGTGGTCCAGAGACTCACTGTGGTGGTGAACCAGACCTTTAACATTAAGGACACCACTACAGAACCCCCAGTACAGGCAGTTTTGTTTAGACGGTCAAGACCAGCACCTAAGGTCTTTGCCCTTCATAGGGAATTTGAGTAGGTACTTTCCAGGGAACGGGACAACTCAACCATACTCCTCCAAAGAGGGAAACGCCTCGGCATCCTATATCCCTTCGCCCCTGAGTTCATTGTGAACTGGACAGCTTCTCCAACTGTGGACCCTTCAGTTTCCAGACTGTCCACCGGTACGGTCCTTCCTTTTACGGATGGAGCATCCCTCAAGGACACTAATGACAGGCTCATAGAGTTCTTTGCAAGGTCAGTCTTTGAAGTGGCCTCTTCTACATTATGCCCTGCCTTTGCCACCACCTGGGTGGCAAGGTCTATAGCTGCATGGGCTAAGCATCTCCCTCAGGGCATTCTTTCTGAAACCCGACCGGAGGAATTGGCCAACCTCACGGACCAAATTTCTCATGCAGGGAAGTACATGGTATCCGCCTCTCTTGAACGCTGCTTCATGTGCTGCTCAGGCGTCCAGCAATATAGTGGCCAACCGAAGGACCATTTGGCTTAACCCCTTCAAGACGCAGCCCTTTTGCGTTTTCGTTTTTCCCTCCCCTCCTTCCCAGAGCCATAACTTTTTTTATTTTTCCGTCCATATGGCCATGTGAAAGCTTATTTTTTTCGGGACAAGTTGTACTTTTGAACGGCACCATTGGTTTTTACCATGTCTTGTACTAGAAAACGGGAAAAAAATTCCAAGTGTGGTGAAATTGCAAAAAAAAGTGCAATCCCACACTTGTTTTTTGTTTGGCTTTTTTGCTAGGTTCACTAAATGCTAAAACTGACCTGCCGTTATGATTCTCCACGTCATTACAAGTTCATAGATAAAAAATAACCTAGTCATGTTAGGTGTCTAAGTGGTGAAAAAAAATTCCAAACTTTGCTTAAAAAAAAAAAAAAAAATTGCGCCATTTTCCAGTAGCGTTTCCATTTTTCGGAATCTCGGGTCGGGTGAGGGCTTACTTTTTGCGTGCCGAGCTGACATGTTTAATGATACCACTTTTGTGCAGATACGTTCTTTTGATTGCCCGTTATTGCATTTTAATACAATGTCGCGACTAATAAAAGTTATTCTGGCGTTTTGAATTTTTTTCTTGCTACGCCGTTTAGCGATCAGGTTGATCCATTTTTGTAATTGATCGGGCGATTCTGAACGCGGCGATACCAAATATGTGTGGGGGTTTTTTTGTGAATTGCTCTATTTTGAATGGGGCGAAAGGGGGGTGATTTAAACTTTTTTTTTTTTTTTTTTTTTTTTTTTCCCATCTTTCTTAACACTTTTTTTTTTTTTTTTACTTTTGCCATGTTTCAATAGCCTCCATGGGAGGCTAGAAGCTGGCACATATAAATCGGCTCAGCTACATAGGAGCGATCATCAGATCGCTCCTCTGCAGCTGAATTACAGTCTTGCTATGAGAGCCGACCACAGGGTGGCGCTCACAGCAAGCCGGCAACAACAACCATAGAGGTCTCAAGGAGACCTCTGGTTGTTATGCCGACGCATCGCTGATCACATGATGGGGGTCGGCGATGCGGGCATTTCTGGCCCAATGGCTGGAAGCGGTAGTTAAATGCCGCTGTCAGCGTTTGACAGCGGCATTTAACTAGTTAATTGCAGCGGGTGGATCGCGATTCCACCTGCCGCTATTGCGCGCATGTGTCAGCTGTACAAAACAGCTGACATGTCGCGACTTTGATGTGGGATCAGCGCCGGAGCCCACATCAAAGGGAGACACACGACATGTGCAGTGCTAGTACGGCGCATGTCGTGAAGGAGTTAAAGTGTGGCAGGCAGACTTATATTCAAAAAAAGTCCCTTACCAACCTTTTTGGCTCCAAGCTGGACCAAATTTATTAAGGAGGCCACCGTAGGGACGAGCTCTCTCCTTCCTCAGGCCAAACCTCGCTGTCCTCCTTTTGAAGCATGAGTTTCGGTCCTTTTGGCCCTTTCATCGTTTCTCTTCAATTGAGGTTTTCTCCCACCAAGCTAGAGGCCACAGGCTCGCCAGGATAAGAGAGTTTCCTTTAAACTCTCCCCCTCTGGGCGTTCCCATAATGCACACGGTAGTTCCTCCAGGACCAGTCCTGGCAGCTTCCCCCCCCCCCCTCCATCCTCCCTGTACCTCGATGACACTTTCCCCAAGACTTCGTTCTTCTACCGAGCTCAGAAAAGCCTGTCCATCGTTTTCGAATCCCTGTCTCCAGGGGCGCCGGTCACGCTAATAGCATCGGATTGGCCCAGGAGGTCTTGGTTTGCATTAGTAGTCCATTCTTCTCTTTGACGGCCCCTGGAGGCTGTCCTAAGGGCCGGTCTGCCACCAGAATTCTCAGTCACTAAAGGACCAGGTGTCAGTGCTGCCCATCGTTTTTTGCAGAAGGATTTTTCCTCGTTTTTCAGGTCAGAACTTTTCCCCACGGGGTGGCGCACGCGCCCCCCCTTTCGTAAGACAGACTTATTCCCCAGAGGTGTGCGCAGAGGCCTTTCGACCTCTAGGACAACAATTGCTCTCTGGATCCGGATGACAATTTTGGAGGCATACCGGGTCCCCCAATGAAGCGATGGAGAAAACAGGATTTTTTTATTACCTTAAAATCTGTTTCTCTGAGCCTTCATTGGGGGACCCAGCACCCTCCTATGTTTAGCAGCTTTGGTTACTGTTGTTAGAATTTGAGTTGTATGTTTTGTTTCTCTTTTACATGTTGCTTTCTCACTAACTGATTAACTTAGTGCCGGTCGGTGGGGTGTACACTGCTGAGGAGGAGCTAACTTTTTTTGTGCATAGTGGCAGCAGCATACACCCATGGTTTCCTGAGTCCCCAAATGAAGTGATAGAGAAACAGATTTTATGGTGAGCAACAAAAAATCCTGTTTTTTGCCGCTTTGAGGTAGATTTCATACATCTATGTTTCACAGTCCTAGTTCAGACCACAATGCACGGCCCTGCTGTGGTTCTCCTGCCATGAACCCAACAGCCTCAAAAGCATATTTGGCACTTTTGCGTTTGGGTCAGGAGACCCACGACTGGTTCATACATCATGGTCTGTTCTCATACCGCAAAAGACAGATGCATGAACTGGCCTTACACCGTATGCCACAAGGGGATGGAGGGTTACCAGATAAGGCTGAGAATTCCTGGAGTCCATATGGATGTGCAGTACCCTGCCACAGCCAGTGCCAGAAGACGGCCAGCTACGGAAGTGAGCATTTTTCTTGACAGCCGACACACACCAGTAACTGCTGATTGGCGGGGGTGCCGAGTGTTGGACCCTGATAGGTTATCAATGTCTGATCAATCGTGAGGATTGGTCATCAACACTAAAGTAGCAGACAACCTCTGTGAGTAATGAATGTGAATTTTGCATCAAATTCACAGCTTATTTGTGCCAAGATGCACTGCAGAATTTTAGGGCTAAGCTGAACTTACCGTACTGTTCTGATCACCCAGTAATGTTTTCTTTGTAAGGAATTATTGGGGGTTGAATGGAGCATGATAAAGACTGTGAGACCAAGGACTGCACTGTAACCTTAAGCTCTCTGGATTGTTTGCATTTTCTTCTAGAAATGTTTTTTTTTGTTTGTTTGACAGGGAAAAACTTTTGGAATTTTTGTACTCCTTAAAACAACCAAATGGTTCATTCAACATGCACGTGGGTGGAGAAGTGGATGTCAGGTAAGATATGATTCTGTACCCTTTTTTTTTTTTTTTTTTTTTTAACATATTGTTTTAATCTAGAACATGCGCAATAGTATTCTTTCCCTTTGTGTACTGGGGTCTTCATTCTTAACTGCTTCAGGATTGCCCATAAATTGTAAACGTATGGACGATCTGCGTTCTACTCTGAAGTGACATTCTGAAATGTCACCACGTAGTGGAGCACTTACACTTGATGGTGAAGCTGCAGGAGTGAGGAGCCTGCTGTCAGACACAGCCAGACTCCCCATACAGAAGGCAAAGACAGTTTACCTTCTCTGTTTTCTCTGTCACTGTATACACAGCGCTGAAGAAGCACTGCGTACACAGTAATAGCATTAATGACCCTTACCGATATATAAAAATAATTGTTATAGAAATTGGAGCTCGTTTTTAAGGGAATCTGTCAGCAGGTTTTGCGATTTAATCTGAAAGCTTAATGCTGTAGGGACAGAGACCCTGATTCCACCGATCTGTCACTTGCTCAGAAGCTTGCTGTAGTTTTATTACAATCAGTGTTATATCAGCAGGTTATCGCTAGAACTAGGTGTCAAGTGCCACGCAATTCAGCTAATCTATGCATGTTGTACATTATTAGCAAGTGGCCAATCAGGGGTGTGGGCGGGGTTATACACAGCTCGGCATTCTGAGCACTGCTACATCTACAGCAGAGAAACAGGGATTCTATCAAAACTGCAGCAAGCAGCCCAGTAAGCGACACCATCCCTGGAAACAAGTCCGCTGCTGTCAGATTATATAGGAAAAACTTGCTGATAAAAGGAATCTATTAAGATGTACTTTTGTGGTCATAAAAAAAGTGTAAAACTGACACAAATTTCCTTTATTTTTCTCACCGATAGCAAAAAAAAAAAAAGTGAAAATAACAAACCTCATGAAAAAAATATAAATATTTTTTTATTCAAATGTGGAAAGATTTTACAGTTCTCTAAACTGCATTTATGAAGAAGGAAAAAAAAATCCAAATAACTAAAATGTGTAACAGTGGTGGAGGTAGGGCTGAAGAAGTAATTGGCCAGTCCTGAACTGGTTAAACGGCAAGATGTTTTTTTTCGTCATTTCAGCTGTTTTATAAGCGGTGGTAGAAGTTAAGACTTCACACTTTCGCTGGTGGTGGTTGTAGCCAAGACTCCTATATCGCACAGATGTATACAATGAGAGAAGCTGCATGGCTCTGTGATGATATCACCATACACTGCTTATTCATTCATTGCCATTCAGACAATGCCAGGAGCCAATACAGCATTAAAGGGAACCTGTCACCCCAAAAATCCAAGGTGAGCTAAGCTCACCAGCATCAGGGGCTTATCTACAGCATTCTGGAATGCTGTAGATAAGCCCCCGATGTAACCTGAAAGATGAGAAAAAGAGGTTAGATTATACTCACCCAGGGGGCGGTCCCGGTACGATGGGCATCGCGGTCCCGTTACGATGGGCGTCACACTCTGGGGCCTCCCATCTTCTTTCGATGATATCCTCTTCTTGTCTTCCTGCTGCGGCTCTGGCACAGGCGTACTTCATTTGCCCTGTTGAGGGCAGAGCAAAGTACTGCAGTGCGCAGGTGCCGGGAAAGGTCAGAGAGGCCCAGGGCCTGCGCACTGCAGTACTTTGCTCTGCCCTCAACAGGGCAAATGAAGTACGCCTGCGCCGGAGCCGCAGCAGGAAGACAAGAAGAGGACGTCCTCGTAAGAACATGGGAGGCCCCGGACCGGACCGCGACGCCCATCGGACCGGACTGGGACCGCCCCTGGGTGAGTATAATCTAACCTCTTTTTCTCACCTTTCAGGATACATCGGGGCCTTATCTACAGCATTCCAGAATGCTGTAGATCAGCCCCTGATGCCGGTGGGCTTAGCTCACCTTCGATTTTGGGGGTGACAGGTTCCCTTTAAAGAAGGATACATAATTTAGTAAGGCAGGCTCCATTGGACAAGTAGTGAGGAAATACCTTTTAACTGTTGAAACCATTCCTAATCTGTGCAGTGCTGCATGATCAACATGTATAATATACTTTTTGAAGTGATAGAAAATAAATTCTGTATAGCTAACCCATTGGGACGCTGGATGCTGCCAGTACATGGTTCATTTACACAGCTTTTCCATATTCTTACATTTTTTATTTTTAAATGATAAAATGGCAGATAAGAAATTACATGTTTTCTCTAAGGGATAAAATAAGTATACCGTAAATTCTTTTTTTATTTATTTATTTTTGTCATTGTATTAATGCCAATAATATTACCTGTTATTTTTTTTTTTCTTTAGAAGTGCTTATTGTGCTGCCTCTGTAGCGTCCCTCACAAATATCGTCACCCCCAATCTATTTGATGGCACCGCTGAATGGATTGCAAGGTTTGAAAACATCCTACGTAATAACCTGCATTTCCTTCTTGACTTTTTTGTTTTTTGAAAGATATAGATACAATATGTACATGACATTAATGAGAAGATTACTTTAAGGTGTTAACACGATTAGTAATAACCATGCAGTTAGCGGATAGCTTACCGTATGTTTCAGGATATGAGACGCACTTCCCCCCCCCCCCCCCCAAGTTTGGGGGGGAAATGGGGGTGTGTCTTATAATGCGGCTATACCTTACCAGCCGCGGTGGAGCAGGGTCGCTGCTGGAGGAGGCAAGAGTGGAGCGTTGCTGCAGGCCATCGGCTGGGATTAGGGGGTGTTCGGATGTGCGGCGTACCGCTGCGGGTGTTTGGTACTGCAGGGGCTCTGCTGACATTTTGTGAAAGCCCAGAGCCCCCGCAGTTACATGGTTTCCTATGCGGTGGACTCCAGGAAGATGGCTGCCAGGGGCGGTGCAGATGGAGATCTAGTGAGATGAGATCTCAGCGTTGATCTTGGTGCCGAGATCTCCATCTGCTCATGTGCCGCCCCCGGTAGCCATCTTCCTGGAGTCCAGCGCATAGGAAACCACCTAACTGCGGGTCTCTGGGCTTTAGCAAAATGTCGGCAGAGCCCCCGCAGCATTGGAACACCCCCTTCATCCCAGCCTGCAGCAACGATCCACTCTTGCCTCTACCAGCAGCGACCCTGGGACCCCGCTTCACCGCAGCCACCACCCCCAATAAGCAATATGACGCATGAATTATAAGAAACACCACCATTTTATAAAAAAAAAAAAAATTGTATTTTTCTCCTCAAAATTTGGGGTATGTCTTACAATCCGATGTGGCTTATAATCTGCAAAATACGGTAAGTGAATAAGATTGTTACTGTAGCTGATTGTAAATCTTTTTTTTTTTTTTTTTTTTACTATTTTGTCTTTATATGTTTACTAGACAATTTGCTTTATCTTGCTGCAGATGCCAATTTTGGGAAGGCGGCATTGGTGGGGTCCCAGGAATGGAAGCACATGGAGGCTATACTTTTTGTGGTTTGGCTGCTCTGGTCATTTTGAAGCGAGTCCACCTGTTGGATATGAAAAGTTTGTTGGTTAGTGTTGTATTACTTTTTTAATGGTCCTTTGAGTGTTGCAGGAAGCAGCAGAAATCTTATAGTTTTCTTAGCTGTGTTTACAACCTAATCACACAGGATTTATTGTCTAAAACTGCTGCCCTTAACAAAAACTCAGATGTTTGGACATCAAGATTTTTCATGTACGAGTAAAACGGACCTATGGGTGCGTGATCAAATATTTTTTCACTGACCCATAGACTTGCATTGCCAATTTTGATCAAACCCACGGATCTAAATATGACATGGCTCTGATATTTACCACTGACCTCTCGGTTTGAGGGTAAAAAATGGATGTGTGCAGCCCCATAGGTATGAGTGCTATCCATGAAAATTGTAAACCAAATGGGACGAGTGAACAAGCCCAGCCGTTGGGATGGGTATTCTGAATGGAGATTTTTAATTTTTTTTTTAGTATTGAGTAGAATTACTCCTCTAGTAGATTCTGGTGGTCCCCGTACCAATGATTCAAAAGGATTTGTCTGATATAGAAAAAATAGGCTATTTTTTGTACCATATATTTGTGATATCTAGTGAATTCCTTCGGATTAGCATAAATGAAGGGTGGGTTGGCTTGTTCATACTTTAGGGTATGTGCCCACGTTGCGGATTTTTCCGCACCGGATTTGGAAAATCCGCAGTGCAAAACCACTGCGGTTTTCACTGCGGATTTTCTCGCGGTTTCTTCTGCGGATTCTCTGCGGGTTTTCAACTGCACTTTCCTATTGGTGCTGGTTGAAAACCGCTGCGGAATCCGCACAAAGAATTGACATGCTGCGGAAAATAATCCGCTGCGTTTCCGCGCGGAATTTTCTGCAGCATGTGCACAGCGGTTTTTTTGTTCCCATAGGTTTACATGGTACTGTAAACTTTGGAAAAACTGCTGCGGATCCGCAGCGCCAAATCTGCTGCGGATCCGCAGTGGAATCCGCAGCGTGTGCACATACCCTAAATGTAACCTCATAGACTGACATGAAAGTTGATTTGGGGTCATTAGTAACTGTCCTAGAGGTTTTCTGCTGTGACCGGCTTAGATCAGGGCATCGTTTTTGACAGCATTCATAAAGTATTCATGCAATCTAATTGTATTGACTTGAGGGGATGGTGCTGTGATCATTTACTCCACACCGAGACTTGTCGGTATTTATAGGTTCTATTTGTAACCCGGGGCCATGTCTGCTCTATTATACACCCTGCAATTATGCTTTACTTAATGGAACTTAGTCATATTACATTTATAAAGCGGATGCATTATTTAGCACGTGTATGATGTATTAAAACAAATTATCTACAATGGAAGTTTTTGGGAAATCAAATTGCCTTTCTTTTATGTTAGCGATGGGTCACATTCAGACAAATGAGATTTGAAGGTGGATTCCAAGGCCGCTGCAACAAGCTGGTGGACGGCTGCTACTCCTTTTGGCAAGCTGGCTTATTGCCGCTCATCCATAGGACATTACATGCTGAAGGTAAGAACACATTTCCATTCAAGGAGACCCATATATTTACAGGTTCTACAGAATTTTTTTTTTTTTTTTTGAGTCTTTAGTTGGCAAATATGCCCTAGCAGATGGCCCCTTTTCCGTCATGTTCTTTGTGCTAGAAGCTACACCAATGGCAAATATTTCAAATTGCTTGTTAACTACTTCCTGACAACCGCCATACAGTGCAGCGTAATTTTTTTCATTTTCGCATCCCCATGTTTTATGTTTTTGTGAAGAACCTGTGGGTTTAGAATAGTCAATACACACCTAGATATGAATTCCTTGAGTTGCATGGTTTCCGAAATAGGGTCACTAGTGGGGGGGATATCGGCTGTCTGCCCCTTCCGGGGCACTGCAAATGTGACATGGCGACAGCAATCTATTAGGCTACGGTAAGGCCACGGTCACATGTTCAGTATTTGGTCAGTATTTTACATCAGTATCTGTAAGCTAAAACCAGGAGTGGGTGATAAATGCAGAAGTGGAGCATATGTTTCTATTATACTTTTCCTCTGATACTGATAATGTGACACTGGCTTTACAATCAAATTTTCACTGCAGAGCCAAATAGTGGTTCTTTAAATTTAATTTCTCCACTGTCTGAGTCCGCAGATGTAGCAGTAGCTATAGGGATTTAAAACATAACTTTTGATGTGCTAATTAAAAGGAAAATTAAAACGCACAAGACACACACAACTTACAACAACCCCCCCCCTATATAGAGGGTCAGGTATCTTATGCTAAAATAACTGGTTAACAACCAGGGAGGCATAAAAACGAAACCTTGCCTCTTATCTGTGTGCAACAATAGGTATAGTAGAAAACAGGTGAGGAATATGCACCATAAGGGTAAGTTCACACAGGGCGGTATTGCAGCTTTTTTTTTTTCTGCAGCAAAATCTGATTTCTTGGCAGGAAAGAAGCTGCGCCAAAAACACAGTTTTTGGTGCGTTTTTTGGTTGCGTTTTTTGGGCTAGCTTGTGTCTTTGTGCATAGTGCCCCCATGACTTTTCTGCAGAAAATACGCTGCAAATAATGATACCTGCGTGTTTGCTGCATTTAACACCTATTCAAGCCAATGGGTGAAACGCTGCAAAAACGCTGAAAGAATTGACATGCTCTATGATGACATAAAAAACCAATGTGTGTGCATGAGATTTCTGAAATCTCATAGGCTTTGCTGGTACTGCCCAGTGTGAACTTACCCTAAGAATAGCTATCAAACAACCCACAAATAGTACCAGGAAGGCATTGTACCCCCCTACACATTTACACATATTGTTTGAGTGGTATAATTTAAGCCCTCAGCTCACAAAAATCACCTCCTCAAAAGTGTAAAATTTGTGAAGGAGAGCCAGTACCCTATATACTAAATACACAATAGTGGTGTGCAGCTACTATACAAACAAGGTGAGTATCGTGTTCCTTCATGAATGTTTATATATCAAATCAATGGTAGCTAATGGAACTTTCTCACCCAAGGTTTGATTGAAGTCCAGCTCAAAAAAATATTACCCCTTTACAGAGCCCATCAGGGCGCAGAAGCAGATGTATGTCTCTATTAGGCTGGTTTCACATTAGCGTTCAGCTGGGCTGCGGATGACTGTGTACTTCCTCCCTTAAGCTCCGCCTACTCTGCACGCGTCCTGCGTACCTATCTTTAACATTGGGTACGCAGGGACATGCGTTGTATGAGTATGTGTCCGCATGCGGCATTTTGACTGGCTGGCAACCGCATGGGAATGCAAAATTTTGCGTTCCCATGCGGTCGCCGGACACATCAAAACTCTGCATGCATCCGTATACAACGCATGTGCCTGCGTACCTAATGTTAAAGATAGGTACGCAGGACGCGTGCAGAGTAGGCGGAGCTTAAGGGAGGAAGTACACAGTCATCCGCAGCCCAGCCGAACGCTATTGTGAAACCAGGCTTATGAATCCATTCTAAAGGACAATATGGGCGATATTAATGGGACAGAAGACCACCCCTAACGCCTTTCTTCCCTCACTGGGATTCATCAGGGGATCCAGTAGTCTGGTAGGGAGGTATGTACCCTCACCTCTTTTAACCCCTTAATGACCGCCAATACGTCTTTTAACTGACCTGAGATATAAGAATAGTATCCAGGTGACAGTCCAGCAGCTGTAGGCTGTGCATTATAGCTGACAAGTTGCTGTACTAGCCACAATCAGTGTTGGCACCATCCATATCTGTTTAACCCCTTAGATGCTGCCATCAATAATGACTACATCATATAAATGTTTAACAGTGTGTGGGGGCTTCCTCTTTATCCCCCATGTGCACCCTGAGATCTTGATTGTGTGGTCCTGATGTTTGTCATTGGAATTCACAGCCAAATAGTGGCGGCTACAGCGGCCTGTTCAGAAGTTAGCAACATTTAAGTGGTAAAAATAAATTTTCTCATTCCTGTCATGCCACTTTGCATTCATTGCTTAAAGGGAACCTGTCAGCTGTTTTGGCCAATATAAAATACGGCCGTCACCTTTCAGGGCTTATCTACATCATTCTGTAATGCTGTAGATAAGCCCCCAATCCGACCTGAAAGATGAGAAAAATAAGTTATATTATACTCACCCTGGGAGCGGTCCAGTCCGATGGGTGTCACAGGTCATAGTCTGGAGCCTCCAATCTTCTTGTGATGCGGCCCTTCTGCTTGCTTCATTGCTCCCCGGCATCGCCCTCTTGTGCAGGGGTTCTTATCTGCCCTGTTGAGGCAGAGCAGAGTACTGCAGTGCGCAGGCGCTGGGCCTCTCTGACGTTTCCCTGCGCACTGCAGTACTTTGCTCTGCCCTCAATAGGGCAGATAAGAACCCCTGCACAAGAGGGCGATGCCGGGGAGCAATGAAGCAAGCAGGAGGGCGGTGTTCATAAGACGGGATGCTCCGGACCTGCGACACCCATCGGACCGGACTGCCGTGTTATGTGCCAGTGTGAGCAAGGCTTAAAAATGTTTTTGTAAATTTTATTAAATAATTATAACACTTGCTGCTCAATTTTTAACCCTTGTAACATACTAAGACAGTTTGAAAAATGATGCTGATGTAAAGTGACATTGTAAATTTATTTTGTTTAGAATTTTTATGCACTTAAAAATCAAATACGAACATTTCAAAAAATAATTTTAATTTTTGCTAAATATCTGGTATTTTCATAATCTCGAATCTTATTGAACCAAATTTACCACCTTTACAAAGTACAAAATGTCATGAAAAAACGGTCTTGGAATCACTAGGACTGGAAGCAGCAAAGTTACAAGTGACACAAAAAATGGGGCAATGTCAGGAAGGTCAAAACGGGCTTCCGTGGTAAGGGGTTAAAGTCAATTTACATGGCTTCACAAAGTCCTTCAGAACGAGGAGTGAACCCTCCTGTCCGTTGTTGAGCATTTTTTTCTGAGCACACGGAAGAGGCTCGATTAGGACACGAGCGTGCTTGGATAACACCTGATGCTCGCTCATCACTATTAATGACTAACAAAGGGAGCACTGTTTACTGACTGGAGAGAAGGGGTTTCACATACACTTTGTGTAACACCATATATAATTGTCTTGCAGGAGATCCTGCTCTCAGCCTCACTAACTGGATGTTTGACCAGAAAGCCCTGCAAGAATACATCCTGTTGTGCTGTCAGTGTCCTACTGGAGGCTTACTTGATAAACCCGGCAAGTAAGTGCTGCTGGTACCAAGGTTTTGGTTTATATTTTTACAACAAATATTTAAAAGGTTGTTCTAAAGTCTCATTCTCGGGTGCGCACAGCTCCCCTGCCTTCCTGTCGACTGTTTGGACCAGCAGCATGGTTGTGCAGTCTCTGATCCTACAGCAACACTAAAGCTGGTCAGATTGTGTGCTCCGGGTAGCTTTAGATCACACCGTGCATGTTCGATCATGCTGCTTGACTGCAGTGGTGGCTGGTCACCTAGACAACAAGAGTTAAATCGTTAAAAATCCATTTCATTCTTGAGTACAGAGAGGATTTTTAATAAGATTCGAATTCCAAAGTTGCTTGTTTTTTCAAGCGGTGTGCAATTTTAACCATTTCTGCTGAAGTAACCCCTTTAATATCAATTTATGTTGTCCTATATAAGGGCTGAATATTACAGGCATAATAAATGTTTTGCAGAGTGTCTGTCGGTGCGGAGGCAATATTTGGAGAACCGTCCACCCATTCCTCTCTACTGTGACTGACCAGCTGCCTACCTAGGAACATGTCAATAATTACTTCTTTGGGTTCGAGAGGTGGACCCATATTTAATCGACACTTGTGACATATTCTTCTGGTTTACCAAAAATGTCCAAGATGGGACAATCCAGTTAAAGCAAGTCTCTCAGCCCAAAGTATAGTATAAGCCAAGCACATAGCGCTGTAGGGAATACAGCCCCTATAAAATCTCTTCTGCAGAAACTGAGGTTTAATCAAATGTGGCTCAGTGGTTAGCACTGTTGCTTTGCAGGTCTGGGGTCCTGGGTTAAAATCCAACCAAGGAGAACATCTGCAAGGAGTTTGTATATTCTTCTATGTTTGCGTGGATTTCCTCCCACACTCCAAAGACCTACAGATAGGGAATATAGGTTGTGAGCCCCATGGCGCTATGTAAGGGCTGTCCCACACGTCCAGATAATTCCGGTACCGGAATAAATCGGTACCGGAGTTATCCGTGTCCGTGTGCCTGGGAACTCACGGAGGCCATACTTGCGGCACACGTGTGCCGCCCGTATGGCGAGTGGGTACCACACGGAGCGTGTGGTACCCACTCTGCATGGTGCTGAAGCTGCGATTCATATCCTCTCTGCAGTAGCGTTTGCTGCAGAGAAAATATGAAGAATAGTGTTTAAAATAAAGATCCATGTGTCCGCCGCCCCCCCACCCCCTGTGCGCCCCCCCGCTGGTCAGAAAATACTTACCCGGGTCCCCCGTCGGCTGTCGCTCCTTCCTGGTCTGGCCGCGGCTTCTCCTGCATGCGGTCACGTGGGCCCGATCATTTACAGTCATGAATGTGGCTCCACCTCCCATAGGGGCGGAGCCGACTATTCATGATTGTAAATGATCGGCCCCACGTGACCGCATACAGTAAGCCGCGGCCAGACCAGGAAGGAGCGAGGGAGCGGGTAAGTATTTTCTGACCAGCGGGGGGGCGCACAGGGGGTGGGGGGGCGGCGGACACATGGATCTTTATTTTTAACACTATTCTTCATATTTTCTCTATAGCAAACGCTGCTACAGGGAAGATATGAATACCGGCTTCAGCACCATGTGGGGGGGACAGCGCTTACTGTAGCGCTGTCTCCGGCACGCCACACGGACCCCAGACGGAGAATGTCCGTGTGAGGTCCGTGTTTTACGCGGACCCATTGACTATTGGGTCCGTGTAAAACGTGCACTCCCACGAACACTGACATGTCTCCGTGTTTGGCACACGGAGACACGGTCCGCAAAAAATCAATGACATCTGAACAGATGCATTGATTTTTATGGGTCTACGTGTGTCAGTGTCTCCGGTACGTGAGGAAACTGTCACCTCACGTACCGGAGCCACTGACGTGTGAAACCGGCCTAAGGGAGTCAAATATACTGATTGTTGTGTATGGTGCACCCTTGGTGTAGTCAACAACGCTCAATGCACCCTTGCAATCACTAGTGCAAAACTAATGGGAAAAGCAGTGCACAGAGTCTCTGGGTCACAGCAAGGGTGCATTGAGCATCTAAGTAGCATGTTTGATTAAACTCTTTTCTGGAGAAACTAAACCTTTAAATTGTGTAGGTTTTTTTCTTTTTATGTTAGCCTTGCAAGAGATATGGCTCCTATGTGCTTAGTTTATACCCTCAGGCTGACTTAAAGGGAATCTGGCAGGAGGTTTTTGCTAAGGAATCTGAGAACCGCATGATGCTGGGGTGGAGACCATGATTCTAGCAGTGTGCCACATACTTGGCTGCTTGGTGCAGTGTTGATACAATCCCTGTTTTCTCTGCTGTAGATGTAGCAGTGCTCAGAATGCTGAGCTGTGTATAGACCTGCCCACACACTGGCAACTTTCTATGTACTGTCTGCAAGCTGCCAATTGGTGGAGGAGGTGGGACTACAACGATTAGCCTGACTGTATCAGCAGGACTAGATGGCACGTGCAGGCCAATCAGTATTTTATTAAATCTACAGCAAGTGATACATGTATGGACAGAGAGCCTATCTCCAGCAACCATGCTGCGCTCAGACTAAATGACAAAATCCAGCTAATAGATTCCCTTTAAATACTGTACAACTTGCTCTGTATAAACTCACTTTCAGCTTGTGTACTCTAATGGTAGCCTTGTGCTGTGGCAACAAACAATATTGTATTAAACGCCAAATGTAGACAAATTTATTTCCATATGTTATAGTAACACATTAAGTGTTTTCTCTTTTCGTATTTGTAGATCAAGAGACTTTTATCACACGTGCTACTGTCTGAGTGGACTGTCCATAGCGCAGCATTTTGGTAGTGGGGAAATGCTCCATGAAAATATTCTAGGAATACCAGAGAACTCTTTGGTAAGTGAGAACTTGGTTGATTGGTAGAATAGATGTAATGGAAATTTAATATTGTATCCTTATCTGTTCCACACACACAAGCTCTTAGAATTGTGGATGAGCTTTTATCAAATTTCATCTAGGTCTGCGGCTCATTGACATGTGCTGGATTTAAAGTATATCACTGTCTGCCACAAATTCCTCAGTCTGTTCAAGCAAATCCAGATTATGTGATTATTGGTTGGATAGTGGTTAGATACATTTTGCCACTTATTCTCACACATGCACATTTTTTCAATATTGCCTTTTAGTTTCTTCTTATACCAGACTCATGTCCGTCTTATTTTGACAAGTGGCAGAATATTTTGTCGTGCTATATTTATACTCCTCATTCATGGTTTTTTTTTTTCCCTTAGATTTATTCATTGTATGTTTGTTTTTTTTTATTTTGTTTCTGTAACAGAAACCTACACATCCGGTGTATAACATTGCTCCTGATAAGGTGGGCCGGGCAGTCATGCATTTTATGCAGAAAGAGATTCCAGATGTGAAAGATTTCAAGACAAACTAGAATAACTATTGAAGGACACACTCCTTTGCCATACGACGCTGCATATACTTTAAGATGCAATCTGGAGGAAGCCATTGTTTACTCTATAAGGTCTGTGCGGTATTTAATGGCATACTGAGGCATTTTAACTGCATTGCCCAGAGAGGAACAGTCATTTGATGGAGAAGTGAGCACATGGCAGATCCATGGTAATCTTACAAGAGACTATTTATTTTTTTTTTTCTATTAATCTGTATTAAACGTTAGCCATTCTCAATCGCCAAGTTTCTGCCCTTTTGACTACTTCTGCAATGGATGGTGGGGACTGCAGAACTTTTCTTCATGAGTGTTTCCATATAAAAACAAACATCGAGTACCCTATATAAAACTGGCAATACTGATAAATATATTCTCTTAGCTGGTCATCGGTGAGGAGCAACGTTTCCTGGTTATGACCATCCTATTGGCTGTACTTTAAGCAACTCTCCCAAGCACTGAGAGAATTTGGGAGCTGGTGCGGTTGCACGCTCTTCTTGGGCTGACAGTGTCTGAATCTGAAAGGGGCCTGTCCACCGTTGGGGACTTTTTTCTTGCTTAAATAAATGCAATTGGGGTTAATTAATCTTTCCAATTTTGCTATAGAGTGTATTAGGCCACGTTCAGTATTTGATCAGTACAGGCATGTTCTTCCCCCATCTGCCATTTGCATGGACAGAAGAGCTGTGCAGGCTGAGGAAAGCTGCATTAACAAGCAGGAGAACCTGTCCTACCTATATAATAAGTGCTACAAAATCATGTCTCCACCCCATCTGATAAAGATAATGTGGCCAACCTCTGTAACTTGTGGGGCAGTGTAATAAAGCAGTTCTAGGAGGCAACGGTGCAAAATTGTTAATGAAACCCAATTGCACGTAATACTTTTCTCTGCATTTAAATAAGAATAAAAATAGTCTCCAAAGGTGGACAACCCATTTCAGACATTCTGCTTTCAAGACACTATATGGTGAGCACAGCAGCGAAAAGCACGGTGATCATAGAACCCAGAAAATGCATTTTATTTTTGTTAACCTGTTACTATTGCTATGAAGATATGTTCGTCTGTGTCTATGTGCACAGGATGATCTGTTAGGCTACTTTCACACTAGCGTCGGGTAACGTCCATCGCAATGCGTCGTTTTGGAGAAAAAACACATCCTGCAAAGTTGTCCGCAGGATGTGCTTTTTCTCCATAGACTTTCATTAGCGACACATTGTGACAGATTGCCACACGTCGTGTCGTGTCGTGTTTTGGCGGACCGTCGGCACAAAAAAAAACGTTCCGCATGTCCGGTCGAAAAACTCCGCCCCCGGACTGCAGAATGGGCAGCGGATGCGTTGCAAGACATGGGCAGCGTATGCAGTTTTACAATTATTTCACAGCATACGTCGCCCCGACGCATTGCAACGGGCCCGTACCCACGCTAGTGTGAAAGTAGCCTTACTGTAGCATTACCGTAATAGGACTCATTGGCCATTTACAGCAGTCTTTTTTAGCCTTCAATACTCCACTGAATATAGCCAAAATATGGAATCGCCAGGTCGAAGATCATTGTCATTTGCACTTATACAGCCGTGTCCACTCTTAACGCAAAAGGTAACAGGCTTTGTAAGATGAAGTCACAGAAGACCTGCTCTTTGGTTAGGACTGAAGGCAATAACTCAGGCCATAAAAAATACAGCCATTATACCATCGTCTGAATACAGTTTTTCTTCAAAACTGGACATTAACCTTGTGCGAATAAAAAAAAATAAAGGGGGTGAAGGAAGGACATGGCTGCAGCAAATGTGGAGTTATAGATAGTAGTACAAGTATCTGTAATTCTGTATGTTGCATTTCTACTATCCACGTTAAAAAAAGAAAAAAAAAAAAGTCCAAAGATATTCTCTACAGCTGCAGAACAGAGCTATATTAAAGGAAAAAACCTCCAGGATCATACACAAATTTCCTTTGAAATGTACTGCCTGTGTATTCTATTTAATCTGAGAGCAACATAATATTGCATAAGTGAGCCTGATTGCAAGGATGTCGCTTACTGGGCTGTGTAGTACTTTAAACCCTTTCTGACCTCGGACGGAATAGTACGTCCGAGGTCGGAACCCCCTCTTTGATGCGAGATCCGGCAGTGAGCTTGCATGAAAGCCGGGACATGTCAGCTGTTTTGTACAGCTGACATGTGCCCGCAATAGCGGTTGGTGGAATCGCTATCCACTCGCCGCTCTTAACTAGTTAAATGGCGCTGTCAAATGCTGACAGCGGCATTTAACTAGCGCTTCTGGCCATCGGGCTGGGAATGAGCGCATTGCTGACCACCATCACGTAATCGGGGGTCAGCAATGCGTTGTTTATGCCGGATTGCTGTGAGCGCCACCCAGTGGTCGGTGCTCATAGCAATGAAGCAATTCAGCTACATAGGAGCGATCTTTGCATCGCTCCTATGTAGCAGAGCCGATCGTGTTGTGCCAGCTTCTAGCCTTCCATGGAGGCTATTGAAGCATGGCAAAAAGTAATATGAAAAATAGGGATTTTTGTGTACTCGCCGTAAAATCCTTTTCTCCGATCCAAACACAGGACGATGGGTGTAATGCTGCTGCCACTAGGACACTAAGTGAATCTAGAAAGATTAACTCCTCCTCTGCAGTATACACCCTCCTGCTGGCTCAAAGTGAACCAGTTCGGTAACAAAGCAGTTGGAGCTTAAAAACTATTAACAAGAATAAACTGTCACAATCAAAAGACAAAAAAAAAAAAGTCATTAGACTTAACAGGGTGGGTGCTGTGTCCCCCAATGATTGGCTTGGAGAAAAGGATTTTACGGTGAGTACACAAAAATCCCTATTTCTCCTACTGTTATTAACCAATGTACCAGTAAGTTACAGATGTGGTACTGCCACCTGCAGAATCCGTCTGCCAAGGGCTGCATCTGCAGAGACGCGAGAATGAATACTGTAATGTTTTGTGAAAGTATGCAAGCTGGACCAAGTCACAGCCTTGCAGACTTGCTCTGCTGACGCCTGGTGCCGAATGGCCCAAGAAGCGCCCACTGACCGAGTGGAGTGTGCCTTAATCCCTGCTGGGACAGGTTCACCCCTGACACGGTAGGACTTCTGAATAGCCAAGCGAATCCACTTGGCTATTGTGGCCCTTCCTATGTCCCTCCGGAAGCACGAATAGGGCATCTGACTTGCCGTCCGCAAGACATATCTCTTCAAGACTCTCACCAGATCCAGGGTGTGGAGAGCCTTCTCGAAATGAGGGCAAAACAATATCCTCGTTGAGATGGAAAAAAGAGACAACCTTCGGAAGAAAAGACGGGGACATTTTCAGAGCCACCTTGTCTTGATAAATTCAGGAACAGAGTTCGGCAGGACAAGACCAACTCCGAGACGAGACTCGCCTGATTAACGTGACTGCGACTAGGAAAGTTAGTGATACATTCTGTAGCAGTTCGAAAGGGGCCTCTTGTAAAACACCTAGAACCAAATTAAGATCCCATGGCTCCAACAGCATTTTATAGGGAGTCACCACATGAGAAACTCCCTAAATGAAGGTCTTCACCTGTAGTCTGTTTGCAATCCTGCGCTGGAACAGAACCGATAAGGCTGAAAACTGCCCTATGAGTGAGCTAAGTGGAGACCCGACTCCAATTCGGTCTGCAGAAATTCCAAAATGGAAGGAATGTCAAAGTCAAGAGGAGAGCGTCCATGGTCCTTGCACCATGAGAAGGTCTTCCAGGTGCGATGATAAATGCGCATAGACGCGGGCTTCCTAGCACTAAGCAATGTGGAGATCACTTGATGAGACAATCTTGCTTGAGCTAGAACCCAGGATTCAACGGCCACGCCGTTAAACACAGGGCCTCGGAGTTCTGATGGTAAACAGCCCTGGGACAGCAGATCTGGCGACTGCCGTATCGTCCAGGGAACGTCGGGGACGAGTTGAACTAGCTGGCGTCTGTGGTCACCACTAGCCAATGTACTGGGAGGATAGACTTTCCCTGATCCAGTGAGGACTTCAACGTCTACCACCTGAGGGCCTGCCTGACCCGCTGAGAGAGCTGGAAACAACGGTCGAGAGAGAACGGATTTCTGTCCCAGGCCGCCAGAAGTGCATGTTGTAAGGGGCGGAGGTGTAGCTGTGCGAATGGAGCCGCCTCTATAGCTGACACCATCTTGCCGAGAATTCTCATACTGAAACGTAGAGTGAGGGGGAGAGCATCTGTGTTCCCCGCTGTAAGGCTAAGACTTTTTCCGGAGGTAGAATCACCAACCCTTGGGAAGTTTGCAGAATCATTCCCAAGAAGGGAATATGCTGAGCTGGGAGTGGCGGGGACTTTTTGAAGTTTATGTTCCAGCCCAGGCGAGAAAGTATCTATCATGATACTCACGCACTCCTTGCAGGCATGAAAAGATGGTCCCTTGATCAGGAGATCATCCAGATATGGTAGTACTACCAACCCTGAGCATGAAGGATGGCCATGGCAGCCATGAACTTGGTGAAGACTCTGGGGGCGATGGCGTGGCCAAGGCAGCGAATTGAAAACGTTCCTCTTGAACCGCGAATCGTTGAAATCTTTGAGGGGGAAAGATCAGGATGTGCAGATAAGCGTCCTGGATGTTTATGGACGCTAAGAACTCTCCTTTAGCGAGGCATGCCGCCTCAGGGGGGAGGTCAGCTTCCTGAATGGCTGCGGACAGGACCTCAGCCCAATGAACCATAGCTTTAGCCACCCAGGTCGCGGCAAAGGATGGAAAGAGTGCAGCGCCAGAGGCCTCAAAGACTGACCGAGTAAGATTGTCAATTTGGCGGTGAGTAGGATTTTTTACTGCGGCGCCATCGGACAAGGATAAAAGAGTTTTAGATGCAAGCCGCGATATGGGAGGATCCACAGGGGGACGGGACTGTAACCAATCTTTTCTTAAATCAGGAGCAAAGGGATATTTGGACTCCATGGGCTTCTGCCCTGTGAAGCATTTGTCTGGTCGGTCCCTATGTCTCTCAACAATGTCCTTTAACTCGGGGTGGTTGGCAAAAACCCTGTAAAGGGCGTTTAGTCCTCTTAAAGGACACAGCGTGATATGGGATAGATACGGGTTCATCGTCCACCCTCAAAGCCTTAAAGTCCCATATAAAAATATAAATTTTATTAAACAGCATTAAAACCACCAGATAAGATACAATGATGCAACACGGGGGAACAGACATGCATTCCTATTGGCCATGAATAACGGGCCAAGACACCAACCCATAACCTGTTTGGATATAACAATATGCCTCTATAATGAAAACCCATAACTGCTAGAGAAAATAATGATGGAACAGTGCCATAGCATGGGAGAAGGTAGATTACAACTCAGCTTGAGTACATACCCGGTATATGAAGGATAGGCAGGATGGATGGGTGACCGGACCCGACCCGCGTTTCGGAGTGGGCAGCTCTTTCATCAGGTTATGGGTTGGTGTCTTGGCCCGTTATTTATGGCCAATAGGAATGCATGTCTGTTCCCCCGTGTTGCATCATTGTATCTTATCTGGTGGTTTTAATGCGGTTTAATAAAATGTATATTTTTATATGGGACTTTATGGCTGCTTGGTTTTTCTTCCTTTCTTGATTTATGTTTGGCATTATTTCTATTATGGTATATTTGTAATTTACACATATTTACCTAATATGCTTGCTTCAATATTACTACCCTCAGAGCCTTGTTGACTGACTCAATGACGGAATCAACTGTCTCCTGATCATTTAGCGAGTCCTGAGCTAAGGACACATCGGATTCGTATTCTGAATCATGTTCGGTATCAACGCCTGGAGAGGGGGAGCAAGAAGATTTTGGGGACGTGCCATGTGTCTTTTTTTCTAGATGCATGATAAAGTACGACCCCTGCTGAATGAGTTTTGTCTGACGGAAGGGTTTTTCGCAACCGACAAACTGACAAGAGGAAGGGTCCCGGAGAGAGTCTATCGCCTTGGCCAGAGAAGCCATAGACCGTGACAGGGAAGTAGCCCATTCAGGGGGACTGGGCTCACTAAGGTCGGTAGCAGTGGGGTGTGGCTCCTGGGCAGTTATCAGGTCATAGGCCATGCAGAACGCAGTATTGTGGCCTCTGGGCAAAGACACCTTGCAAGTGGTACAAGAGGCAAAAAAAACAGTATGTCTTTTTGGATGCTTTAGATCAGTATTTCCCAAGCTCCAGTCCTCCCGGGACTCCAATAGGTTTTCCTTAGTATTGCACAGGTGATGGAAGTATCAGGAGTTCTCTCAATTGTGCAGCACTATGGAAATCCCGAAAACATGACCTGTTGGGGTCCGTGAGAACTGGAGTTTGGGAAATACGGCTTTAGATTGAGACAGTGTACCCCATTTCTTTGCCAGAGAGAGGGAGGATATACGTGCAAAGGAAGGTTAAGCTAAGATTCTGTAGCTGACCCAGGTCCTGTGTCTTGAGTCCCCAGGGGAGGTGCCGCTGTCTGTGCCCACGCAACGCTTCTGTCAGCGCTGCTCCTGCTGTGTCCACGCTCCCAGAGAAAAAACGCTGCCTGCACGGCCGGAGGTGTAGAAGATGGCCGCTGAGATAAGGAAGGTGCCTCTCGTTTAGCACGAGAAGCGCCAGGACACACAGGCGGCGCCACCCCGGTAGGTGGGGCCTAAAAATGCGGAAATGCGGCCTATCCCAGCTAGATGCCGGGGACTAAATTTCTGGGCCCGAGGGAAGTGCAGGCCGAGACTGTTTGCCGCCGCCTATCCTGACTAGAAGCCAGGGACTAAATTTTCGGGCCAGGTGAGAATGCGG
This sequence comes from Ranitomeya variabilis, assembly GCF_051348905.1. Taxonomy (NCBI): domain Eukaryota; kingdom Metazoa; phylum Chordata; class Amphibia; order Anura; family Dendrobatidae; genus Ranitomeya; species Ranitomeya variabilis. The sequence continues at coordinate 649,970,662 of NC_135232.1, read as the reverse complement.
ACCGCGGTCTTACACTGCCGCGCCTGCCAAACCTACCTGGAGCTGGGGAATGGGACCGGAACCCTGGCGACGCTGGGGGCAGGGAAAAAAAAGAGCTGAAGCGGTGTACAAGGGTGACCGCCGCCGGACACCTTCCCCTCCCCGGGACCAGGACCCATGCCCACATGGAGCCTCTTTAACCAGCTGCAGTCTTACGGATGTAGCAGAGCCGGAGCTGCAGGCTGGTGCTAGGGTTGACTCTCAATCCACCATCCCCATAGGTACTGGGGGTGGACAGTCCTTCTGTCTCCTTCCATTATCCGCTTTAATCAGTGGTGATGCAGTGGAGGCTGCACTGATGCCATCGTGGGGGCCTCTGTATTGGGCAGAATGTCCAGCTACAGTGTAGGCCTGGCTCCAGGAGAGGATATATAGGGGCGACACTTCATGTGCTCGCCCGTTGCTGGTGTGGGGAGATCGGGACCGTGAAGGAACAGTCGCCCCTGAAGTGAGCTCAGGTATGGCATCCCACGTCGCAGGAGAGCGTACGGGGAGGTATACTCCGCGTTCTCACCTGTTGACTATTCGGGGGAGATCGGAACCTTGAAACGATCCGTCGCCCCCTTCACTCCTTTAAATAAATATTTACAGAAAAGTAAAAATCAAACGTTGGGGTCTGAAAACCAGGCCCAAGTGCCTCCTACAGACACTAAGCAATAACTGGTTCACTTTGAGCCAGCAAGAGGGTGTATACTGCAGGGGAGAAGTTAATCTTTCTATATTCATTTAGTGTCCTTCTAGTGGCAGCAGCATAACACCCATGGTCCTGTGTCCCCCAATGAGGCGTAGGAGAAATAAAAGTTTAAATCACCTCCCTTTTGCCCCATTCAAAGCAAAATTAAAAAAAAAAAAAAAATCAAACCTACACATATTTGGTATCGCCACGTTAAGAAGCGCCCGATCTGTCAATAACAAAAAAAAAGATTAACCTGATTGCTAAACGGCGTGAGAAAAAAATTAGAAATTCCAGAATTACGGTTTTTTTGGTCACAGCGACATTGCATTAAAATGCAATAACGGGCGATCAAAAGAACGTATCTGCACCGAATTGGAGTCATTAAAAACGCCAGCTCGGTACACAAAAAATAAGCCCTCAACCGACCCCAGATCATGAAAAATGAAGACGCTACAGGTATCGGAAGATGGCGCAATTTTTTTTTTTTCACCACTTAGATAAAAAAAATAACCTAGTCATGTTAGGTGTCTATGAACTCGTAATGACCTGGAGAATCATAATGACAGGTCAGCTTTAGCATTTAGTTAACCTAGCAAAAAAGCCAAACAAAAAACAAGTGTGGGATTGCACCTTATTTTGCAGTTTCACCACACTTGGAATTTTTTTTTCCGTTTTCTAGTACATGACATGCAAAACCCATTGCGGTCGTTCAAAAGTACAACTTGTCCCGCAAAAAATAAGCCCTCACATGGCCATATTAACGGAAAAATAAAAAAGTTATGGCTCTGGAAAGGAGGGGAGCGTAAAACTGCAAAACACTCCGGTCATGAAGGGGTTAATACAATCAGCATTTTATCAGCAGGAAATCATCACTGCCTGATTAGGTCTCAGGTGCACAGCAGTCAGGCTAATGACTGACTAATGACTTCACCACCTCTAATTGGCAGCTTCATGTGTACACTGTTAAAATGCTGCCAATCAGAGGTGGGGGTGGGATTACACATATTACAGTGGTCAGAAGGCTGAGCTATCTACAGCAGAGAAAACAGGGATTCTATCAAAACTGCACCAAACAGTTCAGTAAGTGACACATCGCTAGGATCAGGCTCTCTGGTCATTTTATACTGCTCTTAGATTACATGCCAAAAAGTTGCTGCTGAATTTCCTTTAATGATGAACATCTCCAAGGGCTTTTGTTGTCCATACAGTGAAGAAAGACCCTTTATACAACAGGCATCATGACTTGTGTCCTTTCTGCACATTACAGAATGTGAGCACATACAAAATGCGCTGTAAGGTTTTACCAAGGGGATGCGCAGACATGGCAGAAATACTGTCTTACAAGGAGATCAATAGCATGTCATACTTTACCGTATTGTCTTAGTTAAGCATGGAAAATCTGAATTGTTCCATCCAACTGGAGCTGAGGTTGAGCATGCATGTCCCCTTTGACTTCTCCATGGGACTGAGTACTGTGCCCAGCTGGTTCCAGCAGTCCCATAGAGAATTGAGTGGTCTTGTGCATGCTCATCAACATCCTCTCTTTTGGACCAAACCTGTTTTTCCTTACCCCATTGATGGTGGATGATGTATTCATCTGTAATTGGTGTTCTGTAAAGTTGCCATACAAGGTGACTGGACTTAATCTGGTTTCAGCACTAATCCACTCCATTTTTCGGTGTGTTCACCACAGAAAGGAGCAGTCTGGCTGAGTTCATTAACCAACCCTTTCTCTGTCAGAGCTGATGTGTCAACAAAAGGGGGCTGGCCAGCCAGATGTCTTCAAGTATATCTCATGAATTTTGTACAATGCCCAAAATTTACTGACAAAAAAAAACACTCTAGATCAGTGTTTCTCAACTCCAGTCCTCAAGACCCCACAACAGGTCATGTTTTCAGGATTTCCTTAGTTTTGCACAGGTGATAATTTCATCACCTGCTCAAGCATTATTTCCATCACCTATGCAATAGTAAGGAAATCCTGAAAACATGACCTGTTGTGGGGTCTTGAGGACTGGAGTTGAGAAACACTGATCTAGATGTTACTGGATTTGTTGTGCCAAATTGCAGTTAACCTTTTTTATAAAAACATTTTGTGAATCTGTCACCAACAAAAAAAGTGTCTTTTCCAGATGTTGTTAAAGTGTAAACCTTTTGAACTTTTCTCAAATCAAAAAGTCAGTAATTGAATGGTATTCATTAGTGATGAGTGGATGTTCTCTGATATCGTGTTATCCAAATTTCTTGAGTGTTCTTGAATAATATGTTCGAGTCCCTACAGCTGGTAGACAGTTGCAACACTTGCGGGGATTGTCCAACAGCCGCAGAGACTCGAACATATTATTCAAGAACACTCAAACTCGGATAACACTATATCACCGGCACGTCCGCTCATCACTAGTATTCACGTTAAAAAAAAAAAAAAAAAAAAAAAAAAAAAAAAACCTGGCAGAAGTGACGTGACTTGGTGAAATCAGACTGCATCACATGAACCTTTATCAAAGCTGCTGCACAGTATTAGAGTGGTTCCGCCTGAGCTCCCCCAGCATTCGTAGTGTGAAGGCTAGGCCTGGTTCATACAGTTTCACCACCTGAGTATGGACAGGGTCTAAATCTCCTCAGCACATTAGGAGGCTTAGTTCAGAGCAGGAGACCCATAGTTCATACATCACAGTCCATACTCAGACTGTAAAAGGCTTCCTACCGTTTTGGAACCTTGTCCTTGTGATATGGGTAGCTGGTTTTAAAAAAAAAATAATAATAATAATAATCTGCCCGGTCCTCAGTATGAGAATGAACAACCTACAACAAGATGCCCAACTCTCAGATCTGACTAATTCTGCTTTGATAACTGTCACAATTTACCATCAGGATATAACCAAGGCAAAGGAGGAAGTACATAAAGTTCAAAAATAAAAAGTAACATTAATAGAAAACTAGATGGGTATTTCCTGAAGGAACTACAGATAGTGCTTTGGAATGGTACCCAGGCTGCCCCTGCAAGAGTTTTACACTTGCATGCCCCTCAAAATCGATTTGGTGGGTGGGGCACCTCAGGTGCGATTTGGTGGGCGGAGCCCCTCAGGGGCCGATTTGGTGGGCGGGGCCGATTTGGTGGGCGGGGCCCCTCAAGGGCCGATTTGGTGGGCGGGGCCCCTCAGGGGCCGATTTGGTGGGCGGGGCCCCTCAGGGGCCGATTTGGCGGGCGGCGCCACTCTGGGGCCGATTTGGCGGGCGGCGTCACTTCGGGTCCGATTTGGCGGGCGGGGCCACTCTGGGTCCGATTTGGCGGGCGGGGCCACTCTGGGTCCGATTTTGTGGGCGGGTCACTTTAAGAGTTGATATTATCTGGCAAAACTGTGTCTTGGTAGAGTTCGTAGGCATTGGCATAGTAACTGAGTCTGACTGCGCATATCAATGAGCTAATCAGCCAGGTGGCAGTTATTTTTAGAAATTGCCTCAGAAATCAGGCCCATTATAAACGTATGGGAAAATTTCCCTATTGAAATACTTTTTTCAAACGCAAATTGCGCCAAAACTACAAATCCGATCGACACGAAAAATACTTAGCACACCTCTTGGGGACGCTGGCTTCGAAATGACACCTCACTGGAGTCTGTGAGTGAAGCGGTTCGGGCCGCATTAACTGCGGACTGAATAATAATAAGTTTACCACGATCGGATTACAATATAGTGCTTTGTTCCAAAGCACTATAATAAATTATTAAACCGTAACGAAGAAAGGTGCTAGATAAAGAGGCAGTTTTTTTTAACCATGAGATATGAATAAACATACAGCTGCATTCTGCTAATCATTAATTGGCTGCAAACCAAATTGCATAAAAGATGTGTATACAGACAACCTTATGTTTGGGGTATGTCTCATGCCCACAAACAGTATGCCCTAATATAGTATAATCCAAAACCTACAATAAATGCCCAGAAATGAATGGGAAGGCGGGAGAGAGTTGCTGTGTTTATGGTGCAAATGCAAAATTTACAAAGCTTTAATATAACACAAATTTTGCATTTGGTTTGCAGCCAATTAATGATTTGCGGAATGCAGTTGCTGTATGTTTATTCATATCATCTCATGGTTAAAAAAAAAAAAAAAGACTCCCTCTTTATCTAGCACCTTTCTTTGTTACTGTTTAATATATTTCCTATTATCAATAAAATATTACTTTTTATTTTTGAACTTTATGTACTTCCTCCTTTGCCTTGGTTATATCCTGATGGTAAATTTTGTGATAGTTATTGATTTTTTTTTTTTTATGGAGTACTGAAACCAAACCTTGGTTATGGTGAGTATTTGGAGTTATAATTCTGCTTGATGCAAAATAGCAGAGCGGATCCTTTGCATGAATTTCCACACCTGCACATTGGGAGAATTGTCGGATTCTAAAAGCAAATTTCTTGCCTCCGCATTTTAGTGTTCAGTATAATATCCAGGTTTTTTACTATTACTCTAACAACCTAAAGAAATATCCAAAGTATTGTGTGGTCTCAAAAGAAAATTCTGCAGTCACTGACCGCCGAATCCTGACAGTGTGCAATGAACAGAAGGTCACGATTCTGTGGGCGGAGAGATGACCACATGTGATTTGCAGTTGCGGTCACATGCCAACTAGACTCTTTGCATCTCGCAAAATAAAATTAAATATGAGAAGCGGAGTGCAGCCACAACAGTCCACCCGCATGGGGGAATACAGAGGAAAATGTGAGCACACATCACGATTCGGTCGTCAGAAGAGGAGTCTGCAGTGTGTGACAGTAAGAAACTCCTGTAGATCTAGTGCAATTACCGATGTGTGAATAAATATATAAAATAGCCCATAAATAAGATTCTCCCATCAGCCACTCAAAAAATCTGATCTCGTGAGATGACATGTATCAATCTGAGAATTGTGATTGGACTTTATTATAAAGTAGTTGCTCCTGACTGGAACAGCTTGGCACTTTGATTTTTCCTATTTGTATACACGCTATTGTGGATTTTCAGTTTGTTCATGAAACTTTTTTTTTTTTCTTTTTACATCCTAACAAAACATTAAAACCACTAGCAGAATTGATAATCATTGTTCCTAAGGATTTCTAACAATTTTTTTTTTTGCCAAAATGTGTATATTTATACAGGCTAAGTTAGCAGGAATGTATACAAAACAATAAAAAAACAAAAACATTCGTGTGTCTCTGTAAATGAAATGCAGCAATGCTATATTACTTCTAGGTAAGCGTTCACAGTGAGGCTCACAATGCGCCTGCAGTACAGTCATTGTGGTTCCAAGTACAGGGGCCAGCACGGCATTAATATGGCTGGTCCCATGGGGTCAAGTTATTATTTTACTGAAATGGGGTCCAGCCTGTAACAGTTCAAGGATCCTCAAACCTGAGAATACAATAAAAGGTAAGATTGCACATCCATCCAAGGCTGGAGAGGACTTAGAAGAGAATCTTGTAGTAATCATCTCGATAACTGTACAGCACAAGAACCGGCACCCTAAGAGGCAGATAAAAAAGAATGTAATTATATTTATTCTCCCTTAAGCGTATGTGACTGTGTGCTACAAAACTAGAAAACAATCTTGAGTAGTGATGAGAGAGTGTACTCGTTGCTCAGGTTTTCCAGAGCACGCTCGGGTGGTCTCCGAGTATTTGTGACTGCTCGGAGATTTAGTTTTTGTTGTCGCAGCTGCATGATTTACAGCTACTAGCCAGGCTGAGTACATGTGGGGGTTGCCTGGTTGCAGCTGAGGCAAGGAGAACTAAGTCTCCGAGCAGTCACAAATACTCGGAGAAAACCCGAGCAACGAGTACACTCACTCATCACTAATCTTGAGAAGTCACAAGGTTTTTGCGAACACTTGTTTTTTTTTTTTGCCAGTTTGAGTCAGCCTGTCAAATTTGTCAAAATGCTGTTGCTTTGTACACCAGAAATGCTACTCCAGTCACACCACTTATTTGAGTCATCCAATGATCTACACCTCTTAAATGATTGACACCATCCATTTCAACAAGACAAGAATAGCGCGATAGACACCTCTCCATTAGTAAGCCGTGGGCTTGATGTCACCGGACAATAAAAAGATGACATCAACCCCCAAAAAACGAACAACACTGGCCGTAGGGAATTGAGAAGAGCAGGGCAAAGTGTTGGAATTGGCGTATCTAATAGGTGCACTTTTTCTGGGGTGGCTACAGGCTGTTATTTCTTATACGGGGGTGGGGGAGCAATATCCATGGCACCTTACCAGCGCCCAGCTGTCTGCTGTAGCTGGGTTGTTTGTCAAAAGTGAGGGGGAGGACGCAGTGGTTTTTTTTTTTTAATTATTTAAAAAATAAAAAAACTAAAATGGTGAGGGGACCCCTCTATTTATGATTGCCAGCCTTGCTAAAGCTGACAGTTTTGCCTGGCCGGTTATCAAAAAATACAGAGAGATCCACGTTATTATTTATACTTCCCATCAGCGGCACCTGTGACTGGAGGTAAACATTCAACTTTGTACAGGGTAGCATTGTTTTTTTTTTTTATTATTATTTGTTTACAGGGGACAATGGATTCAGGGGATTAGGTGTTAAGATGTGATTTTTTTCTCTCAATTTTACACTTGAATACAACTGTCAACATTGTCCCCCTGCGCGCTGATTGCAGGCAGAGCAGGGGGACAATGATGTGAGCCGAGCCAGGTGCCGGTACGTGTCACACTGATGACACACGAATGCAGTCAGTGTGCAGGACGTTTTGCAGCATGTGCTGCTGCTAAAAAAAAAAAAAAAAAAAACCCTTACAAGTCAGCGCGTTTTGCCCACAGATACACTGTCCATGGAATCACGCTGACATGTGCCCAGGCCCATACAACTGAATGGGTTCTAAGTGTCTCCAGTACGTGTGAAAACTGTCACCCCGCTTACTGGAGACACTGACATGGGAAAGAGGCCTAAGTAAAGGTTGGTGTCTATGCTGGATGAGGCTGTATTCACACCAACTTAAGCCATAGTAGCCTTGTCACTGCTCCCCTGCACAATCTGTTCATTTTACAGGGCTGTTTGCAGTCCTGAGGTGTCTTCTCTGTACCGACGTTTATGAAGGCTGCTTTACAGTCCCTAATACATATTAATATAGCACATCTGATATTACCAGTTTACAACTATCAATGTGGAATAGCGTAAGATGGCTTTACTGCTATGCACCACATTGGTTCTCACTAGGATTATTTTCTATGATTGGCCAGTAAATAGAGTAAGGATGTGAACACTGGAGATACTCACCGCTTCTCAATCTTTATAGTATTGATTTCATCAAATATTTGTTTTAGGTATCTCTGTTTTGGTAATTTCGACATGAGCTGCTTCACTGATGCATTAAATGCTTGTTCGTCTGTAAACTATAAAGAAAGCAGATGGAATAATTAATAAATCAGTTATATTACAAGTTAAACAGCTGCCACCTTGGCCATTGCAACAAAAGCCATGTTAATCAGCAAAAAAACCTTTGTTTGGTCAGATTAGTTATTCATTTTTTTTAAATGAATTTCATGGATTTTTGAAGTGGTCATCTGTCTCTCCTCAGAGAATCAATGTCACATCTGCAGCAATCTGATGTCTCATGTGTCAGGTATTACACTCCTGTCCAATTCTTAAGGCTCCGCACAGGACCTGGAGACATGAGCAGTGCTGGATTATCCCTTTAATATTCCAGTACTCATCCATGCAGATTTTCCCCCATTGAGGTACGCTCAGATACATTTGTCACAGACATAAATGATAGCCTGGTCTCAAGTCTTTTTGAAGTATGGTTTCATAACCTTTTTAACTAGGTACTGCAGCCTGTAAGTATTACTGTACACAGCAGAATGGGTGAACAGTAAATCACAGTGAGCCTGTTCTAACCTCACCATCTACCACCCTAATCTCTTCTACTGAATGATCATCCAGGTTATTTTCTTTGATCAAATCCAAGTTGACCTTTTCTGTGATCTGAAATAATATAATGTTCCCAAAGGTGTCCGCTTAATATGCTGGGCTAGGCATGAGCAGGATGCTATAGGTGCAGGTGTGTACTCTTACGTAGTAGCTTTAAACGTTTTATGTTTGTACCTCATAAATCAATATTCTTTTAGTGCCTGTATAAGTGAATGTACCAATAAGGTCAGGTCCTCTCCAACCCTCAGTATGGTGGCTGAACCTTCACTACCGCAGAATTACTTACCTCCAACGCCAATAAACTTTGTATTGCTTCTTTTGGCAGATCAACCTAGAAGAAAAAAATATAAAAAAAAAGTCTTAATCGGGATAAACAACTAATTCAGACAATTGTTGGGCAGTAAAGTTGATGCTAATGTAGACAATCACAAGTCAAAGGAATACTGGAGGGTGTATGGATGTAATGGAGGACTCCTGTACAAGAGGGGAGGCTGCTACCACGGGGGCTCAGTTTCTGTGTTCATTCAATATTCTTCAGGCACCTAACACTTTTATGGACCACTATTAAATAGACTTGGACCTACGTATTGCTCTTGGCAAATAATCACCCCTTCTACTGGTCATAATGGTGAATTAATTTCTTACTGAATGTCTACAGGTCTAAAACCGGGACACTGACCTGTAATATGGCTACTTTTTGTGCACCCACTAGACAACAATTTTTGAGTCAACCCCCCCCCCCCCCCCGAAGCATATGGTGTTTGATCACGAGCAGAAAATGTGCCCTTTATGGCCATATGTAAAAGTAGAGCATCTAGTTTACAAGGTGGTTTTCATCTATGCCAACGTTGGGAGCCACATGACTACTAGAAGTAGCAGGATTCTCCTCAAAGTAAAACTCCAGATGGTCACAATGCATTACAAAATGTCCAGCTATGGTACGGTGCCAGCTGATAATGATGCCCTCTCAGATCGGGCTTCTTACACACAGAAAAAGTCTTTTACTTACTGCCAAAATTTCAATTTCTGTGTTTCTTTGCTGGAAGTTTGTGATAGAAGCCTGAAGTTTAGAAAGAACCTGCAAAAATTAATAAGAAATCGTGAATGAAAAAACATCCCAAATAACTGTTCTCTTGAGAATTCCAACCACGCATTAATAATCAGGTGCTGCACCTGCAAAACTACACAGTATAGTGTGTAACAACGTGGTGCCGCCTCTCCTCTGAAACCAGGCACGAGCTATGAAGTCTGACTACGGAGGAACGCTTCGTGCCTTTGTGTTGTGTGTGGTATGGAAGCTCAGCCCCCATTCACCGCCGGCACTAGAGCTGCAATACGAGCTGCAACCATGGACAGGCGCTTGTCTAATCCTTGCCAATACTCTATATATGAAGGCGAATGGCATTTTTGCACATTATAACTTTTTAAAATGTTGCGCATCTTTCAGAGTCTGAACCTGAAATCTAATCCAGCTATAAAATAGTGTAAACTTTATAAGAGGCGAGATCGGTATAAACACAAAGTTGCTACATTTATTTGCTAATTTTTCATCTACACTGTGCAAAAAATGAGCAACACACATTTACTGCCAAAAAATGGACTGATCAAAAGGTACCTTCACATTAAGAGACGCTGCAGTGATACAGACAACGATGCCGATCGCTGCAGCGTCGCTGTTTGGTCGCTGGAGAGCTGTCACACAGACCGCTCTCCAGCGACCAATGATGCCGAGGTCCCCGGGTAACCAGGGTAAACATCGGGTTGCTAAGCGCAGGACCGCGCTTAGTAACCCGATGTTTACCCTGGTTACCAGTGTAAAATGTAAAAAAACAAACAGTACATACTCACCTTCGCGTCCCCCGGCGTCCGCTTCCTGCACTGACTGTGAGTGCCGGCCCTAACAGAGCGGTGACGTCACCGCTGTGCTGTGCTTTCACTTTATGGCCGGCGCTCAGTCAGTGCAGGAAGCGGACGCCGGGGGACGCGAAGGTGAGTATGTACTGTTTGTTTTTTTACATTTTACACTGGTAACCAGGGTAAACATCGGCTTACTAAGCGCGGCCCTGCGCTTAGTAACCCGATATTTACCCTGGTTACCATTGTAAAACATCGCTGGTATCGTTGCTTTTGCTGTCAAACACAACGATACACGCCGATCTGACGACCAAATAAAGTTCTGAACTTTAACTAACGACCAGCGATATCACAGCAGGATCCAGATCGCTGCTGCGTGTCAAACTCGATATCGCTATCCAGGACGCTGCAACGTCACGGATCGCTAGCGATATCGTTTAGTGTGAAGGTACCTTAAATGACACAATGAATTCTCTCCTAAAAGTGCAGTAATTTTCTATGATTGTTGGCTTCCTGCTCTGTCTCTGCTAGAGGAGCCTACAATGTAAGGTGTAATGTGATCCTACAGTGCGCTGTGACTAGCACTAAGGGAGCTGTCACACAGACAGCTCTCTCCAGCGACCAACGATCAGGGGAACAACTTCGGCATCGTTGAAACTGTCTTCAACGATGCCGAAGTCCCCCTGCAGCACCCGGGTAACCAGGGTAAACATCGGGTTACTAAGTGCAGGGCCGCGCTTAGTAACCCGATATTTACCCTGGTTACCATTGTAAAAGTAAAAAAAAAACACTACATACTCGCCTTCTGATGTCTGTCACGTCCCCCGGCGTCCACAGGATTACGCGCTGCTGCTCAGAGCTTCCTGCACTGACTGTGTCAGGCCGGCAGTAACAGCGGTGACATCACCGCTGTGCTCTGCTTTACGGCCGGCGCTGACACAGTCAGTGCAGGAAGCTCTCGGCAGCAGCGCGTAATCCTGTGGACGCCGGGGGACGTGACAGACATCAGAGGGTGAGTATGTACTGTTTTTTTTTTTTTTTTTACTTTTACAATGGTAACCAGCGTAAATATCGGGTTACTAAGCGCGGCCCTGCGCTTAGTAACCCGATATTTACCCTGGTTACAAGTGAACACATCGCTGGATCGGCGTCACACACGCCGATCCAGCGATGGACAGCGGGTGATCTGACGACGAAATAAAGTTCTGGACTTCTAGCTCCGACCAGCGATATCACAGCGGGATCCAGATCGCTGCTGTGTGTCAAACACAACGAGATCGCTATCCAGGACGCTGCAACGTCACGGATCGTCGTCGTTCTCGCTGCAAAGTCGCTTAGTGTGAAGGTACCTTTATTTGGGGTACTGAATAAGGCAATAACTAGTTGCACTGCTACTGATGGTGCCACAAATAGATGTTCTACTGTAAGCCACAAAGGGAATCTGTCAGCAGGTTTTTGTTATGTAATCTGACACTGATTCCAGAGATGTATCACTTACTGGGCTGCTTGGTGCAATTTTCATAGAATTCCTGTTTTCTCTGCTCAAACTGTAGCAGTGCTCAGAATGCTGAGCTGTGTAGGACTCTGCCCACACCCCTGATTGGCAGCTTATACACAGGAAGCTGCCAATCAGTGGTGGGAGCAGGGTTATACAGATTAGCCTGACTGGACTGCACTGAGACCTAGTCCGGTGGTGATAATATCCTGCTGATAAAACACTGATTGTACTGAAACTACAGCTCACAGCCTAATAAGGGACATCCCTGGAATCAGAGTCTCTGTCCCTACATTATGCTGCTCTCTGATTAAATAGAAAAAAAACTTCTGTCAGGTTCCGTAAATATTGGAAGCAGCCATTATAAGTATAATAGATCTGCTGAACGCAGCATTATAAGTATTCATATTTCAAACCTTTGTACAGCTGACTGCAATATCTCCTCAGTCCTACATGATCAGGAGCGCTCCCGTTTTTGTCTATGATTAAGTCTCATACCCAAATAAATATAAGGATCTGCAGTCAAAAATCTGACATTACAGATCCTTCCCTCCTCTGAAGCCTCAATACACATTATGCACTGGTTCTGCTGACGTTATGTGTACATGGAGGCCTTAAAGGGGCAAAATAAAAAGGGATCTATTACATATCCAGACTGGTAGGGAAACTATCATATTTGGCACCAGGATCCAGCGCAGAGCGCTCCATGATCTGTATAAAGTCAGGAAGTGTTGATATCACAGTCAATCAGTCATTGGGACCTGTGATTGGCTGCAGCAGTTTTTCATTAAATGTTTCATGATGATGCACTGGTCAATCCCTGGCTGCAGCAGTCGGGATGCATAATATCTCAATGTTGCCCTAATTTACCATTACAACCAATGATAGTGCGGTTGTGTTGTGTCCCACAAGTTGTCACATACGTGGCCTGCAGGTGTCAGAAATTCTAACCTGGATTCCTGCACATCCACTAGTTGTGACTTGCAATCTCCAGCTTAATGGTTCATGACCACAAATTTCCATGAAGCCCTATGACCGATGTATACAACTTTGCTTACAAACTGCTTGCTAATTATCAGCAAAATTAGGAAAATTTAATTCAGGAAAAGATCTAGTCCCTGGAACAACCTTCGCTTACCTGAGTTTCATAACGTCTTTTTACACTGGCAGAAAGCCTTTCTGGGGCAATGATACTGACGCTGGGGATCATAGCACTGCTGTGCGGCTCAAACTGACCTGTCATAAAAGGGAACAAACAAGTGACCATACATACAGCGTACACTCAGGCTGGCAAATATATCCCACAAATGTTAGAGAAGAACCGGGGGAATCAACTAACACTGGCACAAAGCTGAGCAGAACAGTGCTTTCATTTTATTCATTTATATACAACTAACCTCCCACCAGCCATTAATAAAAGGGCTTGTCCGGGACATTTATATCATTTGGACCACAGCTATAAGGGTGTGTGTACCAGTTGTGTTTTGCCACAAATAAAAGCAGCAGTTTATAGTACCAGCAAAGGAAAACATTCCTGAAATCCCATGCACACGTTGCTTATTTTTTCCTTGCAGATGTGAAGCAATTTTCATAAGAAGCATGTCAATTCTTTCAGCCTTTATGCAAAAACTGGGGGAAAAAACGATTAAAAATACGCAGCAAAAATGAGCATATGTTATGCAGTGGTTTTTCCTGCCACATCAACAGTTGCAGCAGATTCTTCTACTGCAAATACTGAAGATGTGCAAATACTGAAGATATGCACATACCCTTACATGCAGAATCCCAACTACTTTCTATTCCGCTTCTCTCAATTGAGACCACAGAGAAGTGGAAGACAATGGGAGCGGTACGCAATTCCAATTATTCAAAACCTGCGCAGCTGTCAAACGATGAGTATTGTGAGTGTGGAAGGCAGAGCCATCAATCAAGGGGTGGCAGAGAGAGATACAAAACAAGCAGGAAGGAGTACCCTTCTGCTTGGGGGCGGCCCCCCCATCTGCACGGGGGCAGCCCCCATCAGATGGGGGGCACCGATCACCTTATTGGCACATCTGAATACAGAACAGTTTCAGGCAAATGAAGCAACAATTTCGTACACTAAAAAGTCAATTATTCATCACTGAGGTTTTCCAGTGGTATGCTAATGGCCAGTACTTGGTAAAAATACTAAAATCTAATGTCACTCACCCTCTCGGACATGCATTTAATAGCTTCAGCGGTGATGTCACGAACACAGCACACGTCACCACGGCAGCCAATCATTGAGATCAGCAGCTATGTAGGTGACATGAGCCACTGATCTCAGTGAATGGCTGCACTGGTTACTTATACTATAGTTGTGACGACATAACTAGTGAAGCCAGTAAACAGAGCAATGGCGGAGAGGCAGAGCTTAAACTGGGGGATGGTGAGCGACATCTGATTTGATCATTTTAACCCAGCGCTGTCAGAGGTCAGAACGCTAAAACCAGAATACCCCTCTGAGGCTATGTCCCCAAAACATGTGGTGCTTGGTTTGAACAGTCATTTCGTGCAACACCCCTTAAAAAGCATCTGTCACCACAATTTAAAATAAAAACTGCGTACAATACGTATTTTTTTTGTTATTTTTTTTTTTTTTAGACATGGCTCATTATAAAGCCATTCTGAGATAGAATTTCAAAGTAAGTTGTTCATCCCCATCAGTTCCAAGATCTATTTGATAGTGAGTGCAGTTTGAATTGTGACAGTCTGCTATACCTCTGGTAACAAAAGGCTTCACTTCACCCATCTTTTAAACTGAGAAAACAATGAACAAACGGCCTGCATGTGACCCAAATGAATCATCAGGAAGAAAGAGCCGCATTGTCCACAACAGACAATGAGTAATTAGAACAGGGGAAGGCATTCACCGAGAAGACTAATGTAATGGCAGCCGTAAACAACAGCCGACATCCCACTGCATCGCCTGACCACAGTACCGCAGATCAGTACTTACTCTGTGTGCTCGAGAATGATCCCTTTGGATTCTGCCCAGACAGAGTATCCAGCATTTCTCTAGACAGAAAGAAAAATAGTTCCACATTACCACGACTAACACCACAGCAGCAGGATGGCCGAATTATATTCTGCAATACTGTGTAAGACTGCACAGGTATTCCACAGAGTCAAAATGGTTTTCTGCTGTTCTAGTTGCAGCCTTTGATGCCTAAAACAAGTGCAACAATAATATTTTCCCATATTTTTATATTTCTAAGTTATGGAATGAATGTCCACAATTCACCACTATTAAAGGGAATCTATCAGCAGGTTTTTGCTACCTCATTGGAGATCAGCATGATGTAGGGCAGGGGTCCCCTATCTGTAGCTCGGGAGCCACATGTGGCTCGCGGTCCCATGAATTGTGGCTCGCGACTGTCAGCTTGGTGAATTAGCTCCAGTTCAAGCAAACAGGTATGAAGAGCAAATCTGAAAATGGTGAATTTTGTAAGCAGCCCTGCACAGAAGAGCAGATCTGGATGCTCATATACTGGTCTTAAAGGTTTTGAGATTATTTAAGTATGGTACGCTGGAGACAAGATGACACCACCTGTCAGAGGAGGTGTTTGAAGCTGGATGTGACAGTGTCTTGGAAGTGCTTTATAGGAGAATACTGAATGGGGGTATTGTGGGAACCCCTGAATCGTAGTATACTGCTTTGGCGTGATTTTTGTGGAAAAGCTTTGGTTAACCATTATGCCTGTAATGGGGGCTTTGGTTGCCACTATTGTGAGGGGGCGGGAGCTGAATATGGCTCGCGACCCTCTCTCAAGGCTGGATGTGGCTCCTGACCCTCTCTCAGAGCTGAATGTGGCTCTCAAGGTCAGAAACGTTGGGGACTTCTGATGTAGGGGAAGAGATCCCGATTCAAATGATGCATCACTTACTGGGCTGCTTGCTGCAGTTTTTACAATTAGACCTCTCAACAATTTAAGGGAATATTATTCTGGTCTATGAAGATCTGTAATCAGGGGAGTAGCAGGGATACAAGTCTGTGTCCTGGAGAAAGGTCTAACAACCACCTAGGCGATGGATGACAGGTACAACTCTGTGTGGACATACTATATTGCACATACTATGCAGCCTCTCAAACACAGAGCCTATGCAACCTGGGTTAAAGCTGGTCTTCGGCCCCATCAAAACACGAAGAGTAAAGATGAGCAAACATGCTGGGATAAAGTGTTATCTGGGCATGCTCGGGTGCTAATCGAGTCACTTTGGCATACTCAAATAATATGTTTGAGTCCCCATGGCTGAATGTCTCACGGCTGTTAGGTAATCCCTGCATGTGTTCCAAGAGACATGCAGCTGCAGGGGCTTGACCATATTATTCAAGCACGCCGAAGACACTATGTCAAGCACCCGAGCATGCTCAGATAACACCTTATCCCAGAACTTTCACTCATTGCCAGTGAAGAATAATTGTGATTAGAACAAACTGCAGATAGCTGTGGCCAATAGACAGAAGTTGTGAACAGTAGGATGGCAGGGATACATTGAATACACATTTCACCAATTAGCGTAAGTTCACATAGGGCTTTTTTGCTGCTTTTTTTTCTGCAGCAAAACCTGATCTTCTTGGCAGGAAAGAAGCTGCGGCAAAAACACAGGTTTAGGTGCGTTTTTTTGCTGCGTTTTTTTTTTTCTCTTTCTCCATGCTAATGTCCTTGAATTTTCAGCAGTAATAACGCAGCAAAACGCCCTGTGTGAACTTATCCTTAGTATAAGTTGACATGTTGCAGCGATTTTTATAACGTGAATAAACCTTAATCCTTAGGGGCAGCCAACACCCCTGTGTGATTGGCAAACACTGATGCAACTGGTCCTGTGTGATCCAGGTCTCACATCATTCACACATGCACACCTGTTGTTTCGTTCTTCTTGCCCTCGGAGTCGGAGCTTTTGTAACAGATGATCCACAAGTTCTGATTCCAGGATTCTCTTCTCAGTCTGACGCTCCTTCTCAAACGCCTTCAGCTGTTAGTAGCCACAGAAACGAGACGTGTTAATAGCAACATGCATTTAGCAGAGCCAGTGTGAGAGCAGCTGGAGGTGATGAAGCATTATGGAAAGAGCAACTCACACTTTCCATGGTGTCAGCTTTATTTTTATCAGGGCAAGAATTTCACCCCAAATTATTTTCTCAATTAATCACCATCTTGAATTTAGATTTCACCCTGCTTTCATCCCTTACGCTCTTCTATCAATCCCATAATGAATCATTAGAGCATTTTATGGCCAAAGAGGCAGACTATCTATGCCTGCTGGTGTGATTTTTTTCCTCTCAATTTTGTATTTGCACAAAAAGCCTACTGTCTACAAATGTCATCTTCATTATAACTGTGTGACAGGAGTCGTCTAATAATCATCAGTAACTGTGTTTAGTATCTTCATTATAACTGTGTGACAGGAGTCGTCTAATAACCATCAGTAACTGTGTTTAGTATCTTCATTATAACTGTGACAGGAGTCGTCTAA
Source organism: Ranitomeya variabilis (assembly GCF_051348905.1). Taxonomy (NCBI): domain Eukaryota; kingdom Metazoa; phylum Chordata; class Amphibia; order Anura; family Dendrobatidae; genus Ranitomeya; species Ranitomeya variabilis. The sequence goes on along the minus strand of NC_135232.1, from coordinate 649,953,176 downwards.
TAACATCAGTAACTGTGTTTAGTATCTTCATTATAACTGTGTGACAGGAGTCGTCTAATAATCATCAGTAACTGTGTTTAGTATCTTCATTATAACTGTGTGACAGGAGTCGTCTAATAATCATCAGTAACTGTGTTTAGTATCTTCATTATAACTGTGTGACAGGAGTCGTCTAATAATCATCAGTAACTGTGTTTAATATCTTCATTATAACTGTGTGACAGGAGTCGTCTAATAATCATCAGTAACGGTGTTTAGTATCTTCATTATAACTGTGTGACAGGAGTCGTCTAATAATCATCAGTAACTGTGTTTAGTATCTTCATTATAACTGTGTGACAGGAGTCGTCCAATAACATCAGTAACTGTGTTTAGTATCTTCATTATAACTGTGTGACAGGAGTCGTCTAATAATCATCAGTAACTGTGTTTAATATCTTCATTATAACTGTGTGACAGGAGTCGTCTAATAATCATCAGTAACTGTGTTTAGTATCTTCATTATAACTGTGTGACAGGAGTCGTCTAATAATCATCAGTAACTGTTTAATATCTTCATTATAACTGTGTGACAGGAGTCGTCTATTAATCATCAGTAACTGTGTTTAGTATCTTCATTATAACTGTGTGACAGGAGTCGTCTAATAATCATGAGTAACTGTGTTTAGTATCTTCATTATAACTGTGTGACAGGAGTCGTCTAATAATCATCAGTAACTGTGTTTAATATCTTCATTATAACTGTGTGACAGGAGTCGTCTAATAATCATCAGTAACTGTGTTTAGTATCTTCATTATAACTGTGTGACAGGAGTCGTCTAATAATCATCAGTAACTGTGTTTAGTATCTTCATTATAACTGTGACAGGAGTCGACTAATAATCATCAGTAACTGTGTTTTATATATATATGTATATATATATGTGTATATATATATATATATATATATATATATATATATGTATGTATATATATATGTGTATATATATATATATATATATATATATATATATATATATATATATATATATATATATATATATATATATATATATATATATATCCAAACTTATTGGCAATGTTTCTATGAAATGCTCCCAAGTGACATTTTGAGATGGATCAGCAAGAAAAAGAACAAAAAAGTAATCTTTAGTTTTTAAGGGTTTGCTCTACACTGCATTTGTAATTTCATTTCAACGCATCTAATATTTCTATTTATTTTTTTACACACGAACATGGCTTGAGCAAACAATTAAAAATACACATACAGATTACATCTAGCCTTATTTACCTTGACGTGACTTCCTTCTTTATCAGAGACAATAGCAGCGAAAGGGATGCCGGACAGTCTGCAATGTTCCTGCAGCTCATCCTGCGACTAAAAATGTGCAAAAAAGTTAGGAATTGTCATGAGGCCTTTAGAATAAAAATCCTATCAACGTCAAGATGTTGCTTGTGTAGCTAAGTGAAACAAAGATTCATATAAATTGGCATCATTTTCTAAGAAAAAAGGCTGGATACATCGCTGGCACTGTATATGGTGCTGGCAGGATTTTTTGGCCCATTTTCTGCTTGAGCTGAATAAATAAAACTTGGCCAAGTCTAGAAACGTTTACGCTTACATCAACTCCGTTACAAAGATTTATTCAGGAACTTGTCAAAGGATGAGGATAAAATCAAGACTATGGTTTAAGGGAAACAGTCATCTGATTCATGCTGCCTGAACAACAGGCAGCATGAATCACATCTGGTCCTCATAAGTGAAGCCAGGGATACTTTTCTCTGAAAATTGTGTGTTGACGTACTGTATAATTAAAAAAAAAAAATGCAACAAAAGCCAATTTCCACTGCCCTTTACAAACCCCAAAATACAATAAAATGCCACAGATTTTAAGTGCGCGAAATCCACACTATAAAATAACGGTTGTTCCCTTTTTACTAAAAAATGAGGTAAAATACACTTTAACCCTGGGGTCTAGAACCTTTCATCCCCCACTTTACATTTAATAAAGTTAATCTAATCTGTATACATATTAAAAAAAATTATTTTATATAAAAGTTTTTCAAAGTTTTTTTTTTCTTTACTTCCTGCATATTATAAAAATGTCTATTAGTGATGAGCAAAAGTGCTCGCTACTTGAGTTTGTATCGGGTGCTCGGGTACGCACTGAGTATCACGGGTCCTCGAACAACATGCTTGAGTCCTTGCCCCAGAAGCCTGAAGACGGGGGACTCTAGCAGGTCGCTCGAGCACCCGCGATACTCGGTGCGTACCCGAGCACTTGATGCTAACTCGAATAGCGAGCACTTGCACTCATCACTAATAGTGTTTTGGCTACTACTTGCCTCAGACCAGTCATACATTATCTCGGCTGTAATGCCAGCGGTCCACAGCTTCTGAATGATGCCGATAGCCCTGTTCACAGACATCTGGCCGGCGCTCACCACAAGCAGGTCACAGCTGCTCACCTGGAATGAACAAGCACAAATCAATATCCGCAGGAGGCTTGTAATATTTCCAAGTATATATATTTATCATCTGCAATGTACGTGGGGGCACATAATGAAGGTACAGCGAGGCGTACAGAAGCATTACAAGCCACGACAGGTGGCATCAGTGACTCGCTGCTTTCCTGCACATATGCTGGCTTGTAATTGTACGTTACATGACTCGGGAGGACACCAGATCTGCTCTTGGGGTAGTGGATGCCACTTTATAACTTTGGATTCCTTTGTGTTACATCCAAGGCTCATTTCAGTGAGTGACATCTATAGAAAGCTATTAAAACCCGTGAATCGCTATAGCAGAGCTTTAGACGCTGTATATTAGATGATAGGATGTCACCAGGATTATATATTTTGCTTCCCAAGCATTTAGTAGGGTGGTCCTGTATAGACAACCTGTGCCCATATACCCTCAAGAGTAGTGTCCCCTGGTTGGATAACCCAGCTATGATTTTCATATGTCCCAAGAACTAACAGGGAGAACAAGTAAGATCCAGCAGACCCAGCCCTTAAATCTTCAGAAAAAGATTTGCTTGGAAAGATACACATTTGAATAACGTTGTCTGAACTCCCCAATGTGTATAGGGTCGGTTGCAATCCAATGTATATGGGGGGCCTCCCAAATCTACCTCGACAAAAGATGTCGGGGGAGAGAAGTAATGAACCTGCTGAACTTTAGGGTCCGATCCTTTTCTTTTGCCTCGGTCATAAAAGACAATGGAGCCAAGCGTTTATGCGTATGTAGGAGACTGGAGAGCTAGCCGGAGACCACCAGCTATGTAATGTCTATGGGACCTTAAGACTACGATGCACCATGCTGGGGACACCCCAGCCATTAAGGCTAAGTTCACACTAGGTGTTTTTGAGGAGGTTTTCTTTGTGCTAATTTCAGCCGAGTTTTACAGTACCCGCAAAGCCTATGAGATTTCAGAAATCTCATGCACACAGCTTGTTTTTTTTTTGTCATCAGGATTTTGTGCAGAAGAACATTTCCTCAGAACAACCTCGCTGCGTTGCTTGCATTTCCCTGAAAGATTCCTATTTTGGGGGCTAAATTATTTTCTTCTACAATGCAGCGGTAATACAACAGTGTGAATGGGGCATCATGCTGACACACTCCACTGAAAAACCGGTAATGCTTTGTAATGCTGGGCCTTAGTAAAGCATGGCGCAGTCCGCATTAACTGACACATTTTCAGCCAATTCTCAGCGTTTTTCTCCAAATTATCTAAAAATTACAAAATGATGACACCGATCTGTCCTGTTCTCATTAGGTATTAGAAGTGTTACATTAACTTACATTTTCATCAGCGCTGGAAAGTGCAGCGGAGATCTTATCTATCGCTATGCTAACGCCGACCGCACAGGGCAGAGCGAAGGATCCAGTCTGAGGTCCTTTAAACTGTGAAATCTAAAAGACAGAACAAAGCGTTACTTAATGGATATTGTCACAAAGCTGTCAACACAGCAGGGGAACACATTGCTAAAGATATTCCAAAATCCGTAAGGGAGCTTTCATAGTGCATTCAGACACCTGTTCGGTGGCTTCTGCTGGGTCTTATGGTGGAACCGCCATCAAACAGGATTCAGACATACGCGCCAAAGGGGCCATAGATGATAATGGTGCCAACAGAGCGAACGTGCACTCTGCTGTACCTCATTTTAGGGGCATATATGCCTACTGGAGGTTGACACCCAGATGCAGTCTACTAGGTCTGATGTCTGTCTCCAGTAGGCCTACACGTTTGAAAATGATGCACGACAGAGATCACGTTGGCTCTGCCAGCACCAATATAGACTATGCGCCCTTAGGGGCATACGTACGAATCCTGGTTTGCAGGGGGAGTTCGGCTCTAAGACCCAACGGAAGCCACTGAAAGGGTGCAAACACCCTAATTGGTAAAAGTGTGGGAAGTAAGGTGCTCTGGACTGGACCGCCCTGGCCATGGGGCCCAGAGTGCCTCGTTTGCATAAGAACATGTCCCCCTCTCCTCGCCCCTACAACGACTCGTGCTTAACTTTTATATGAATTTCAGAGATTAGAGACTCCATTTAAAGCGCTGCACAAACAAACTGTAAATTAGAGGGTTATTCCCATCTCAAAGTGATGGCATATCGCTACTATATTCTATCAATTTTTGATCAATGGGGAACCAAAGATTGCTAGGACGAGGGGGACACAGCACTACTGATTCAGCTATCCTGCCTTGCCAGTTCCCTGTAGGGCTGGGTGGCCAGGGTGTCTATCTGATAGAAAAACATTTTTTTACATTTTTTTCGTACTCCAAAACTTATAATTAACACAGCACATCTCTAGCTGCCACAGTGTGTAGAAGGTGAATGTGATATCCAAATTCTCTAGGTGATAAAGAAACATCACTCAAGAGCTGCATATATAAGGTGGACTACTGCTATCCCTACACTTCACAAATGACCAATGGGCACAGTGGAGTGTCGAGGTTCCTGCTCAGTAGACAGGTTCTTGAAAAGGGACAAGCAATATGACTATGCACTTATAGGGGTTATCCTGGGTTTTGTAGTTCTGCATCGGAAACTGAGTGGTGCGACCGACATGGACTTTGTCGGCAGCTTCCAGGTCTTGTGCATTCCTTACTTGTCCTTTAATTGGACTTTTGCACGACACTTGGCAAGAGAACAACATGGGTCATATTCAACCAGTGGAGGAAAATCCAGGATGTCGGCTAGGTCTTAAAAAATTGTTTATTCTGAACAGCTTTTAGAGTCAACATATTTCAAGATCACACAGGACTTCTTCAGGTTTTAGGTTTTGTCCTGAAGAAGAGGTCCTATGTGACCTTGAAACACGTTGACTCAAACCTGTTCAAAATAAACAATTTTTTAAGAAGTAGCCGCTCTCCTGGATTTTTCAGCAGCGCAGAATCAGACATGTTTTTTCCTCTACTGATTGAATATCCTATTTGGTCTGCGGACCCGTGTCCTGCTGCAGCCGATTTATGTTGTTGTGCATGTTCCTATATTGCAACCCCACCAGGTGAGTTAGCGCCCACAATTGGTTCTCACCAGTTAAGGTGTGTGTCTCACACAGCGACGCTGCAGCGATACAGACAACGATGCTGATCGCTGCAGCGTCGCTGTGTGGTCGCTGGGGAGCTGTCACACAGACAGCTCTCTCCAGCGACCAACGATCAGGGGAACGACTTCGGCATCGTTGAAACGGTCTTCAACGATGCCGAAGTCCCCCTGCAGCACCCGGGTAACCAGGGTAAACATCGGGTTACTAAGCGCAGGGCCGCGCTTAGTAACCCGATGTTTATCCTGGTTACCAAAAAAAACAAACAGTACATACTCACCATCTGTTGCCCGTCAGGTCCCTTGCCGTCTGCTTCCCGCTCTGACTGTGTGCCGCCGTACAGTGAGAGCAGAGCGCAGCGGTGACGTCACTGCTGTGCTCTCACTTTACGGCGGCAGTCCGAGCAGGAAGCAGACGCCGGGGGACCTGACGGGCAACAGATGGTGAGTATGTACTGTTTTTTTTTTTTTACATTTACGCAGGTAACCAGGGTAAACATCGGGTTACTAAGCGCGGCCCTGCGCTTAGTAACCCGATGTTTACCCTGGTTACCAGTGAAGACATCGCTGGATCGGTGTCACACACACCGATTCAGCGATGTCAGCGGGACCTCAACGACCAAAAAAAGGTCCAGGCCATTCCGACACGACCAGCGATCTCGCAGCAGGGGCCTGATCGCTGGTACGTGTCACACATAGCGAGATCGCTACTGAGGTCGCTGTTGCGTCACAAAACTTGTGACTCAGCAGCGATCTCGCTATGTGAGACGGGGCCTTAAGACCCTATTGTGCTTTCGTTTGCTGCCCAGTTTCTACGCCAATATGGGTCATGTCACCTCCTAAAATGGAATTTAATGGCGCTGGATAACCCCTATAAGTGGCCAGCCTAAACGTGGTCATGAGATACAGGTGGCCAAAGGAAGTTGCAAAAGAACACATACATGAAATTTTAATTAAAAAAAAATGTCCAGAGTCATGGAAATTCTAGAAATGTCCCCATTAATGACAGATGGGACTGAACACAACTTTGTAAAATAATAATGGACCAGTTCCTCTTTTCCTTAAGGAGATGAGGACAGTAAACGTTTCAGCAGACAATCAGCACGTGGTGACACTCCGTACCAGACAGGAGATTAATTCCTCCACTGCTGCACACACCACCCCCATCCATTATACTGAAGACGTACCAGATGGTCGTATCTGCCTCCGGCGGCCAGGATCTCGGGAACGGTTCTCTGTCGGCGCTTGATGAATGCAACAAACTGAAAAACAATCCCATTGTGCTGCTGCATCTTATAGACGAGACCGAAATTCACAACAACCTAAAACAAAAAGCAAGGCTTCATAAGTGGGATCAAGCGTAGCAGCATGGCGCAAGCCATAACTCTAATTTTTCTCTCCACATCGACATATGAGGGACTGGGTTTTTTTATGCGTTGTACTTTTGAATGACACCATTCATTTTTCCACATAGTGTAATGGAAAATGGGAGGAAAAAAAATCAAAGTGCGGTGAAATTGTGAAAAAAAACGAAACAATTCTGACATTGTTTTTCTGGAATTGTTTTAATGGTTTATATTTTGTGGTAAAAAGGAAATCTCAATATGTTTCTTCTCATCAATTCGATTATGGAAATTCCCAACATGTGCATTTTTTTATTATTATTATTATTATGATTATTATTTTAGTAGTGAAAAAAAATCAGAAGTTTGCAAAAACAAATTTTTGGGTTGTGCCACCATTTTTGGAGACCCGTAATGTTTTAATTAATACCATTTTGGGATAGAAGTGACTCTTTAGATTCACTCTTTTTTGTTGAATTGAGACGACAAAAAAAAAACCAAAACTCCCGGAATTCTGGCAGTCTTGCATTTTTTTTCGTTTACGGAGTTTACCGATCGGGTTAACTGTTATTATATTTTGATGGATCAGACTTTTCTCAAAGCGGCGATAACACAGGTGGATTTTTTATTATTATTTTGAATGGGGAAAAAGGGGGATTTAAACTTTTAGGTTTTTATTTTTTTCATATTTTTTAAAACTTTTTTGTTATTATTATTAGCCCCTTAGGAGACATGAAGATGCGATCGTCCGATCATTGCTGCATATAGCAGAAATCCAGGTCTCCTTTGAAGCCCGGTCACAGGCAGGGTTTCAAAGTAACTCCGTAATGACAGGCACTGGGGTCATCAGCTGTCACGGGTGCGCCGATGGGTGGAGAGAATGACGCGCACACATGCTGGGGAGTGTTAATTGCCATGGTCAGAGAACAGCGGCACTTAATAGGTTAAAAATTGGGTGCTCCGCTCCACCCTCGATTGTTAGCGGCAGGTCCTGGCTGTAATACATAGCCATCACCTGTCGGGTATGAGGTGGGCTCTCCATACTTCCGCTTCCGACTTGTACATGTACGGCGGAAGTCGTGAAGGGGCTAAAACTTCCTTACAGATGGTGCAAATGTCAGCTCTCTTATATTTCATAAAGTTTTATAAAAGTCGTAGCTGTACGAGCAAATAAATAGAAACCATAAGAGTAAGAGATGGGAATTACTTTCCCAAGTAAGCAAAAAAGGATCTGACTATAGCAGCATTTCGCACACCCAGTCCTCATGGCTAACAGCCCCCCATCAGATGACGTTTTTCAGGATTTTCATAGTATTGATGGAATTATTATCAAGACATCAGAAATTAGCAGAGGTTCTCACCTGTGCAAAACTAAGGAAATCCTGAAAACGTGATCTGTGAGTGGCCATGAGGAATGGAGTTTGGGAAACACTGGGCTATAGGAAACTATCCACTATGGCCATAACTACATGTAATGAAAGTAACGGCACCTCTTTTATGTGAAAATATGGGAGGTGTAACCTGCTAATGTCACATTAAAAAGGAATACAAGCAAGGCGTACTACAAGAAGGTTTAAAAGTAAAGGTGCACCAACCTTTTTGGGTCAGAGAGCCACATGGTCAGATCGTGCCAACCCCATGGGCCACAATATACCCAAAGTATTACCTTCAGAGACATTAACTGCATACCGAAAGTATGCGCCATAAATTCCTTATAGGTGCTGGTTCCATTGATAGAAAAGGTCTATCAGGAGATGAGAGGCCTAGAAATGACAACACAGGCCACCAGCCATAACTCCATGACATGGGACATACGTGTGACCAGATACTGTGTAGACGGTTGAGGGACACACAGAAGGGTATTGCGGTGGGAAGGTTGTGCACCCCGGCTTCAAGGTATCAGAAGATGATGCATTAACGTTTACATGAGAACGTTTGTGCATGTGTTTCCCCACGATAACACTTCCCTGTCACCGGGAGGACACTGATCTGTCAAGAGTATAGCCAATGGATGAGGAGTATTCTTTCATTATAAAGTATGTGATATTTGGTGCCTGGCATTGGTGTCTTATGGTTTTAAGGGCAGGGTTAAAGGGAATCTGTCACTCCATTTTTGGCCTATAAGCTGCCGCCACCGGCATCAGGGGCTTATCTACAGTATTCTGGAATGCTGTAGATGAGCCCCCCCCCCGATGTATCCTGAAAGATAAGAAAAAGAGGTTAGATTATACTCACCCAGGGGCGGTCCCGGTCTGGTCGGATGGGCGTCGCGGTCCGGCGCCTCCCATCTTCATACCATGACGTCCTCCTCTTTGCTTCCTGTCGAGGCTCCGGCGCAGGCGTACTTTGTCTGTCCTGTTGAGGGCAGAGCAAAGTACTGCAGTGCGCAGGCGCTGGCCCTCTCTGACCTTTCCCGGCGCCTGCGCACTGCAGTACTTTACTCTGCCCTCAACAGGACAGACAAAGTACGCCTGCGCCGGAGCCGCCGCATGAAGACAAGAAGAGGACGACATCGTATGAAGATGGGAGGCGCCGGACCGCGACGCCCATCGGACCGGACCGCACCGGGACCGCCCCTGGGTGAGCATAATATAACCTCTTTTTCTCATCTTTCAGGATACATCGGGGGCTTATCTACAGTATTCTGTAATGCTGTAGATAAGCCCCTGATAGCAATGGCACCAGCTTATAGGCCAAAAATGGGGTGACAGATTCCCTTTAATGTTGACAGACAGCATTAATGACCCATGAGAAAAATTGTTCTTTTGTTCTATGATGTAACCTCGTTATGTTGTATAATCTTCAATAAAACAAGTTTAAAAAAAAAATTTTAGAGACAGTGTAGTAATAATCCAGAACGCTGTTTTTTTGCGCAAGTGAGAAAACTGTTTGCTTCCAAAGTACCTGTAATGATGTAATGTAATGTAATGTCTATATATGCTTTCCATTCTTCAGATACTCAGGAGCATGGGAAGGTCCTGTACTGCCCCCTTCAGGTTCTGCATAGGCATAGCAGAAATTCTTCTGTTCCTGAAGTGTTCCTTCACTACTTCTAACTAGCGATGAATGAACATGCTTAGGGAAGATGTTATCTGAGCATGCTTGTGTGCTACCCGAGTGTCTTCGTCATGCTCAAATAATATGTTGGAGTCCCCACGGCCGCATGTCTCACGACTGTTTGACAGCTGTAACATATGCAAGGATTACCTAACAAACAGGAAATCCATGCGTGCGTTGCAGGTGTTGAACAGACGTGAGACATGCAGCCACAGGTACTAGAACATATTATTCGAGCACTCTGAAGACACTAGGCTAGCACCCGAGCATGCTCAGATAATACCTTATCCCAGCACGTTCGCTCATCACCATTTCTAACCTACATTCCTGGAAATTATTATTGCACTGATGTACACATGTGACATACTTGCAGAGTCAGTGACTGGTTTACAACGTGACCAGGATCTTCATTCCGGCTGTAGTAATCAGGTCAACAATGAACATATTTGGTAACATACTCCTGAGAATTTGGGGGTCTCCTAATTATTGCATATAGAATTGCTTACACCAGTGTTTCCCAACGTCAGTCTGTGAGGACAGGTTTTCAAAGACTTCCTTAGTATTGCGATGGAATTATTACCTGTGCAATACTAAGGAAATCCTGAAAACATGATCTGTTGGGGGACAGTGAGGACCAGAGTTGGGGAGCTATGGCTCATACCAACTTTCGATTAGCCAACCTGGTCTGACATTACATGAGCATCACACTGCAATGATGTTATAACAAGCCAACTAATCAAAAGAAGAGCTGAGGATGCTGAGAGTAGTGTGCTGGGCTCCTGTCCAGCAGACAGAGATCACAAATTGGGTCACTGGACTGGTTCCTAAAAATTGATTAGCACCGTCTCTATCCAGCACCCAGTTATGTGAAAATAAAGATCATCTGGCACTGAGCAAAGACAGCCCCTCGCTGCATTGGCAGGATAGGAAGATTTGCGGTACTCAACATAAAATCTGTTTCTCGGCGCCTTCATTGGGGGGGTCACAGCACCCATAGTTTCTTGTGTCCCCCCAATGAAGTGCTAAGGGAAAGAAGATTTGGGATACTCACCGAAACATCTTTTTCTTGGATCCTTCATTGGGGGACACAGGAAACCATGGGTGTTGTGTCCCGCAGTGAAGTTATAGATTTTATGGTAAGTACACAAAATCTTTTTTTCTGTCTTTCGCGGAACCTGCATTGAGGGACACAGCACCCATGGTATTGTGTGTTTCCCAATGAAGCGATAGACAAAAGTACTTTATAGTCTGGCAGCTTGAGCATAATAACAATGTATGGAGCAAACACAAAGTTTGGACATTAAATTCTGTAATTCAAGAGGTAAAAGTAGCCAAAAACAAAACATGGAAAAAGGCTAAAGATACATGGCATCACAGCTCTAACCTGGAGCTTAATGTTCATCTTCTTGACAAGTCCATTAATTTCCTCCAGGTCTTTTAGGCCTTGTTTGGCCAGCACACCTACTACAGATTTCTGCTTGGTCAGTGAAGTCAGCATAGATCCAAGCTCCTGAAGTTCTCCTTTCTGCTCAATATACTTATAAAGACGATTCAACTGAAACTAAAGAGATTACAATAATATACTACATATATAGATATATAACATGGTCATTGCAGAGAATCTGCATACATCATCAAGCAACAAGAACGGAAAGAGAATTAATCACTTACCGTTTCACATTATTATTTGTTGTGTCTTCATTACAAGATTAGGGCTACATAAAATAACTGGACGACCAAGGTTTCACTGAACATGTAATTATTTACAGATAGGTTTGTGGGAAAATGGGGTGACAGTTTCCCTTTATGGTACATTTGGGAGACCAGTATAATAGAATGATCAAATTGGTTCAGAATACATGTGTAGGTCAATTTTACATTAATGTAACATGGGCAAAAAAAAAAAAGAGAAGAAACCATCATAATAATTTCAGTGTGATACTGTCTTATCTGCTATAGAAGGCAGGGGACAAGCTTCTAACCAGGGGACATGATGATCCCAGTTTGAGTACTCCCATAAACATTAGACAGCCTGCATATCTAGCTGAAATGGTCTGATCTCAAAGTATCTGGTAATGAGAACGACTAGCTAATAACATAACTAGGCACCTGTAGCGGGATGCTAACTGGATGTACGGTACTTACATTGTTCACCGAAAGTGACAGGTTACAAAATTTTGCTTCCACTTCCCTTTTAGTAAGTTTGTCAATCTGCAGAAAATAAAGCAAACATTATTAAAGCATAAATAAAAGTAAAATAAAATAAATAAATAAAAGGTGAGTGCGCATGAGCAGAGAGACAGAAGAAAACGCAGAGAGAGAAAGATAGAAAATGCTCTACTTTCACATATTCTTGCACTAGATAAAAGTTGGATGAAACTAACAGTTTCAGTGTGACTAGACAGCCATTTAATGTAAATAGGAGTCTCCAGACCCCCCAATAGATGAGGTCAGGGAGAGAGAGGGTTCAGTCTGTTGGAATATCAGCACCTGATCCTTTTATTTTTAGGGGAGACGAGCCACTGTCAGACACCTTTCTTCCCCCATGAAATGCAAGCACATGAACCCCAGGCACAGCCAAATGCTTATGTATAGAGAGTCGGGCAAGACAGTTGAAGCAGAAAAAAAATGCTCACCATTGCATCATACAAAATGTTGTACACTTGCACAAGTTTATCTTCTGGCATGCCACAATGGAGTAAAATGGCTTTCAATAAAGATGTGTGGTTTATGTAAATACTGTAATTTCTCTCCTATAAAATAAAAGATAGTCAGAATTCACCAATGAGCGAGCATGAAATAAAATAATAATAATGCTCATGCCCCCTCCTCAAAATGGTCTTCTATAGTCATTTACATCTCAATGAATTCTACAAAACAGTAAAAGCCGTTCATCTCCGCTACTGGGATGGCCTCAATGACACCAGTGCGAGGTGGTCCGTACCTGAATAATCCCAAGGAGGACCACAGTGGTGGTCACTGCACCACAAAACTATGGTGGTTTGCAGGAAGAACGCACTTCATATAAAGTACTTTCATACTTGGGAGGAGGAACAGCTGACGACAATTTAGAATTGTACCACTGTATTATAAGTATGGGCATAGTACAAGTGCTGGTTGGCCAAAAATGTTATCAGCATGAGGCTTCACCACAAATTTGTGAGTTTTGGCAAAGATCATTTATGTCTTAATTATTTTTGCAATCAAACCAGCTGAGACATATCCGAGTATTGCTGAACTGTGTCAATACGTTGTGCAGACGGAGCATCATCCGTCACACATTAATAGTGGCACCACAGGTATTTTTAGGATCTTTCTGATCTGAATACCCACAAAAGCCAACTCAGAACTGACAAAACCCAAAACCTATACATAGGTTGATATAAAACCAAAAGAACAGCTTTTTAATGTAAAAGAAACATACCTGTAAAACTGGAAACTCCTGGATAATCTCATATATAGTATACATGGTCTCCGTAACTGGTAAGAAGCTGTTCGCAGATGAGGTGATCACATCAAATGCACATTCTGTGAGTTCCTTTGGGTGACAGCGGTTCAATTTCCGGGGTCTGAATACTCGTTCAATGCAGTATCTGTGAATACATATATGGTTTAGTTATAACCTATATTACATCTGCCAAGACAAGGGACAAGAACATAAAACAGCTGTATGCTTATGGGGCCTCTTCCTTTTGGAGGAGACCCTGGTTTCAACTTTTGTAAAGGGACGTACATTAAAAGGGAATCTGTCAGTAGGATCTACCCTCCCAAGCCATCTATATGGTCATGCAGGTAATAGGAAGCCGAATACAATGATACCTTCATATCTGCGATCCAATGTTTTATTGCAGAGAAATCCATGCTTTTCTTAATATGTAAATGAGCTGTTACGATCTATGTGCCGGACATAGATCTGCCTGAGAATCTGCCTCCAGAGCTTATTATAACTGAAAGGGGGCATTACCAGTGTGAGACATGCAGATCAGGAGAGCAGACTGTCAGTCATTACATAACTGGTAAACACCACCTTTCATTTATAATAATCTCTAGAGGCAGATTCTCAGGCAGATCTATGTCCAGGCCATAGATCTTAACAGCTCATTTACAGGTTAAGAAAAATGTGGCTTTCTCTGCGATAAAACATTGGATTGCAGATATCAAGGTATCATGTTATTTAGCTTCCTATGACCAACATATAAATGGCTTAACAGGGTTGATCCCACTGACAGGTTCCCTTTAACTTATAAAAGGTAGCGAATTCCAAATAAGTGGCATCAATGTGGAAGAGAGTTAAATTGCACACATTTCTTCCCCAGGAAGCATTGCCTGGCCTATCAAAATCCCCCATGGTAGCTGACTGTACACCCCTAAACCTAGATCAGCACTAAGAAGCAGTTTATAAGTATTTTTCATGCAGTAAGAGACAAATTGCTATCTGCACAATTCTATAAATAAAAAGCTGCAATTCATTAGGCACAAATACGAGTAATGTTTCAAAATCGGCCCCTGTCCCCATGGGGCCACACACAAAATTCACCTATTCAGGGTCGGACTGGCCCACCGGGGGAAGCGGAGGATTCTCCGGTGGCACAAACACTTACACCTGCTGGCATAAAGGGTCGGCAGCTGCCTAGGGCCCTCGCTGCTCCAGGGGCCCCCAGCCAGTGGTGTGTCGCTAATAGCGGCACACCACACCCAGATGCTATGGGGCCCGTGAGTCACAGTGGCTCACGTGGTGCCAGCGGAGCAGCAGCTGGAGATGGGAGCCTGTCCCCGCTGCTAAAGAGAAATTAATATTCACGCTTCTCCACGCCCCCATGGACGTGGAGAGGGGTGAATGTTCATTTCACTTTAATAGCGGGCAGCGTTAGCCGCAAGCTGAGGCTAACACTGCCCGCATGTAAAGCCGGAGCGGCTGCATCAGGGCTCCGGAGGTGGGCCCCTGCAGGGCGGCTAAAACTGAAGGCAATCGGCAGACAATAGCAGCGGAGCGGAGCTGCAAGGATTCCGATGCAGTCCTGCTTCCTGCCTGGCGCTTCCTGTCTGACACAGCAGCAGTTGGATGACAGCGCGGCTGTTTCAGAGAGAGAGCTGCAGGCGATGAAGATGCTGCCGGGATGTGCTGTGGGGAACATGCGGACAGGTGAGTGGTGCTGGGTGTCTGTCTGTCTGCGGGAGAGTGGTGCGGTTCTGTGTGTATATTGGAGAGGGCAATGATGTGTGTGATGGAGAGAGCAGTGATGGGGTGGTGGGGGAGAAAGCAATGATGGTTGTGGTGGTAAAGACAATGATGGTGGTGGCGGGAAGACAATGATGGAGGTGTTGGAATGGGCAATGATTGGGGTGGTGGAGGAGAAGGCAATGATGGAGGAGATGGAGAGGGCAATGATGGGAGTGGTGGGGAGAAAGCAATGACACAGGTGGTTAAAAGGACAATGTTGGGGGTGGTGGGAGAAAGGCAATGATGAGGTGGTGTGGGGAGAAGGCAATGATGGAGGTGGTGGAATGGGCAATGATGGTGGTTGTGGGGGAGATAGCAATGATAGAGGTAGTGGAAAAGGCAATGATAGGGGTGGCGGGTGAGAAGGCAATGATGGAGGTGGTGATGAGGACAATGATGGGGGTGGAGGGGGCTGCATTATACCCTATGAGGGGGTCTGCATTGTATTTTATGAGGGGGCTGCATTGTACCCTATGAGGGGGCTACTTTATATTCTATGAGTTGGCTACTTTATATTCTATGAGGGGGGCTACCCCAACCCCTGGTACATAATTAAGGCGTGTACTACCTTATATTATACCCTGATATTAGCGTGTTTTACCACACGATTGGTGGTCTTGTATTTATTTCTATGCAGCTACATAGCGGGCCCCAAGAATGATTTTCTCTGGTGGGCCCAAGGTGCTCCAGTCCGACGCTGCACCTATTAGGATGTGTTTGGAGTGTGGAAGAAAATTCACAGAAACACAAGACACACATAACACACAAGACATAACATGATGCCGTTGGTTGGATTTGAACCCAGGACCCTAGCAATGCAAAGTAACAATACTACCCACTAAGCCATTATCCAGAGCCCAAGTTTAGATCTTATTGGCTTCTACAAGCAACACCTCCATTTTCTGGCTGCAATACTTTTCATACGAGGGCTGATGTGAATCCTGACAGATTACCTTTTCAGGTTCGTTACATTGTTCCGTGCAACAAAACGTGCAAACGGGATCTAAAAGAAAAAAAAAGAAAAACAACACAAAAACCACAGCATTAAAAGGCAGATACTCTATGATTATAGGCTAAGAAGATGATTAGGAGGCTGATCTATGATTATGAACTATCAACATGATTATGGGAACTGTTGTATGATTTTCAGCTAGGGATAGTGGATCATTTTTAAACCCATTTAGTATGTGTGAATGTATATGCAAATGTTAAAAGATCATTATGACAAAAGGACATTTACAAAAAGGTAATACAATTCCTTAGGTCCTTCATACATATTAGATAAAAGTCAGTCAAACCCACAGATTCCGGACAACTAATGTATATAGGGTTTTTCAGACTGTCCTCCGACAGATCATGTCAATTCCCTGTCAGATCCTTTTGTTCTGTAGGGAATAAGCTGCTGGCTGAGGATTGTGGCAGTGGTTCTCTCATAGATAATAGTCAGCCAAACGCATCAATATCAGCCAATCATCTAATGTGTATGGGGTGTCCTGATTGTCCTTTGACATTGTCCTTTTTCCTAGGATCAGATGAGACTACTCTGGCTGCGGGTCCCTTGTATGGAACAGAGGAGCACTCCGCCAAGCTGAGAGTCCATGTGAACAGTGGAGTCAGGAGTGCCAACGGTCAGCTGAACAATGGTGCAGCCAACAGCTATCTAAAGTGTATGGCCAGCCTTACTCTAAGGCTGGTTTCACATTTGCGGTTGTGTCCGCAGTGTTTCTGACGCATACATCCGCATGGGTCTTGATTTCATATCTTTAACATTGTAAACGCAGGTGAATGCGTCTGTATGCATTCGCCCGCGTTTGCTTACGCATGCGTCTTTTTGTGATGTGCGGCTGGGTGCAGCAAACGCACCATGTTGCAATTTTTGAGGCGGCAAATTTCTGTCAAATATGCGCAGGCATGTGCATGAGTGCATTAAAAAACCGCATTACTGTCTATGGGAACGCATGAGTATGCATGCGCTCGATGCGCTTGCGTACTTCGACCTGCACATGTTGAGAAACTGATTTAGACACCCATTGTGACATGCCCTCCTGGAAATATCAAACGGGTGCGCATAAAAAGCGCAAACGCATGCAAAAAACGCATGCAAAGGCAGCGGGTTTTTTCCATCATGCGTAAGCAAAAAAGGTTCATTTTTTTCACATTAATAATGTACACTCTGCACTCCATCTTGACTGAAAAAAGCAGAAATGTAAAATGTTTTCAAATTTAATAGAAAAAGAAAATAGGGATTTTTGTGTACTCACCGTAAAATCCTTTTCTCCGAGCCATTCATTGGGGGACACAGACCATGGGTGTATGCTGCTGCCACCAGGAGGCTGACACTAAGTATTACAAAGAAAGTTAGCTCCTCCCCTGCAGTATACACCCCTCTGCTGGCTCCCAGCTAACCAGTTCGGTGCAAAAGCAGTAGGAGATCAATAACAACATATAAGCGTATAGCATGTCACATTATATATGAGAGTATAACATATCAAATGATAAAAACAAATACAACTAATAATAGGGAGGGAGCTGTGTCCCCCAATGAATGGCTCGGAGAAAAGGATTTTACGGTGAGTACACAAAAATCCCTATTTCTCCTTCGCCTCATTGGGGGACACAGACCATGGGACGTCCCAAAGCAGTCCCTGGGTGGGGACAACATCAGATCAGGCCGTGTAACCGCTACTTACAAGTGCGCCAAGGCGGCCTGCAAAGTCCGCCTGCCCAGACTCACATCTGTGGAAGTGTGTGAATTATAGTGCTTCAAGAATGCATGCGGACTGGAGGAATTCGCAAGCTTGCGGTCGTGCATGCCGACGCCTGGTGCCTAGAGCCCTGAGACAGGGAGATAGGCTGACATCTAGCACGGAAGGACTCCTGGATGGTGAAAAGAAACCACCAGGCTAACGTGGCCGATGAACACGGCTAAACCCTTCCTGTGACCGTCGGGAAGCCTGCTTACCATCGAGAAGCCCAAGCAAAGTGTCCAACCTTCGGAAGGACGCAGTCCTCGATACGTACCCACTTGGAGCACTCACTTCTTCCAGATTATGGAGAACCCATTCCGTTGTGTGGACTGGAGCCGAAAGAGATGAGAGGACGATGCCCCTGCAACAGTGGGAATACAAAACCACCTTGGCAACGAGGGAAGGGGATGGCTTGAGGGCAACGATGCATTGATGGTAATAATGAAAAAAGACTGAAAGGAACAGAGTGGCAAGCTCTGAAGACTCATCAGGATGACAAGAACGCAGAGAAAAAAGGGGAGTGACTTTCCCTGATAGTAAAGTCTTTCTGGATCGAAAAAGGAGTCTACTGTAAGATCCCCAGGACCATTAAGGTCCCCCAGATCTAACGGTACGCGGTAGGGAAGAACTACAGGTGAAGGCTCCCTGCGAGAAGGTCCATATTTCCAGTTTTGACGAAATAAGACGGAGAAATACTAGTACCGCAAGCGAGAAAACCTGACATGGTCAGTGCGGGTCTCCCGGGATCACTGGGGGCCTTTTCTGCTTCCAAAAAGATCTCAAGACGTAGTGGAAGAGGAGTTATGGAAATTGGTACCGTGGAAGAAACGGAGCATGCACTGCGATGGACTTGGATCTTGAAGCCAAACCATGAACTGGAGTACATAGGCGTACAGCTTGGACGCCATCCGACCTACATCTGGAGTACTCCAGTGAAGGCAGATGTGAAGGAAGACTTCCGAGTGAAGTTCCCACTCACATGAGGAGAAAACCCTGACGGCTGAATATGTCAGCCGCCCAGTGTTCTACTCCAGGTACATGTACTGTTGAGATCACCGAATGATAGATCTCGGCCCATCAGAGAGTGCGAGGTACCTCGACCATGGCGCTTGACTGTGGTACCTGCGAGATGATTGACGTATGGCACGGCCGTGGCATTATCCAAATTGAAGACGGATGGTTGACCCGCCTAAGGGCAGTGGGCCTGCTGTAGGATTAGCCGTACTGTTCGGATCCCCAGAGAAATGATCGGGAGAAGAAGACGGGCATTGGTATCCCTAATAACCATTGGACCAGAAGAAGGCTCTGGATGAGGAAGGAGCTTAGAGACTACCTTTTGAAAGCCTGATTGACTTGCTGAAAACGAGCGGAGCAAAAGAAAACTACTTCCGTTTTCGTCTTATTGCTCAGAACCCTCCTAGCTAATTGAATGAACCGAGGGAATGAGTGATCAAGTGCACAAGCTCCGTGTTGAAGGGCCACGACCTTGACTCGAGAGAGAGAATTACCATCCTTCTTGTGCAGGATCATCGTCAAAGAGGATCTGCTGGGCTGGGAATGAGGAAAAAACTTGTCTAAGTTTAGCTGCTAGCCCAAGTGAGAGGGTATTGTAAGTGATATAGACGACTTAGCGTAGTCCTTGTAGAGTGGCTAGAAAGTCGACCGAGTAGGGCAGGACGACCATGTTTCTAGGGTGCAAGAAGCACATGACAACTGCTATGAGCGTTGCGACCACTGTGGTGCGGTAGCCAGGCTGAAGGGCGAGGTCGTGACTTGAAAATGCTGTTCGCGAATGGAAAGGAGAAGTGATAATTGTAGAGGGGAAAAAAGTAGGCATGTGAGGGTAAGAAAACCGAATGTCGAAGGATGCCAGAAAACTCCACTTTTTTTTTTTTTGTTGTTGTTGTTGTTGAAGTAATGGCTGAGCGGAGGAACTGCATCTGAAAAAGGAGGGCCTTGTCAAAGGTTGTTAGAAGTTTGAGGTCCAGGAATGATCATACTTTTCATTTTCTCCTTCGTGAAACCAAGATCTCTTAGATCTAGACTGTCCAGGACAATGCTTCTACTGCTGGATTGGTCTGTAGAAAAAATACGATCCCTTGTTAGTCTCCCGCTCAGAAGATTTGATTTGAATTGAAGTAGATAAGGTCTCTGACCAGGAGACTATTGGTCAAGCAACATCATGTGGCGCTAAAGAAGGGTAGAGCGCTGAACCCGAAGCCACAAGACAGAACGAACCAGATTTGCTATCCGACCGTCTGTGGTTTTTTAATTGATGATACATCGGGCAGGGATACTGGTAGGTATACCACAAGAAATTCCACCCAGTTAGACTGCCAAGTGGCAGAATGCGGGGCTGCAACCAGCAGGCCTCTTGCCATCTTCGTGCAGAGTAGAAAATTAGGAACCTTCGATCCACCATTCTGTTAACAGGGACGTGGAGAGGAATCGTCCGCTTTCTTGCATCATCCCCTAAATTGATACAAAGGGGGGTGCTCGGACGCCAAAGATGTGTGCCTCTGTACATCCCCAGAGTTGAGGTCCCCGGGTGGACAGGGCAGGTTGTTTGGCATTAGGCCTGGATGCAGAAGAGGATACATGGAGGCGACACTGCATGTGTTCGTCTGTTGAAGATGTGGGGGGAATCGGTGCCCTTAAAAGGACCCGTCGCCCATAAGAATCAGACCAGGTATGGCAACCTACTTAGCGGCTTCTGTCCATTGAATTGCTCGTCGATTTGTTGATGGTATAAATAGGAGAGTCCCTCCTTTTCTGAAGCTCTTGCAATCCAAGGCAATATGCGATCCATATTCAGCGTTGTTCTCAACAAATCATGGGGGAGAGATTAGGAAATGAAAAACTTCCGTTTTGCAGACGCCTGAACGTTTTTCTAGAACACTTGCGGCCCCTGCTAGCGGACGCTCCCATGTAGGAGAGGGACCATGTATCTCGGTCCTGCGAGCACTCCGAGCCACAGAGGGTTCACAGAGGGATTCAATCTCTTGGTCTGAGAAAACCATGGGTTGCGGTTAGGGGATGAGTGGCGAAGGCTCCAGAGCTCAGTTAGGGTGACCAGCTTCGGATTGATGATGTGCCCTTAAGACCAGTAAATACTGGTCATGCGCCTTTAAGACTAGGGAATACTGGTCGTGCGTGTTTAAGACCAGGGTATACTGGTCTTGTGCCTTTAGGAGGAGGGCATGCTGGTCATGTGCCTTTAAGAACCAGGACATACTTGTCATATGCTTTGAAGACCAGGGCATACTGGTTATGTGTCTTTAAGTCCAGGGCATATTGAACACGTGCCTTTAAGACCAGGGCATACTGGTCATGTGCCTTTAAGTCCAGGGCATATTGGTCACGTGCCTTTAAGACCAGGGCATACTGGTCATGTTCCTTTAAGACCAGGGCATACTGGTCATGTGTCTTTAAAACCAGGTCATACTGGTCATGTGCCCTTAAGACCAGGGCATACTGGTCATGTGCCTTTAAAAACCAGGTCGTACTGGTCATGTGCCTTTAAGACCAGGGCATACTGGCCAAGTGTGTAAGACCAGGGCCTACTGGTCATGTGCCTTTAAGACCAGGGCATACTGGTCACGTGCCTTTAAGACCAGGACATACTGGTCATGTGCCTTTAAGACCAGGTAATACTGGACATGTGCCCTTAAGACCAAGAAGTACTGGTCATGCGTCTTTAAGACCAGGGAATACTGGTTATGTGTTGTTAAGACCAGGAATACTGGTCATGCGCCTTTAAGACCAGGGAATACTGGTCACGTGTCTTTAAGACCAGGAATACTGGTCATGCGCCTTTAAGACCAGGGCATACTGGCCATGTGCGTAAGACCAGGGTATGCTGGCCATGCGCCTTTAAGACCAGGGAAAACTGGTCACGTGCCTTTAAGACCAGACAATACTAGACATGCGCCTTTAAGACCAGACAATACTGGACATGCGCCCTTAAGAACAGACAATATTGGACCTGCGCCTTTACGACCATCCAATACTGGACATGCGCCTTTAAGAACAGAGAATACTGGACATGCGCCTTTAAGAACAGACAATACGGGACATGCGCCTTTAAGACCAGCCAAAACAGGACATGCGCCTTTACGACCAGCCAATACTGGACATGCGCCTTTAAGAACAGAGAATACAGGACATGCGCCTTTAAGAACAGACAATACGGGACATGCGACTTTAAGACCAGCCAAAACAGGACATGCGCCTTTACGACCAGCCAATACTGGACATGCGCCTTTAAGAACAGAGAATACAGGACATGCGCCTTTAAGAACAGACAATACGGGACATGCGACTTTAAGGGTACGTTCACACAGGACTTTTTTGCTGCTTTTTTTTATGCTAATTTTCAGCTGCTTTTTACAGTACCAGTAAAGCCTATGAGATTTCAGAAATCTCATGCACACACGTTGGTTTTTTGTTTGATCAGTTTTTTCTGCTTTGCTGCTTTTTTTGGACATAGGGCATGTCACTTCTTTCAGCGTTTTTGCAGCGTTTTTGCAGCGTTTTTTCACCCATTGACTTGAATGGGTGATGAAAAAAACGCTGCAAAAACGCTGAAAAAACGCATGTAGCATTATTTGCTGCTTTTTTTGTGCAGAAAATCATGGCCAGCAGGAAGGGATCTCACAGCCAAGAGCTTAGGGGTGTGGTTAGTGAGGTGTGAAGAGCCATTGTGAGCCATTGTGAGGTGTGAAGAGCCATTGTGAGGTGTGTCCTGATTGTGATCTATTGTGAGGGAGTTCCTGGTAGTGAGGTGTGAAGAGCCATTGTGAGCCATTGTCAGGTGTGAAGAGCCATTGTGAGGTGTCCTGATTGTGATCTATTGTGAGGGAGTTCCTGGTAGTGAGGTGTGAAGAGCCATTGTGAGCCATTGTGAGGTGTGAAGAGCCATTGTGAGGTGTCCTGATTGTGATCTATTGTGAGGGAGTTCCTGGTAGTAAGGTGTAAAGAGCCATTATGAGGTGTCCTAGCAGCTGAAAATTGGCATAAAAAAAAGCAGCAAAAATCTGCAGCAAAAATCTGCAGCAAAAAAGTCCTGTGTGAACATACCCAAAAAACGCACCAAAAACGCACCAAAAAAACGCACCTAAATTAGCATAAAAAAAAGCAGCAAAAAAAAGCAGCAAAAAAGTCCTGTGTGAACGTACCCTAAGACCAGCCAAAACAGGACATGCGCCTTTACGACCAGCCAATACTGGACATGCGCCTTTAAGAACAGAGAATACTGGACATGCGCCTTTAAGAACAGACAATACGGGACATGCGACTTTAAGACCAGCCAAAACAGGACATGCGCCTTTAAGACCAGACAATACTGGACATGCGCCTTTAAGGCCAGACAATACTGGACCTGCGCCTTTAAGAACAGACAATACTGGACATGCGCCTTTCAAACCAGACAATACTACATGTGCCTTTGAGAAGGGAGAATACTTGCGCGTTTAATGCCTTGTAGAGTGGTTGTGCCCCCTTAATGCTAAAAATCGTTGCCTCAGTGTGAGCCGGCCGGGTGGACCAAGATGGCCACTGTGAGCTGCAGAGTAGATAAAATCTCGCAGAGAGCGAGAAGCGCCAACTCGGGGGGCGGAGCGACGGACACGATGCTGAATAGGCCCAAGCCGGGGCCTAAATTTCTGTAGCAGGCGGGCGACACCAGCGGGGCGTTTCAGGAGACTTCCGGGATGCGGCCTACACATCGGCCGAAGCCAGGGGCTAAATTTTTGTAGCCGGCCAGAGCGTTACCTCAGAGAGGTGGGCCACAGGAAAGTGGCTGAGGCTGCCTGTCAGCATGTGGATATCCCTCTGAAGATGGATCCACTCACCATCGTTGCGCGTCCCGGCATGGAGCCGCCGCGGATGTGGGTTTCAGCGCTGTTCTGTGCAGCGTGGACGGTGTAGGGATAAACCTCAATCCATCATCCGTTTGTTAGGGAGGAGGAGAGGAACCGTCCGCCTCCTTGTACCATCCGCTCTTAATAGTGGTGGTGCAGTGGGGGCTGCTCGGACGCCACATTGGATTGTGCCTCTGAACAGCCGAGGGTAAAACCTGGTGGACAGGGCTGATGTCCGGCAATAGGCCTGGCTGCAGAAGAGGATACTGAAGGTGACACTCCAGTGCTCGTCTGATAAGGGAGGGGGGAGATCGGTCCCATGAAAGGGCCGTCGCCCCTAGAATCAGCTCAGGCAGTGGCTTCCCACGTCGCAGGAGAGGATACGGAGAGGTGAAACTCCCGTGCTCGCCTGTTGTTGGTTCGGGGGAGATCGGAACATGAAAGAATCCGTCGCCCCCTTCGTCCGGTAAAAGGTAAAAGTAAAAAGATTCTTTGGGTCTGAATAGCAGACCAGTCGGTGTGCCTCCTACGGACACTAAGCAAGAACTGGTTAGCTGGGAGCCAGCAGAGGGGTGTATCCTGCAGGGGAGGAGCTAACTTTCTTTGTATCACTTAGTGTCAGCCTCCTAGTGGCAGCAGCATACACCCATGGTCTGTGTCCCCCAATGAGGCGAAGGAGAAAACTGAAATATCACTTGGTCATAAGTATTCAGACCCTTTGCTCAGACACTCATATTTAAGTCACATGCTGTCCATTTCCTTGTGAGCCTCCTTGAGATGGTTCTACTCCTTCATTGGAGTCCAGCTGTGTTTAATTAAACTGATAGGACTTGATTTGGAAAGGCAGGTGTGTGTAATTAATGTAAAAAAAATGAACTTTTTTGAATTTACCAAATGGCTGCAATGAAACAAAGAGCGAAAAATTTAAAGGGGTCTGAATACTTTCTGTACCCACTGTATATAGAAAGTCCCTTTAGATTTATTATTGTACCAAGCATCTACATGTCTTCATTGTTACACTCATGTAGTCCTATCCTGCAGTCAAGTTCTTCAGTAGAAGAGGGTTGAAGGTTTTGACTGTAGTTTGATTTCATGGAGATACTTGGGTATGACCACTACAAACGTCATCTCGTAGGCTAGTTTCACATTTGCGGTTGAGTCCGCAGAGTATCGTCTGCAACTGCAAACGCATGGAAAAATACATGCAAACGCATGATAACGCTGTGTTTTTTTACCCACATCAGCTTACGCATGACGGAAAAAACCCGCTGCGTTTGCATGCGTTTTTTGCATGCGTTTGCGCTTTTTATGCGCACCTACGTTCACCATCCAACCTGACGGAACTGGAGAGGATCTGCAAGGAAGAATGGCAGAGGATCCGCAAATCCAGGTGTGAAAATCTTGTTGCATCATTCCCAAGAAGACTCATGGCTGTACTAGCTCAAAAGGTGCTTCTACTCAATACTGAGCAAAGGGTCTGAATACTTATGACCATGTGATATTTCAGTTTTTCTTTTTTAATAAATTTGCAAAAATTACTACATTTCTGTTATTTTTTCAGTCAAGATGGGGTGCAGAGTGTACATTATTGAGATAAAAATGAACTTTGTTTCATTGCAGCCATTTGGAAAATTCAAAAAAGAGTGAAAAATTTAAAAGGGTTCTGAAAACTTTCTGTACCCACTGTATCTCTACCCAAGTATATACTCTTATGAAGTAATCTATGCATTTATGAAAAACAAAACAAAAAATATGTA
This sequence comes from Ranitomeya variabilis, assembly GCF_051348905.1. Taxonomy (NCBI): domain Eukaryota; kingdom Metazoa; phylum Chordata; class Amphibia; order Anura; family Dendrobatidae; genus Ranitomeya; species Ranitomeya variabilis. Next base: position 649,927,634 of record NC_135232.1, on the reverse strand, counting down.
ACCAATGAGACGTGGATTATAGTTGAGACAATACATACCCTGAGATTGTATGGCAGAGTGACAAGCATACCACTGTGGTCCATGAAACATGCAGATTCACCACTTTCTGACACCATCTTGCTTCGAGGCATTAACAGAGGCGTATGTAACTTCACAGCTCCTAAACCAGAGAAATAGAGAAAAGTCAGCTGTCTTAGTTTGCTTTTTTTTTTACTGCAGTGATAACAGTATAAACGTAATTCTTATAACTAAGTCTGGGAAACATGTTTAGTTAGGAGGATGCTCTACTATGTAGTATTTAGGCTGCAAGTCATGAGTTTTAGTTCCTTCTTCTCGGTCTATTAAAAAAGATTGGAAGTGGAGAATGCTGCATGAAAAAATAATAATAAAAATGTCACGTGCCATCAGGTCTTCCCCTAAACATGACAGCATATGTGATCTTTTGATCTTTTATGCAGATTCCTTCCCTCTCATTCTTTCTTAATAGAAAGAGGAAGGAACTAAACCCCCTGACTTTCTGCAGCCCAAATACTGCTTCCAATATTCAGCACTTGAAAAGCTAAGAACAAGCAAAATTCAGGTCTTCATCGAATTAAAAGATCCAAGCTGTTCAGGGATCATAGCATGGACAACATGAACTCAACCAGAATTGTGGACTTACCATGTCTTTTAAATACACGGCACACCGTCTCACACACGTGATGATGTATCCTAGCTGACCGGACAGAGAAACTACCCTGAAAAACAATGAAAGATTGGTGAATAACTGGATATGAACAAAGGATGATGGGTCTGTAGTAGCATTTTTTCAAGCTGGACAAAATAATCTAAAAAACACACTGTCATAAAATAACCTTAACCCACACATGACTATAAACATAAAATCAGGTAAATCACATTTACATAAAACCAAGTATCAGAAAATAATGACCATTAAAAAGGGAAACATTACAAGAATGAGAGCTGACTGACTACAGTCTGGTAAGTAAACCAACAGGTATTGTGTAGTCCAGGCAAAATGTATTCAGGAGTAAAGTTAAAACACAGAAAATTATATACACACACACACACAGGTACCTTAAATATGTCACTGTCGTATGTGTAGTCCATGGCAGGTGAAATGCGCTGGGAGAATATCTGGCTGATCATCGTGCGGTACGCTTTGCCATCCACATTGGCCAAGGTGTGATGGAGAACTTCATGGAGCTCGGACTCTTCTAGCTGTGGTGGCGGCAAGAGGTCACATTTCAGAAGCTCCATCGCTGTGGGCCGAGTTGCCGGATCATGGTTCAGAAGCCAGGTTATAACTTTTCTCTGTAAAAGTGTATAAAATGCTTGGCAAAATTAAAATAAGTACATAAAAATAGGGATCGCATTGATAAGTATTTGGTGTGATTAACCCCTTCAAGACCCTGCGCTTTTTCATTTTTGCGTTTCTGTTTTTCCTCCCCTCCTTCCCAGAGCCATCATTTTTTTATATTTCCATCAATATGGCCGTGTGAGGGCTTGTGTTTTGTGGGACAAGTTGTACTTTTGAACGACACCATTGCTTTTACCATATTGTGTACTCAAAAATGGGAAAAAATTTAAAGTGCGTGAAATTGCAAAAAAAAAAAAAAAAAAAAAAAAGTGCAATTCCACAACATTTGTTTGGATTTTTTTTTACCATGCTCACCAAATGCTAAAACTGACCTGCCACTAGGATTCTCCAGGTCATTACAAGTTCATAGACACCAAACATGTCTAGGTTCTTTTTCATTTAAGTGATGAAAAAAAATCCCAAATTTGTTTAAAAGAAAAAAAAATGCAACATTTTCTGAGATCCGTAGAGTCTCCATTTTTCGTGATCCCAGGTTGGGTGAGGGCTTATTTTTTTGAGCTGACATTTTTATTTATACCATTTTGGTGCAGAAACGATCTTTTGATGGCCTGTTATTGCGTTATTGGTGACTAAAAAAAATTTAATTCTGGCATTTTGGCTTTTTCTCGCTACGCCGTTTAGCGATAAGGTTAATCTTTATTATTATTGCTAGATCAGGTGATTCTGAACTCGGCGATACCAAATATGTGTATGTTTGTTTTTTTATTGTTTTATTTTGAATGGGGTGAAAGGGGGGTGATTTAAACTTTTATATTTTTTTATTTTTTTCACATTTTTTTTTTTTTACTTTTGCCATGCTTCAATAGCCTCCATGGGAGGCTAGAAGCAGGCACAACCCGATCGCATCTGCTACATAGCAGCGATCTGATGTTCGCTGCTATGCAGCAGAATTGCAGGTGTGCTGTGAGCACCGACCACAGGGTGGCGCTCACAGCTACCGGCGATCAGTAACCATAGAGGTCTCAACGACCTCTATGGTTACAATGGAGAAGCATCGCCGACCTCCGATCATGTGACAGGGGTCGGCAATGCCCTCATTTCCGGCCACCCGGCCGGAAGCGGTAGTTAAATGCCGCTGTCTGCGTTTGACAGCGCCTATTACGGGCACATGTCAGCTGTTCAAAACAGCTGACATGTCCCGGCTTTGATGCGGGCTCACCGCATCAAAGCGGGGCTTCTGACCTCGGACGTACTACCCCGTCCGAGGACAAAAAGGGGTTAATATTTTTAATTTTTTTTTTTTCTTTTTACTTTTGGCATGCTTCAATAGTTTCCACGAGAGACTAGAAGCTGCCATAACCCGATCGGCTCTGCTACATACAGGCGATGATCCGATCGCCTCTATGTAGTAGAAGTACTCACTTGCTATGAACGCCGACTACTGGGCGGCGCTCATAGGAATCCGACACTGACAACCATAGAGGTCTCCAGGAGACCTCTGGTTGTTATGCCAAGGAACCGGCCACTGGGTTAACAGTGGGAGGATTTCCGGCCAGACGGCCGGAAGCGCTCATTAAATGTCGCTGTCAGAGTTTGACAGTGGCATTTAACTAATTAATAGCCGCGAGTAGATCACGATTCCATCCATAGCTTTGCGGGCACATGTCAGCTGTTCAAAACATGTCCCGAGAAAAATGTGGGCTCAGCGCCGCAGCCCACATCAAAGGGAAGGAAGCGACCTCTGTGGTGGAGGTCGTAAAGGGGTTAAAGGGTATATATCTTGGACTTGATGAAGAAAACAAAAAATGTTGTGCCCAGCGCCATTCTTCCCCAGCACAGAGACCGCTCCTGCCAGGGATTCTGCTGCCTCTGCTGATGAGACGGGGCGTCATTCTGATTGGCAGCAGAGTCCCCCAGTTAGGCAGCGGGGATCCAGCAGTCAATCAGAATGACATCAAAAGTCACGCACCATTGACAGAGTGGAGTGGAAAATAATACGTGACATCAGCGGCGGCTTTTGAATCCCCGGCAGGAGTGCTCTCTGACTGCTCTGTGCTGGGGGAGAACAGTGCCATGCACAACAGGCAAGTAAGAAGCACATTTTTTGCTTTTTTAATAATGTCCCGGATACCCCCTTTCAGTTTACTAAAACCAGAAATGTTGGTTCCAAATACCGCATATACTCGAGTATAAGCCGAGATTTTCAGCCCATTTTTGGGGGCTGAAAGTCCCCCTCTCAGCTTACACTCGAGTCATACCCATGGGTCGGCAGGGGAAGGGGAGCGGGGGGCTGTCTAATTATACTCACCTGCTCCTGGCGCGGTCCCTGCAGGTCCCTGGCTCCCCAGCTTCTTCCTGTACTGAGTGGTCACATGGCACCGCTCATTACAGTAATGAATATGCTGCTCCACCTCCCATAGGGGTGGAGCCACATATTCATTACTGTAATGAGCGGTAATGGTGACCGCTCAGTACAGGAAGAAGCTGCGGCGCTGAGGAACCAGGGACTGCACCGAGCCAGGAGCAGGTGAGTATAACGGGAAGGGGAGCGCTGCGCTGCACGATATTCACCTGCTCCTCGTTCCGGCGCAGCTCCGTCTTCAGCGTGTTCTGCAGTGACGCTCAGGTCAGAGGGCGCGATGACGTGGTTAGTGCGCGCCCTCTGCCTGAACATCAGTGCAGATGCTGAAGATGGCGCGGCGCTGGAATGAAGTCAGGTGAATATTCAAAGTGCCAGAGGCCTGAGCGACAGAGAGGTGAGTATGTGATTTATTTTTTTTTTTATCGCAGCAACAGCAAACGGGGCAAGTGTCTGTATGGAGCATCTTATGGGGCCATAACGTTTGTGCAGCACTATATGGGGCAAATATCTTTATGGAGCATCTTATGGGGCCATAATTAATGTTTGTGCAGCATTGTATGGGGCAAATGTCTGTATTGGAGTATCTTAGGGGGCCATAACATTTGTGCAGCACTATATGGGTCAAATATCTTTATGGAGCATCTTATGGGGCCATAATCAACATTTGCGCAGCATTATATTGGGCAAATGTGTCTATGGAGCATCTTATGGGGCCATTATTAACCTTTATGCAGGATTATATGGGGCATATTTTAATATGGAGCATCTTATGGGGCCATCATAAACTTTATGGAGCATTATATGGGGCTCCTGATTCAATATGGATATTCAAAAACACTTAACCCACTGATGTCTCAATTAATTTTACTTTTATTGGTATCTATTTTTACTTTTGACATTTACCGGTGGCTGCTGCATTTCCCACCCTAGGCTTATGCTCGAGTCATTAAGTTTTCACAGTTTTTTGTGACAAAATTGGGGGGGGATCGGCTTATACTCGGGTCGGCTTATACTCGAGTATATACGGTACTTAAATGTATTGAAGGTGTGAATTGTTCAGGAATAAATATTGTACCTGCTTTTCTGTTTCTGGCTTCTCAAAATCATTTGGAAAACCTATGGAGGGCTGAAAGATAAGATGAAAAAGAATTCAGACTTTTACAATTCTGGCAGATTTCAAGATGAATTTTACAACCATCCCCTGTTGGCTCAGTGTTTGCACATAAGATGCAAATTGTATTCTACATAAAATCCACATTATAAAAAGCTTAAGTTAACTGCTTAAATGTGGCACGCCATATCTCCACTTAACCCTTGCTGTGATCCTCACCAGACTTTGCGAGTGCATTCTGCATCACCCCCAGTCAATTGTATTTGTGATCAACTACCCTGCATCTACAAGGCACAAGTAAGCTCTTCTTATTGCTTACCAGCATCTTTGGGTGTACATCTTTGGCTCTTTTATAGCTACATTCACTGCACATGGGGGATTTTTTATTGCAGGTGATCAGAGTTACTGAGACCTGTCAAACATACTCATCTGCCGCAACAGCCTTTTTGGTTATTTCTGTTTTATTTCTAGCGCAGGTGTCTTTTTGCACGAGATCTTTAATATATGTAGCACCAGTACTTACCATTGTGGAAATTCCACAGAGGAAAGGTCAACTGGGAATGTACCATAAAGCTCTGACATGAGGTGATTCAGACACTTTAGTTCACAAATTTTTGTTGTAATCTACAGGGCCGGTTTTAGACAAACTGGGGCCGTGGGCATAAGTTTAAAGTGGGGCTCCAAATGCTCACATATTGCACCATCACACAGAAACAGTTCTGTTGTATCTACAAGCGCTGAGTTCAGGCCGCTAAATGAGCGCGATCGACAATATTGAAGTCGTTCGACGCTTGTTTCTCTGCCTCCTTAGGGTAGGTGCACACGTTCAGTAATTGGCAGCACATGTCCGCTGCTGGCTATTGAACGCAGGTGAATCCGCATGTGTTCATTGAACCTTGCGGATTCATCGCGTCCAATACATTATACTGGTGAAATTTATCTTGCGGAGAGAAATAAAGATAAATTGACATGCTGCGGTCTGACAAGACGCACCGCATGTCCATCTCCGCGGGTGAGCCGCGGGCATCTGTGCACGCATAGTGGGCATGGGATTTCTTGAAATCCCATCCATTATGTTGTAACATCTGGACGCTGCACAAGTACGCAACGTCCAACCCCGCATCGTTTACTGACCATGTGCACCTAGCCTTACTATGGCTCAGGAAGAATGATTGATACAGATGGTACTCGATACAGTATAATACAGGTCCCAAATACAACACATAGTAAAATGCACTCCCCATGGTCATTGGTAGAGTATAATGCAGCCCCCCTCAGGAGTATACTGCAGCCCCCCAGAGTATAAAGCAGCCCTACACACACACACAATTATAGTGCAGTCCCCCCACACACCGTATAGTGCAGTACCCCCCCCACACACACACACTATCGTACAGAAGACACACACACTATCGTGCAGCAGATAGATATACACACACATGCCTTACCTCTCCTCCTCGTTCCCCAGCTGCTCTGACTTCTGCAGAGAGTCTCATCAGCTTGACTGCTGAAACATGCAGAGTCACAGGCAGAGGAGGAGTGATGGGAGACGGAGTGTCACATGATGCTCTCTCCTCCATCACTGCTTTCAAGATGAAGTTGAATGCGCGATGCGGGGAGGGGCGGCGCAGGTCCCCTCTTACTCAGGGGCCCCATAGCGCCCACTGGCTGGGGCCCCCTGGAGGAGCGGGGGACCCTAGGCGGCTGCCTTACACCGGCCCTGGTACTGTAATGTATCCAATAACAAACCACATAAAATATTATATACACCACTTACGATACCTGTCTCAGCATGCCCAACACAGAAATCCTTTCAGAGCTTGTGTCCATAGGTTTGTAAGACATCTCAAAAAGGATTATCCCCAAGCTGAACAGGTCAACTTTCTAGAACAGAATAAAACACCAATTTTTAGAAAACCAATTATTGCTTAGATGACAAATTGGAAGTGGTGCAAATCCTCAGTTACCAAAAACAAGCAGCATAGACTAGATATCAATCTACCGATACATATACACTATGTTCCAAATTATTATGCAAATTGGATTTAAGTGTCATAAAGATTTAATTGTTTTGTTTTTCAAATAAACTCGTGGATGGTATTGTGTCTCAGGGCTCAATGGATCACTGAAATCAATCTTAAACACATGTGATAATTAGTTTTCCAGGTGATTCTAATTAAAGGAAAACTACTTAAAAATGAGGTTCCACATTATTAAGCAGGCCACAGTTTTCAAGTAACATGAGAAAGAAAAAGGATCTCTCTGCTGCTGAAAAGCATCAAATAGTGCAATGCCTTGGTGAAGGGATGAAAACATAAGAAATTTCCCGAAAACTTAAGCGTGATCATCATACTGTCAAGAGATTTTTGCCTGTATCTGAGCACAGATGTGTTTGTGCTGATAAAGACATAATGAGGAAGGTTTCTGCAAGGCAAGTTCATCGGATTTAGACAGCAGCTGCTAAAAAGCCATTACAAACCAGCAAACAGATATTTGAAGCTGCTGGTGCCTCTGGAGTCCCTCGAACCTCAAGGTGTAGGATCCTTCAAAGGCTTGCTTTGGTTCATAAACCTACTATTCGGCCACCCATAAACAGTGTTCACAAGCAGAAACGGTTGTAGTGGGCCCACACATACATGAAGACTAATTTTCAAACAGTCTTGTTAACTGAAGAGTGTCGAGCAACCCTGGATGGTCCAAATGGATGGAGTAGTGGATGGTTGGTGGATGGCCACCATGTCCCAACAAGGCTGCAACATCAGCAAGGAGGTGGAGGAGTCATGTTTTGGGCCGGAATCATGGAGAAACAGCTGGTAGGGCCCTTTAAGGTTCCTGAAGGTGTGAAAATGACCTCTGCAAAGTATATAGAGTTTCTGACTGACAACTTTCTTCCATGGTATAAAAAGCAGAAACGTGCCTTCAGGAGCAAAATCATCTTCATGCTGACAATGCACCATCTCATGCTGCAAAGAATATCTCTGAGTCATTGACTGCTATGGGCATAGAAGGAGATAAACTCATGGTGTGGCCACCATCTTCTCCTGACCTCAACCCTATAGAGAACCTTTGGAGTATCATCAAGCAAAAGATCTATGAGGGTGGGAGGCAGTTCTCTCTCTCTCTTCTCTTCTCATATCAAAACAGCAGCTCTGGGAGGTTATTCTGACTTCATGCAAAGAAATACAAGCAGAAACTCTCCAAAAACTCACAAGTTCAATGGATGCAAGAATTATGAAGGTGATATCAAAGAAGGGTTCCTATGTTAACATGTAACTTGGCCTGTTAGGATGTTTTGGAGTTAAATAGCTTTTTTGTTCAGTGAATGTGACCTCCTAATGCTGCAAATTCCACAAATGAGCATTTTCAGTTCTTTAAAACATATCAAATGTTTAGAAATTCTACTGTGCCTAATAATTTGGAACAGTGCATTTTAAGTTGTTATTCATTTTGGAGAGTATATATACTGTTATCATTGGGAGGTTTCTTCAATAAAATTTGAAGTATACTCTAACGGGTGATGACTTTTATTAGACTGACTGTCATTTGCACCAACCATTTAGGAAAATCCGATAAAAATGTCATTTGCATAATAATTTGGAACATAGTGTAAAGAGATGCACGGATAATCGATCCCCTATTCTAGATCCACTCTTGTCAGTTCAAGAACGACATCCAGACCTTCACATTATTAATACCTGATTATAGGACGCTTTGGTGTTCCCCTGGACTTCTGGGCTCACATACAAAGCTGTGCCCACCATGCCAGTGAGTTTTTCTAAAAGGAAAAAAGTTTAAAACTACTACAATTAAACTACAGGATTACAAATTACAGAATCAGAAATTTGAAGATACCGTGTTTTTCGGACTATAAGACGCACTTTTTTCCTCCCAAAATGTGGAGGAAAATGGGGGGGGGGGGCGTCTTATAGTCCGGATATATTGGCTCTGGCTGTGGTGGGGAGCGGTATCGGAGGAGCAGCAATCACAGAGGTAGGAGCTGGCGGCTCTGGCTAACTCCTGTGCCCGCTGCTAAAGAGAAATGAATATGCACTGCATTCCACGCCCATGGGCGTGGAGGGCAATGAATATTCATTTCTTCCTGGCATCCTGGTATGATTGATTGGACTCATGGCCTTGCTGGTATGATTGGCCCCATCCCAGTCCTGGTATCTAAGGCCCCATCAGAAAAGATTAAAAAAACCAAACCTTTATTCTTACCTTCCTCCGCTCCCTCGCAGTTGCAGTGTCCTGCTCCCGTGCCAGCAGCTGATTAATGCTTGTAAGCAGCGCATGGCAGGGACATCATGCACTGCTCACAGGCAGAGCACAGCTGCCAGAATACTCACCGGGACCGTTCATCGCAGAGAGCAGTGAGTATCCATTCCTCTTCAGTAGCGTGCACTGTCAGCCGCATGCTTCCTGCTGCCGCCGGCGGTCACGTGTACCGATACTTAAGAGAAATGAATATTCAGAATATTAATTTCTCTTAAGTATCGGCACACGTGACCACCGGACCCAGCAGTAAGCAGGCGGCTGACAGTGCACGCTTCTGAAAAGGAATGAATACTCACCGCGATCTCTGATGAACACAAGGGGAGTATTCCGGCAGCTATGCTCTGCTTGTGAGCAACGTATGATGCCCTTGCCAAGCGCTGCTTACAAGCATTAAGCAGCTGCTGGCACCGGAGAAGGACGCTGCGACTGCGAGGGAGTGGAGAAAGGTGAGAGTAAAGGTTTGTTTTTTCAATCTTTTCTGATGGGGTCATGGATACCAGGACTGGGATGGGGTCAATCATACGAGCAAGGGGATGAAGCCAATCAATCATACCAGGAACTGGATGGGGCCAATCAATCATACCAGGAACTGGATGGGGCCAATCAATCATACCAGGAACTGGATGGGGCCAATCAATCATACCAGGAACTGAATGGGGCCAATCAATCATACCAGGAACTGGATGGGGCCAATCAATCATACCAGGAACTAGATGGGGCCGTGTATACCAGGAACTGGATGGGGCCAATCAATCATACCAGGAACTGGATGGGGCCATGTATACCAGGAACTGGATGGGGCCAATCAATCATACCAGGAACTGGATGGTGCCAATCAATCATACCAGGAACTGGATGGGGCCAATCAATCATACCAGGAACTAGATGGGGCTGTGTATACCAGGAACTGGATGGGGCCAATCAATCATACCAGGAACTGGATGGGGCCATGTATACCAGGAACTGGATGGGGCCAATCAATCATACCAGGAACTGGATGGGGCCAATCAATCATACCAGGAACTGGATGGGGCCAATCAATCATACCAGCAACTAGATGGGGCCGTGTATACCAGGAACTGGATGGGGCCATGTATACCAGGAACTGGATGGGGCCAATCAATCATACCAGGAACTGTATGGGGCCAATCAATTATACCAGGAACTGGATGGGGGCCAATCAATCATACCAGGAACTGGATGGGGCCAATCAATCATACCAGAATGAGGATGGGGCGAATCAATCATACCAGAATGAGGATGGGGCGAATCAATCACACCAGAATGAGGATGGGGCCATGTATACCAGGATGGGGATGAGGGCCATCCATACCAGGATAGGGATGAGGGGACCATATTTACCAGGATAGGTGATCTTAAGTACAGAATTGACCACATTTTTTGCTTCAGTTTTTTTTCCCCCTAATTTCCTCCTCTAAAACCCAAGTATGTCTTATGGTTCGGTGTGTCTACTAGTCTGAAAAATACGGTAACTGCTAGAAAGAAAAAATGGAAGAGTTGCCAAAGCGAACAAAGGAATTACCTTCAGGGTCAACCTTCGCAAGATCACAACGAACTTGGTCCTCATCTTGTGTCGATTCGGTCTTCAGAAAAAAAAAAAAAGGAAAGAAAATGGTTGTAGATTTGTTACACAAAATGCATCAAACATCAAATTCAACTGCAGTTCATCAAACTAATTATTGTTGCAAGGTTTTTTTCTGTTTAAAAAATGGTTCTAGTGACTTTTTTGTATCCCATTTATTACTTAATTTGTTACTTTTTTTGTACTTCACTTTTATCTTTTTTTTTTTTTGTTACTGGGTTATTTTTCGGCAATGGTTTTGGGTATTCAAAAGTTGCAGCCTAATTCATCATTTGCGACTTCCCAAAATGCTGCTTTTTTTTATTTTTATTTCTTTTTCCACACTCATACTCCAGTGCCCTGGTGGGGTATAACATCTAGTTTTATTTCTGTTGCACAGTTGCAGACTCTCATACCATTTCAATTGAGTGAACTCAACAATTAATTCTGCATGAAGTTTTGCACACTCGCGGCTGCGGATTCTTCCTGAAACTTTCAGCAGCAATTATGCTACATGTGAACATGTCCTAAAAAGTGTGAATCCGTTTCCCAGCTCCTAAATTCAGTCATCTTTCCATTAATAAATCTGCCAAAGTTTTTATCCATCTGACTGGATAACTAATAAAACAGTAAGGTCTGATTTGCTAAAATATAAGCACTTACTTTATAGGCTGGATGATCTGTAGCCAGACCAAAATCCCCAATCTTTACATGATCCTCTGAATCCAAGAAAATGTTAACAGGTTTCAAGTCCCTGTGTATCATCCCCTGCAAGTGAAAGCAGTAAAGTGGAGTTGCTAGAAACTTTAGTAAAAACCATATAGTGCTAGGCAGGTCACACACCACTGCGGCCCGACGTAATCTTCATTTATCCAACAGACATTTGTGATAAACAAGAGATCAGCGCCAAGTGTGAATGTTTCCGTCAGACACATCTGGTAGGATATTATCTAACTCAGGGACAAAGGATCAAACTCAATTTTCAAACACATTAGTCAACTCATCCTGCTGGCCGATTAATATCTTTTGTCAAGTTTGCTAATGTGCAACTAGTACTTCAACAAAAACAAAATAAAAAAACACCATATTAAACACGGGCGGTCAGATTCTTGTTAACCCCTTCCCGACCTTTGACGCATACGCTGCGTCATGAAAGTCGGTGCCAATCCGACCTGTGACGCAGCGTATGCGTCATGGAGGGATCACGCTCCTGCAGATCGGGTGAAAGGGTTAACTCCAATTTCACCCGATCTCCAGGAACAGGAGGAGTGGTGCTTCAGCCCAGGGGGGGTGGCTTCACCCCCTCGTGGCTACGATCGCTCTGATTGGTAGTTTCACTTTCAACGGCCAATCAGAGCGATTTGTAATATTTCACCCAAAAAAACGGTGAAATATTACAATCCAGCCATGGCCGATGCTGCAATATCATCGGCCATGGCTGGAAAACCTAATCTGTCCCCCCCCACACCCACCGATCTCCTCCCCAGTGCTCCGTTACGTGGTCCGCCCCCCTAAGTCGTTCTGTCCGCTCCTCCGTCCTCCTGTCCGCTCCCCCCGTGCTCCGGTCCCCCCTCCCTGTGCTCCGGTCCACCCCCCGTGATCCGATCACCCCCCTTTCATACTTACTGGGCCTCCCGGTGTCCGTCCGGCTTCTCCATGGGCGCCGCCATCTTCCAAAATGGCGGGCGCATGCGCACTGCGCCCGCCGAATCTGCCGGCTGGCAGATTCGTTTCAGATGTATTTTGATCACTGCGATATAGCCTATCACAGTGATCAAAATAAAAAAAATAGTAAATGACCCCCCTTTATCACCCCCATAGGGACAATAATAAAAATAAATAAAATATATATATATTTTTTTTCTACTAGGGTTAGGGTTAGAACTAGGGTTAGAATTAGGGTTAGAATTAGGGGTAGGGTTAGGGTTAGGGGTAGGGTTAGGGCATGTGCACACAGTGCGGATTTGGCTGCGAATCTGCAGCGGATTGCCGCGGATCCGCAGCGGATTGGCCGCGGATCCGCAGCGGATTGGCCGCGGATCCGCAGCGGATTGGCCGCTGCGAATTCGTAGCAGTTTTCCATCAGGTTTACAGTACCATGTACACCTATGGAAAACCAAATCCGCTGTGCCCATGGTGCGGAAAATACCGTGCGGAAACGCTGTGTTGTATTTTCCACAGCATGTCAATTTTGTGCGGATTCCGCAGCGTTTTTACACCTGTTCCTCAATGGGAATCCGCAGGTGAAATCCGCACAAAAAAACACTGGAAATCCGCTGTAAATCCGTAGGTAAAACGCAGTGCCTTTTACCTGCGGATTTTTCAAAAATGGTGCGGAAAAATCTCACACGAATCCACAAAGTGGGCACATAGCCTTAGGGTTAGGGTTGGAATTAGAGTTAGGGTACCGTCTCACAGTGGCACTTTGATCGCTACGACGGTACGATCCGTGACGTTCCAGCGATATCCATACGATATCGCTGTGTCTGACACGCAGCAGCGATCAGGGACCCTGCTGAGAATCGTACGTCGTAGCAGATCGTTTGGAACTTTCTTTCGTCGCTGGATCTCCCGCTGTCATCGCTGGATCGTTGTGACAGCGATCCAGCGATGCGTTCGCTTGTAACCAGGGTAAACATCGCGTTACTAAGCGCAGGACCGCGCTTAGTAACCCGATGTTTACCGTGGTTACCAGCGTAAAAGTAAAAAAAAACAAAAACGTACATACTCACATTTCGGTGTCCTTCAGGTCCCTTGCCGTTTGCTTCCCGCTCTGACTGTCTGCCGGCCGGAAAGTGAGAGCACAGCACAGCAGTGACGTCACCGCTGCGCTCTGCTCTCACTGTACCGCGGCACTCAGTCAGAGCGGGAAGCAGAAGGCAAGGGACCTGAAGGACACCGAAATGTGAGTATGTACGGTTTGTTTTTTTTTACTTTTACGCTGGTAACCACGGTAAACATTGGGTTACTAAGCGCGGCCCTGCGCTTAGTAACCCGATGTTTACCCTGGTTACCCGGGACCTTGGCATCGTTGGTCGCTGGAGAGCGGTCTGTGTGACAGCTCCCCAGCGACCACACAACGACTTTCCAACGATCACGGCCAGGTCGTATCGCTGGTCGTGATCGTTGGTAAATAGTTATGTGAGACGGTACCCTTAGGGTTGGAATTAGGGCTAGGGTTGGAAATAGGGTTAAGATTAGGCTTGTGGTTAGGGTTAAGGATAGGGTTAGGGTTGTGTTGGGGTTACAGTTGTGGGTAGGGTTGGGATTAGGGTTAGGATTAGGGTTAGGGTTGGATTTAGGGTTACGGGTGTGTTGGGGTTAGGGTTGTGGTTAGGGGTGTGTTGGGGTTAGGGTTGTGATTAGGGTTATGGCTACAGTTGGGATTAGGGTTAGGGGTGTGTTGGGGTTAGTGTTGAAGTTAGAATTGAGGGGTTTCCACTGTTTAGGCACATCAGGGGTCTCCAAACGCAACATGGCGCCACCATTGATTCCAGCCAATCTTGCATTCAAAAAGTCAAACGGTGCGCCCTCCCTTCCAAGCCCCGACGTGTGCCCAAACAGTGGTTTACCCCCACATATGGGATACCAGCGTACTCAGGACAAACTGGGCAACAACTATTGGGGTCCAATTTCTCCTGTTACCCTTTCAAAAATAAAAAATTACTTGCCAAAACATAATTTTTGAGGAAAGAACAATTATTTTTTATTTTCACGGCTCTACGTTATAAACTTATGTGAAGCACTTGGGGGTTGAAAGTGCTCACCACACATCTAGATAAGATCCTTTTGGGGTCTAGTTTCCAAAATGGGGTCACTTGTGGGGTGTTTCTACTGTTTAGGCACATCAGGGGCTCTGCAAATGCAATGTGACGCCCGAACACCATTCCATCAAAGTCTGCATTTCAAATGTCACTACTTCCCTTCCGAGCCCTGACGTGCGCCCAAACAGTGGTTTACCCCCACATATGAGGTATCAGCGTACTCACAACAAACTGGGCAACAAATATTGGGGTTTAATTTCTCCTGTTACCCTTGTGAAAATAAACAATTGCTTGCTAAAACATCTTTTTTGAGGAAAGAAAAATGATTTTTTATTTTCACGGCTCTGCGTTGTAAACTTCTGTGAAGCACTTGGGGGTTGAACGTGCTCACCACACATCTAGATAATTTCCTTGGGGGGTCTAGTTTCCAAAATGGGGTCACTTGTGGGGGGTTTCTACTGTTTAGGCACATCAGGGGCTCTGCAAACGTAACATGATTCCCGCAGACCATTCCATCAAAGTCTGCATTCCAAATCGTCACTACTTCCCTTCCGAGCCCCGGCATGTGCCCAAACAGTGGTTTACCCCCACATATGGGGTATCAGCGTACTCAGGAGAAACTGGACAACAACTTTTGGGGTAAAATTTTTCCTGTTACCCTTGGGAAAATTAAAAAATTCTGGGCTAAAAAAATATTTGAGGAAAGAAAACACATTTATTATTTTCACGGCTCTGCATTATAAACTTCTGTGAAGCACTTGGGGGTTCAAAGTGCTCAAGACACATCTAGATAAGTTCCCTTGGGGGTCTAGTTTCCAAAGTGGGGTCACTTGTGGGGAGTTCCTACTGTTTAGGCACATCAGGGGCTCTGCAAACGCAACGTGACGCCCGCAGAGCATTCCATTAAAGTCTGCATTTCAAAACGTCACTACTTCCCTTCCGATCCCCAACGTGTGCCAAAACAGTGGTTTGCCCCCACATATGGGGTATCAGTGTACTCAGGAGAAACTGCACAACAACTTTTGGGGTCCAATTTCTCCTGTTACCCTTGGGAAAATAAAAAATTGTGGGTTAAAAAATCATTTTTGAGGAAAGAAAAATAATTTTTTATTTTCATGGCTCTGCGTTATAAACTTCTGTGAAGCACTTGGGGGTTCAAAGTGCTCACCACACATCTAGATTAGTTCCTTGGGAATTCTAGTTTCCAAAATGGGGTCACTTGTGCGGGAGCTCCAATGTTTAGGCACACAGGGGCTCTCCAAACGCGACATGGTGTCCGCTAATGATTGAAGCTAAATTTCCATTCAAAAAGCCAAATGGCGTGCCTTCCCTTCCGAGCCCTGCCGTGCGCCCAAACAGTGGTTTACCCCCACATATGGGGTATCATCGTACTCAGGACAAACTGGACAACAACATTTGGGGTCCAATTTCTCCTATTATCCTTGGGAAAATAAACTCCGGGCTAAAAATCATTTTTGAGGAAAGAAAAATAATTTTTTATTTTCATGGCTCTGCGTTATAAACTTCTGTGAAGCACCTGGGGGTTTTAAGTGCTCACTATGCATCTAGATTAGTTCCTTGGGGGGTCTAGTTTCCAAAATGGGGTCACTTGTAGGGGAGCTCCAATGTTTAGGCGCACAGGGGCTCTCCAAACGCGACATGGTGTCCACTAACGATTGGAGCTAATTTTCCATTCAAAAAGTCAAATGGCGCGCCTTCCCTTCCGAGCCTTGCCGTGCACCCAAACAGTGGTTTACCCCCACATATGAGGTATCGGCGTACTCAGGAGAAATTGTCCAACAAATTTTAGGATCCATTTTATCCTGTTGCCCATGTGAAAATGAAAAAATTGAGGCTAAAAGAAATTGTGTGAAAAAAAAGTACTTTTTCATTTTTACGGATCAATTTGTGAAGCACCTGAGGGTTTAAAGTGCTCACTATGCATCTAGATAAGTTCCTTGGGGGGTCTAGTTTCCAAAATGGGGTCACTTGTGGGGGAGCTCCAATGTTTAGGCACACAGGGGCTCTCCAAACCTGACATGGTGTCCGCTAACGATGGAGATAATTTTTCATTCAAAAAGTCAAATGGCACTCCTTCCCTTCCGAGCCTTACCATGTGCCCAAACAGTAGTTTACCTCCACATATGAGGTATTGGCGTACTCAGGAGAAATTGCCCAACAAATTTTAGGATCCATTTTATCCTGTTGCCCATGTGAAAATGAAAAAATTGAGGCTAAAAGAAATTTTGTGTGAAAAAAAAGTACTTTTTCAGGTTTACGGATTAATTTGTGAAGCACCTGGGGGTTTAAAGTGCTCACTATGCTTCTAGATAAGTTCCTTGGGGGGTCTAGTTTCCAAAATGGGGTCACTTGTGGGGGAGCTCCAATGTTTAGGCATACGGGGGCTCTCCAAACGCGACATGGTGTCCGCTAAAGATTGGAGCCAATTTTTCATTCAAAAAGTCAAATGGCGCTCCTTCCCTTCCGAGCCCTGCCGTGCGCCCAAACAGTGGTTTACCCCCACATATGAGGTATCAGCGTACTCAGGACAAATTGGACAACAACATTCGTGGTCCAGTTTCTCCTTTTACCCTTGGGAAAATAAAAAAATAGTTGCGAAAAAATCATTTTTGTGACTAAAAAGTTAAATGTTAATTTTTCCCCTCCATGTTGCTTCTGCTGCTGTGAAACACCTGAAGGGTTAATAAACTTCTTGAATGTGGTTTTGAGCACCTTGAGGGGTGCAGTTTTTAGAATGGTGTCACTTTTGGGTATTTTCAGCCATATAGAACCCTCAAACTGACTTCAAATGTGAGGTGGTCCCTAAAAAAAAATGGTTTTGTAAATTTTGTTGTAAAAATGAGAAATCACTGGTCAAATTTTAACCCTTATAACTTCCTAGCAAAAAAAAAATTTGTTTCCAAAATTGTGCTGATGTAAAGTAGACATGTGGGAAATGTTATTTATTAACTATTTTGTGTCACATAACTCTCTGGTTTAACAGAATAAAAATTCTAAATGTGAAAATTGCAAAATTTTCAAATTTTTCGCCAAATTTCCGTTTTTTTTCACAAATAAACTCAGAAATTATCGACCTAAATTTACCACTAACATGAAGCACAATATGTCACGAAAAAACAATCTCAGAACCGTAAGGATCCGTTGAAGCGTTCCTGAGTTATTACCTCATAAAGGGACACTGGTCAGAATTGCAAAAAATGGCAAGGTCATTAAGGCCAAAATAGGCTGGGTCATGAAGGGGTTAAACCTTAAGACGGGTGGTCCACTTTTGGAGACCATTTTTTTACCCTTTGCATGAAAGCATGCATTTTTGGCTTAATGATTTTTGAGATGAGGTTTCATTAAAAATGTGGCACCTTTTACCTTCTACAGCCTCCATGTTGCACTGTTTATTGCTGGCTGCTGAATGAGTTAGGCTGGGTTCACATTGCGTTAAGTGCAGTCCGTTCAACGCATGCGTTGAGCGGACTGCGCAACGCAAGTGCCTGTTAAAGATCGCGTTATGCGATCGCGCTAGCACAGATGCTCCATCTGTGCTAGCGGTGACGGACCCGAAAACGCTGCAGACCGCGTCCGAGGGTCCATCACAGAATGACGGCACATCGCTAACGCATGCCGATTATGACATGCGTTAGCGATGCGCTACATAATGGCAGTTAATGGGTGCCGCTATGTAACGAATGCCGTCAGCGCATTGCCATTAACGCAATGTGAACCTAGCCTTAACTGAGAATGAATTCTGTCAGGGGAGGTCAGCCTGACAGTCCAATAGCAGAATTTAACTCTATTTATTTATTTTTTTTTTAAACTCCACTCTGCTGATCTATGACCAAATTAAAGTTAAATGTGCAGAAAAGAGAGATTTTTGATACTCACCATAAAATCTCTTTCTTGGAGACGTCATTGGGGGACACAGGTAACCATGGGTGTATGCTGCTGTCGCTAGGAGGTCGACACTAGGCATAAAGAAAAACAGCTCCTCCTCAGCAGTATACACCCACGGACAGGCACAAACTACCTCAGTTAGTGTTAAAGCAGTAGGAGAAGCAACCAAAACTCAACATATGTACCAACCCATCAACAAAGGCACATAGGCCCAATAGAGCCAACAGTTAGGGAGGGTGCTTTGTCCCCCAATAAAGGCTCCAAGAAAGATTTTACGGTGAGTATCAAAAATCCCTCTTTTTTGATAGCTTTATTGGGGGACATAAGTAACCATGGGACATCCCAAAGCAGTCCCTAGGGTGGGGGAAAGAGAAAGAATGCAAAGAAAAACGGACTCAGGTCGGCCAGGCGCAACCGCCGCCTGAAGTACTTTCCTTCACAGGCCTGCATCAGACGAGGCAAGGGTATGGACACTGTAAAACCTCACAAAGGTGTGCAAAAAAAGACAAGGTTGCAGCTTTACAAATCTGCAAAGCCAAGGCCTGGTGACAAACTGCCCAGGAAGCTCCCACCACCTGGGTGGAGTGAGCCTTTACCCCCGGAGGGGGCGGTTTGTCCTGAACCCGGTATGCTTCTAATATTGCCAAACAAATCCAACGGGCAACAGTGGATTCGGAAGCTGGAAGCCCCTTACTATGACCTTCACAGATGTCAAATAGGGCATCAGAGAGACGAAAGGAAGCAGTCCTTGAGAGGTAGACTCTGATAGCTCTGACCAGATCCAACTTGTGGAGGAACGTCTCCAGGGGATGGACTGGAGAGGGACATAGTGAAGGAAGGACAATATCTTCATTAATGTGAAATAAAGAGACCACCTTAGGAAGGAAGGAAGGAACAGGTCCGAGAACTACCTTGTCCTGATGAAGAATCAGGAACGGGGAACGGCAGGATAATGCCGCTAACTAAGAAATTCTCCTGATGGACATAATGGCAGCTAAAAAGGCAACTTTCCATGACACGAGAGAAAATGGAATATCTTGAATGGGTTCAAAAGGAGCGCGATGGAGTGTGCCAAGAACAAGGTTAAGATCCCATGGATCTATCAGAGAACGGTAAGGAGGAGCCAGGTGGGCGACTCCTTGAAGAAAAGTCTTTACCTGGGAACTAGAAGCCAGATTTCGTTGAGAAAGAACTGACAGAGCAGAAACCTGACCCTTTAGGGTACTGACAGACCAGAGTCAAGACCCACTTGTAGAAAGTCCAGGACGGAAGGAAGGGAAAAAGACAGAGACCAAACCGTTGTTCTCACTCCACCAAAAGAAGGCCTTCCAATATCTGTGATAGATACGCAAGAAAGTTGGTTTTCTCGCTCTAATCATGGTCTGAATGACCTGCTGGGAAAAACAGGCGTCCTTTAGGATTGCGGCCTTAACTGCCATGGCGTTAAACTCACACTGAACTCTGGTGGAAGAGGGGACTTTGAGAGAGGAGACCTGGATGGTCTGAAAGCCTCCAGGGAGCGTGCATAGGCATAATACCAACAACATGAGCCCTGAACTCTATAGTAAGAAGGTCTAGCTGTATTATAGAACCATATTTAAATCAGCATATAACAGAGATCCCAAAAAAAAAATCAGGGGATTTTTTAGTGCAAAAATATAATTTTATTATACACATCAAACATATCAAATGGACAAAATGGCATTCATATATGAGAAGCAACTAAAATTCAGTGGCACCGTAAAGGTTGAAAAATATAATGCCAGAAATAGAGAAATGATGGTGTCTCAATGGGCACTATTATGCACTGTTGTATCGGGTGGTGGACAAAAAGACTTTTAGTTTCAAACGCCTGGGGGGGGTGACAGGTTCCCTTTAAGGCTATGAATTCTTTAGAGCATACAAGGTTCATACTAATTAAAGTTTTAAGCTTTAATAGAAAAGGTACAATGCTTACAATAAAAAGGATATAAAAATGGAAATAAAAAGTGACATACAAATACAAAACAGTTACAAAAAGGGAGAAAACTTACAGAAATATCTGAACTTTGTAGTCTGCTTTCTGCTCCCTGAGGGGGAAGGGGGTGAATATGTAATGGCTCACACCAGCTTGGCTGTCCCTCAGTCTGTGACCAGCTTTCTATGGGTAAAGGCCTAATTTATAGAGTCAACCTGGAGGTCAAATTTCTAGACCAGCCTCTCAGGTTAAATATTCTAATCCTTGGTTTGTGACTGGATCCTGGCTATTTCACCAATGAATACATTATTTTTCTTTGAACCTATTTGACCTTTCTCATAGTAAATAGGCACTATTTATATAATATATACATAATATATAAATATAAATAATAAATATATATAATATAAATATTTATATATCATACAAATAGGCAGAAGAGTCAGAAGGTGTGAAATGTTTCCACTTGTGTGTGTTCAGGAAATCCCCCTAGGAAGACTGCCTTTTTCTCAGGATAACAAAGGTCATGGCCTTTGTGAAGAGCTGCAGCCTAGAACAGATGCTAAATTACTTATGGTCATACATCCATTACATACATATTCCACTACACTGAACAAAAACAGGAATTTGAAGATAAGCATCCCGAATGTCTACAGAGCAAAGGAATTCTCCTGGTTCCATGGAGGCGATTATCGAACGTAAGGACTCCATCCTGAAATGACCTATCCGAATGTGACAGTTCAGACGCTTGAGGTCCAAGATCAGACAGAGAGATCACTCTTTCTTCAGGACTACGAAAAGATTGGAATAGAACCCTGAAAAGCATTTGTTCCGGGGAATGGGTACGATTACTCCCACTTGTAGTAGGGAAGACAGCCTGAAGAATCCCTGCACCCCGGTGAAAGGGGGGGGGTTGAGTCGATTTTGTAACTGGTCGCAGCTATCTCTCTGACCCAGGCATCGTCGACCACCGACAACCATGCGTCCAGGAAGAGAAGAAGCCGGCCTCCCACCCTGGAGAAAATCATGGGTGGGGTAACCTGTCACGCCATGGAGAGTCTGTTGGCACGGGACCCTGAAGGCTTGGAAGAACGACCCTTTGGTAGAAGTGAGGAGCTGGTTTGAAGGACAGCTTCTTCCGTTCCCATTGGGTGGAAGAGCGGTCCTACTGGGAGGAGGTCCCTTAAGAATAGAAGGGCCGAAAAGAACGAAACTGAAGCAACCTTTTCCTATTGAAAAGACGTTTAGGCTTGGACTGGGAAAGAGAGGTACCTTTTCCCACTCACTAGTAGCACCAGAAATTATTTGATCCAGTTTGGAGCCAAAAAGTCTAGAGCCTTGAAAGGCAAGGTTAGTGAGAGACTTCTTTGAGGGTTGATCTGCATTCCACGCTTTCAGCCATAGAATACGGCATATAGCAATGATGTTGCTGTTTGCTCTGACGGAACAAGTGGCCGCATCCAAGGAAGCAGTCAGAAGATATTTGCCGGCATGGGCAATCTGGTCTGCCAAATCTGCCATCTAATCAGGAGGGATTGCCGCCAGGATACCTTGGCGAAGCATTCTTGCACAGGCCGACAGACTTTGCCACCCAGGTGGAGGCAAAAATGGGACAAAGGGAGGCACCAGCTGCTTCAAAAGCTCATTTAGCTAACGATTCAATCTGCCTATCCATAACGTTCTTAAGAGATGCACCATCCGGTAGAGACAAGAGTGTCTTGGAAGACAGGCGCGAAACCGGTAGGTCAACCTTAGGGAACTCTGCCCATCTACCAACAAGGTCTGGGCTAAAGGGATAAATAATTTCTAATTGCTTCCTTCCCAGGAAGCGCTTTTCAGGATGTTCCCAGTGTTCAGCCATAATCGCTTCAAATTCCCCGTGATTGGGAAAAGTCCGGAAAGGACGCTTTACCCGTTTGAAGGAAACAGAGTGCTCCTGAGCAGGTGCCTCATCCTCCTTAAGGTTAAGAGTTTGGGTAATAGCAAGATAAGGCTATTGACCATATCCTGCATTTTTGAGACCTGGTCCAAATCCGACTCAGACTCAGACTGGGAATCCGCAACCGACCCAAAAGCTGCCTCCGAGGAGGGGGCATGGGGAGGAGGGCATCCTGTATGATGCAGGGGAACTGGATGGTGAACTAGAAAGAGCCCGCTTCCTTTGCTTTGTACCCGATCTGTAACTGCGAAGGTCGTGGTCAGTTGCGTGCGAATCACCATGAGAGGCGTTCGGAGCACTGGTGGTAGTAGATAGCTGAGGAAGACGATTCAGAATCTGGACCAGGGACTGTGATACTTTTGTCAGGTCAGAGACCGAATGTGACATGGCAACAGCCCACTCCGTAGGGAGGGGTGTGCTCTCATCCCGGGCATTAGGGAGCTCCTGTGGGGCAAACATGGTGGAAGGACTGCAGGACGGGCAGAAAGGGGAAGGCTGACCTGAAGACCATTTTCTTTTGCAGAGGGCGCAGACGTAATGAACCACAGCAGGCTTAGAGGGAGGACGAGAAGCCTCTGCAGGGATGGGCATAAGTCGAGCCTTGGAAAAGTGAGAGATATATATATATATATATATATATATATATATATATATATATATATAACATGTTTGTCCATAGTTGTAGGCTGGTGGCCAAAAAGTGGCTTGTACAGTAGAGTAGGACCCATCAGAGGGAGGTCACCTTGCCGTGGTTGATGGGCATACATGAATTGGCCAATTTATGTGCTAAGAACCTTCATTTTCATCTATACTGTAAGTTTTATGAAAAAAAAAATGTTTTTTAAATATTTTTGAGACGTATAATGTATATTAAATGTTTGTTTGTGTTTTCACATGGCCTAGATTCATGCACATGTGCTGCTGTGTTCTTTTTTGTATATATAATGCAGTTTTTCAGCGTGCAAGTGGTCACATTAGGAGTGCTGGTTGTTTTTTTTTTCCTCTAGATAGATAAATAGATACGATAGATAGATAGATAGATAGATAGATAGATAGATAGAAGGAGAGAGGGCAGAGCCTACCCAATGTCAGCGATGATCAGCAGATGACTGAGGTTAGCTGTGTCCCACTTGTCAGATGTCTGCAGGTAGATGCAGCGAGGTCTGATGCCGAATGCGCAGGAAATGTGCAGATAAAGGCAGTGTCTCAGACAGGACTCACGATCTGCTGAGGCACAAGATCCGAAATAGAACCGGCTATGCTGAACACAGAAAGCACGATGCAGTGTGGTGGGAGTGGCTAAAACTGACGGCCAATGAAACAGAAAATATGCCTCTGATTGGCTGACACGCCAGGGGGTGTTAACAGCCATGAGGATCTGCCAGCCGGCAAGAAACAGAAAGCGCCACTCTGATTGGTGAATCGCCGGGGGGCGTGTACCGGCAGGGAGAGGGAGCTCCATGATAGGAGCAAACAAAAGGGCACCGAGGAGACGCGCACAAATTGGGGGGCGTTCAGAGCAGAATAATCTCTGACCCGGCGAGACCTCTTATTGGCCAAAGGAGGGCAAAATTTGAATGCACGGTGGTAAGTGGCCGGGGAAGACAGAGAAGAGGTGCGGACTGGGAAGAAAGGAGGTTGTCCCAAGGTCTGGGATCCGTAACATGGGAAAAATGGCCATGGCTGTGCAGGGAATAATGCCTAAAGCCGCCCTTGTCCCCTGTTAAGGGACGGAAATGCTGACGAGTCCTGCCATGCGCTGATGCGGGGGTTTAAACATACATACTGGTAAGATGGGTCCACAGTTCCTCTTCACCGATGAGGATCACATCAAGAGCCCTCGGGTGGGTGAGGGTCGCTGGAATCAGGGATCCTCCTTCCATAACAGTCTTCAGAAGGTGCGGAAGACAGCGTGAACCCCTTACGAGAAGGGGGGAGGTCACCGCTGGTGACCACCATTTTCATCCCAGCCCTCTCCGAGGAGAGGGGTGGGGAGGGGAAAAGGCTAAGACCGGCCATCGGGAATCGCCCTGAACCACCCCTAAGGTTGACAGGAGACAAAAAACCTGACCAGCACCTCCATATAGTGTGAACAGATTCCTACTGAAATGAATACATAACTTGCAAAAAGGAGGAACGCAGCAGGACTCTATAGAGACCAATATATATATGAACACAAAATCTATCATAATTGCTTTGTAAACAGTAATAAAAAGTAATTAGGGAGATAAGGTCCTGCCTACAGGTTTGAGAGTGGGCGATGTGGGGACACCACATTGCTCTCTCAGTCACATAAGTACAGGAAAACAGGGTGGGAAATTACACCCTGTTACCCTAAGGAAGAAGAACCTAAAAGACAAACAGAAAAGATTAATAAAAACACACAACCTACCTGAAAAGGAAAATGCGGATCTGGGATCAGATTCAGGTCCGCCTCCAACAGATACTAAGCTTAAACTAACTGAGGTACTTGGTGCCTGTTGGTGGGTGTATACTGCGGAGGAGGAGCCATTTTCCTTTTTTGCCTAGTCTCAGCCTCCTAATGACAGCAGCAAAGAACCTATAAAAGTTGAATGGTGTAAAACCTTCAATGGAACTGAAATGCAAAAATTATTTTTTTTTTATTTAAATACATGTATTTAGGTTAAAAAAAAAATTCCCCATGGGTGGCATTTCTAACTTTTCCTCCCCTGCTTCTAGGGGCCATATCATTTTTTTCTTTTCCACCTACATGGCCATATGAGGGCTTGTTTTTGGTAGGATGAGTTGTAATTTTCAATGACACCATTCACTTTGAAAAAATATATATATTTAAAAGCGAAGATCAGAGCCAGCTCTGATCTCTACTATTGGAGGCAGATGAGCAACACTCCGTGATGTATATATGGAGAACAAAGGACGGTAAAGTGAGCTACACAAACTGTTTGATCCAGCATTTTTTGTTCCTGACCAGGAAAAACAACTTTAATACTGGATACTAGTGCAATTTTTCTTGTAGCTTTTGATCCACGCCTGTCTTTGGAGCAAAAAAACCTGCACAGTTGATTCCAGTCTAAATCCTTGCGAAGGTGGAGAACACCAAGAGTCATGAAATCTGGCAATGAAACAACCACTGGGTGAGAAAATCCTCTAGGCCACCTCAGCCAGTCTATTATCAGTTTATGGTTCTCCTAACACACAGCTACAGCAGTTTTGTTAAATTTTAATGAAGCAACATAATGAAATCACAGCAAGTAATAAATTACGGTATGTCTTTGATTTATACAAACCTGTTCATGAATGTACGCCAGTCCATCCAATATTTCTCTAAACAGCCGCCAAAGGCGATTATTGTCCAGATATAATCCTTGATCTATTGTGTCTCTTAAGGTGCTCTTCTCACAATATTCCATCTAAAAAATAATGAAAACACATCTTCATACTTTGCTGAGAAAAATGTTGGCTTACTTAAGGTCAAGCGCTACTTATTGGGCTGCATGGAGATTGGGGAAAGGGTTAGGATGGGGGTAAGATGTTTGTATAATTTTATATAGTAAAACTGTAATAAAAAGTATTTGTAAATAACTCAAAACTGCGGCAGCCCGGCGATCCCAACCCTACGGCAGCCAGGCGACCCCAAACATGCGGCAGCCAGGCGACCCCAAACATGCGGCAGCCAGGCGACCCCAACCCTGCGGCAGCCAGGCGACCCCCTGGTGACCCCAACCCTGCGGCATCCCAGCGACCCCAACCCTGCGGCAGCCAGGTGACCTCAACCCTGCGGCAGCCAGGCACCATAATCCTACAGTAGATGACGCAACATAATCCAGCAGTTTTCCAGGAATTTATCTCCAAAAACAAAACTTGACTATAGAGTATTGTATTGCATGCCTGCTGCTTGATCCTACTCTTCCCCAACATCATCTATCAAGTGTGAGGGGACTTGGGAGCCCCCCAAAAAACATTATATTGTTGAGAGTTTGCAGAGTTCAGACAACTTTAATGTATATAGGAGCTTTATCTATAGTATTAAGTGTTCCCAAGCAATTATTAGCATTGTAGGGTCTGACCAGTTTATCTACAACTAGACAAAAAAAATATATATCTTGGGTTTAGGTATCACCTTTTACCCAACACAAACAGTCAAAATGACAGTCTATTACAGCTAACAGTCAGCTCAGAAAGAGAGCCACTTGCATGAATTGTGAAAGTGTAAGACATTACCTGAGGAATAGATTTCACGAACACGAAACAAGAGCAAAAAACTGCAATTATCACAGGATAAGCGTACCTGGATGTACAGATAATGGACGCTCTGACTGGACATCTCATAGGGGGATTCCTTGAGCCCTTCTGATTTTTCCACAGCACATTCTTCATCCTGTTTAAGTTGACAGTCATTAGAGAACACGTACATAACAGGCTGGGATATCCCTGAGTGACGAGGATAGCATTGATGCCAAGCACTGCAGAAGAAACTGCATACTGATAACTCTAAAGAACACAAATTTAGGGGCAGATTTTTCACTAGAAAACAAAAGAAAATCTGCTACTTTTCTAATTGGCTTTTTATTACTCCCTGGTAAAAGCCCTTTTTTGTACAGTCTATAGGGTGAAGAACACCAGGGTTATTGCTGCTACCACTTGGAGGCAGACACAGTAGTTAGGCGTAGTTAGGCATTCTGGAAGCTGCTGAGCTGATCAGTCTGTAGCAATCAGTAGGAGAAGAAAAAACTTAAAAGGGGTTGTCCACTACACGGACAACCCCTTTTTAATACCAGCTATACTCCCCTATAAAGCAGAATCCATTCCAGTTGTGTCGGCACTGACTCTCCCGGTGGCTTGTGTGAGATTATTGTGTCAAGTGAACCCTGCAGCTAATCAGTGGCCACTTCACTTTTCCATACTTTGGACAAATCAGACATTCGGAAAAAGAGCGAGAGGAGCTGCAGCTCTGAATACAGTACAGACCAAAAGTTTAGACACACCTTCTCATTTAAAGATTTTTCTGTATTTTCATGACTAAGAAAATTGTAAATTCACACTGAAGGCATCAAAACTATGAATTAACACATGTGGAATTATATACTTAAAGTGTGAAACAACTGAAAATATGTCTTATATTCTAGGTTCTTCA
This sequence comes from Ranitomeya variabilis, assembly GCF_051348905.1. Taxonomy (NCBI): domain Eukaryota; kingdom Metazoa; phylum Chordata; class Amphibia; order Anura; family Dendrobatidae; genus Ranitomeya; species Ranitomeya variabilis. The sequence goes on along the minus strand of NC_135232.1, from coordinate 649,900,301 downwards.
AAGTAGTCACCTTTTGCTTTGATGACTGCTTTGCACACTCTTGGCATTCTCTTGATGAGCTTCAAGAGGTAGTCACTGGAAATGGTTTGTAGAGTCCATCTGTTCACCTTTTCTGCGTCGCACAAAGACACGGTGGTTGGAACCAAAGATCTTAAATTTGGACTCATCAGACCAAAGCACAGATTTCCACGGGTCTAATGTCCATTCATTGTGTTCTTTAGCCCAAACATGTCTCTTCTGCTTGTTGCCTGTCCTTAGCAGTGGTTTTCTAGCAGCTATTTTACCATGAAGGCCTGCTGCACAAAGTCTCCTCTTCACAGTTGTTGTAGAGATGTGTCTGCTGCTATGTGCGGCATTGACCTGGTCTCTAATCTGAGCTGCTGTTAACCTGCGATTTCTGAGGCTGGTAACTCGGATAAACTTATCCTCAGAAGCAGAGGTGACTCTTGGTCTTCCTTTCCTGGGGCGATCCTCACGTGAGCCAGTTTCTTTGTAGAACTTGATGGTTTTTGCAACTGCACTTGGGGAAACTTTCAAATTTTGCCCAATTTTTCGGACTGATTGCCCTTCATTTCTTAAAGTAATGATGGCCACTTGCTTTTTTTTTTACTTAGAATTTGTATTTTGGCAAGAAAAAAGCAGCTAACAGTCTATTCAGTAGGACTATCAGCTGTGTGTCCACCAGACTTCTGCTCAACACAACTGATGGTCCCAACCCCATTTATAAAGCAAGAAATCCCACTTATTAAACCTGACAGGGTACACATGTGAAGTGAAAACCATTCCTGGTGACTACCTCTTGAAGCTCATCAAGAGAATGCCAAGAGTGTGCAAAGCAGTCCTCAAAGCAAAAGGTGGCTACTTTGAAAATACTGAAAACTCTTTAAATGAGAAGGCGTGTCCAAACTTTTGGTCTGTACCGTACCTCTGGATGACTGATTTGTCTGAAGAAGGAGGAGAGTATGAAGTGGCCCTGATTAGCTGCAGGGCTCTTGTGACACAATAATGTCAAGTACCCGGGAAAGCCAGTGCCGATATCGCTTTAATGGCTTATCCTATCCACAGGAGGTAAGTATAGCCATTTTTATTTTATAAGGGGGGGGATCATAGTTATTGAGAAGGGCTTGTCCTCGTAGTGGCTGACCCCTTTAATAAAGAATACATGTATTGAACACCATAATGAAGCCAAGCAGTGTAATAAATGGTGACACCTGTACAGAGAGAAAAGAAAAAAAAAATGCATCGTGTAAAAAAAGAGAAGCAACATCCATGTGAACAAGTTTGCACACCCTACGAGGCGGAGGCTTTGTGATGACAAGGCCTAGATGCTCCCACTGCTTGGGTAGAATAGGTCATCTTATGGAAGGGAGACACTTGGCCCTTAGAGCTTTAGGCCTGGTTTAGGTTTAAGGTAAACCGAATCCAACAGGTTATGATGGCTTCAGATGCTGACAGAACATGCCTGTGACCCTCTGGACATATGAAACGGGAGTCATACAACAAGAAAGAAGCGGCTTGAGAGGAGTATATGAACATAGTACAGACTATGTTCAAATTATTAAGGGACTTTTCAATGCAATGGGATCGAGGGGGGGGGGGGGGTGAGGTGAGTAACACCTCAATAAAGGTGGGGTGCGATAACATTGAAAGTATCAGGTGTAGAGCAACCTTGGGAAAATCCATTAAGTGGCATTTAGAAGGATAAGGCAGCCGATACCAATATTTTCTGATGTCCAAGAAGCCATCTTTCCAGAAGGGCAGGCATAATCAGACACTGCAGAGGGGCTCAGAAGGATTTTTCTGAAGTATAGAAGGACCAGACTGAGGTCCCATGGTGCTGTGAGTTGATGACATGTAGGGGCTGCACGAGCCACTCCTTGTAAGGCTATGTGCACACGTAGGTCGGGTCCTCTGCAGGTTCTCCCGCAGATTTGATAAATCTGCAGGGCAAAACCGCTGCGGTTATCCCTGCAGATTTATCACGGTTTGTTTTGCGGTTTCCGCTGCGGGTTTACTCCTATACTATTGATGCTGCATATGCAGCAATATGCAGCATCAATAGTAATGTTAAAAATAATTAAAAAAATGGTTATATACTCACCCTCTGACGTCCCGATCTCCTCGGCGCTGCACGCGGCGGTCCGGTTCCAAAGATGCTGTGCGAGAAGGACCTTCGTGACGTCACGGTCATGTGACCGCGACGTCACGGTCATGTGACCGCGACGTCACGGTCATGTGACCGCGACGTCACCGCAGGTCCTGCTCGCACAGCAACCCTGCGACTGGACGGCCACGTGCAGCGCTGAGAGGTGAGTATATCATTATTTTTTATTTTAATTCTTTTTTTTTTTTTTACACAAATATGGTTCCCAGGGCTTGGAGGAGAGTCTCCTCTCCTCCACCCCGGGTACCATCTGCACATGATCCGCTTACTTCCCGCATCGTGGGCACAGCCCCATGCGGGAAGTTAGCGGATCAATGCATTCCTATGTGTGCAGAATCGCAGCGATTCTGCACAAAGAAGTGACATGCTGCGGAATGTAAACCGCTGCGTTTCTGCGAGGTTTTTCCCGCAGCATGTGCACAGCGGATTGCGGTTTCCATAGGGTTTACATGTAAATGTAAACGCAATGGAAACTGCTGCGGACCCGCAGCTGCAGAAACGCTGCGGATCCGCGGTAAAACCCGCAAAGTGTGAACATGGCCTAAGAAGGCGCATACTGCTAATTTAGGAGTATGGTAAATATTTAAAAATAATTTTCCTGCTTTCAGCATGGTATGATATTTCCTTGAATTCAGGTAAGATCTTGTCAAAGACTAAGTAGCCAGGGGACGTCGCTGGTTTCAGGGTCTCTGTCTGTACATTATGCAAATTAGGTGGCAAAGACCTGGTGACAGATTCCCTTTAATGAAAAATAATGACTATAGCAATGCAGTCATTACCTGATCTGGACTGTTCTCATCCTCATTTTCAAAAACAATCTCACTATCAGAGTCTGTTCCTGGTCTGTGAATAGAAAAAAAAAATCCAATTCTCAGAGCTGAATGGCACACGATACGTGACAGGTTTTTGTGACGCCTGGATCTATCATTGGTTCAGTGACTGCATATATTTAGCATAATCAGACATGAGCCTAATGTACCGTTCAGAAAACACAAATGTGTAATTGGAAGGAAGGTTCATAAATCCTACTTAACTTAAGCTTTAAAAACAGACTGCTGTGACACGGTGCCCCTTTGTGAGACAATGGTCGCCCGGCCAAAGTTCGCCATGTGCCGCTGCTACATGGCAGCGCAATACAAAGGAATTGGGACTTGTCACAGTACCTTTGGGTGGGTCGAAATGTGCCCCCATTAATTAGAATCGCGCTGCAATGTAGCAGTGAACTTTCGTCTTGAGAAAGGTGTTGCAGCCAGAGTTGCTGGGTAGCACCAGCCTAAATCTTAGATTTGATCCAGGTATTTTGCACAATTTATTTAGGATTTCATGGATTCACTAGTTTTGAAAATCCTTTTCACAGACAAGTTTTTTTTCCAGGAATTATTGAAGGCTCCTCAGGTCAGGACCTGTGCAAAGTCTTTTTCATGCAAATTCCGTTTTGAATCTGCCTGGAAAAAAGCACTTAAAAAAAAAAAGAAGCTAAAAAGAATGATGGTATTACACAGCAATGTCAAAACAATTTGCTCTGCACGTGTTCCTCCATTTTGTGCATCTTCTAAAGCTATCAAGCAGCTAAAGGTACCGTCACACTGACCAACTTTCCAACGAGAACGACAGCGATCCGTGACGTTGCAGCGTCCTGGTTAGCGATCTCGTTATGTTTGACACGCAGCAGCGATCTGGATCCCACTGTGATATCGCTGGTCGGAGCTAGAAGTCCAGAACTTTATTTGGTCGTCAGGTCGGCGTGTATCGTGTTTGACAGCAAAAGCAACGATGCCAGCGATGTTTTACAATGGTAACCAGGGTAAATATCGGGTTACTAAGCGCAGGGCCGCGCTTAGTAACCCGATATTTACCCTGGTTACCATTGTAAAAGTAAAATAAAAAAAAAATAAAAAAAACACTACATACTCACATTCTGATGTCTGTCACGTCCCCCGCCGGCGTCCACAGGGTTAAAACTGCTTTCGGCAGGAGCGTTGCTAATGCTGCGCTGCTGCCGAGAGCTTCCCTGCACTGACTGTCAGTGCCGGCCGTAAAGCAGAGCACAGCGGTGACGTCACCACTGTTACTGCCGGCGCTGACACATTCAGTGCAGGGAAGCTCTCGGCAGCAGCGCGTGCATTAGCAAGCGCTCCTGCCGAAAGCAGTTTAACCCTGTGGACGCTGGCGGGGGACGTGACAGACATCAGAATGTGAGTATGTAGTGTTTTTTTTTTTACTTTTACAATGGTAACCAGGGTAAATATCGGGTTACTAAGCGCGGCCCTGCGCTTAGTAACCCGATGTTTACCCTGGTTACCCGGGTGCTGCAGGGGTACTTCGGCATCGTTGAAGACAGTTTCAACGATGCCGAAGTCTTTACCCTGATCGTTGGTCGCTGGAGAGAGCTGTCTGTGTGACAGCTCCCCAGCGACCACACAACGGCTTACCAACGATCACGGCCAGGTCGTATCGCTGGTCGTGATCGTTGGTAAGTTGTTTAGTGTAACGGTACCTTAAAAGAAGTGACGGGTCCATTCTTCTGGCAGCTTCCTCTTGGGGACTTATCAAATTATCAAGGATCCTCTCTTAAGTGTAAATTGTCCAGACACAAACCACTTTAGGAAGTATCCGCACTTAGCACGCAATGATCTGTGGCAATAAAAAAGGTTGCCTTTTGAGGTGTGTAGTATCAGAGGGAATAAATCGCTGTGCTTCACTGCAAGGACCATAGAAGCCGTATACCTACAACTTCCCACTCATTTCTCCTGTAGTAGCCGCTGACTGCAGGGAAAATCTCTTCAATTTGTGGTAGTTTTTCTTTTGTTCTGTGCCTCTCCGTCCCCGAGATTCTGCCTTTCATCCCTTCTATATAAATCTAGTATTTTAGCAACTGGGTGCGTTCCCCATGAAGACACGCTGGAGATTTCAGTGCCATGCCTAGTTCGCTAAATATACTAGATTTATATTCAGGGAAGTAATTTAATATTTATGGCAATTGACAAGTCCTCTATAAGATTAGATGATCACTCAGACAGATAGATAGATGTCTATGTAACGCATGAGAGGGTCCGGTGCACAACAACAGCTCCCTATGTGAGATAGAGACGGGTGCCCCCTCTAAGGCATCCATATACCCTAATGAGGCATATGGTGCCAAAGTGTTATTAGAGTACATCCCCATGATCCACAGTCCTACTTTTGATTAGCCAGCCTGCTGCGCCATTACATATGTGTCACACCAGGTCAACTAATCCAAAGTACAACCAGGGTTCATGTCTGGTAGGATGGCGCTTCACTTGGCTCCCACAGATTACCGATGCAGCTGCTGTAATGGGTCCTGTGAATTGATTTACACCATCTCTAACAAGGACTGATGCAGTCAAACATATCGGCCAGACTATGTACACAGACTACAACTGGATTTTAATATGGCTTGAATAAAGCTAGAATTATTTTTTTCAGTTTGCTGTCCCCCCAAGTAGAAGCTTCCGTGCATGGGGCGCATCTATCAACCACAGTGGGGGCGCTGACAATACTTGTTTTGTGTAAGCCTAATATTATGGTATACCCTAGTGATGTAGCATAACATTATATCGTCTTAAATAAATAACATCAGCTATACATTTGCTTGAGCAACTTACAGGAACGATGGAGAGAAAACTCCTTCTTCATCGTCATCATCTTCATCCTCATCGTCGTCGCTTGAATCCTGATCAGCGTTCTTGCAGTGTGCACTTGATGATCGCTCACAAGATGTGCTCCACTCCACCGAGCTGGTCATAATGGGAGCTGGAGCATTGGCCTCTATGTCATCGGCAAGACCGAACTCGTTTTTCACCACCTGCTCCGGCTTCACTACCACTTTCTTATCTACTAAACTTCCGGGTTTAGGGGTATTGGAAGACGGAATTTCGTGCTTTTCGATCCAAGCGTTGTAGTATCTCACTATATTCTCATGATTGAGTCGAGACAACAGCGTCACTTCACCTTTAATTCTCCTGAATTGTTTGCTGGCAGGATTAATCTGAACGCGTTTGACAGCATAGTAGCAGCCATCGAGCTTGTTCTGAACCTAAAAACAAACATGAGGAGACAGCGGTTTATTTATGCTAAAATAAGAGGAGCTCACTGTATGAAAATATAATTGCAAAGTTCTAGTCTAAGGACACTAGACACTAATCCTGCTAAATGATGCATGCTTTACCGTGTCCTGTTATTAAAGGGGTTCTCCACTTATTAAAAAGATCACTCGATAACAAGCTGCTGGAACACTCAGCAATTAGCCAGAGAAATTTGGCAGATTTTTGCTCTGGTTAACAAATTGCACTGCTGTGGTTCAGCACAGTAATTAGTCCAGTTCAATACCACTAATGCACATTTGGCTACATACAGCAGTTTCCATGTGAAGGCTGCCTCAAAAATTAATCTAAGTACCATAATATTCGGACCATAAAAAGCATCCCAGGTATAGACAGAAGAAAAACAAAAAAACAAACAACATCATCTTATCCTATATTTTTCAGATTATCAGATGCACTGCTGGCGGAGGCAAGAGTGGGGAGATGCTGCGGGTCGCAGGCTGGGAGGAGGGGATGTTCTGAGATGAAACGCTGCAGGTGAACAGCTCTGCTACATGCACATAGACACACACAGTGCTGCTACATAAGCATATATAGATACACAACTGTGCTACATGCCCATAGACACAGAGCTCTGTGACATGCCCAAATACAGTTATATGAAAAAGTTTGGGCACCCCTATTAGTATTAAGCTTAACCCCTTAGTGACAGAGCCAATTTGGTACTTAATGACCGAGCCAATTTTTACAATTCTGACCACTGTCACTTTAAGAGGTTATAACTCTGGAACGCTTTATCGGATCCCACTGATTCTGAGATTGTTTTTTCGTGACATATTGTACTTCAAGTTAGTGGTAACATTTCTTCGATATTACTTGCGATTATTTATGAAAAAAATGGAAATATGGCGAAAATTTTTAAAATTTTGCAATTTTCAAACTTTGTATTTTTATGCCCTTAAATCAGAGAGATATGTCACAAAAAAATAGTTAATAAATAACATTTCCCACATGTCTACTTTACATTAGCACAATTTTGGAAACAATTTTTTTTTTTGTTAGGGAGTTATAAGGGTTAAAAGTTGACCAGCAATTTCTAATTTTTACAACACCATTTTTTTTTTAGGGACCACATCTCATTTGAAGTCATTTTGAGGGGTCTATATGATAGAAAATAACCAAGTGTGACACCATTCTAAAAACTGCACCCCTCAAGCTGCTCAAAACCACATTCAAGAAGTTTATTAACCCTTTACGTACTTCACAGGAACTGAAACAATGTGGAAGAAAAAAATGAACATTTAACTTTTTTTTGCAAACATTTTACTTCAGAACCATTTTTTTTAATTTTCACAAGTGTAAAAACAGAAATTTAACCACAAATTTTGTTGTACAATTTCTCCTGAGTACGCCGATACCCCATATGTGGAGGTAAACCACTGTTTGGGCGCACCGCAGAGCTTGGAAGTGAAGGAGCGCCGTTTGACTGTTTCAATGCAGAATTGGCTGGAATTGAGATCGGACGCCATGTCGCGTTTCGGGAGCCCCTAATGTGCCTAAACAGTGGAAACCCCCCACAAGTGATACCATTTTGGAAACTAGACCCCTTAAGGAACTTATCTAGATATTCGGTGAGCACTTTGAACCCCCAAGTGCTTCACAGAAGTTTATAACGTAAAGCCGTGAAAATAAAAAAATCGCATTTTTTCTACAAAAATGATCTTTTTGCCCCCAAATTTTTATTTTCACAAGGGTAACAGGAGAAATTAGACCACAAAAGTTGTTGTGCAATTTCTCCTGAGTACGTCAATACCCCATATGTGGGGGTAAACCACTGTTTGGGCGCACCGCAGAGCTTGGAAGAGAAGGAGTGTAATTTGACTTTTTCAATGTAGAATTGGCTGGAATTGAGATCGGACGCCATGTCACGTTTGGAGAGCCGCTGATGTGCCTAAACAGTGGAGACCCCCCACAAATGACACCATTTTGGAAACTAGACCCCTTAAGGAACTTATCTAGATGTGTGGTGGGCACTTTAAACCCCCAGGTGCTTCACAGAAGTTTATAACGTAGAGCCGTGAAAATAAAAAAATCGCATTTTTTCTACAAAAATGATCTTTTTGCCTCCAAATTTTTATTTTACCAAGGGTAACAGGAGAAAATGGACACCAGAAGTTGTTGTACAATTTGTCTTGAGTACGCCGACACCCCGTATGTGGGGGTAAACCACTGTTTGGGTGCATGGCTGAGCTCGGAAACAAAGGAGCGCCATTTGACTTTTCAATGCAAAATTGACTGGAATTGAGATCGGACGCCATGTCGCGTTTGGAGAGCCCCTGATGTGCCTAAACAGTAGAAACCCCCCAAAAGTGACCCCATTTTGGAAACTAGACCCCCCATGGAACTTATCTAGATATGTAGTGAGAACTTTGAATGCCCAAGTGCATCACAGAAGTTTATAATGCAGAGTCGTGAAAATAAAAAATATTTTTTTTTTAACAATAAAGATTTTTAGCCCCCAAGTTTTTATTTTCACAAGGGTAACAAGAGAAATTGGACCCCAAAAGTTGTTGTCCAATTTGTCCTGAGTATGCTGGTACCCCATATGTGGGGGTAAACCACTGTTTGGGCGCACGGCAGAGCTCGGAAGGGAAGGAGCGCCATTTTGGAATTCAGACTTTGATAGAATTGTCTGTGGGTGTTATGTTGCGTTTGCAGAGCCCCTGATGTACCTAAACAGTAGAAACCCCCCACAAGTGACCAAATTTTGGAAACTAGACCCCCTAAGGAACTTATCTAGATATGTGGTGAGAACTTTGAATGCTCAAGTGCTTCACAGAAGTTTATAATCCAGAGTAGTGAAAATAAAAAAATATTTTTTTTTCCCACAAAAAAGATTTTTAGCCCCCAAGTTTTTATTTTCACAAGGGTAACAGGAGAAATTGGACCCCAAAAGTTGTTGTCCAATTTATCCCGAGTACGCTGATGCCCCATATGTGGGGGTAAACCACTGTTTGGGCGCACGGCAGAGCTCAGAAGGGAGGGAGCACCATTTGACTTTTTTAGCGCAAAATTGGCTGTCGTGTTTGGAGACCCCCCTGATGTACCTAAACAGTGGAAACCCCCAAATTATAACTCCAACCCTAACTCCAACACACCCCTAACCCTAATCTTAACCCGATCCATAATCCTAATCACAACCCTAACGATAATCACAACCCTAACCCCAAAACAGCCCTAATCTCAACCCTAACCATAACCCTAATCAAAACCCTAAATCCAACACACCCCTAACCCTAATCCCAAACGTAACCCTAATCCCAACCCTAATCCAAACCCTAATCCCAACTCTAACCCTAACTTTAGCCCCAACCCTAACCCTAACTTTAGCCCCAACCCTAACCATAACTTTAGCCCCGTCGTCACAAAAAAAGTTCAATGTAACCTTTTTTTTGTACGTCGCGTCCGCCATTTCCGCGCATGCGTGGCCGTAACTCTGCCCCCTCCTCCCCAGGACATAGACTGGGCAGCGGATGCGTTGAAAAACTGCATCCGCTGCCCACGTTGTGCACAATTTTCACAACGTGCGTCGGTACGTCGGGCCGACGCATTGCGACCGCCCCGTACCGACGCAAGTGTGATAGAAGCCTAAGGCTACTTTCACACTAGCGTCGTACTCGGCCCATCGCAGTGTGCTGGGCCGACGTACCGACGCTAGCGTTGTAAGCGCCGCACAACGGGTGCAGCGGGTGCTGTTTTTTCAAAGCATCCGCTGCCCCATTGTGAGGGGAGGCGGGGGCGGAGTTCCGGCCGCGCATGCGCGGTCGGAAATGGCGGACACGTCGCACAAAAAAGTTACATGTAGCTTTTTTTGTGCCGACGGTCCGCCAAAGCACGACGCATCCGTCGCACGACGGATGCGACATGTGGCAATCCGTCGCAATGCGTCGCTAATGCAAGCCAATGGAGAAAAAACGCATCCTGCAAGCACTTTTGCAGGATGCGTTCTTTCTCCGACGCATTGCGACGGAAGCCAAAAAACGCTAGTGTGAAAGTAGCCTAACCCTAACCCTAGCCCTAACCCTAAATTTAGCCCCAACCCTAACCCTAGCCCTAACCCTAACCCTAACTCTAGCCCTAACCCTAACTCTAACCCTAACCCTAACTCTAGCCCTAACCCTAACTCTAACCCTAACTCTAACCCTAACCCTAACTCTAACCCTAACCCTAACTCTAACCCTAACCCTAACCCTAACTCTAACCCTAACCCTAATTTTAGCCCCAACTCGTCTTCTCCTGCCGGCCAGCAGATGGCAGCAGATGGCGGGCGCACTGCGCATGCGCCCGCCATAAGGAAAAAGCCGGCTGGCAGGAGAAGACAGAAGAGGACCCAGGGACACCGGGTGAGTATGTTAGGGTCCCCGAATCCCCCTATTTCTCTGTCCTCTGATGTGTGATCACATCAGGAGGACAGAGAAATACAGATCGCTTTTTTTTTTTTTGCGGTCGCCGGTAAACTGTTAATTACCGGCGATCGCAAAACAGGGGTCGGTGCAAACCGACCCCGATCATGTTCTTTGGGGTCTCGGCTACCCCCGGCAGCCGAGACCCCAAAGATCTGCCGGGTGCCGGGCGGCGGGCGTACTGCGCGTGCGCCCGCCATTTTTTCCCGGAAACAAGATGGCGGCGCCCATGGGGACCCACGAGGAGCACCGGGGGAGGTAGGTAAGTATCGGGGGGCTATTGGGGGCCATCGGGGACCCTATTTCTCTGTCCTCCGATGTGCGATCACATCGGAGGACAGAGAAATTAAACGGCACATCGCGTTTTTTTTTTTTTTGTTGCGACCGCCGGTAAAACGGTTAATTACCGGCGATCGCAACTCGGGGGTCGGTAAAAAAACCCCGAATCATGTTCTCTGGGGTCTCGGCTACCCTCGGCAACCGAGACCCCAGAGAAAATCCGACTCTGGGGGGCGCTATTCACTTTTTCCACAGCGCCGTTAATTAACGGCGCTGTGGTTTAAGTACCCTTAGCGGCCGCCGTTAAAAGGCGTATCGGCGGTCGTTAAGGGGTTAATGTTTTATAAAAATTGGTTTTTTTGCAACAGCTATTTCAGTTTCATATATCTAATAACTATGGATAAGTGGTGTAGCGGCGCTAATGAAAAAAGAAGATGAAGTGCATTAAGAGCAGCTGGTATAGCCCCTAAACCATAAAAGGGCAAAGAATTAAACTAATAAATATAAAATATATAATATATATCAAGAATATATGTATATATAAATACCTGCGCTAAAAAATGCATATGTAGGACTGCATAGCTATTTACCTTTAGAAAAACAAGGGAAGGAGAAATGCTGAAGATAAGATACACGATATGGGAGCCAAGGCTATATATAGCCAACAAAGCACAACGGGAGCCATACCCTGAAGAAGGAATCCGTGTTTATTCCGAAACGCGTTGGTTTTTTGGCTCCTGTAGTGCTCCGTACCTTCAAACCAGGGCACCACGTGACGCATTGGTCACGTGACCCGAATACACCGAAGGTCCTGTCAGCTGCAACGTTTCTCGAGCGCGCATTTACAGGTATTTTTTTCCCTGCACGGGCGGCTGTCACCGGCCGGGACAGCACGCCAAAGGAATCAATATCTTTGCACATCGGTGCTTACTAACTAAGGAAGTAATTTACTTACCATTATCTGGACAAAGGTACCAGTGTCTTTTGTTGCCGGCTTTCTTCAGTCTCAAGAGTCCGCACGCTGAACAGTATGTAACTAACTCCTTATTTTATTACCGCGTGCAATTTTAAATACAGTAATTTTAAGTACAGCTTCGCAATCCTGTTCTATAAGTGCAGTTGTTGCCCTTAGTTTTAAATATTGTTGCTTACTGTTGTTGCTTACTATTTTGTGTATTTATTCCTGTCCCCAGAGTTGGAATATCCTGGTTAATATACCCACGGATCAATATACAGATTCATTACCGACTATTTCATTATCTTCAGCATTTCTCCTTCCCTTCTTTTTCTAAAGGTAAATAGCTATGCAGTCCTACATATGCATTTTTTAGCGCAGGTATTTATATATACATATATTCTTGATATATATTATATATTTTATATTTATTAGTTTATATCTAATAACTGTTGGACACAGTAATGTTTCTGCCTTGAAATGAGGTTTATTGTACTAACAGAAAATGTGCTATCTGCATTCAATCAAAATTTGACAGATGCATAAGTATGGGCACCCTTATTTTCTTGTTTTAAATACTCCTACCTACTTTTTACTGACTTACTAAAGCACTTGTTTTGGTTTTGTAACCTCATTGAGCTTTGAACTTCATAGCCAGGTGTATGCAATCATGAGAAAAGCTACTTAAAGTGGCCACTTGCAAGTTGTTCTCCTGTTTGAATCTCCTCTGAAGTGTGGCATCATGGGCTCCTCAAAACAACTGTCAAATGATCTGAAAACAAAGATTATTCAACATAGTTGTTCAGGGGAAGGATACAAAAAGCTGTCTCAGAGATTTAACCTGTCAATTTCCACTGTGAGGAACATAGCAAGGAAATGGAAGAACACAGGTACAGTTCTTGTTAAGGCCAGAAGTGGCAGGCCAAGAAAAACATCAGAAAGGCAGAGAAGAAGAATGGTGAGATCAGTCAAGGACAATCCTCAGACCACCTCCAGAGAGCTGTAGCATCAACTTGCTGCAGATGGTGTCACTGTGCATCGGTCAACTATACAACGCACTTTGCACAAGGAGAAGCTGTATGGGAGAGTGATGCGAAAGAAGCCGTTTCTGCAAGCACGCCACAAACAGAGGCGGCTGAGGTATGCAAAAGCACATTTGGAGAAGCCAATTTCTTTTTGGAAGAAGGTCCTGTGGACTGATGAAACCAAGATTGAGTTGCTTGGTCATACAAAAAGGCGTTATGCATGGCGGCCAAAAAACACAGCATTCCAAGAAAAACACTTGCTACCCACAGTAAATTTGGTGGAGGTTCCATCATGCTTTGGGGCTGTGTGGCCAATGCCGGCACCGGGAATATTGTTAAAGTTGAGGGACACATGGATTCCTCTCAGTATCAGCAGATTCATGACAATAATGTTCATGAATCAGTGACAAAGTTGAAGTTACGCAGGGGATGGTGTTGTGAATTCTGCTTTTGGGCTCTCTCCGGTGGTTGTAGGTGGTAATGCAGTTGCCCCTGAGTTGCAGTCCTGGTCAGGTGTATCTGCTGATGGCAGTTCTGACTGGGGTATTTAGGCGTGCAGGATTCATTAGTCGTTGCCAGTTGTCAATTGTTGGGAGGTGTAGGACCTCTGCCTGGTTCCTCCTGCCTTTCTGCCAAATCAGCAAAGATAAGTGTCTGGTTTTTTTTTCCTGTGGCACACATGTTGTGTGCTTCACAATTCAGTGCTATTCTTTGTGTTTTCTTGTCCAGCTTAGATTGTGTCAGTATTTTCTCAGTCTTATTGGATTCTCTGGAGTGGCAGATATACATTCCATGTCTTTAGTTAGATTGTGGAACTTTTTTATTATCTGCTGTGGATATTTTTGGAAGGGTTTTAATACTGACCGCCTAGTAATCTGTCCTATCCTTTCCTATTTAGCTAGAGTGGCCTCTTTTGCTAAATCCTGTTTTCTACCTGCGTGTGTCTATTCTTCTCCTACTCACAGTCATTATTCGTGGGGGGCTGCCTATCCTTTGGGGGTCTGCTCTGAGTCAAGGTAGCATTCCTATTTCCATCTATAGGGGTATTTAGTCCTCCGGCTGTGTCGAGGTGTCTAGGGTATGTTAGGCACACCCCACGGCTACTTCTAGTTGCGGTGTTAGTTCAGGATTTGCGGTCAGTACAGGTTCCACCAACTCCAGAGAAAGTTTCATGCGGCTCCAAGGTCACCAGATCATAACAGGATGGATCTTTCAGCAAGACAATGATCCAAAACACCGCTCCAAATCTACTCAGGCATTCATGCAGAGGAACAATTACACTGTTCTGGAATGGCCATCCCAGTCCCCAGACCTGAATATCATTGAACATCTGTGGGATCATTTGAAGAGGGCTGTCCATGCTCGGTGACCATCAAACTTAACTGAACTGGAATTGTTTTGTAAAGAGGAATGGTCAAAAATACCTTCATCCAGGATCCAGGAACTCATTAAAAGCTACAGGAAGCGACTAGAGGCTGTTATTTTTGCAAAAGGAGGATCTACTAAATATTAATGTCACTTTTCTGGTGAGGTGCCCATACTTATGCACCTGTAAAATTTTGTTTGAATGCTGATTGCACATTTTCTGTTAGTACAATAAACCTCATTTCAAGGCAGAAACATTACTGTGTCCAACAGTTATTAGATATATGAAACTGAAATAGCTGTTGCAAAAAAAAAATTTTTTTATAAAACATTAAGCTTAAGATTAATAGGGATGCCCAAACTTTTTCATATAACTGTACATACACAGCTCTTCTACATATACACTACATGAACTTCTGGACACACACAGCTCTGCTACATGTACATATAGACAAATAACTCTGCAACATGCACACAAACACTATACATTACCAGATCCTTCAGTTACTGATCAGGACCTGTTTGGAGGCTGAAGTAGAAGGGCATTTGCAGGACTTTCCAATAATTAACTCAAGTATCTTTCAAGTCATGCGGTCACATGACTTGAAAGGTCCTGGAATTATTTGTGTAGAAGGTCCTGCAGGTCCTCAGCTCGTGCAGCCTTTGTTGAAGTCCCGGTAGCTTCCTCTCATCCTCTGAACCGATCACATAGATCAGCGTCAGGCAGGAAGAGAGACAGCAGCTCTCTCTGTGATTGGGAAGGATGCGGTGTCAGCGTTCTCCTCAATCACAGGAAGCTGCCTCCGGACTGTAAGACACACACACTTTTTAACAAGAGTTTTTCTTGTTTAAAAAAAATAGGGATTTATATGTACTCACCGTAAAATCCCTTTCTCTGAGCCACTCACTGAGGGACACAGGACCATGGGTGCTATGCTGCTGCCACTAGGAGGCAGACACTAAGCGAATACAAAAAGAATAGCTCCTCCTCTGCAGTATACACCCACATGCTGGCTCCAGCCGAACCAGTTCAGTGACAAAGCAGTAGGTGATCACAAACAAAACAAGGGTACAACATGTCAAAGCAAAGAACAAGCGCAAGCCATCAGGCTAACAGGGTGGGTGCTATGTCCCCCAATGAGTGGCTCAGAGAAAAAGATTTTACGGTGAGTACACAAAAATCCCTATTTCTCCTACGCCTCATTGGGGGACACAGGACCATTGGACATCCTAAAGCAGTCCCTGGGTGGGGAACCGACAGGAGAGACAAAACCTCACACAGCAGCTGCCTAGAGATGCATTACCGCCACCTGAAAGATCCGTCTTCCCAGGCTCGCATCTGCTGAGGCCTGAGTGAATGTTGTAGTGCTTTGAGAAGGTGTGCAGACTGGACCAAGTCGCAGCCCTGCAAACCTGTTCCGCCGACGCCTGGAGCGAAATGGCCCATGAAGCACCCATCGAACGAGTGGAATGTGCCTTAATCCCCACTGGGATAGACTTGTCTCTGACATGGTAAGACTCCTGAACAGCCAAGCGTATCCACCTTGATTTTGTGGACTTGGAAGCGGATAGTCCCGTCCTGTGACCCTCAGGAATAGCAAATAAGGTATCCGTATTGTGGAAGGATGCGTCCGGAAGATGTATCTTCTGAGTCCTCACGATCTAGGGTTTAAAGAGCCCTCTCAAAACGGCGTATTGTGGCGGACAAAACGAGGGTAGGAAAATGTCCTTGTTAAGGTGTAAGGAAGAGACCACCTTGGGTAAAAAAAGGACAGGGACGGATGGAGAACCACATTGTTCTGTTGAAAAAAAAAAAAAAAAGAAAGAGCTCGACAGGAAAGAGGAGCTAGCTCAGATACATGCCTGATCGAAGTCACCGCAACCAGGAAGGCGACCTTCCTGGAAAAGTGAGTCAGAGAGCCGTCCTGCAGCGGCTCAGACGGAGCCTCTTGTGGAACACCCAGGACCAAGTTAAGGCCCAATGCGTCCAACAGCTCTTTGTAGGGGGATACCACGTGGGAGACCCCAGAATGAAGTCTTCACCTGCAGCTTAGAAGCAATCCGGCACTGGAACAGAACTGATAAGGCAGAGATCTGCAAAATAGTTGGAACGGAGAATGCAAGAGTAGAACAACGGCGTTCCCTGCACCATGCAAAATAGGGATTTTTGTGTACTCACTGTAAAATCCTTTTCTCTGAGCCAATCATTGGGGGACACAGACCATGGGTGTTATGCTGCTGCCACTAGGAGGACACGAAGTTGAAACAAAAAGTTAGTTCCTCCTCTGCAGTATACACTCTTCTGCTGGCTCCCAGAGAACCAGTTTGGTGCAAAAGCAGTAGGAGATCATAAACTTCATATCAGATTAAAGAAAAACCATGCGCAAGCCAAAAGATTAAAAGGGTGGGTGCTGTGTCCCCCAATGATTGGCTCGGAGAAAAGGATTTTACTGTGAGTACACAAAAATCCCTATTTCTCCTATGCCTCATTGGGGGACACAGACCATGGGACGTCCCAAAGCAGTCCTTGAGTGAGGAATCACATCACAGATCTAACCCCATGTACCAACTGACTAAAGTTGCGCTACCGCCGCTTGCAGAATACATCTGCGAGGGGCCGTTTCTGCAGAAGTCTGAGAGCGTAGGCTGTATCAAGTTACATCCTTTGCAGACCTGTTGTGCTGACGCCTGATGCCGAAAGGCACAAAAAAGAACGTCTACCGACCGAGTAGTGTGCCGTAATCCCCACTGGGATAGGCTCGTCTCTGACGCAGTAGGACATATGAAAAGCCAAGTGAGACCATTTAGTATCGTAGCCCTGAAATGGCTAAACAGTGCTTGAGACCCTCAGGAAGCAGAGATAGGGCGTCCGACCTACTGAAGAGCGCCGTCTTCTAGATGCACCTTCGGAAGGCATTTACTATGTCCAGGGTGTGAAAGGCTCATTCCACCAGATGTACCGGAGCTGGACAAGAAAAGAGAAGGACAAAGTCCTTGTTAAGGTGGAAAGAGAAAAACCACCTTGGGAAAAAAACGGAGACCGTAGATGATTCGATGACAGCCTTGTCCTAGGGGAAAAAATCAGGAAAGGAACGGTACTCGACCGAACAGAGTGAGAGCTCTGAAACTTGGTTGATAGACAGCGCAGCGAGAACAAACAGACGACTTCAGAGACATCCTGCAATGGTTCGAAAGGTGTCCATATAAGGGCTCTAAATGCAAGCTATAGGGGGATACCACATGGGAGACCCCCTGAAAGAAAATGCTCACTTACAGAATGGAAGTAATTCTGCGCTGGAATAAAACAGATAAGGCCAAGTTCTGGCCATTGAGAGAGAGAAAAAAAGAGAATTTCCCAAATTGGAGGGAACAGAGAAGACATGAGGACGTCCTGACAAAAAAGGGACGTTGGCAGAGCAGATTTAGATGATCCGGCAGTCGCCATAGGACATCGACGACTATCTGCACTAAATCTGCATATCACGCCCAGCGTGGCCTAACCTGGGCGACAAGGATTACTGGAATCCCCTCTGCTCAGGTCTACCTGACGACTCTCGGAAGTAAAGGAAGCGGGGGAAAAAGCATGTACTGAAGATGAAACTGAAACCGCGAAGAGACCCGTGTATGCTCCTTGATGGTCTATGGATCCAGAGACCGAGCTCTGAAGTGGAATACCTTGGCGTTCAATCTTGAAGCCATCCGATCCACGCCCGGAGTCCTTAAATGAATACATTTCTGTCGAAAGGCCTCCCACTGTCCCAAGGCGAGACCTTGACGGCTAGGAAAAAACTGCCGCCTGGGATATGGACTGCTGAAAATACTGAGTGGTTCCTCTCTGCCCATCGGGCAATATGGGCTACCTCGTGCATGGTCACCCTGCTGTGGGTACCCCCTTTAATGATTGATACATGTGACAGCCGTGGCTTTATCCGATTGAATTCGGATGGGGTGACTCGCCAGGAGATAATGGAACTGTTGCAGGGCTATCCTGATTGCTCGGATTTTCCAGACATTAATCGAAAGGCTCGACTCCCGAGTTGATCAGCGCCCCTGAGCCATGAGGTGCCTAAGACTACTCCCCAGTCAAGGAGACTGACATCGGTAGACACCACTAGCCATTAAACCGGGAGAAAATATTTCCTCTGGAAGAGAGAAGACCTCAATGTCCATCACCTGAGAGGTTGCCTGATCCGCCGGGGCATGCAGCGCCGGCAATCAAGGAAGAAAACGGGTTCATGCTGCAGGGGACGGAGATTCAGCTGAATGAAAAAGAAGACAGTTTCCATTGCTGTCACCATTTTGCCCCAGTGCCGTCATAGCAAACCGGATAGAATGACTGAGTGGTTAAGTGCGTGGGCTCCCTGTTAAAAAAGGCTGGGACCTTGTGTTTAGGGAGAATCACTAACCCTCGGAGGCATCCAGGGTCATTCCTAAAAAGAATATTCACTGGGCTGGAACGAGGGGAGCCTGTATACATTTATCCACGAGCTCAGGGGAGGAAGAGTATCACCAGAGATGCGAAGGCACTTCGCGAAGTCCTGGAAGGACAGACCCCTGATGAGAAGGTCGTCTGAGTAGGGCTGAAAGATCACGCCTCCAGAGTGCAAGATGGACATGACAGCCGTCATGACCTTCGAGAGCACAATGTAAACTGAAAATGCTGTTTGGGAATGGCGAAGCACAGGATTGTTTATAGAGGGGAAAATCCGAATATGTAGGAAAAAACATCCCGTTGTCGATGGATGTTAGAAGCGTTTCTCTTATCGACGAGTGAGCATGATCCTTTGGTGAGATCTGATGCCAAGACTCCAGATTGCAAGGCTGTAGTACTAACCACTGAACCAACGTGCTGCATTAGAGATGGAAGAATTTTCCCAGTCAGGCTGGTGAAGACCCTGACTGATAGAGGAATGATCATGAAGGGACTGTATCACTGTGGTCAGTGATGCCATGGGCTGCGACAGCGACGAAGACCACTTGGGGGGAGGTATAGTGTAGTCTAGATCCCAGCCTCAATAAAATGAGGCTGTAAGACAGAATACCCCATGACCTGTTAATCTCATGCATCCTTTGCAGGGAAAAACAACAGGGCCTCAGGGTTAGAGCCCAATGGTGCTGCAGGTCCGATAAACTAAGGTGGGATTTTGATCCCAGGACCCCATGCAGCCAAAGTAATGAGCGAACGTCAAACAGATTCGAGTAGAACATCTTGAGCCCCTCCTAACATAGTTATTAAGGTTGAAGGAAGACTTTAAGTCCATCTAGTTCAACCCATAGCCTAACCTAACATGCCCTAACAAGTTGATCCAGAGGAAGGCAAAAAAACGATGAATAATGCTGAACCAGAGGTCTCAAAGGCGGAGCGAGTCAGAGTCTCTGACAGTCCGAGGGTGATGATCCATCCGGCCAGGATAGAAGGATTCTGAATACGGAAACGAATACCGGCGGGTTCACCGCAGGAGATTCAGCTCAATCTTTGCACAGATTGAGACAAGGGGTATCACGCCTCAAGAGGGTGCTGACCCTTGAGATGTTTAACAGGTTGCTCTCAGCGCTGGTTAAGTATAACCCAGACCTCCGGGTGAATGGTAAACGCTGTATGAGGGTGATTAGTCCTCTTGAAGGGCACTGTGTGTTCTGGGACAGAACAGCAATCCTCGTCAATCTTTAGTCTGATTGACGGGCTCAATAAGCGAGTTCCTCATTTTCTGGAAATCTGGTGAGTGCTGTTTCAGGAAACATCCAATTCAAACTCAGAGTCTCATTCTGCAAATCACTGGTGAGGGAGAGCGAGAAACAGAGCTCACGGACGCCAAGGCCCGAGATTGCTCTGGTAATCGTACCACGGATCCGATTTCTAGACGCTTGTACGGTTCTAGAATACTTGCGGCCACTGCTAGCTGATGTCTCCAGTGTAGAAGAGGATCCATTAATATCAGACCTGCTAAACGCTCCGATCAACAGAGGAATTCAATTCTCTTTTGGCCAGATAAGCCACGGATTGACGAAGCCCCTCAGGGGAACTAGGTACACTGGGATTGGGGCGATGGAGGGCTCCTGAACGCATTTGAGGGCGTGGATTTTGCAAGTTAGATAAAACTAATAGTCTTATTGGACCCTTTGGGGGCTTGGACCTGACGATGTCATGGCGCCTTTAAGGAAACTGCATGCAGTGTCGTTGTAAATGCCAAACTATCGCCCCTGTGAGTTGGCCCCAGAAATGCGCCCTTGCTGCCAGAGTTAAGTCCCCATGCCAGCGTCGCTGCAGACCGCCTGTCCAGTACCGCTGCTTGTCTAGGACCATGGTACAGGGAGAAAGGGGTCACCCTCAATCCGCCATCCCTTTAATAGGGAGGTGAAGAGGGACTTACATCTCGGCTGAAGCCGGGGACTAAATTTTTTGCGACCGGCGCGTTACCTCAGGTGTTAAGCTGTCAGTTCCGGAGCATTCAGCTTACCCAGGTCCTGCTCTTGTGTCCCCAGGGAAGGTGTCGGTGTCCTCACACCTTGCAGCGCTTCTGTCAGCACTGCTGTTACTGTCACCGCTGTCAGGAAGCCGACTCCGTTCCTGGGTGTAGAAAAATGGCTGCCAAGAGCAGGAGGGGCGCCTCTTGTTTAGGACAAGAAGCGCCAGAAGTGTGGGTGGCACTGGCTGCGGTGGGCGGAGCCATGTAAAAGACAGCCAAGGCCGGCTATAAGCCGGGGACTAAATTTGTGAAGCCTGCCGGAAATGAGCGCCGGCGTAAACAGATAGACGAATAAAGCGGTGTAAAATGCCACTGGACGCTGTGACACTGCTCCCCCAGGGACCAGGACCCCGTCTCTGCGACCAAATGGTGCCAGCCGCAGTCATACTCACATTTTGAGGTGATGTAGCAGAGCTGGTGCAGACCTGTTGCAGTGTGGCTGGTCGTGGGACTCCCCCCTCAATCCACCATCCCCATAGTCAGGGGGGGTGGAGAGGGACTTTCTGCCTCCTTCCATCATAAGCTTTCAAATCAGTGGTGATGCAGTGGCGGCTGCACGGACGCCATAGTGGGCCCTCTATTGTGGAACAGGGCAGAATGTCCAGCTGTAGGCCTGGCTCCAGGAGAGGATACATAGAGGCGACACTATGTGGTCGCCTGTTGCTGGTGTGGGTAGATCGAGACCGTGAAGGAACCGTCGCCCCTGAAGTGAGCTCAGGCATGGCATCTGTAGGGATTTCACTCACTCAGGTGCGATGGCTGACACTCAGGAGGCACGTTCTTTGAAAAGTTCACAGGGTTTATTACCTCATAAACCACATGGCAAAATAATAGCAAACAAATAGCCTTTAGTTCAGGAAAAGAAAAACAAAGTGTCCAGTCATTCAGGCTCAGACCTTGTGCCTTAACACACTCTGGAGGTTAGCACCTCCACACATATCCCCTGTGTTAAGCATTTGCCTGTCTTATATAGAGCTAACCACACCCAGTAACCCATCACATGATTAGCCATGTGGTCTGACATCACTACAGGTCCTGGAACACACATATATACATGGTTATGTGCAACAAAGAAATACTCCAGGCTACATTACAGCAACAAGGCACTTATATGGCACATACCTCCCGTCGACTACACACCCTTTAGCCATGCTACACATCCCACGTCCCAGGAGACAGTACGGGGAGGAACTCTCCGCGTTCTCGCCTGTTGATGATTCGGGGTAGATCGGAGCCTTGAAAGGATCCGTCGCCCCCTTCACTCCGTTAATTGTAAAATAAAAATTTACAGAAAAGTAAAAATAAAATAAAAACGTTGGGGTCTGAACCAGACCCAAGTGCCACCTAAAAGGATATCTGCTGAGCCGGGACCGGGAAAGATTTGTTTAAATTTTTCAGCCAGCCCAGGCGAGAAAACGTGTCCGAAGAGATACGGACGCCTCCACGCAGGCTTGGAAAGACGGCCCCTTGATCAGGAGGTCGTCTACGTGTGGCAGAACGACCACGCCCTGAGTGTGCAGACTGGCCATGACAACCGCCATGACCTTTGTGAACGCCCTGGGAGCGGTGGCAAGGACGAAGGGCAAAGCCATAAACTGGAAATGTTCCTCTCGGATGGTGAAGCGAAGGGACTAGTGACGAGCGAGTGTACTCGTTGCTCGGGTGGTCTCCGAGTATTTGTAGCTGCTCGGAGATTTAGTTTTCATCGCCTCAGCTGAATGATTTACAGCTACTAGCCAACTTGATTACATGTGGGGATTCCCTAGCAACCGGCCAGCTCTGTAGCAGATCAGACACAGCCAGTTTCCTAGGCAAGGAACACCGTGCTTACAAACTCTTTGTTTAAGAGCTTGCAAGAGCTACTCTGAAGCCGGCCTGATAACTGGATACGGCCAGTTTCAGTGCAACTGTGTTCCAGCGAAGCTTACAGCATGAGGCCGGTTTCACACGTCAGTGGCTCCGGTACGTGAGGTGACAGTTTCCTCACGTACCGGAGACACTGACACACGTAGACCCATAAAAATCAATGCATCTGTTCAGATGTCATTGATTTTTTGCGGACCATGTCTCCGTGTGCCAAACACGGAGACATGTCAGTGTTCGTGGGAGCGCACGTATTACACGGACCCATTAAAGTCAATGGGTCCGTGTAAAACACGGACCTCACACGGACGTTCTCCGTCTGGGGTCCGTGTGCGTGCAGGAGACAGCGCTACAGTAAGCGCTGTCCCCCCCACATGGTGCTGAAGCCGCGATTCATATGTTCCCTGTAGCAGAGTTTGCTGCAGAGAAAATATGAATAATAGTGTTTAAAATAAAGATCTATGTGTCCGCCGCCCTCCCACCCCCTGTGCGCCCCCCCGCTGTTCAGAAAATACTCACCCGCTCCCACGTTGGCTGTCACTCCTTCCTCTCTGCCCCGCGCCTCCTACTGTATGCGGTCACGTGGGGCCGCTCATTTACAATCATGAATAGTCGGCTCCGCCCCTATGGGAGGTGGAGCCACATATTCATGACTGTAAATGATCGGCCCCACGTGACCGCATACACTAGAAGCCGTGGCCAGACCAGGAAGCAGCGAGGGAGGCGGGTAAGTATTTTCTGAACAGCGGGGGGGCGCACAGGGGGTGGGAGGGCGGCGGACACATAGATCTTTATTTTAAACACTATTATTCATATTTTCTCTGCAGCAAACGCTGCTGCAGGGAACATATGAATCGCGGCTTCAGCACGATGCAGGGTACCACACGCGTGGGTACCACACGCTCCGTGTGGTACCCACTCGCCATACGGGCGGCACACGTGTGCCGCACGTATGGCCTACGTGAGTTCCCAGGCACACGGACACGGATAACTCCGGTACCGATTTATTCCGGTACCGGAATTATCTGGACGTGTGGGACAGCCCTGAGATAGCGAACAGTTCATACCAGTGGTATGACCATGCCGTTACTTAGAATCGCCAGTCTGCACGAGCGCACCGCAGTGCTGTAGATTATACAACCCCTTTAAGGAAGCAAAATAAAATGTATAAAAATCTGCATAAAATACCTAGAATTAGTGTTACAATTTCTAAAAATTATATATATATATATATATATATATATATATATATATATATATATACACTCACCGGCCACTTTATTAGGTACACCATGCTAGTAACGGGTTGGACCCCCTTTTGCCTTCAGAACTGCCTCAATTCTTCGTGGCATAGATTCAACAAGGTGCTGGAAGCATTCCTCAGAGATTTTGGTCCATATTGACATGATGGCATCACACAGTTGCCGCAGATTTGTCGGCTGCACATCCCAAAGATGCTCCATACAAGGCAGGATGGATCCATGCTTTCATGTTGTTTACGCCAAATTCTGACCCTACCATCCGAATGTCGCAGCAGAAATCGAGACTCATCAGACCAAGCAACGTTTTTCCAATCTTCTACTGTCCAATTTCGATGAGCTTGTACAAATTGTAGCCTCAGTTTCCTGTTCTTAGCTGAAAGGAGTGGTACAAGGTGTGGTCTTCTGCTGCTGTAGCCCATCTGCCTCAAAGTTCGACGCACTGTGCGTTCAGAGATGCTCTTAGGCCTACCTTGGTTGTAACGGGTGGCGATTTGAGTCACTGTTGCCTTTCTATCAGCTCGAACCAGTCTGCCCATTCTCCTCTGACCTCTGGCATCAACAAGGCATTTCCGCCCACAGAACTGCCTCTCACTGGATTTTTTTTCTTTTTTGGACCATTCTCTGTAAACCCTAGAGATGGTTGTGCGTGAAAATCCCAGTAGATCAGCAGTTTCTGAAATACTCAGACCAGCCCTTCTGGCACCAACAACCATGCCACGTTCAAAGGCACTCAAATCACCTTTCTTCCCCATACTGATGCCCGGTTTGAACTGCAGGAGATTGTCTTGACCATGTCTACATGCCTAAATGCACTGAGTTGCCGCCATGTGATTGGCTGATTAGAAATTAAGTGTTAACAAGAAGTTGGACAGGTGTACCTAATAAAGTGGCCAGCGAGTGTATATATATACACACACATACACATATATACATATATACACACACACACACACACACATACATACATACACACTCACACACACATATCGCCAATCAATCACAGGAAAAAAAATAAAAATCAAAGGAGGCATGTATATTACAGCCATTAACAATCCCCAAAAATTTTTATGACCCGATGATGAAGAATCCGCTGCACATTCAGAGGTCTTATATGTATAAAACTTCCATTTTATTGAAGAATAATAGAAAAATATAAAAGACCACAGTTACATGCATTCAGATCAGCCAGTGGACATCTAGGACCAACATGTTTTGGGGTGTGACAAGGCCTTAATCATGGTCTCACTGAATAGACACAAACAGATGGTCTATTATGTGGTCTTTTATATTTTTTCTTGTTAAGAAATGAACATGGGTACATTACCTTAATGACTGCCCCAAATGCACCTCTCCCAAGCATCTGTAATTCTTCAAATTCACTGAAGTAGCGAGAAAGCTGCCTTTGTGATTCTATATGGAATGCAGCACTAGAAATGGAAGCACCGGGCATCACCGTCTCCGTGCAATCTACACCCGTGTAATCTAGAACAGATTAGGAAACATATACAGTGTATGCTCAAGAAAAATCACACAGCAAATACATATCTACAGACTCCATAGATCAAATGGAGGCCAAAAAAGAGGTAATTGGGCATTCATCAGGTTGTACGGAATAACAGTTGACTTCCCCATTCTAAACAATTTTATAGAGAGGCACCAGTAAAAAAAACAAAAAAACAATACTGAGTAATATTAACAAGAAGGGTGACTTTATGCCACTGTAGGCCTATAGAGTGGCATACATAAGAAGTATCGGAGGCATGCTTTAGCAAGATATCCCAAAGTACACTACAAACGCAGCAAATACACGCCAGGACCTAAAGAGAAAAAAAGGTTCAGACGATCAGGAAACTACGGTACATATAGAGAGCAGATATACACTAATGCTTCATTCAAGTATTTTGCTTTAAAACTTGAATCCCATTATTTTGCAAGATTAAGCCATTTTAAACAATGTATTTCTAAAGTTCTCACCGTCTGAGCTTTCATCACTCAAGGGACATTTTTGTGGAGGAGGATTGATGAAGCTGTGGCCCAGTAACTGCTGAGTAGTCCAGCGCTCCTTGTCTTCCAAACACACACACCTGATGGAAGAAAAAAAAATATGTGTACAAAGAAAAAGAAATTGTGTGTGTGTGTGTGTGTGTGTGTGTGTGTGTGTGTGTGTGTGTGTGTGTGTGTGTGTGTATGTATATATAAATAATAAATAAAATAAAATAAAAGTGAGTGTTAGTCTTGGGCAAACCATCTGTCCAAGGCAGATTTAAGAAAACCTGCTCTAGTCTTTAGCGTTATGAAACGGACTACAGGATGGTAGTGGGGCAGTCAGTTTCCTTCCTGGCCTGGTGTTTGCAAAGTGCAGAGCTAAAGGCTCTGCAGAGCTCCACCTCCACAGGCAAGCAGAGCCAAACAGCCAAGGGAGCTGAGAGGCCTGGCACCCACAGCGTACACAGCGGTGCAGCCGCCCATGGCAACTGGTCTTAAGAGGTGAGCTGGCATGTTTATTGGCTGCAATCTGGAGGATATGGTTCCAGGCTGCGATCCGGATGATATCGAGAGCTGAGTATTGCTGCGAGTTGAACATTAGAGACATCTGCTTTGAGCTTTGTTGGGTCACTACCTCATCGCTGCATAGGGTGCTACCGCTGCACTGCAATAATATTATATATTGTAATATATATATATATATATATATCTCTATCTATCTATCTATCTATGTATATATATATATATATGTACATATATATGTACACACACACACAGTACAGAGCAAAAGTTTGGACACACCTTCTCATTTAAAGAGTTTTCTGTATTTTCATGACTATGAAAATTGTAAATTCACACTGAAGGCATCAAAACTATGAATTAACACATGTGGAATTATATACTTAACATAAATGTGTGAAACAACTGAAAATAAGTCTTATATTCTAGGTTCTTCAAAGTAGCCACCTTTTGCTTTGATGACTGCTTTGCACACTCTTGGCATTCTCTTGTTGAGCTTCAAGAGGTAGTCACCGGAAATGGTCTTCCAACAATCTTGAAGGAGTTCCCAGAGATGCTTAGCACTTGTTGGCCCTTTTGCCTTCACTCTGCGGTCCAGCTCACCATCTCGATTGGGTTCAGGTCTGGTGACTATGGAGGCCAGGTTATATGGCGTAGCACCCCATCACTCTCCTTCTTGGTCAAATAGCCCTTACACAGCCTGGAGGTGTGTTAGGGGTCATTGTCCTCTTGAAAAATAAATGATGGTCCAACTAAACGCAAACCGGATGGAATAGCATGCTGCTGCAAGATGCTGTGGTAGCCATGCTGGTTCAGTATGCCTTCAATTTTGAATAAATCCCCAACAGTGTCACCAGCAAAGCACCCCCACACCATCACACCTCCTCCTCCATGCTTCACGGTGGGAACCAGGCATGTAGAGTCTATCCGTTCACCTTTTCTGCGTCGCACAAAGACACGGTGGTTGGAACCAAAGATCTCAAATTTGGACTCATCAGACCAAAGCACATATTTCCACTGGTCTAATGTCCATTCCTTTTGTTCTTTAGCCCAAACAAATTTTTTCTGCTTGTTGCCTGTCCTTAGCAGTGGTTTCCTAGCAGCTATTTTACCATGAAGGCCTGCTGCACAAAGTCTCCTCTTCACAGCTGTTGTAGAGAAGTGTCCGCTGCTAGAACTCTGTGTGGCATTGACCTGGTCTCTAATCTGGGCTGCTGTTAACCTGCGATTTCTGAGGCTGGTGACTTGGATAAATTTATCCTCAGAAGCAGAGGTGACTCTTGGTCTTCCTTTCCTGGGGCAGTCCTCATGTGAGCCCGTTTCTTTGTAGCGCTTGATGGTTTTTGCCACTGCACTTGGGGACACTTTCAAAGTTTGCCCAATTTTCGGACTGACTGCCCTTCATTTCTGAAAGTAATGATGCCCACTCGTTTTTCGTTACTTAGCTGCTTTTTTCTTGCCATAATACAAATTCTAACAGTCTATTCAGTAGGACTATCAGCTGTGTATCCACCAGACTTCTGCACAACACAACTGATGGTCCCAACCCCATTTATAAGGCAAGAAATCCCACTTATTAAACCTGACAGGGCACACCTGTGAATTGAAAACCATTCCCGGTGACTACCTCTTGAAGCTCATCAAGAGAATGCCAAGAGTGTGCAAAGCAGTCATCAAAGCAAAAGGTGGCTACTTTGAAGAACCTAGAATATAAGACATAATTTCAGTTGTTTCATAGTTTTTTGTTAAGTACCGTATTTTCCGGCGTACAAGACGACTTTTTAACCCCTGAAAATCTTCTTAAAAGTCGGGGGTCGTCTTGTACGCCGGGAATCGCCTTGTACGCCGGTGTATATGGTGGGGGGGGAGTGGACCTGATGACGAGGGGGCGTCTCACAGGAAAGTGAGTATCCCCCATTACCTTATCATAGCGCTGCAGCGTGGGGTCTCTGTGCTGGGAGCGGCGGCTGCTGTGCTGTGGTGCGGCGGCTCCTCTTCTGCAGTGTGGGGCCTCTGGTGCTGTGGGGCGGTGGCGGCGGCGTATCTTCATGCAGTCGGGGCTCCTCCGGCATCTCAAAGCCTGGAAGCCCCGCCGGCAACTCCATCGGTACAATGCGGTGGCCTCCGGGAAAATGGCCGCTGCTCAGATTCAGATCTCGTCTCCCGAGATCTCGAGACGAGATCTGAATCTGAGCAGCGGCCATTTTCCCGGAGGCCACCGCATTGTACCGATGGAGTTGCCGGCGGGGCTTCCAGGCTTTGAGATGCCGGAGGAGCCCCGACTGCATGAAGATACGCCGCCGCCGCCGCCCCACAGCACCAGAGGCCCCACACTGCAGAAGAGGAGCCGCCGCACCACAGCACAGAGACCCCACGCTGCAGCGCTATGATAAGGTAATGGGGGATACTCACTTTCCTGTGAGACGCCCCCTCGTCGTCATCAGGATCACTCCCCCCCCCCCCCCCAAAAGGCACATATTCACCGGCCCTATAAGACGACATAGGGTGTATAAGAAGACCCCCGACTTTTAAGAAGATTTTATTTTTTAACTGGTAAAGTTGGGGGGTCGTCTTATACGCCCAGTCGTCTTATACGCCGGAAAATACGGTATATAATTCCACATGTGTTAATTCATAGTTTTGATGCCTTCAGTGTGAATTTACAATTTTCATAGTCATGAAAATACAGAAAACTCTTTAAATGAGAAGGTGTGTCCAAACTTTTGCTCTGTACTGTGTGTGTGTACATATATATGTACAATATATATATATATATATATATATATATATATATATATATATATATATATATATATATATATATACAGTGGGGCAAAAAAGTATTTAGTCAGTCAGCAATAGTGCAAGTTCCACCACTTAAAAAGATGAGAGGCGTCTGTAATTTACATCATAGGTAGACCTCAACTATGGGAGACAAACTGAGAAATAAAAATCCAGAAAATCACATTGTCTGTTTTTTTATCATTTTATTTGCATATTATGGTGGAAAATAAGTATTTGGTCAGAAACAAAATTTCATCTCAATACTTTGTAATATATCCTTTGTTGGCAATGACAGAGGTCAAACGTTTTCTGTAAGTCTTCACAAGGTTGCCACACACTGTTGTTGGTATGTTGGCCCATTCCACCATGCAGATCTCCTCTAGAGCAGTGATGTTTTTGGCTTTTCGCTTGGCAACACGGACTTTCAACTCCCTCCAAAGGTTTTCTATAGGGTTGAGATCTGGAGACTGGCTAGGCCACTCCAGGACCTTGAAATGCTTCTTACGAAGCCACTCCTTCGTTGCCCTGGCGGTGTGCTTTGGATCATTGTCATGTTGAAAGACCCAGCCACGTTTCATCTTCAATGCCCTTGCTGATGGAAGGAGGTTTGCACTCAAAATCTCACGATACATGGCCCCATTCATTCTTTCATGTACCCGGATCAGTCGTCCTGGCCCCTTTGCAGAGAAACAGCCCCAAAGCATGATGTTTCCACCACCATGCTTTACAGTAGGTATGGTGTTGGATGGATGCAACTCAGTATTCTTTTTCCTCCAAACACGACAAGTTGTGTTTCTACCAAACAGTTCCAGTTTGGTTTCATCAGACCATAGGACATTCTCCCAAAACTCCTCTGGATCATCCAAATGCTCTCTAGCAAACTTCAGACGGGCCCGGACATGTACTGGCTTAAGCAGTGGGACACGTCTGGCACTGCAGGATCTGAGTCCATGGTGGCGTAGTGTGTTACTTATGGTAGGCCTTGTTACATTGGTCCCAGCTCTCTGCAGTTCATTCACTAGGTCCCCCCGCGTGGTTCTGGGATTTTTGCTCACCGTTCTTGTGATCATTCTGACCCCACGGGGTGGGATTTTGCGTGGAGCCCCAGATCGAGGGAGATTATCAGTGGTCTTGAATGTCTTCCATTTTCTAATTATTGCTCCCACTGTTGATTTCTTCACTCCAAGCTGGTTGGCTATTGCAGATTCAGTCTTCCCAGCCTGGTGCAGGGCTACAATTTTGTTTCTGGTGTCCTTTGACAGCTCTTTGGTCTTCACCATAGTGGAGTTTGGAGTCAGACTGTTTGAGGGTGTGCACAGGTGTCTTTTTATACTGATAAGTTTAAACAGGTGCCATTACTACAGGTAATGAGTGGAGGAAAGAGGAGACTCTTAAAGAAGAAGTTACAGGTCTGTGAGAGCCAGAAATCTTGATTGTTTGTTTCTGACCAAATACTTATTTTCCACCATAATATGCAAATAAAATGATAAAAAAACAGACAATGTGATTTTCTGGATTTTTTTTTTCTCAGTTTGTCTCCCATAGTTGAGGTCTACCTATGATGTAAATTACAGACGCCTCTCATCTTTTTAAGTGGTGGAACTTGCACTATTGCTGACTGACTAAATACTTTTTTGCCCCACTGTGTGTATATATATATATATATATATATATATATATATATATATATATATATATATATATATATATATATATATATATATATTTTCTCTTCGCCACGACAGCACCCACTTGAGAGAGGGGATCCGCCCCTAGGAACAGGAAACCCTATGGAGAGATAAAAGGGGCGGTCCCCCTCGCTCCCACAGTTGGTTTCCTGTTCCTACGGGAGACCCTTGGAGAGAAGAGGATGCCCAGCCTGGATGCCGCTTGCGCAGTTTACCTTTATGGGACGGCAAGGGCTCCAGAAGCTGGAAGCAGCGTCGGGGGTCCTATGGCAGCTTCCCCCCTCTGCTGGCAGGTACTGTGAGGCCAGGTCCGGGGAGTCGCCTGGCTCATGGAGATCAACCCAGCAGACCTGCAAGGACCAAATCGCTGGGGTAAGGAGATCCTGCGGCGCCATCCCTCATGGTGCGCAGGCAGCGTGGGTCCGGTATACTATCCCCCGGAAGCAGATCGTAACTTCCGGGGTGAAACAGGAGGAGGACGGCGCCTGCGCTGATGCTGGTGGGAGCGCAGGCGCATACTGAATAGCCGCGACCCGGATGTAGCGGTCACTTCCGGGTGCGGCAGGAAGAAGATGGCGGCCCCCATTAGAAAAGGACGCCGGCACTGATCCTCCGGCGTCCATCATGGCATCTCCACAGGACCCGGCGATGGCTTCATCCGAAGTCACCGCTATTGCGCCTAGTAGCCGAACAAGCAGCAGTCGCAGATCATCTTCTTCCAAAAGCGCCAGAGATAAGAAATCAGGCCGGTCGGTTCCATCTGTGCCTCCGTCTCCTCCTCATCAGCCGGTATTGTAACAACAACCTCACTGGGTGAGTGTGTGTGTGTACCCTCTTAGGCTGATTACACTCCCCCTCTTTGTCTATATTCCTTAGGCAAAAAGAACGGGGAAAACCAAACACATACAATGTGCTTTATGCTCTCAGCCGCTCCCCGATAATTATTTAAAGAAGCTGTGCCAGTCTTGCATCGAATCCACCTTACGTGAGGAGTCTTCAGTAAGGTCGGAAGATATAAAGAGTATGATTAGGGAAGAATTACAGGCCTTCCGAAGCTCGGAAAAAATTCCCGAGGGTAGAAAAAAATATAATTCCCCCAGGTCTGAGCAGTCCTCTGAGACTGAAGATAAAGATTTGGATGGGTCCCAAAGGATCATTTCCTCAGATGATGAGCGGGATACATGCTTTCCCACAGACAGTATCGATAATTTAGTAAGATCAGTTTGTAACACCATGGGTATTGAAGACACAAAAATCCCTAAAACACCACAGGACGTGATGTTTGCAGGCCTGTCAGAGAGGAAAAAACCTTCTTTCCCTGTAATTCCAGCAATTAAAAATGTAGTAAAAAAGGAGTGGGAAAGCCAGGGACAAAGAGGACTGCCGTCTTCGTCAAAAAGACGCTATCCCTTTAATGACGAAGATTTCTCTATATGGTTAAAAGCCCCGAAGGTAGATGCAGCAGTGGCTTCCACTTCTAAAAAATCTTTGCTACCCGTAGAAGATTCCGGCTCCTTGCAAGACCCGCTGGACCGGAAAGCGGATACCCTCTTAAAAAGAGCATGGGAATCCTGTACTGGAGCCTTCAGGCCGGCTATATCAGCCACATGCACTGCCAGGTCCGTTGGTCTGGTTAAATGATTTAGAAGAAGGATTAAAGAGCGGCCTTTCCCGAGATAGACTGATCTCTTCCATACCGTTAATTAGAGGAGCTACAGCCTTTTTGGCGGATTCCTCAGCTGATTCCATACGGCTAGCTGCCAAATCGGCAGGTCTGACTAACGCGGCTCGTCGAGCCTTATGGCTAAAGGGGTGGAAAGGAGATCCCCAAACGAAGTCTAAATTATGTGGTCTTCCATGCCAGGGTGAGTACCTATTTGGTACTAAGTTAGACGAAATACTAACTAAAGCGGGTGAGAGGAAGAAGGGGTTCCCCAATAACACTTATCTCCCATCCTACAGGAGAGCGTTCCGTAAGCCCACGTTTAATAGAAGAAAGGACTATAAAAACCAAGACCGCTGGGCTAATAAAGACTTTAAGCAGAAAGGAGCGTTTTTCGGAAAACGTCCATTCAAACCTGAGGATAAAACCCGTTAGGACAGATCTACCCGTTGGTGGTAGGTTGTCTTTCTTCACTTCACAATGGCTGACAATGACTTCCAATCCATGGGCAACTAGCCTTATATCTACGGGTCTTAAATTAAGATTTGCCCGAGTCCCTCCGGACTCATTCTTATTGACTTCCTTAAAGTCTCATTCACAACAAGAGGCCTTGGAACAGGAAATAATAAATCTCCTGTCCAAAGGGGTACTAGTGGAAGTCCCTTCTCATCAAAAAGGAAGGGGTTTTTATTCCCCTCTATTTTTGATTCCAAAACCAGACGGATCATTTAGAACAATAATTAACCTGAAAAGACTAAACGTCTTCTTAGAAAACCAAACCTTTAAAATGAAGTCTATACGATCAACTATAAAGCTCCTGTTTCCCCATTGCTTTATGGCAGTACTTGACCTTAAAGATGCGTATTACCATCTACCAATCTTCATTGAACATCAGCAATATCTACGGGTGGCAGTTATAATGGAAGGTCAGATAAGGCATTATCAATATACAGCAATGCCCTTTGGACTGTCGATAGCTCCGAGAGTCTTCACAAAATTAATGTCAGAAGTAATGTCATATTTGAGATTAAAAGACACTCTTGTAATACCATATTTAGATGACCTTCTTATAGTGGGCAACTCTCTTTCCCAATGCCATCAACGAGTACTTGATACAATTTCGTCCCTACAGGAATTGGGGTGGTTAGTAAACTGGGAGAAATCCAGGCTGTCCCCCACAACTCGACAAACATTCCTAGGGCTTATTCTAGATTCTACAAATCAAAGGTGCTTTCTTCCCGACTCTAAACAATTAGCAATTATAAACAAGGTACAATCGGTGATTAATAAACCCCTAATTTCCCTAAGAGAAGGGATGTCCCTTCTTGGTTCCTTTACATCATGTATCCCGGCTGTCCCATGGGCCCAATTCCATAGTAGAAAATTACAATATAAAATTCTACAGGAAGAAGAGCGGTTACAAGGCCAATTGGATAGTCGGTTATCTTTACCATCTGACGTGGTAGATTCTCTTACCTGGTGGTTAGACCAGAGTCATTTTACCAGTGGGGTTCCCTGGGTGGTTAAACCTTCAAAAACACTCTTTACCGATGCCAGTCCTAGTGGTTGGGGAGCACACTTAGGAGATCAAATAGTTCAAGGTCTGTGGTCTCCTAGAGAATCGAATGATTCTTCTAATCAAAAAGAACTGAAGGCTATCTTTCATGCCATATGTAAATTTCTTCCGCAGTTACACGGAACGCATACAAGAATCTTTTCAGACAACATGACAGCGGTGGCATACATAAACCACCAAGGGGGAACAAGATCAGAAGCTCTCATGTGTATAGCCGGCGACATTCTATCCATAGCAGAGGAGCACCTCCTATCCTTATCAGCACTGCATGTAAGAGGAGTCGACAATCCAAAAGCGGATTTCCTCAGCCGCCACACTCTCCGCCAAGGAGAGTGGGTTCTCAGCCGTCGTATCTTTTTAATGATAATCAAAAAATGGGGTACTCCCGAGATAGACCTTTTTGCGACGAGACACAACAGACAAGTCAAAAGGTTCGCTTCATTGTTCCGATCCGACAATCCAGATATCTTCGATGCTCTGCAAGTCCCATGGACATTCCAGAAAGCATATGCCTTTCCCCCACTAATACTTCTTCCAACGGTGATCAGGAAGATAAGGGAGGACAGAGCAAATGTGATCTTAATAGCTCCATTTTGGCCCAAGAGGCCATGGTTCTCCTGGCTGAGAATTATGTCAATTTCAGACCCGTGGATCCTTCCGGAGGATCAGGATCTGCTCTCCCAAGGCCCCTTCAACCACCCTCAGGTGAAGGGTCTGCGGTTGACTGCCTGGCATTTAAGAGGCGGCTGCTAAAAATGAGAGGATTTTCTAACAAAGTAATTGACACTCTCCTACTAAGTAGGAAAAAATCTACCACATCCATTTATGTGAGAGTGTGGAAAAAATTCTTAAACCTCTACCCAACAGCACTATCAAACGAGATTCAGATCCCTATGGTCCTAGAATTTCTTCAAAAAGGGCGCGATTTAGGTCTGGCAGTCAGTACCTTAAAAGTACACATTTCTGCGCTTGGTGCTTTATATGGTCACGATATTGCAGGTGACAGGTGGGTAGCCAGGTTTATCGCAGCTTGCCAAAGGTCAGAGACAGTCCAAATTCCCCATGTACCACCTTGGGATGTTAATTTAGTCCTTGAAGCTCTAACAGACCACCCCTTTGAGCCACTACATTCAGCTCACATAAAACATGTTTCCATCAAGACAGCTCTTCTTGTTGCTTTGGTATCAGCTAGAAGAGTAAGCGACATACAGGCACTGTCAATAGATCCACCGTTTATGTCTATATTTCCAGACAGAATTGTCCTAAAAACAGACCCTTCCTACTTACCCAAAGTATGCACTAAATTTCATAGATCACAAGAAATTTTTCTTCCCTCCTTCTATGATAACCCTACGAATCAGGAAGAACAAAAATACCATACATTAGATGTGAGGAGGGCCATATTAGCCTATTTAGACAGAACTAGCGCCTGGAGGAAGAGCAGGGCTCTCTTTATTTCCTTCCAGGGCCATAGAAAAGGAGATGGAATCACGAAGGGTACTTTATCTCGGTGGATTCGGGATGCAATATGTCTGGCCTATTCATCCAAAGGGGAGAACCCGCCTGAGACTGTAAAAGCACACTCCACTCGGGCGATAGCATCATCCTGGGCCGAGCGAGCAGAAGTTCCAATAGAACTGATATGTAAGGCCGCAACTTGGGCTTCTCCCACTACATTCTATAATCACTATAGATTGGATTTATCTTCTTCATCTGACCTGTCTTTTGGTAGATCAGTTCTTAACACTGTGATCCCTCCCAAATGACTATCTCTGAAAGTCTCTCAAGTGGGTGCTGTCGTGGCGAAGACAAAACACCGGATTACGTACCGGTAATGCTCTTTTATAGAGCCACGACAGCACCCCTTTACTTCCCACCCTATTAAGTTATTTTTATAAAAGCACGATTAAGGGTGTTTTTTTTTTGGTTCTTGTAGTTAGCCATACTAAGTTAACTAATGATAAAAGCTGATATCAAATTGCCTACTAAATCTGGTGGGCGGTTCCTCGCAATCTCTGTAACCCAACTGTGGGAGCGAGGGGGACCGCCCCTTTTATCTCTCCATAGGGTTTCCTGTTCCTAGGGGCGGATCCCCTCTCTCAAGTGGGTGCTGTCGTGGCTCTATAAAAGAGCATTACCGGTACGTAATCCGGTGTATCTATCTATCTATCTATCTATATATATGTACATATATATGTACACACACACACAGTACAGAGCAAAAGTTTGGACACACCTTCTCATTTAAAGAGTTTTCTGTATTTTCATGACTATGAAAATTGTAAATTCACACTGAAGGCATCAAAACTATGAATTAACACATGTGGAATTATATACTTAACAAAAAACTATGAAACAACTGAAATTATGTCTTATATTCTAGGTTCTTCAAAGTAGCCACCTTTTGCTTTGATGACTGCTTTGCACACTCTTGGCATTCTCTTGATGAGCTTCAAGAGGTAGTCACCGGGAATGGTTTTCAATTCACAGGTGTGCCCTGTCAGGTTTAATAAGTGGGATTTCTTGCCTTATAAATGGGGTTGGGACCATCAGTTGTGTTGTGCAGAAGTCTGGTGGATACACAGCTGATAGTCCTACTGAATAGACTGTTAGAATTTGTATTATGGCAAGAAAAAAGCAGCTAAGTAACGAAAAACGAGTGGGCATCATTACTTTCAGAAATGAAGGGCAGTCAGTCCGAAAATTGGGCAAACTTTGAAAGTGTCCCCAAGTGCAGTGGCAAAAACCATCAAGCGCTACAAAGAAACGGGCTCACATGAGGACTGCCCCAGGAAAGGAAGACCAAGAGTCACCTCTGCTTCTGAGGATAAATTTATCCAAGTCACCAGCCTCAGAAATCGCAGGTTAACAGCAGCCCAGATTAGAGACCAGGTCAATGCCACACAGAGTTCTAGCAGCGGACACTTCTCTACAACAGCTGTGAAGAGGAGACTTTGTGCAGCAGGCCTTCATGGTAAAATAGCTGCTAGGAAACCACTGCTAAGGACAGGCAACAAGCAGAAAAAAATTTGTTTGGGCTAAAGAACAAAAGGAATGGACATTAGACCAGTGGAAATATGTGCTTTGGTCTGATGAGTCCAAATTTGAGATCTTTGGTTCCAACCACCGTGTCTTTGTGCGACGCAGAAAAGGTGAACGGATAGACTCTACATGCCTGGTTCCCACCGTGAAGCATGGAGGAGGAGGTGTGATGGTGTGGGGGTGCTTTGCTGGTGACACTGTTGGGGATTTATTCAAAATTGAAGGCATACTGAACCAGCATGGCTACCACAGCATCTTGCAGCAGCATGCTATTCCATCCGGTTTGCGTTTAGTTGGACCATCATTTATTTTTCAAGAGGACAATGACCCCTAACACACCTCCAGGCTGTGTAAGGGCTATTTGACCAAGAAGGAGAGTGATGGGGTGCTACGCCATATAACCTGGCCTCCATAGTCACCAGACCTGAACCCAATCGAGATGGTGAGCTGGACCGCAGAGTGAAGGCAAAAGGGCCAACAAGTGCTAAGCATCTCTGGGAACTCCTTCAAGATTGTTGGAAGACCATTTCCGGTGACTACCTCTTGAAGCTCAACAAGAGAATGCCAAGAGTGTGCAAAGCAGTCATCAAAGCAAAAGGTGGCTACTTTGAAGAACCTAGAATATAAGACTTATTTTCAGTTGTTTCACACATTTATGTTAAGTATATAATTCCACATGTGTTAATTCATAGTTTTATGCCTTCAGTGTGAATGTACAATTTTCAGTCATGAAAATACAGAAAACTCTTTAAATGAGAAGGTGCGTCCAAACTTTTGGTCTGTACTGTATATATCTGTATATATATATATATATATATATATATATATATATATATATATATATATATACATACATATATATACATACACACACACACACAAATATATATATACACACACATGCAGCTTCTAGGACTCAAAATCAACTTCTCATTTGGGTAATACAGTAATTTATGCCTATTTTTTGTAAGATTAATAACATTTCTTGGAGATATCATTTAGCCACTTGGATGGACTGTAGTATGTCAGTTTGACTCTCCCATCATTGGTCACCAGTACACTTTTTGCACCACTGAATTACTATATAATAAGAACATAAAAGACCTTTGTGGTGCAGGAGAACATTTCATATTTAAAAATATATTTCTTACTGCCGATTTATCCTGTTCCTGGGGCTGGCATATTAGCCCAAGTTACAGGGTAAATTTAGACTCCTGGCAGCAATTGCAGAGTAAATGTTTGGTCTTCTTAGGCTACTTTCACACTAGCGTCGTGCACTGCACGTCGCAATGCGACGTTGCGGCGCACCGATGCAAACTGTGAAAGCGCCGCACAACTATCCCCATTGTGATGTGCGGGGAGGCGGGGGTGGAGTTTCGGCCGCGCATGCGCGGTCGGAAAAGACGGTCACGACGCACAATAAAAAGTTACATGGAACTTTTTTTGTGGCGACGGTCCGACGCAACACGACGCAACCGTCGCACGACGGTTGCGACGTGTGGCAATGCGTCGCACTGCGTCGCTAATGCAAGTCTATGGAGAAAAAACGCATCCTGCAAGCAATTTTGCAGGATGGGTTTTTTCTACAAATCGACGCATAGAGACGTGCAGTGCACGACGCTAGTGTGAAAGTAGCCTTAGACCCAGCAACTCCTGCTCCCTCTCAACATCTGAGAATCACATGATCGCTGGGAAAAGAGCGGGAAGCCCTGTGCATACAGCAATCAGAGAGGCAGAGATGGTCAACAACCATCTCTACAAGCCGGCTCTACACTCCTGCATAATCTATGTGAAGCTGCTGACTCTGCAATGATGTTTCAAAAGATCATGCAGAGTAATAGGCGGGCCAGCTAAACATTTTGAGCCATTAGGCAATCTGCAAGCACTCTGATTTAATAGAAAACTGTTCACTTCAATATCTTTCTGAAAATATTAGATACTAACAAAAGGGTCTTAATTTTCTGATGAATTTAAACTTACTTTTTTAAAAAATCCTGAAAATCTGCAGGCAGGTCACTGGGTACTTTGACAGGATATTCTTTGATTACTTTCCCCTGACTAAGTGACAGCAGCAAGAGGCCAAGCTTCCATATATCTCCCTTCTTTCCAGTTTTGCTTGGTAGAGCATCCTCACTGAATCGGACCTTGGTTTGTTCAAAAACATCCTCTTTGCAGATATCGGCAAGCCGCTTGGATAAACTGTAGTCCGTGAGCTTGACTTTGCCATCATTGGTCAAAAGTACGCTAGAAGCACATAACACTTTGTGCACCACTGAATTGCTATGCAAATAGTCCAGGGCAGAGAGAAGCTGAGTTGCATAATGTCTAAGCTGATCCACAGGAACTAGAACTTCCTGCTCAAGGAAAGTGGAGAGCTTAGATCCATTGACGTGTTCCACGACGATTCCGACAGAAATGGAATCTTCATTCTCTTTCACTCGCATGGCGAGATAATGCACAATATTCAAGTGACCGAGTTTGATGAGGGAATTAAACTCTGCTTCTGTACCTTGAATCTATTAGTAAAAAAATATATATATACATATATTAGCATTCTTATTATTTAAGGAAATTAATAGTGATGCCCTATCATTAAAATAAATCGATTTTAGATTGGTGCAAATCTAA
The DNA here is from genome assembly GCF_051348905.1 of Ranitomeya variabilis. Taxonomy (NCBI): domain Eukaryota; kingdom Metazoa; phylum Chordata; class Amphibia; order Anura; family Dendrobatidae; genus Ranitomeya; species Ranitomeya variabilis. The sequence continues at coordinate 649,860,508 of NC_135232.1, read as the reverse complement.
TTCCCGGCAACTCCCCTGCGTTGCATCTTGGTCATAAATTTTGTAGTGACCAAGCCTACTACTGCAGCTCAGTCTCATTTGCTTTGGACAGGGAACAGAAGCTAAAAAGGAAAGAAGATGGAGCCAGGAAATTACAGGCCAGTGAGCCTTACATCTATACCAGGAAAGATCTTTGAATATATTTAACAGCATGCATGTAAGTACTTGGATAATACAGTAATTAACCAGAGTCAACATGGGTTTGTAGCAAACAAGTCATGCCAGATTAATCTACTTTCCTACTATGATGGAATCACTGACTGGGTGGATCAGGGAAATTAGGTAGATATAGCATTTCTTGACTTCAGCAAAGCATTTAATAAATTATCTCATACTATCCTTATTGACAAAATTACCAAGTATGCAATTGGGAAGGCTACAGTTAGGTGAATTCATAACTGACTCAGTGATTGTAATCAAACAGTGGTGATAAATGGTTGAACATCCAATTGGTGAGGGTTTCAAATAGAGTAAAACAAGACTCTGTGCTGGCCCCCAGTGTTGTTGTTTTATAAATGATATGGGTAAGGGAACTGAAGGTGAACTAATCAAATTTGCAGTGGATGCAAAGCTAGGAGGGATAGCCAACACTAGAGAAGACCGAGAAAGGATTCAGAAAGATCTAGATAAGCTTGAACAATGGGCAGCGACTGATAGAAATATAATAATAATAATTTTATAGCGCCGACATATTCAACAGCACTTTACATTTTAGAGGGGACTTGTACATACAATAAACATTACAGCATAACAATAAACACATGGATCAAAACAGATACCAAGAGGAATGAGGGCCCTGCTCACAAGCTTACAATCTATGAGGAAAAGGGGAGACACGAAAGGTGGATGGTAACAATTGCTTTAGTTGTTCGGACCAGCCATAGTGTAAGGATCGGGTGTTCATGTAATGCTGCATGAACCGGTTATCAGCCCAAGTATGTAACAGTACAGACACAGAGGGCTATTAAATGCATAAAGCATGTGAGAACATGATGCGAGGAACCTGGTTATGGTAAAAATTTTGAATGGGCAGCACAGGGATAGTTAGGTTAAAGCATTGAGACGGTAGGCCAGTCTGAACAAATGCATTTTTAGGCCACGCTTAAAACTGTGTGGATTGGGGATTAATCGTATTAACCTGGATAGTGCATTCCAAAGAATTGGCGCAGAACATGAAAAATCTTGGAGACAGGAGTGGGAGGTTATGATTATTGAGGATGCTAACCTCAGGTCATTAGCAGAACGGAGGGCACAGGTAGGGTGGTAGATTAAGACGTGAGAGGAGATGTAGGGTGGTGTTGAGCCATGGAGCGCTTTGTGGGTGAGGGTACTAAGTTTGTACTGGATTCTGGAGTGGATGGGTAACCAGTGTAATGACTGGCACAAAATAGAGGCATCGGTGTAACAGTTGGTGAGGAATATGATCCTGGCATGAAAGCTCTGAATCAAGTATGATCCCAAGACAGAGGGCGTATTGCTGGGGAGTAATGGAGGAATCACACACGGAAATGGCAATGTCGGGCATAGGCACATTAGTAGAAGGAGGAAACACAAGGAGTTCAGTTCTTGACAGGTTCAGTTTCACATAGAGGGAGGACATGATGTTAGAGATAGCGGTAAGACAAATCACTAGTTTTTTTGTATAAGGCATGCGTGATATCAGGAGTAGAGGTGTATAATTAGGTGTCATCAGCATAGAGAGGGTACTGGAAACCAAATCTACTAATTGTTTGACCAATAGGGGCAGTATATAAAGAAGAGGAGGGGGCCTAGAACCGATCCTTGAGGAACTCCAACAGTAAGGGGAAGATGAGAGGAGGAGCCAGCAAAAGATACAGTGAAGGAGCGGTCAGAGAGATAGGAGGAGAACCAGGAGAGAACGGTGTCCTTGAGGCCGATGGAGCAGAGCATAGTGAGGAGGAGCTGATTATCTGCAGTGTCGAATGCTGCAGAGAGATCCAAGAGAATTAGCAGGCTGAAGTGACCATTAGATTTAGCTGTTAGTAGATCATTAGAGACTTTAGTAAGGGCAGTTTCAGTAGAGTGTAAAGAGTGGAAACCAGATTGTAGAAAGTCGAGAAGAGAGTTATCTGAGAGCTAGTGATTAAGACGAGAGAGGGGACTAGGCATTCCAGGAGTTTAGAGATGAAGGGAAGATTAGAGATAGGTCTATAGTTAGTGGCACAGTATTGGTCTAGTGATGTTTTTTTTAAGTAACGGATGTACGATGGCATGCTTAAATGAGAAGGGAAAGATACTAGAAGAGAGAGAGGTTGAGTATTTTTGTTAGGTGGGTGGTGACAGCAGGGGAAAAGGACTGGAGGAGATGTGATCGAATGGGGTCACTGGTGCAAGTGGTCGGGCGACAAGATGCAAGGAGACTGATCACTTCTTCTTCTGTGACTGGTTCAAAGTCAGAGAGTGAGCAAGATGTAGTAGGTGAGGGAGGAGAGTGAATAGTATGAGGGGATTGGGAGATAATTTCCTGTCGGATATGGTCAATTTTTTCTTTTAAATAATTGGCCAGATCGTCAGCGCGGAGATCCGTGGTTGGGGCCTGCACTCTAGGGTTGAGTAGGGAATGAGTAGGGAATGAACCGTGTCAAAGAGACGTTTCGGGTTATTGGATAGTGAGGTGATGAGGGTGTTGAAATAGGTTTGTTTGGAGAGGTGAAGGGCAGTGTTGTTTGTTGTATGAAATGGAATTTAACAGGGAGAAATGAAAGATTCTATATCTGGGAAAGAAAAACGAAAGTTACATCTACAGAATGGGAGGAATAAAATTAAGCAACAGCAAGTGTGTTAAGAGTTGGTTGTACTAATAGATCACAGGCGGCACATAAATCAACAGTGTGATGCAACAGCAAAAAAGGCAAATGGAGTGAATTAAGAGAAGCATAGAGTCTAGATCACGTGAAGTAATTCTCCTCTACTCCTCCGTGGTCAAGCCTCATCTGGAATCCAGTTCTAGTCACCACATTTTAAAACAAAAAGACATTGAAATACTGGAGCAAGTTCAGACAAGAGCTACCAGCATGGTGAGCAGTCTGCAAACTGTCCTACAATGAACAGTTAACGCCTTCACGACATGCGCCGTACTAGTACGGCGCATGTCGCGTCTCCCCCTTTGATGTGGGCTCGTCGCGTCTCCCCCTTTGATGTGGGCTCGGGCGCTGAGCCCATATCAGTCGCGACATGTCAGCTGTTTTGTACAGTACATGTGAGCGCAATAGCGGCAGGTGGAATCGCGATCCACCCGCCGCTATTAACTAGGTAAATGCCGCTGTCAAACGCTGACAGCGGCATTTAACTACCGCTTCCGGCCATCGGGCCGGAAATGCACGCATCGCCGACCCCCATCATGTGATCGGGGGTCAGCGATGCGTCGGCATAACAACCAGAGGTCTCCCTGTGGTTGGCGCTCATAGCAAGCCTGTAATTCAGCTGCATAGGAGCTATCTGATGATCGCTCCTATGTAGCTGAGTTGATCCAGTTGTGCCAGCTTCTAGCCTCCCATGGAGGCTATTGAAGCATGGCAAAAGTAAAAAAAAAAATATGTTTTAAAAAATATGAAAAATAAAAAAAATATATATAAAAAAGTTTAAATCACCCCATTCAAAATAAAAAAAAAAATAAAAAAATCAAACATATTTGTTCAGAATCGCCCGATCTATCAATTAAAAAAAAGGATTAACCTGATCGCTAAACGGCGTAGCGAGAAAAAAATTCAAAACGCCAGAATTACGTTTTTTGGTTGCCTTGGCATTGCATTAAAATCTGCACAAAAGTGGCATCATTAAAAACGTCAGCTCGGCATGCAAAAAATAAGTCCTCACCCGACCCGAGAGCCCGAAAAATGGAAACGCTACGGGCATCGGAAAATGGCGCAATTTTTTTTTTTTTTGCAAAGTTTGGAATTTTTTTTTCACCACTTATATAAAAAATAACCTAGACATGTTTGGTGTCAATCACTCGTAATGACGTGGAGAATCACAATGGCAGGTCAGTTTTCGCATTTAGTGAACCTAGCAAAAAAGCCAAAAAAAAACAAGTTTGGTTTTGCACTTTTTTTTGCAATTTCACCACACTTGGAATTTTTTTCCCGTTTTCTAGTACCAGACATGGTAAAACCAATGGTGTCGTTCAAAAGTACAACTTGTCCCGCAAAAAATATGCCCTCACATGGCCATATTGACGGAAAAATAAAAAAGTTATGGCTCTGGGAAGGAGGGGAGCGTCTTGAAGGGGTTAAAGGATCTGGGAATGTTTAGCTTTAAAAAAAGAAGGCTATGAGGTGATTTAATAGCGTCTACAAATATCTGCACGGATGTCACAATGTAGATGGATCATTCTTATTCTTATTCGCAAACTGAAACACAAGAAGCAATGGAATGAAATTGAAAGGGAGAAGATACAGATTAGATATTAGAGAATAATCTTTTTCACAGTGAGGGTGTAGTGGAATATGTATATCTATGGATGTATGACCAGCAGTAACTTAGCATCTGTTCTAGGTTGCAGCACTTCAAAGGTCATGACCTATGTTATCCTGAGAAAAAGACAGCCTATCTAGTCTCACCCCAGGAGGGATCTCCTGAACACACATGCAAGTGGAAACATTTCACACCTTCTGACTATGGAACACACATGCCAATTGCAGCATGACACTATTTACTATGAGAAAGGTCACACAAATAGGTTCAAGGAACAATAATGTATTCATGGTAAAATAGCCAGGATCCAGTCACAAACCAAGGATTAGAATATTAACCTGAGAGGCTGGTCTAGAAATTTGACCTCCAGGTTGACTCTATAAATTACGGTAGGCCTTTACACATAGAAAGCTGTTCAGAGATTGAGAGGCAGCCAAGCTGATGTGAGCCATTCCATATTCATCCCCCTCCTCAGGAAGCAAAATTCCGGACAGCAAAGTTTAGATATTTCTGTAAGTTTTCTCCCTTTATTTTTATAACCGTTTTTGCATATTTGTATGTCATTTTTTTTCCAGATTTTTTATATATTTTATTGTAAGGACTGTACCTTTTCTATTAAAGCTTAAAACTTTATTAAGTTTGAACCTTGTATGCTCTAAAGAATCCATAACCTTTAGAGTGTGTGACCCTGCTGATTGGCAGACAGTAGCAACAGTATTTCCGGGACTCATCGCCCGTGTGTTCGGTGAGTGGTGGCAGCGTGTATGAGCGGGGTGCATGGTCTGTGTAAGGGCATGAGTTATGCTCCCATTGCAGCATAGGACAGAGGCTGAATGCTGGACAGAGAGAGGAGATAGATTAACCTTTGCAGGCGCAACCCTCAGTCACAGAGAAGCAGGTACATGACAAATTGGAGGCAGAGCGGTGGGACAGAATTTATTTCTATTAGAGCATTAGTGCATGGTTTAAGCAATTACTCCCTGTACTAAAGAATTGGTATCCTTGCGAGAAGTGCACCAGTTCTACAAGGTTCAACTCAGTGCTTACTTAGACATACTTGCAAACAGTTTCCCTTCCCCATTTTTCTTTTCTTTTATTTGGAAAAGGCTGTTCATTGATACGGCAAACCTGTACAAGACGCAAAGCAAAGAGGCTCTGATCGACCTCTGTGAGAAGAGAGCAATAGAGACGGCCGGCAAATCCAATGAACTGCTGATACGCGCCTTGGTCGAGCAGGACATAGACCAAAATACTGAAGCATCTGGCCAAGGAGAGAGTCCACCTTGGAGAGACCCAGCAATGCCAGCTCTTGCACCGGAGATAACTTCTGGAGGTGCCAGCAATGCCAGTGCGGAAGAGCCTATGAACTCTACTTTACAAATGGACTTACAACAGCTGGGAACAAGTGATCCCAATCTGCGCCTTAGGCCATGTGCACACGTTAAGTATTTTTCGCGTTTTTTTCGCGTTTTTTCGCTATAAAAACGTGATAAAAACGCGAAAAAAACGCTTACATATGCCTCCTATTATTTTAAGTGTATTCCGCATTTTTTGTGCAAATGTAGCCTTTTTTCCGCGAAAAAATCGCATCGCGGAAAAAAAAGCAACATGTTCATTAAAATGCGGAATTGCAGGGGATTCCGCACACCTAGGGGTCCATTGATCTGCTTACTTCCCGCACGGGGCTGTGCCCACGATGCGGGAAGTAAGCAGATTATGTGCGGTTGGTACCCAGGGTGGAGGAGAGGAGACTCTCCTCCACGCACTGGGCACCATATAAGTGGTCAAAAAATAAGAATTAAAATAAAAAATAGTCCTATACTCACCCTCGATGTCTTCCCGCCTCCACTGCATGCTGCTGCTTCGGTTCCTGTAGCTGGTGTGCGGTGAAAGACCTTGCCGATGACGTCACTGTCCTGTGATTGGTCGTGAGCGGTCATGTGACGTCACGGAAGGTCCTGTGCGCACAGACCAGCTATAGGAAGACGAACGGACGCCGGTGAGGAGATGTCTGGGTGAGTATAAGCATTTATTTATTTTTTTAATTATTTTTAAACATTCTATCTTTTACTATAGATGCTGCATAAGCTGCATCTATAGTAAAAAGTTGGTCACACTTGTCAAACGCTATGTTTGACAAGTGTGACCAACTTGTCAGTCAGTTTTCCAAGCGATGCTACAGATCGCTTGGAAAACTTTAGCATTCTGCAAGCTAATTACGCTTGCAGAATGCTAAAAAAACGGAAAAAAAACGCAAAAAAAAATGCGGATTTCTTGCAGAAAATTTCCGGTTTTCTTCAGGAAATTTCTGCAAGAAATCCGCAACATGTGCACATACCCTTACAGCTTATCCTACAGTACCGACAGGCTGAGAGAGAGGCTGCAGGACGCCAGTCTGCTGATGCAGAATGCCTGGAGGAAAGAGCTTTAAAGCTTCAGATGGCTCAAATAGAAAGGGGTAACATCCTGCAGCTAACCTCCTGCCAGGACATAAATCCAAGGAAACCACGTCTGGAAAACTTCCCTGTGATGGAGAAGGATACGGACTTAGATACTTTCGTTCGGCGGTGTGAAAAAACCTGCAGGCAACCTACCATCATAAAGTTACTCATGCTATGACAAACTCATGCTATGACAATACAAAGCCGTGCAAATAGTCGGCACCTAAAGCATTTTACTCTTACTTGACTTCATAGAAGAGAAGCAAAATTGTGCAACATCATTCAGTAAAGGAAATACAAGGAACGTGTACTATAAGCATAAAAATTGTTGTAGTCTTTGACCGTGCAATTGTTGTGCAAAACCAGGACACCAAGTAAACCCCTCTCTTACCAGTTTTTTACACTTGTCAACTTTTTCTCTTTCCTGGTTGGTAAGAAACTTCCCCATCTTCTTTTGCCATTGTAGAACCCATTCGTAAATCACAACAAAATGTCCAGATGTAATTTCTAAGCCATTATAAATGGATTTGCCAAGTTGCTCGTCTTTTCCTGTATGTAAAAGTACAGAGTGCATACATAAGTACAGCGCAGGTAACACCATTTCTTCTATGTACCATAAGTAATGTAAAAGACACTTTGCAATGGTCCGCTGTAGCTCACCGAGGCACTTTCCTCTGTGTACAACTAGCTGGCCGTTGCAACCGATGTCAAATGTCATCACTTCAAAATTTGGTGCCCCGTCATCACTGCACGCAGAATACTGCCGGTCACGTCTTTATCAGATGGGGAAAAAAAAGAAAAAAAACTTGAATCATAACATGTTTTATGATTGACATTGCCTTATAATATTACATAGGGATACCAAATATATAGTACTCATATGGCCTAATCCAGGGGTGGGGAACCTCAGGCCCCAGGGCCATTTACGGCCCTCAATGACCTTTTATAAGGCCCCCAGGCAGATTCTCAGGGACCGCATTCTTGGGCAGAGTGCTGTATTTTGATTGCCACCAGCTCATTAATTTCTTCTTGCTCTGTTAGCACACACATGCAGTGTTCACTACTGAACATTCAAGGGCATGCAATAAAATATTACGTCCTGACACCAGTGCCAGAGTCAGGATGTACTTTGTGGGCGGAGTTTGTATGGCCCCCGAAGGATGGTATAAATATCCAAATGGCGCTCAGTAGAAAAAAAGATTCCCCACCCCTGGCCTAAACCTTGAAAGGGTTTTACCTAAGGCTGCTTTCACACTAGCGTCGTACTCGGCCCGTCGCAGTGCGTCGAGCCGACGTACTGACGCTAGCAGTGAATGCGCCGCACAACGGGGGCAGCGGATGCATTTTTCCAGCGCATCCGCCGCCCCATTGTGAGGTGCGGGGGAGGTGGGGGCGGAGTTCCGGCCGCGCATGCGCAGTCGGAAATGGCGGTCCGTCGGCAGCAAAAAACGTTACATGTAACGTTTTTTGCAGCCGACGGTCCGCCACAACATGGCACAACCGTTGCACGACGGTTGCGACGTGCGGCAAACCGTCGCAATGCGACGCTAATGCAAATCAATGGTGAAAAACGCATCCTGCAAGCACTTTTGCAGGATGCGTTTTTTCAACCAAACGACGCATAGCGACGTGCAGTGCACAACGCTAGTGTGAAAGTAGCCTAAAAAGTAGACAGCTTTGGAAAGTGAAAGTAAAATGACATCGTACATACAAAAGACATTGCAACATCATTTAAAAGGTACTATCGTCTTTACCAAAACTTAGTTCAATTTTATGGAGTTTCAGGGAACCGACAAATATCGCAAAGCTGGTCTTGGATTGTTCCTCCTCATCTCGCTCTTTCATAACTCTTCTTTAATATTTCTAGTTATTTTTATCACCATATACAGCATCTATTTAATAAAAGTGGTGTGTGGGAAGCCTTTGCTGCATAAGCAAAGACTGCTCATGCAACAAACTGGAGCAAGTTCAGAGAAGAGCTACCAGGATGGTGAGGGAACTGCAAACTATGTCCTACGAAGAAAAGTTAAAGAAACTGGGAATGTTTAGCTTGCAAAGAAGAAGGCTAAAAGGAGACTTATTAGCTGTCTACAAATATCTGAAGAGATGTCACAGTGTAGAGGGATCATCATTATTCTCATTTGCACATGGAAACACGAGAAGCAATGTAGTGAAACTGAATGGGAGAAGATACAGATTAGATACTGGCGAGTTCTACTTCTATGGAAGTCTTCAAGCAGATGCTGGAACAGACATCTGTCTGAGATAGTTTACTGAATCCTGCACTGAGCAGGGTGTTGGACACGATGACCCTGGAGGTCCCTTCCAACTATAACATTCTATGATTCTATGCTCCTGGGTAAGTTGTATCGATGTTCGTTCAACCATGAACTGCTGTGACAATTACCATGTTTTTCGGACTATTAGACGCACTTTTTCCCAAAAAAATTTGTTAGGAAAATGGGTGTTGCGTCTTAATAGTGCGAACCGGGGGTTGCGGCAGTGGTGTAGCAGCGGAACCGGCACCGGCAGAGGTGTGGCGATGCTGCGGCGGTGCAGAGTGCACTTGAGCAGGGTCCCTTCCTCAGGATGCCAGCGGCAGAAAGGTGGCAACGCCACGGCCCGGTGTTCACGGCAAGCAGAGCCGAGTTCATCAGCGGTTTTCCTGCGGCCATCTTCCTGAAGCAGTGGGACTCCTCATCCCCATCCTGTGACACATGGCTCCTCATCCCTATCCTGGTATGCATGGCCTCCTCATCCCGATCCTGGTATGCATGGTCCCCATGAAAACATAAAAAAAGAAACCATCCCACTGACTATCCTGCGCTGCCTCGCAGCGACTTGTTCCGATGCCAGCAGCGGATTTATGCTTGTAAGCAGTGCATGGTAGTGACAGCTGCCGGAATACTCACTGCTCTCCATGCAAGGACTATGTGTGTAAAGGGCAGTAAATATTCATTCCCTTTAGTAGCGGACACGCATGAAAGCCTGGCACAGCTGCAGGAGCCGGCTGCTGTGACTACTGTGCCCGCTATTAAAGGGAAATGAATATTCACTGCCAGTGAAGTGAATAATCATTTCTCTTTAGCAGCGGGCACAGGCTTTAGCCGATTCCTACCTCCTGTGACCCGCTGCTCCAACGCTGCTGCTGCTCCCCCTCCATCTTGTGGGACCCTCACTCGAGTTTAAGCCGAGGGGGGATTTTTCAGCATAAAAAATTTGCTGAAAAACTTGGCTTATACTCGAGTATATATGGTACATTAATCTGTCATTTCATTATTGCCCTTTCAGCCAAATTGGCCTAGTAAATGAATGGCTGTATCCAGCGTGGACACAAAATCTACACTTTAACCCCTTCATCACCTTGGGATTTTCCATTTTTCCGTGTTCGTTTTTCGCTCCCCTCCTTCCCAGAGCCATAACTTTTTTTATTTTTCTGTCAATTTGGCCATGTGAGGGCTTATTTTTTGCGGGACGAGTTGTACTTTTGAATGAAATCATTGGTTTTACCATGTCCTGTACTAGAAAATGGGAAAAAAATTCCAAGTGTGGTGAAATTGCAAAAAAAGTGCAGTCCCACACTTGTTTTTTGTTTGGCTTTTTTGCTAGGTTCACTAAATGCTAAAACTGAACTGCTATTATGATTCTCTAGGTCGTCTATTTTTTATCTAAGTGGTGAAAAAAAATTCCACACTTTGCTAAAAAAAAAAAAAATTGCGCCATTTTCCGATACCCGTAGCGTCTCCATTTTTCATGATCTGGGGTCGGTTGAGGGCTTATTTTTTGCTTGCCGAGCCGGCGTTTTTAATGATATCATTTCGGTGCAGATACGTTCTTTTGATCGCCCGTTATTGCATTTTAATGCAATGTCGCGGCGACCAAAAGAACGTAATTCTGGCGTTTCGAATTTTTTTCTCGTTACGCAGTTTAGCTATCAGGTTAATACTTTTTTTTTTATTGATAGATCGGGCGATTCTGAACGCGGCGATAGCAAATATGTGTAGGTTTGATTATTTTTTTATTGATTTATTTTGAATGGGGCAAAAGGGGGGTGATTCAAACTTATATTTTTTTATTTTTTTCACTTTTTTTTTTTATTTTATTTTTTTTTAAACTTTTGCCATGCTTCAATAGCCTCCATGGGAGGCTAGAAGCTGGCACAACGCGATTGGCTCTGCTACATAGCAGCAATCTGATGTTCGCTGCTATGTAGCAGAAATGCAGGTGTGCTGTGAGCGCCGACCACAGGGTGGCGCTCACAGCTGCCAGGGATCAGTAACCATAGAGGTCTCAAGGACCTCTATGGCTACTATTCTGAAGCATCGCCGACCTCCGATCATGTGCCGGGGGTCGGCGATGCGCTCATTTCCGGCCGCCCAGCCGGAAGCGCCGGTTAAATGCCGCTGTCTGCATTTGACAGCGGCATTTAACTAGTTAATAGCGGCGGGTGAATCGCGATTTCTCCCGCCGCTATTGCGGGCACATGTCAGCTGTACAAAACAGCTGACATGTCCCGGCTTTGATGCGGGCTCACCGCGGAGCCCTGCATCAAAGCAGGGGATCTGACCTCGGACGTACTATCCCGTCCGAGGTCAGAAAGGGGTTAATACTATAGTCTCCTGTTATTGTAACAGTCACCTTTTGTGACACAAACTGAAAGCTAAAAACTTCCCAATTTGTTGCCAGATGCTTTAGCTTATTTAAGAGCCATATTTGGTACAACAATAGGATGCTCTTTCCACCGGGTACTGCACACGTTTGCAAACTTTCCAGCTTATGCATGCTACCTCATTTAATCCTTCATTAGTTTATGCTTTTATATTAAATAAATCGTGTAAAATAAAAGGGGAAACAGCACAGCAGACTTCCAAAAAAAGTGATGTTTAATGCCCAAACGGCGTGGTGACGTTTCGGATACTATCCTTTCTCAAGCCATGTAGACCATGGAGAAAAAAAGAAGTTAATTACAGTCAGTATAAAAAAACCAGAAATAATTACTTCGATCTGCCAACAGAGGTAGTGCGAGTCCTGTTGCTTCCTCCATGATCAGCAGGGCCACCATTAGCTGCTGGTGTCGGCCCTGAATTATTAACAGTTTTAGCTGAATTTTCCTGACACGTTATGTTGGCACTTTCAAGGCGTTCCTGCAATAAAAAGAAAAAAAAACTGAAATTAAAGGTGCTTTCCAAGCTTATGATATTGATGGCCTAACCCCTGGATATGTCATAAGAATTGGTGGGGTGGTGGTACTACACCTGGCACCGACCATCAATTTCTATCTCCAGTGATGGCCGAATGTAAATAGTGAATGATGCTGAACAGCACAGCTATTAATGAGGATGCTGGGTGTCAGACCCTCACCGATCTGATACTGAGGATCTGTACTACAAATAGGTTATAAATATAGCCTGGAAATCCCCTTTAAGAATTTTACTTCACAATACTAGTAAGGGCTCATTCACAAGTCTGATTTTCACATATGCGCTTAATCCTTGGTTTTCACGGATAACACTTGTACCTGTGATAGTCTATGGGGCCATTTCGACGACTGTGATTCTCTGCGGATGAGCGGTCCGCAGAAATATGTCCAATGTTGATCCGGCGGTCGGATGAAAATCAGCAATCCAAGTCAATAAATTTGTGGAAAAAAAAAAAATGGGCAGCACTGATGACATCTGAGTGCAGTCCAATTTTCATGGAGTGACAGAATGAAGATGGTGTATAGACAGTTTTTATTATTATTATTTCTACAAGTATGAGAAAAAAAATTATGACACTGATCAAAGTCTGACCAGAATAATTGGTCTGTTTTCTCGCACGTGGAAAATTAAAAAAAACAGACGTCTGACTGAGCCCTATGGCATATGTTAGGTATGAAACTACATGGTAGAAGAATGATCTTCAATTCCCAATACAAGCAGGAGCAATCAGCAACCTGAGAAGGGGAGGTGGAGAAAGCAAACCCTGGATTTTATTCTAGAGTCCATTGAGAAATTTAACTTTCTTTAGTCAGCAATAATTTACCTACAAAGTGCAGGTTACTGACTGTCACCTCCTGATGGACTGCTGGGAAGTTGAACTAAATCTGCAGACAATTTATCATTCTATGCACAAAACTGGTCACCTGCTTTTCGATTTCCTTCCTTCTTTTCTCCTCCTTTTTCTCTTCTTCCCTCCTTCTGATTTCATCAAGGATTTCACGCCTCTGTCAATATAAGGCAAGACAAAAAACGAATGTAAAAGCACGAGCATGACAAAAAGGACAGACAAAAGGAAATAAAGCAGCGGTACATAATATATAGAAGCCTACATTGCTCTAGTAAGAATACAGCATTAGCCCAAAAACACAAAAGTGCAGAATTCTAAATATTTATTTAAAAAAAAAAATAAAAAAAAATTACAGGATTAAATTAAAAATGTTTATTAAATGGAGGTTATACCTATCAAAATGGCATTAATAGTAAATAGTCCTGCTCATTATTTCAATTGGTATTCTCATCTTATTAATCCATCTTCAAACAGTCCTTTGTGTTAATGCATTAATATTTCTAATGATCTTTTGTCGGTTTTCAGCTATAGCATCTGATGCAGCCCAGGTCCCCCTCGTTGTATTCTCATGGACGCTTATGGCTACCGCTGAGGTCCTGCAGTTGTAGCCACGATAACAGATACCAGTGGTGAGTGAACGTGCTGGGATAAGGCGTTTTCTGAGCATGCTCGAGTGCTAACAGAGTGTCTCCAGCGTGCTCTAATAATACGTTTGATAACAAGGTTACTCTGTTAGAAGCCGAGCATGCTCAGATAACACCTTATCCTAGCACGTTCGCTCATCATTAATAGAAATGCCTTCACTATCGCCTATGTATTTGGCCAGGTTTTTAAAAATAAGGCAAATAGACAAAGCAGGCGCATGAGTGACCATCTACCCTGCGCCGCAGAGCCCTGTTCACTAATGATAGGAAGGGTTGCTCCCAAAAAAGTAAGCATCGTTCTCACTGGCTTACCGTCTGCTCCTCTCTCATTTTTATTTCTTCAATTCTTTTCTCTTCTTCCAAAGCGATTTTCTCCTGCTGTCTTTGTTGATTCTTCAACATCTCTTCATGAAATGATTTGGGAGGTGGATGGTTATGTTCGGTTAGGAAAGTCTGCACATGGTCGGCAAGCTGATAAATCATTACCTTGGCGGACGACGAGAACCAGAGACATGTGTGAGCGGCCACAAGAAATTTGAAGGAATTATTCAATATTCTTAACCACTTACAGGCATCCTACGTACCGTACATGCAAGTTGGTAGCAGGTGTATAGAGTGGGCTCACGTGGTGAGAATGACCCATACCCACCAGGTAATGGCCAAGATAAACAGCCAGGATCTGTTCTTAACAGCTGAGGGTGGTATGGTGTACCACCTGTTAAATTCCACTGTCAAACTGACAACGGAATTAATATTCTGGCATCATGGGGGCGTATCATTCTATGTACCCATGACGTGATCAAGGCAATCCAATAGGTTGCTATTAAATATGGGGGTGAGGAGAGTCTGTTGAAGACTTTAAAGGACACCATGATTTTTACTATATATAGCAATACTGTGGCATTGATGTATAGAGCACAAGTGATTACAAGATTGTACTATACACAGGGGAGTAATAAATACAGTAAAAAGTAAAGAAAATATTTTAAAAACTATAAAACATTTCGAATCATTCCCTCCCCCCATTGAAAATAAAATAAAAATAACATGGTGACATTTTTTTCACTACTAATTAAAAAAATATGTTCTGTATCGCCGTAATTGCACTGATGAGGAGAATCATATTGCCAAATCATTTACTACACAATGTACGCTGCATAAATAATTCCTAAAAACAAAAATATATATGTCCAATGTCACAATTGCATTTTTTCCCCCAATTTCACCACACTTGTATTTTTTACCCCGTTTTCCAGGACACTATGTGGTAAAATTCATGCTGTTATTCAAAATATACAACTCATCCTGCAAAAAACAAGCCCTCATATGTCTATGTGAATGGAAAAATAAAAAAAAATAAAAAAGTTATGGCTCTGGGAAGAAGAGGAGGGTAAAACGAAAACCCCAAAATGAAAATTGGCCATTTTAGGGATCCTCAAAATGCTCCCATCACAAGAATGAAAAAAGAATGAAAGAAGAGGGCATAAAACGAAGTGTTGTTATGGGGAAAGTAGTGAAGGGAATGTAATTCTGTATGACCTACGGATCGATGCAACTTGACCCTCAAAAGGCAGAAAACAATAGATTTTAGCTCTTACCTCACCACAAAGCGTTTTGGAGAGTTCCTCTAAACTGCAGGTCAAGGAGTTGACATTTTCGTTTGCTAAGCCCTTCACATTTTTCAGCTTTATTTCAGGTGGGCTGTAACATGAGAGCAGATCATGAGAACAATGTAACATCAAGCCTGCTACTTTTTCCCTGAAGCATGTGACAGCAGACCATGAAAACATAGAAATCATTTGTGGAAAGATCCCTAAACGGATGCTCAAGCTAAGGACGTTGAGGGTGGAATTACACATTGCGGAATTGTCGCTCAATTTCAGTTTTGGAATGAATACCGACATTTTGTAGCAAAAGCACAATATTAGCAACTAGAGTTTTACCACACCCCATTCATTTACACTGTCAATTTTACAGTGTAACAAAAAGTTTTATTTTTAAAAAAGTGCCCTAAACGTAGTGGACACTCTCTACAGATTTCACTAATTGCAATGTAAGGCTAGGTGCACACGTTCAGGATTTTTAGCTGTTTTTTTGGCCGTTTTCCGCGGAAAAACCGCTAAAAAAACCGCTTACCTAAGCATTCCATCATATTTAATGCATTAAGCATTTATTGTGCTCATGCTGCGTTTTTTTCCGCATCGGAGACGCATTCCGGAAAAAAACGCAGCATGTTCATTCTTTGTGCAGAATAGTGGCGATTCCGCACACATAGGAATGCATTGATCCGCTTACTTTCGGCATGGGGCCATGCCCACCATGCGGGAAGTAAGCTGATTATGTGCGGATGGTACTTGGGGTGCAGGAGAGGAGACTCGGCACCATATCCTGTGTAAAAAAAAAAAAAAAAAAAAATTAAAATAAAAAATAATTACCGTATATACTCACCTTCTAGTGGCCCCCGGATCCAGACCGGCCTTAGCGATGCTCCCGCCAGCTCCCATTCCCAGAGATGCATTGCGCGAATCACCTGGATGTCGTAGCGGTCTTGCGTGATGCTACGTCATCTGGGGTTATTGTCACGAGGCATTACTGGATACGGGAGCATCGCGAGGAGCGGGATGGCTGCGGGGGCCGCCGGAAGGTGAGAATTTCACAATTTTTTTTTTTAACATTATATCTTTTTACTATTGATGCTGCATAGGCAGCATCAATAGTAAAAAGTAGGTTACACTTGTCAAACAGTGTTTGACAAGTGTGACCAACCTGTCAATCAGTTTTCCAAGCTTTGCTACAGATCGCTTGGAAAACGCTAGCATTCTGTAAGCTAAATCGCTTGCAAAACGCTAGTGTTTAGCGAGAAAACGCATGCCAATTCCGCATGAGTTTTACCCGCAGCAGGGAGTTGCGGAATTGCCTCTGGCTATGTGCACACACTGTGAATTTGCCTGCGGATCTGCAACGTTTTTGACGCTGCGGATCCGCAGCAGTTTTCCACGTGGTGTACAGTACCATGTAAACCTATGGAAAACCAAATTTGATGCACATGCTGCGGAAAAAAACGCACGGAAACGCAGCATTGTTTTTTCCGCAGCATGTCAATTCTTTGTGCGGATCTGCAGCGTTTCCTCACCCATTGACTTAAATTGTGCCAGGCCAATCCGCAGCAAAACCGTAGGGTTTTGCAGCGGAGTTGGGTGCGAAAAACGCTGCAGATCGGGAGGGGGAAGAGTGTGTGGGCGAACACTGTGTGTGTGGGCAGAGACTGTGTGCGGTGAAGATGTGCGTGTCTGTGTGCGGATGTTTGTGTGTGTCTGCGGGGATCGCAGGGGTCTGCGGCGATCACGGGGCTATGTGCCGCTGTGCGGGGATCGCGATGTCTGCGGGGATCGCGATGTCTGCGGGGATAGAGGGGCTGTGCGGGGATCGCGGGGCTGTGTGTGTCTGTGCGTGGGTGTGTGCGGGGCTGTGTGTAGGCAGGCATCGTCCGATGGGACTACTAGTCCCATCCGGCTATACCTGCAACAGTGACAAGTAGCCGGATGATGGGACAGTATAATCCCTTCATCCGGCTACTGTGTTCAAGTGTACATAAAAAACAAATACACACATACAGTACATACAACATACAGTACATACTCACCATCACCTTGATCCCCGAAGCCATTGCTCACCTGTAAAAAATATTAAAATAATAAACAAACAATATACTCCCTGATCTGCAGAAATCCAATTAATACGAGTGTCCCACAACGATCTCCTGTGGAGAGCTGCCACATCAGCTGATGCGACTGCTCTCCAGGGGCTCCGGCGATACAATGACGGAAGGTATCCTTCCGCCGCTGTGAGAAATAGTTCCTACTCTCACTTGCAGCAATGTGGGAAAATTCCCACGCAGATTTGCCATAAAGTGAGAGCCAGAACTCAGGTAACCTCTTCAGTGATGCACTGCAGGAGCCATTGTTGTCATGATTCTCAATGGCGAGAGAACATAGCCCAGCATATATGAGAACTAGCTCTTGGAAGATGGAAACTATACTGACCATGAACTAAACCTGCCGCACAACTAGAAGTGGCCGGGTAGCATGCCTACGTTTTTTAACCCTAGATGCCCAGCGCCAGCTGGAGAACTACCTAATCCTAGCAGAGGAAAAGACAGTCCTGGCTCACCTCTAGAGAAATTTTCCCAAAAGGCAGACAGAGGCCCCCACATATATTGGCGGTGATTTTAGATGAAATGACAAACGTAGTATGAAAATAGGTTTAGCAAAATCGAGGTCCGCTTTCTAGATAGCAGGAAGACAGAAAGGACACTTTCATGGTCAGCAGAAAACCCTATCAAAACACCATCCAGAAATTCCTTTAAGACTCTAGCATTAACTCATAACACCAGAGTGGCAATTTCCGATCACAAGAGCTTTCCAGACACAGTAACGAAACAGCAGCTGTGAACAGGAACAAAATGCAAAAACACACAAGGACAAAGTCCAACTAAGCTGGGAGTTGTCTAGTAGCAGGAACAAGCACAGAAGGCTTCTGATTACATTGTTGACCGGCAAGAAACTGACAGAGGAGCAAGGTTATATAGCGACTCCCACATCCTGATAGGAGCAGGTGAACAGAGGGGATGATGCACACAAGTTCAATTCCACAAGTGGCCACCGGGGGAGCCCAGAATCCAATTTCACAACAGTACCCCCCCTCAAGGAGGGGGCACCGAACCCTCACCAGAACCACCAGGGCGATCAGGATGAGCCCTATGAAAGGCACGGACAAGATCGGAGGCATGAACATCAGAGGCAGTGACCCAAGAATTATCCTCCTGACCGTATCCCTTCCATTTGACCAGATACTGGAGTCTCCGTCTGGAAACACGAGAGTCTAAGATCTTTTCCACAACGTACTCCAACTCACCCTCAACCAACACCGGAGCAGGAGGCTCAACGGAAGGCACAACCGGTACCTCATACCTGCGCAACAATGACCGATGAAAAACATTATGAATCGAAAAGGATGCAGGGAGGTCCAAACGGAAGGACACAGGGTTAAGAATCTCCAATATCTTGTACGGGCCGATGAACCGAGGCTTAAACTTAGGAGAAGAAACCCTCATAGGGACAAAACGAGAAGACAACCACACCAAGTCCCCAACACAAAGCCGAGGACCAACACGACGACGGCGGTTGGCAAAAAGCTGAGTCTTCTCCTGGGACAACTTCAAATTGTCCACCACCTGCCCCCAAATCTGATGCAACCTCTCCACCACAGCATCCACTCCAGGACAATCCGAAGATTCCACTTGACCGGAGGAAAATCGAGGATGAAACCCCAAATTACAGAAAAACGGGGACACCAAGGTGGCAGAGCTGGCCCGATTGTGAGGGCGAACTCCGCCAAAGGCAAAAAAGCAACCCAATCATCCTGATCCGCAGACACAAAACACCTCAAATATGTCTCCAAGGTCTGATTAGTCCGCTCGGTCTGGCCATTAGTCTGAGGATGGAAAGCAGACGAAAAAGACAAATCTATGCCCATCCTAGCACAGAATGCCCGCCAAAATCTAGACACGAATTGGGTCCCTCTGTCAGAAACGATATTCTCAGGAATACCATGCAAACGAACAACATTTTGAAAAAACAGAGGAACCAACTCGGAAGAAGAAGGCAACTTAGGCAAGGGAACCAGATGGACCATCTTAGAGAAACGGTCACACACCACCCAGATGACAGACATCTTCTGAGAAACAGGCAGATCCGAAATAAAATCCATCGAGATGTGCGTCCAAGGCCTCTTCGGGATAGGCAAGGGCAACAACAATCCACTAGCCCGAGAACAACAAGGCTTGGCCCGAGCACAAACGTCACAAGACTGCACAAAGCCTCGCACATCTCGTGACAGGGAAGGCCACCAGAAGGACCTTGCCACCAAATCCCTGGTACCAAAGATTCCAGGATGACCTGCCAACGCAGAAGAATGAACCTCAGAGATGACTCTACTGGTCCAATCATCAGGAACAAACAGTCTACCAGGTGGGTAACGATCAGGTCTATCCGCCTGAAACTCCTGCAAGGCCCGCCGCAGGTCTGGAGAAACGGCAGACAATATCACTCCATCTTTAAGGATACCTGTGGGCTCAGAATTACCAGGGGAGTCAGGCTCAAAACTCCTAGAAAGGGCATCCGCCTTAACATTCTTAGAACCCGGTAGGTACGACACCACAAAATTAAACCGAGAGAAAAACAACGACCAGCGCGCCTGTCTAGGATTCAGGCGCCTGGCAGACTCAAGGTAAATTAAATTTTTGTGGTCAGTCAATACCACCACCTGATGTCTGGCCCCCTCAAGCCAGTGACGCCACTCCTCAAAAGCCCACTTCATGGCCAAAAGCTCCCGATTCCCAATATCATAATTCCGCTCGGCGGGCGAAAATTTACGGGAAAAAAAAAGCACAAGGTCTCATCACGGAGCAGTCGGAACTTCTCTGCGACAACACCGCCCCAGCTCCGATTTCAGAAGCGTCGACCTCAACCTGAAAAGGAAGAGCAACATCAGGCTGCCGCAACACTGGGGCGGAAGAAAAGCGGCGCTTGAGCTCCCGAAAGGCCTCCACAGCATCAGGGGACCAATCAGCAACATCAGCACCCTTCTTAGTCAAATCAGTCAATGGTTTTACAACATCAGAAAAACCAGCAATAAATCGACGATAAAAGTTAGCAAAGCCCAAAAATTTCTGAAGACTCTTAAGAGAAGAGGGTTGCGTCCAATCACCAATAGCCTGAACCTTGACAGGATCCATCTCGATGGAAGAGGGGGAAAAAATGTATCCCAAGAAAGAAATCTTTTGAACCCCAAAAACACACTTAGAACCCTTCACACACAAGGAATTAGACCGCAAAACCTGAAAAACCCTCCTGACCTGCTGGACATGAGAGTCCCAGTCATCCGAAAAAATCAGAATATCATCCAGATACACAATCATAAATTTATCCAAATAATCGCGGAAAATGTCATGCATAAAGGACTGGAAGACTGAAGGGGCATTTGAAAGACCAAAAGGCATCACCAAATACTCAAAATGGCCCTCGGGCGTATTAAATGCGGTTTTCCACTCATCCCCCTGCTTGATTCGCACCAAATTATACGCCCCACGGAGATCAATCTTAGAGAACCACTTGGCCCCCTTTATACGAGCAAACAAATCAGTAAGCAGTGGTAACGGATATTGATATTTAACCGTGATTTTATTCAAAAGTCGATAATCAATACACGGCCTCAAAGAGCCGTCTTTCTTAGACACAAAGAAAAAACCGGCTCCTAAGGGAGATGACGAAGGACGAATATGTCCCTTTTCCAAGGACTCCTTTATATATTCTCGCATAGCAGCGTGTTCAGGCACAGACAGATTAAATAAACGACCCTTAGGGTATTTACTACCCGGAATCAAGTTTATGGCACAATCGCACTCCCGGTGCGGAGGTAGTGAACCAACCTTGGGTTCTTCAAAAACGTCACGAAAGTCAGACAAGAATTCAGGAATCTCAGAGGGAATAGATGATGAAATGGAAACCAAAGGTACGTCCCCATGAGTTCCTTTACATCCCCAGCTTAACACAGACATAGCTCTCCAGTCGAGGACTGGGTTATGAGATTGCAGCCATGGCAATCCCAGCACCAAAACATCATGTAGATTATACAGCACCAGAAAGCGAATAACCTCCTGGTGATCCGGATTAACACGCATAGTCACTTGTGTCCAGTATTGTGGTTTATTATTAGCCAATGGGGTGGAGTCAATCCCTTTCAGAGGTATCGGAGCCTCCAGTGGCTCCAAATCATACCCACAGCGTTTGGCAAAGGACCAATCCATAAGACTCAAAGCAGCGCCAGAGTCGACATAGGCGTCCGCGGTAATAGATGACAAAGAACAAATCAGGGTCACAGATAGAATAAACTTAGACTGTAAAGTGCTAATTGAAACAGACTTGTCAGGCTTCTTAGTACGCTTAAAGCATGCTGATATAACATGAGTTGAATCACCACAATAGAAGCACAACCCATTTTTTCGTCTAAAATTCTGCCGCTCGCTTCTGGACAGAATTCTATCACATTGCATATTTTCTGGCGTTTTCTCAGTAGACACCGCCAAATGGTGCACAGGTTTGCGCTCCCGCAGACGCCTATCGATCTGAATAGCCATCGTCATGGACTCATTCAGACTCGCAGGCACAGGGAACCCCACCATAACATCCTTAATGGCATCAGAGAGACCTTCTCTGAAAATCGCCGCCAGGGCGCACTCATTCCACTGAGTAAGCACAGACCATTTGCGGAATTTTTGGCAGTATATTTCAGCTTCATCTTGCCCCTGAGACAAGGACATCAAGGCCTTTTCCGCCTGAAGCTCTAAATGAGGTTCCTCATAAAGCAACCCCAAGGCCAGAAAAAACGCATCCACATTGAGCAACGCAGGATCCCCTGGTGCCAATGCAAAAGCCCAGTCTTGAGGGTCGCCCCGGAGCAAGGAAATTACAATCCTGACCTGCTGTGCAGGGTCTCCAGCAGAGCGAGACTTCAGGGACAAAAACAATTTGCAATTATTTTTAAAATTTTGAAAGTGAGATCTATTCCCCGAGAAGAATTCAGGCAAAGGAATTCTAGGCTCAGACATAGGTGCATGAACAACAAAATCTTGCAAATTTTGTACCTTTGTGGCGAGATTATTCAAACCTGTAGCTACACTCTGAAGATCCATTTGAAACAGGTGAACACAGAGCCATTCAAGGATTAGAAGGAGAGAAAGAGAGGAAGGCTGCAGTATAGGCAGACTAGCAAGTGATTCAATTAAGAGCACACTCAGAACTAGAGGGGAAAAAAAAAAAAAAAAATTGTAGCAGACTTCTTTTTTCTCTCCTTTCTCAGCCAGTAATTTAACCCTTTTTTAGGCCGGTCAAACTGTCATGATTCTCAATGGCGAGAGAACATAGCCCAGCATATATGAGAACTAGCTCTTGGAAGATGGAAACTATACTGACCATGAACTAAACCTGCCGCACAACTAGAAGTGGCCGGGTAGCATGCCTACGTTTTTTAACCCTAGATGCCCAGCGCCAGCCGGAGAACTACCTAATCCTAGCAGAGGAAAAGACAGTCCTGGCTCACCTCTAGAGAAATTTTCCCAAAAGGCAGACAGAGGCCCCCACATATATTGGCGGTGATTTTAGATGAAATGACAAACGTAGTATGAAAATAGGTTTAGCAAAATCGAGGTCCGCTTTCTAGATAGCAGGAAGACAGAAAGGACACTTTCATGGTCAGCAGAAAACCCTATCAAAACACCATCCAGAAATTCCTTTAAGACTCTAGCATTAACTCATAACACCAGAGTGGCAATTTCCGATCACAAGAGCTTTCCAGACACAGTAACGAAACAGCAGCTGTGAACAGGAACAAAATGCAAAAACACACAAGGACAAAGTCCAACTAAGCTGGGAGTTGTCTAGTAGCAGGAACAAGCACAGAAGGCTTCTGATTACATTGTTGACCGGCAAGAAACTGACAGAGGAGCAAGGTTATATAGCGACTCCCACATCCTGATAGGAGCAGGTGAACAGAGGGGATGATGCACACAAGTTCAATTCCACAAGTGGCCACCGGGGGAGCCCAGAATCCAATTTCACAACACATTGTCTCTTGTCAGTGTGTCACTGGAGGCCTATAGACAGGGTGGATTGATTTAAATCACGCCGATTTAAATCACGATTTAAATCAAAAGATTTTTTTCTATTTAAATCGGATCGATTTAAATCATGATTTTAATCATGATTTAAATCACTGATTTAAATCAAAAGGGTTTTTTTAATATAAATCACGATTAAAATGAGAAGTGAGAGCAGTGCGCATGTGCGCCCATAGTTACACGGACGAAACTAGGGGCAACGATCTAACGCCAGGGTGAGGGGGGGACCCCAAAGTAAGTAAAAATCTTTTTTGTTTTACTATATGGCAATAGGTAGGTGTTTAAAAGCAGCATGTCTTAATTGTATAAACTATTAATAGCCTCCACATTTTGTTCATACTGCCCCTTTAATTCCACACTTCTAGCTTGGTTTCACTTTTGGTTTAGTTTCTTTTTCCATTCAGTTGACATGCCCAAACTTGTTGGATAGTCAGCATCCTACAGAAACCTCTGGAAGAGCATGGCATTGTGAATGTTACACATATACAGCCTTTATTCTACTGAGTTTCTACTCAGCTTTATCTCATGATGGAAGAACCTTTGGATGGTAAAATATTTTCCTCAAAAAGCAGTTTATTGAAAAAAATCCGATTTAAATCAAAAAAATCCGATTTAAATCAAAAAAATCCGATTTTTTTGATTTTTTTAAAAAAACATTGATTTTTATCCACCCTGCCTATAGAGCAGTGACATCACCCAATGTCACTGTTCTATAGGGGAGATCGTCGTGGGACACTAGTTATTAAGTGGACTGCGTTGGACAGGAAGTATACGATTGGTTTATTATTTTTAATTTTTGCAGGCGATTGAGTATGGCAAGTATGGTGAAATTAAGAATATTAAATTACTTTTTTCTGGCTGTCTTTTTTTTTTTTTTTTTTTTTTAACTCTTTCACTACAATAGGATTTAATAATGGATAGGTGTTTTATTGACGCCTCTCCATTACTAACCGGGCTTAATGTCACCTTACAATACAAAGGTGACATTAACTCCTTATTACCCCACATCCAACCGCCACACGGGAGTGGGAAGAGAGAGGCTAAGTGCTTGAATTGGCGCATCTTACAGATGCGCCATTTCTGGGGTGGCTGGGAGCTGGTATTTGTAGCCGGGGGGGGCAATATCCATGGCCCCTCTCTAGGCTATGAATATCAGCCCGCAGCTGTCTGCGTAGCCTTTCTGGCTATAAAATATAGGGGGACCCAACGTTGTTTTTTTTGGGGGGGGGAATCCCCCTTTTTTAATAGCCGGTAAAGGCTACACAGACAGCTGCGGGCTGATTCATAGCCTGGGAAGGGACCATGGGAATTACCCCATTCCCAGGCTACAAATATAATGCCCCCAGCAGTCGGCTTTCCCCCTCTGGGGCAGAAAACTGCGCGGGAGCCCACGCCATTTTTTTCCCGTTTTTTCAAAAATAAAACATTGTTCATTAACCACTTCCCGCCGTGGCCCTTTTTCGCTTTTGTGTTTTCGTTTTTTGCTCCCCTCCTTTCCAGAGCCATAACTTTTTTATTTTTCTGTCAATATGGTCATATGAGGGCTTATTTTTTGCGGGACGAGTTGAACGACACAATTGGTTTTACCATGTCTTGTACTAGAAAACGGGAAAAAAATTCCAAGTGTGGTGAAATTGCAAAAAAAGTGCAATCCCACACTTGTTTTTTGTTTGGCTTTTTTCTAGCTGCTCTAAATGCTAAAACTGACCTGCTATTATGATTCTCCAGGTCAATACGAGTTCATAGACACCAAACATGTCTAGGTTATTTTTTATCTAAGTGGTGAAAAAAAAATCAAAACTTTGCTAAAAAAAAAACAAAAACATTTTCCGATACCCGTAGCGTCTCCATTTTTTGTGATCTGGGGTCGGGTGAGGGCTTATTTTTTGTGTGCCGAGCTGACGTTTTTAATGATACCAGTTTTGTGCAGATGCGTTCTTATGATCGCCCGTTATTGCATTTTAATGCAATGTTGCGGCGACCAAAAAAATGTAATTCGGGAGTTACGAATTTTTTTCTCTCTACGCTGTTTAGCAATCAGGGTAATGCCTTTTTTAATTGATAGATCGGGCGATTCTGAATGCGGCAATACCAAATATGTGTAGGTTTATTTAGGATGGGGCGAAAGGGGGGTGATTTAAACCTTTATTTTTTTATTATTTTTTTTCACATTTTTAAAAACATTTTTTTTTTAACTTGTGCCATGCTTCAATAGCCTCCATGGGAGGCTAGAAGTTGGCACCACTCGATCAGCCCAGCTACATAGCAGCGGTCATCAGATTGCTGCTATGTAGCTGAAATGCAGGCTTGCTATGAGCGCTGACCACAGGGGGGCGCTCACAGCTGGCCGGCATCAGGAACCAGAGAGGTCTCAAGGAGCTCTATGGTTACTGTCCTGACACCTCGCCGACCCCCGATCATGTGACGGGGGTTGGCAATGCGCTCATTTCTGTCTGCGCGGCCGGAAGCGGTAGTTAAATGCCGCTGTCAGCGTTTGATAACGGCATTTAACAGGTTAATAGCGGCGGGTGAATCGCGATTTCACCCGCCGCTATTGCGCGCACATGTCAGCTGTACAAAACAGCTGACATGTCGCGACTTTGATGTGGGCTCAGCGCCGGAGCCCACATCAAAGGGGGAGACACGACATGCGCAGTACTAGTACAGCGCATGTCATGAAGGGGTTAATAAACATCGGCCTTGCTATTATATATTTATGGATATATCTAGATCTATCTCTCTCATTGCTTCTGTCTACCTGTGTGTAATGGAGTGTGGGTTGGACAAATGTAAAAGAGGAGGTTGGACAAGAAATGACATCACAAATCCTTTTTTTTGTTCAATAAGATCTTTATAAAGCTTTCAAAAACGCATACAAATCTGCATAAAAAAGCATCAAAACCGCATAAAAAACGCACCTGCGTTTTCTGCCAAGAGGTGCGGATTCAGTGCGGAAAAATCCGCAGGCAAATCAGCAACGTTTGCACATAGCCTCATAATACATCTGCAGCCAAATTCTGCACCAAAATCAGCAAGGAAATTTGCAAGTAACATGCATATTTAGGTTCTGCAGGAACTTGTAACATTCTGTGCTTGCATACCCTTAACCCCTTCCTGACATAGGATGTATCAGTACATTTGATAACAGGTAACAGACAGTTGCTAACAGAAGCAACTACCTGCCTGTTCTATCCTGCGCTGGCTCAGAATGGTTACTCACCGCTCCTGAAGACGATTTAGATGCTCCATGTCAACAGAGCAGTTCTTCCTCTTCCGCTCTGTCGAAAGGGCATGACTGCTGATATCATGCTGATGGACTAACTGCGAGGAGCCGGCTGTCAATCAGCATGACATCAGCAGTCATGTCTTGTCAACAGAGCAGCCCGGAAGAGAAGCCACTGCTATGTCGATGTCACGTCAGCCAAAGCCGCTGAATTGGCACCAGGAGCGGTCTGTCCTGGCAGAGATTGGCGCCGGGACCAACAGGCAGGTAGGTAGTTCCCATAGCAAAAAAATATATACATAAGATATAGTTCTGGATAAGCATAGTCCATTTTTATTGATATAATTCTGGGCT
The DNA here is from genome assembly GCF_051348905.1 of Ranitomeya variabilis. Classification (NCBI taxonomy): domain Eukaryota; kingdom Metazoa; phylum Chordata; class Amphibia; order Anura; family Dendrobatidae; genus Ranitomeya; species Ranitomeya variabilis. The sequence continues at coordinate 649,833,589 of NC_135232.1, read as the reverse complement.
ATATGCAACATTTTGATCACTATTAATTGTTCTTTCTTGCTTTTTTCAGAGGTGTGGCAACCAAAAAACAGAAAGCCTGATTATGTGGAAATTTTTGTTTTGAATGACAATCTCTTTACCGTATTTATTACAAAAACAAAACTTATTTTTCTCTTATTTGCAATTGGGAAAAAGGCGCATGATTTAAACTATTTTTTATCTGTTGTCGTATTGCAGTTTATAGTAAGATTAAGCATCTCCATTGAAGCCCAGCCAAGAATTGACTTCATTCATAGGAGAACCAAGATGGCAGAGACTATCAGCAGCTAGTTCCAGGCACTGCCGTTAGGAGGCAGGTGAACATTGTATAACACACCCTGTATCTGTCCTGTATAGAGGCGTATCAGAGGGGAAAAAAAGCTTGAAAAGCCACCCGGGACTTCGCAATACTAGTTATGTCTCACCCTATAGTCCCACATAGACTTTCTCGTTTTGTTGAGCATTTCTGGTTTTAGAATAGTCATATAGAGAAACTCACACATCAGGGTACATCAGTGGACATTTCACCCAAAGGTCCAGCTGGACGTGAAACTCGCTACCTTGCGGGCGCAACGACAGGGTAACTTCTGGTGGCTGCTTGATCTGTACAAAAAAAAAAAAAACACATTATAAAGATGAGATAATGTCTAGTTATCTTTATTAAAGGCGTATTCTCAGGGTACTAAATTGCTTTAATTAGACATCGTGAAAATAAGCAAGTTTGCAATTGACTTGCTTTTTCTGTCTGCTGTCATTCTCCCGCAATGAGAGCTTTTTTCTTCATAGTGTACAGCTGGTTTCCATAGAGCTTGGCCACCAATGTCTGCCCAGACCCTGCCTGAGTGCTCAGTAGTTACATTCCAGAAGAGGGGTTAACTCTTAACATCCCAGTCAGCTCTCTTCAATTCACTTATCTTTATACAGTAGTTAAGGAGGGGGAGGAATGTGAGCAGCTTTCAGATCCTGAGAAGCTCCTGTTATAAATCATTCAAAAGTCACAAGCCCAGCAGCTTGCAACCATATTTCCTAATTGCATGGGTCTCTATACTCAGCAGTCTGAAGCCATGTGCTTGTTCTAATGCCCCGTTATCTATATCAGTATATACGGTGATAAGTGTATGAGTCACCCCCAGGGCAGTTGGGTACTCGGTACCGGGTCCGGTCGCAAGGGGGGATGTCACGGTGGCTGCGACCCGGTCCGTGGTCCTGGGCCTCAACGTTAAAGGGGTTAATGTTCAGAGTTTTTCGTGACGCCACCTGTGGAGTTCGGTCAGTAGTAGGACCGACGCTGCTTTGAAGGGGTCCCCTGGGGAATGTTGTGGCAGCACAGATGTTACACTTCCCACAGGTGAAGCGGGTGCCCAGGGATCCTATGGTGTAGGGCGTGGATGGTATAACAAGTAAATAAATGGAGGAGACAAGTTGTAAGTCTTTAACTGGTTTACTGCAGGTTGCTGGCCACAGTCCAGTGTACCAGGCACGGAGGATGGTGGTCCAGCCGGCTCAGGGGCAAGGGAGAGTTCTCCTGTACCAGTAAAGGTCAATGAGCCTTTCCCACTAGCGCCTTTCAAGGTGAGGTCCTTGCTGACTGAAGCTTCCTACAGGGTTCTCCAGTTTCCCTCTGTCCTGGGACAGGTACCTGCACGACGGGCAGCTTGAGCCTTTTTATAGGGACTATAACATGCCCCGGGCTCCTCAGGTGCTGCTGCGTCAACGTGTAGTGTCGTGCCCTCCGGTTCTCCTCTGTGTCCTAGAGTCCCACAAAAGCCTTGGGCTCCCGGTTCCCGGCTACTGCACTTCAGCTCTGAGGGTGCCCTGCCACAGTACCCCTCTGAGCTCTGTTCCTCTCCTGTGCTCCTTCCCTTCCGGCTACTCCACATACAACAACCCTTCAGGTTCTCTCACTCCTTCCAGAGGCTGTAGCTCGCTGGTGGCTGGCAGGCCTCTCTGTCTGCTCTCAGTTCCACACTTCCTTCTCCTTCAGTATCTCTCAACAACTCCCTAGCTCCTCCTCCAGGTCAGGATACATAAAACCTCGGGAAGCTCCCCTGAATCCAGGTCCTGAGCTCCCACTCCTGGCCTTAATTCAGAATATGTTGCATGTGTGTGTCTTACCTGGTGAAGAGAACTCTTTTGCCTCTGAGCATGACATTACCTTCCCCGAAGGAAAAGCAACATCATTGCAGCAACCGGTAATCTGGGGTGCTGCATGTACACTCCAGAAAGACCACTGATAGCAGAATGTGTTACAGCAGAACTTCGTACTCAGCTTTATACTTCACAACAGCTCTGCTACTGATCAGAATCGTCACTCGAGGAGGAGATCCAACCCTGCCAGAAACCAGCAAGAAAGGAGACTACATGGCTCTGAGCTGCAAGAGACAACTTATAAATGCAGTAGAATCTCCCCCCTTGTGTACACTAATTTTATTATGTGTTTTGGTTCCTTTTTACATCTACCTCTGAAAGGTGAAATTGGAAAGAGAAAAATGAATAATCTCAGGCTGTTGTTCTCGATATACAATTCATTTGCACTGCTTTGTTAATTTGGCACAATTTACTCAGATTTCATCTACCGGTACTTGGAATTCCAGGCCTCCGACCACTAACTTCATGACAGTCTGTCAGCACACAATGACTATTCAAACCAAGCACACTGCACCCTTTGCATAGGCAAACATTTCAGAGTGCCTTCCCACCTATTTTCTCCCTCATTTGGCTGTCAAGCAAGGAATAGGGGACAGAGATAGATGGGAGAAGTAGATTGCAAAATGCATTGAGGCCTGTGCTTTGATTGAACAGTCGTTTTGTGTTACATATTCATTATTAATCATAAGGTCGGGTTGCATTGCATTTTTGTTGCATTATAGGAACAGAAAGATAAAAATTATGCAGAAATAAAATGTGTTACATGACTGATACTGTGTCCGACAGACCCCATTGACTATTTTGGTGTCAGACATTTTAGCTGATACAAAATACATACATTAAGTTTTTTTCCTGTAAAAATTTTGGAAATCTAGAAGGTGCCTAATAACACAACCTGTAACACACATGGAAATCCAGTCAAAGAAAATGCGGTACAATTTTAACAAAGATATAAGGAAAAAAAAAAATACAGATGTGAGTTAACAAGGCTGACATGGTAGCATGCGGATCACGGTGAAAATGTAAACCCAACAGCAATCACTTACTACTTCTGATTATTTGCCATCTTCGGATTTTATTTAATTATCCATAGTATATCAATGGAGTTGTGGTAGTACCGTACTACATCACTGGGTAACCACAAGCTACAATCATATGAAAGTTGCCACTCTGGGACAGGTCACATCCACAATCCGTGGACATGATGGAGTCCACATGTAGTTACGAGCTCTTGTCTGCATCATGAACAAGTGCAGGAGCTCGCCGACATCGAAAAACCAAAGGACAAATGCATGATGAAAAGGTTTCACATTGTAAAAAAAATAAATAAATTAAAAAAAGGGACAAATATTAAAAACCCTGTTTTTAAACAAATTAATCACTAACCAACAAACCATGAGACACGAAAGGCTTTTGTTTTGCATCAGTGTGTCATGGATCCCCATTGACTTGTATGGCCGATTAATCCGCAACCACAGATCGGAATAGGATCAACTCAAAAGGCCTCATTCAGATGTCCAATTTTTGTGTATGAGTGCAATCTGTGGTTTTCACAGCTAGCACTCATTCTTGAGATAGTCTATGGGGGAATTCAAATGTCTGTGATTTTTTTTTGTGGACAGAGTGGGAAATCGCAGAGACATGACCTATTTGGAGCCAAGAGTCAGATCAAAATTGGTCATGCAAGTCTATGGGTCTGTGAAAAAATTGGACCGCTACTGGATGACATCCGACTGCCGTCTGATTTTCAAGGACTGACACAAAGGAGAAGGTGTAGTAACTTTTTTTTTCTGAACTTGCGAGAAAGTCCGAACACAGCCTCGAACACGAGAAAAATCGGAGGCCCGAGTGAGGCCTAAGTCTCAAGGATCTCACCCTTGGATCTTCAATTTTTGGTATGTGTGAATAGATCCATTAAACTCAATGGGTCCATGAGTCGTCTTCAGAAAAAAAAATATCGCAAGAGAAAAAAATTTTTACATGGATGTGTAAATAGTCTAATGTGTGCAGTCCATTATGCAGATGGTCAGCACAAACACATTCATGCAGCTTTAAGGGTATGTGTCCACGGGCCGTATTACATCTGGAATAGCTGCGGATTGAACGCTGCATGGAGCCGTAGCATTCAATCCGCCGCGTCCAGATTTATGAAATCCCGTCTCCACTATGCGTGCTAACACGCACCCGGCGGCCCTGCGATTCCGGACATGTGGCGTGTCTTTTTAGAACGCAGCATGTCCGTTTACCTTGCTGCGCCGCTGCAAGGTAAAACACAGGGCCCTATGTGTGGGGTGCGATGATTCCAGATGTGTGCAATGAACACATCCGGCATCATCGCGTCTCCAGAAGGGGGCGGGGCTTAGGGCAGAGCGAGTTTTCCACTCCGTCCAAAGCGCCAGCCATCCTGAACGTGGACACGTACCCTAAGGGTATGTTTCCACGTTCAGGAAACGCTGCGTTTTTGACGCTGCGTTTTTCCGCAGCGTCAAAAACGCAGCGTCCAGATGTTACAGCATAGTGAAGGGGATTTCATGAAATCCCGACTCCACTATGCGTTAAAAAACGCATGCGTTTTTGCCGCGAAAACGCACATGCGGTGCGTTTTTTCAAAACGCAGCATGTTGCTACAATGAGCAAAACACGCAGGCACACCGCAGGTGACCTGCCAGTGACCTCAGGTGCAGTTTTGGTCAGTATTTTACCTGCATAAAATCCTGACCAAAGCCTGAAGCAATCCTGAACGTGGACACATACCCTAAAGGTGTTATCCACTACTCAGACAACACCTGTAAGGCTGCGTGTCCACGCTCAGGATGGCCGGCGGTATCGCCGCAGCGGCGAAGCCCCGCCCCCTTCCTGGGACGCGATGGTGCCGGATGTGTACAGTACACATCCGGGATCATCGCACCCCTCGCCATAGGGCCCTGTGATATGCCTTGCGGGGACGCTGCGTCCCCGCAAGGTGTACGGACATGCTGCGATCTGAAAAGACGCGCAGCATGTCCGGAGTCGCAGGGCCGCCGCGTGCGGGTTTCCACGCATAGTGGACACGGGATTTCAACAAATCCCCTCCACTATGCTGGAACATCTGGACGCTGCGTGTTTGACGCTGCAGCGTCAATCACGCAGCGTTTACTTACTGTGGACACTCACCCTAAGGCTATGTGCACAATGTGGATTTAGTGCGGATCCGCAGCGGATTTTTCCACGCAGAAACGCTGCAGATCCGCACTGTGATTTACAGTACAATGTAAATCAATGTGGAAAAAAAGCTGTGCAGATGGTGCGGAAAAATCTGCACGGAAATGCTGTGGATTTAAAAGAAGGAGCATGTCACTTCTTTTGTGCGGATCTGCAGCGTTTCTGCACCCTTCCATAATAGAAATCCGCAGTGGTAAAAACCGCAGAAAATCCGCACAAAAAACGCACAAAATCCGCATAAGATCCACGGCAAATCGGCACCTGCGGTTTCTGCCAGGAGATGCGGATTTTGTGCAGAAAATTCTGCACCCCATTCCGCAATGTGTGCACATAGCCTAATTACTATATTCCACCATGTAAAATAAAAATATATAAAAACCGCCTACACACACCTCCGGTGCTGGCACCACTCCAGCGATGTGGCCGCCAGGTCTCTTGAGGATCACGTGATGTTATGTCACGTGAACTCTGCGGCCAATTCGCTCTCACTTCTTTGGATGAAACCGAATTCCGGAAGAAGTCACAACAGCTGCTGCTCTCTCACTTCCTCCGCATGTCAGCTGTGTCTGAAAGAAGTGAGTGTGAAACGGCTGCAGGGTTCACATGACATAATGTCACATGAGCCTCGGTGGCAAAATCATCGGGAACGAGTACAGGCTGTTTTTATTTCACACCGCGGAGTATAACCGTTGAGAAGGGGTTGTACGAGTAATGGATTGTCCCCACTTTTATGCCATTACAAAACGAAGCAGCAGATGGGAAGACTGAGCGGCGCTCCATTCATTCTCTACGGGGCTGACTTAAAAATGTGAGCACAGGGCTCAGCGGCAGCCCCCATAAGGAACAAAGAGAGGGGTTGAGGAGCATGCGAACTGCTGCTCCAATCTACTGGGCATTAAAGTGCCCAATTCTGTTGCTTGGGGCGAGTCACAGCGGTCGGGGGCCAGTCACGGCGGTAGGCAGACAGTACCGAACAATTTGTTTCACCAGACTAGGCTTTCCTGAGACTCGCTTCCCGTTGACTTCTATGTTAGTCGCACACAGACGTGGCCATAATTTTTTTTTCTAAACAGCAAAATCACACCTCAAACAGCTGGCCGAGAGCAAGTCACACGGATGTTTTAGGTGGCGCAATACATGCAGTCCTGATGGTGACGGTCTCTATCTGTAGGAAACAGACATGAAAATGAGGCCCAGCACGAATTTGTGAGGGGAAACATACAGTCCCTGCCATAGTGAATGTGCGCCACAATGTTTCCCTCCACTGTCCTGCACCTCAGCACTATGGGGGCTCCTAGACCCCAGATACATTCATGCAGTGTCCACACTTCTCCTGCGCAGACAAAACAACTTGTGACACAAAAACCGGTCCACAAATTTGGAAATATTTTCCTCAGATTTTCCAAGTGAAGCGAGCCCTCGGTATGTTACACCTGGCCCAGCATCTGCACCGGGTTTACAGGTGACCACACATAATTTTGCAAAAAGATATTGCTAAATTAGTGGACAGGAAAAGTGGCGAAGTTGTCCATTGCAACAATCAGAATGGTCCTTACATTTTCTAACACGCATGCGATACATGAGAGCTGCAATCTGATTGGTCGCGCCTTCACCCAGGGCTATATAGCTCCCGCAGCAGCGCTGGGAGCTGCCACATGTTCCCTTCCCACACCCCGGCCAGGTCCCACGCGTTACCTTCCAGGCAGAAGTTTTCCTGAGATCCGTGTAGTCCTCCCCGTAGATGGCCTCCAGGACCTGCAGCTCGTTCTCTTGCCGATGCGAGTGTGTTTCCGTGGGCTCTGCCTGCAGAGAGCGCCGCTTCTCTCCGTGCCCGGGCGGGCTCCCCGTAGAGGCGAGGTCAGCGGGAAGTCCAGCATTTCCCCTGCTGCCTGCCATGCTACACCGGGCACATCGCGTTCCTCATCCCACCGACAGCTCAGCACAGCGACCAGCCCCCTACTGCCCGCACACGGCACGGCACGGCCCACACGTTCACAAGTTTGTTTCCGCCATGTTTGTTTTGGGAAGGGTAACTTACAGTAGATGACTTATGAACCGCAGTAAATGAGCGAGGCCGGATCCGCCATGTTTGTACCTGGAAGACCAGGAACAGAGGTTCTATCATTCCCAGTAGTTACTGCCATCCACATACAGTAAACTACTGGCAACAAATACAAATTGCTGCTTAAAACACAATGTTCACACTTTGAAAACTTAACGGTGTTATTATTATAGCCCCAGTCATTCCATGGCGCTTTACATGTGAGTAGGGGTATACATAAGAACAAGTACAATAATCTTACACTATACAAGTCACAACTGGTACAGGAGGAGAGAGGACCCTGCCCACGAGGGCTCACACTCTACAAGTTGTCCAGTACTTTACATTTATGGATATTTATGGTCTATTCTTAGACTAGGGTCACACCAGCACATATTCTCTTACCCGGGAGAACCGATTATGCTAATCAGACTATGATCAGATGAAAGAGAAGATGGAGAAAAATATTTCTCCATCGTGTCAGTGCACGGAAATCGGACTGCACTCGGATGGCATCTGAGTGCAGCCCGATATTTTTCCACTGACTTGTATGGCCAAGTGCCATCCGAATATCAAACCGAACTCTGGCATGTAGAGATTTTTTCCCAAACTCAGTCTGGGAAAAAAAAAATCAGACACGTGCACAGCCCTATAGAGCAACATTGGTTTGTGTGCAATCCGATGTGATGTTGGATCGCATTCGCAATGAAAATACGGCCAAGTGCACGAGGCCTTCAGCTGGTCATCAATATCAGATTGGTAGGGGTAAGAATGATGTAGTAGATGTCACCTGCAGTACTATTTAACACCACAGATAGCACTGATCTCCGAGTACATATAATGTAGTAGATGTCACTTGCAGTCCTATGTAACGCCACAGTGACAACTATCAGTGCAGATAATGTACATGTCACCTGCAGTCTTATGTATCACCAGTGAAAATGATTAGTGCAGAAAATGTAGATGTCACCTGCAGTCCTATGTAACACCAGTAAAAATTCTAAATGCAGATAATGTAGTAGATATCACCTGCAGTCCTATGTAACATCAGTGACAATTATTAGAGCAGATAATGTAGTAGATGTTACTTGCAGTCCTATGTAATGCCACAGTGATAACAGTGCAGATAATGTCGATGTCACCTGCAGTCCTATGTAACACCAATTATAACTATTAGTGCAGATAATGTGGTAGATCTCACCTGCATTCCTATGTAATTCCACAGTGATAACAGTGTAGATAATGTAGATGCCACCTGCAGTCCTATGTAACATCAGTGACAATTACTAGAGCAGATAATATAGTAGTCACCTGCAGTCCTATGTAATGCCACAGTGACAATTATTAGTGCAGATAATGTAGAATGTCACCTGCAGTCGTATGTAATGCCAATGATAACTCTCTGAGTACATATAATGTAGCAGGTGCTACCTGCAGTCCTATGTAACACCACAGATAACACATTGATAACTCCGTACAGTAAAGCGCATGGAAAACTGCTGCAGATTCGCAGCGTCAAAAACGCTGCGGATCCGTGGCAAAATCCGCAACGTGTGAACATGTGGTAGGTGATACTTGCAGTCCCATGTCATAGGACTATAGGTAATAGACATTTATCAGTGTGTCATTACATAGGACTGCAGGGACCATTACTACTTTTGATCTTGGTCGCCTTTAGGGTATGTGCACACGTTGCACTGCAGTTTTCCTGCAAATCTGCAGCGTTTTTTTTCCGCACAGAAACGCTGCAGTTCTGCAAGTGATTTACAGTACAATGTAAATCAATGACAAAAAAAATGCTGTGCTAATGGTGCGTAAAATTCAGTGCAGAAAACGCAGCGGATTAAAAAAAGGACCATGTCACTTCTTTGTGCAGATCTGCTGCGTTTCCTCTCCTACTTAGGCTGCCGTCACACTATCAGTAGTTGGTCAGTATTTTACATCAGTATTTGTAAGCCAAAACCAGGAGTGGAACAATTAGAGGAAAAGTATAATAGAAACATATGCACCACTTCTGTATTTATCACCCACTCCTGGTTTTGGCTTACACATACTGATGGAAAATACTGACCAAATACTGATAGTGTGATGGCAGCCTTAGGCTTGGTTCACATTGCGTTAATGCAGCCCGTTCAACACATGCAGTAAACGGGCTGCTGTTAACACAAGTGCTGACTTGCCATCGCGCTAGCGCAGATAGAGCTAGCAGATGCTCTATCTGCTCTAGCAGTGACGTACCCGGACCGCTGCAGCCCACGTCTCAGGGTCCGTCACTCAATGACGGCACATCGCTAGCGATGCGCCCAAAATAGAGCTCAATGGCAGCGTTAACGGACTGCTAAAACGCAATCTGAACCTAGCCTAATAGAAATCTGCAGGGGGGAAAAAGGAAGAAATCTGCACAAAAATCTGCAACATGTGCACATACCAAAAAAAGGCGCAGATTCTGACCTGCTTTTTCTGCCAAGGAATGCAGAATCTGCACAGAAAATTCCACAGTCAAATCTGCAACGTGTGCACATAGCCTTAGGCTGGAACCACATGATAAATTTTGTGGTGAAAAACTTTGTGCATCCAGAACTCGATTTGTGCAGCTGCTACATCACAGCGTAATGCAAGGAAATGGGGTCACCCTGCGACACACAAGTTACAGTGACCCTACCAACGGTTTTGTGACTTTCCTGTTGCAGTCCCTCGTGCGACCTCATTCACTTGCGTTAAATCCTGCATCCCGTACTTGGGGATCAGGTCTCTGACAGCCTTGCTCCGGACGGGGCTGGTAGTTTCCCAGCATCACATGGCAGTACACAAGTACAAGGTTCACCAACGTTTTCACACTTTTAATGTACTTTTAGTAGAATTTTGTTGTGTAACCAACTCCTTCCCCTGGCAGCCAGGTTTGGGCTTCTATGACCGAGCTGTATTTTTCACTTCTGACCAGTCTACATATCCCGGTGATCCTGAGGTTGTTTTATTGTGATACATTGTACTTTATGTTATTGGTAAATAGAACTCAGTGTGTTTTCTGCTATTTTATGAGAATATCTAATATTACAAAAATTTTGAAAATGTAGCAATTTTCTAATTTTGCTTATATCATTAAACCAGATGGCCGCGCCACACAAAGGAATAATATCTTTCATATGTCGACTTTACATCAGCAAATATCTTACAAAATGTAGTTAAGATAAAATAAATTTTTCAATTTTATTTATTTTTTTCCAAGAAAATGCACAAATCCTATTTTTTATGAACCTATTCTGTTTGGAAGTGACTTTATAGGGACTATATATTGGGAAAAGCCCAGAAGCTATAGGAAATTAGGCTACGTTTCTACTGTGAGTATTTGATATTGCAGATTTTCTTGTGTTTCTTTTCATTGCACTTTTCAGTGTGTTTTCTCACATGTGCTTTTATCACGTTTCTTGCTCTTTTTCATACAAGATAAAGCTTCTTTGATTTTGATACTTTCTGGTATTTAGGTTTCAGAAAACTTTACTACACAGTCATGTGTGGATTACACAGTGGAAGCACTATAAACGCATATGCAATTTTAAGCTGCTGTCAGTTAGTGTGTTAACCCCGTTAGGTGCTACAAAGGTATTAAGGCAAATTGGAAAGAAACAATTGCAAAAAATGTTGCTTTAGTCCCATTTTCACATGGGGTAATAGAAAATTGACCTCACAATTTGTTACAGAATTTCTCCCCAAACCCCATGTGTTGTCGGAACCTACTGCTTGACCATCCGATAGAGTTCAGAATGTAGGGGCGCCATTATGCTTTGGAGCAAATGGTCTGTGGGTTCTATTCACAGAAGAGCCCCTGAGGTGTGAAAATAGCAGATGAAACTCAAACTTGATACCATTTTGGCATCATCCAGTTGGGAACGTTACAGACTATTGTAGCTAATTAGTGGCCACTGCTAGATGGCATGTGACCGCTGCAGCTGTATCATGTCGTGGGGCGACAGCAGTGGGTGAGGTACTCGTCTTCCACGCCTCGGCACACTACATGAAGATTGGGTTTTTGGCTGGGTTCGTTCATCTACAGGGGGTGCTACATCCTTACAGGCTGCATGATGCCAGTGACTTCGGCTGGCAAGGACCAGATGTTGAGAGGTTCAATAAAGGAGACCACCACTCAACAATAAAGTATTTTACTTAAAATTAACTTGGTGGAGATTATGTACACGAGATAGCGGGTGCATAACTTCACGAACATTTCCTTGACATGGAGCATTTTCACACATGGTCTTCTCTCCCTCTTATAGGCTAACTTGCTTCAGTTTCCAAGTTCCTCTGCCTTCCTCACAACCCAGCACAGTACTACAGTCCAGTAAGTGAGAGTCCTGTCCTCAAATCCTTTTCCCCTTAGGGGAGCTAGTTTGCCACTATGGCCGTTATTTATCTGCTTACTGACGCCTAGGAACTCCTGCCCCACCCGGGGCACTCTCACTTCATTTCACATTCCCTGCTCCATCTTGGCCCATTACCTCTCTGGCTTGTGATAGGGAATTTAGATTGTGAGCCCCATCGGGGACAGCGATGATAATGTGTGCAAACTGTAAAGCGCTGTGGAATATGATAGCGCTATATAAAATAAAGATTATTATTATTTAAGCCAGTTTCCCACATCCATGAAGTGAGGATTTTGCATTAATAGTGTCAGCCTCCAGGTGGCAGCAGACTATCCCCCAGTTACTGTGTCCCCCAGTGAGGCTATGTGCACACGTTGCGGATTCGTGTGTGTTTTACCTGCGGATTTCGTGCAGATTTCACCTGCGTTTTTACACCTGCGGATTCCGATTAAGGAATAGGTGTAAAACGCTGCGTAATCCGCACAAAGAATTGACATGCTGCACGGTATTTTCCGCAGCATGTGCACAGCGGATTTTGTTTTCCTTAGGTTTACATGGTACTGTAAACCGCATGGAAAACAGCTGCAGATCCGCAGCGTCAAATCCGCTGTGGATCCGCAGCCAAATCCGCAACATGTGCACATAAACTAAGACGAACGAGAAACACGGACCGTGCCCGGATTGGAATAACCGGACTGAACTCCGGTTCTCCTGGCCTGAGCTAAATGCCTTAGGGCTCGTGCACACGACCTTAAAAACTAGACAAGTGCTATCTGTCGTTTTTACAGATAGCACTGGTACCCATGTTTTTCTATGGGCCATGCACATGTCCGATTTTTTTCCTCCTGCTGAGTTAGTCCGAGGAGGAAAAAAAAATCACAACATGCATGTGATTCACAGATGCATAAGCAGGCATTACAACAGAAGAAGCAAGGTGAAGCGCGCGTCGAGGTGACAGGTGCTGCGGCTGGCACTGTGAGTAGTTTCATAAGACATTTATACTTGACGCTTTGTGTTCCTATTGTTGGAATTTTCTTGTCCTATTGCACCTTAGCCCTTATACAAATAGTTGCTTGTCGACTTGAGGACACTCGGTACTATTGTACTTCATTATAGTAATCATTGTCTCTTATATTTTGTGGGCTATGTGCAGTAATTTATTAGTTATGATATTGACACATTTAGCTTAATGTGTTCCTATACCTATTATGATCTGATGTAGATTTGGACATTAACAGCTTATCATCACATTGACTTATATTGTTATGATTCAATATTAGGAGCCTTATTAAAAACTACTTACTATAATTCTTTCTACAATTTGTATGGAATTATTTAATCCACTATATAAAAATGTAGTTACATATATGTAATAGATTATAGCTACTGGAGTATTAGTATTGGCATATTAATAGTGGGTTTGGAATTGATAACTTATACATTTGTGATACTGTCAGCCTTAGCATATATGGAGGCAATTTCTGTTATTCTAGTACCATGAATTATTTTTTTATTTTTTTTTTACAATATTCAATGAAGATTGATAATTTTAACCTTATGGATCTCTTCCTTTTTTGAGATGTTTCTTCACCTCCTTAAAAAGTATATGTATTAAATTGGGAAGTGCCATATACGCATATGAATTGGGCACGTATGTTGTTAAAGTATCTTAGCATCTGCCTTTTTTATTCTTGTATTGTCAAAGGAGGGTGGGCCGGAGTGGTCTTCCAGCCACGAAAGCAAAATTTGGCTTTTCATTTAAAAAAATATAAAAAATAAAAAAAAACATCACATACACAGTTCACAATCTTTCATCTTCTTTATTTGTGATTTGTATTTTTAATAAACAAACTAAAAAATGTGGAAAAACAACTTTTTTTTTTACCCATCTGAACACGTAAAGCCTTTGGACTTTGACATCATTAGCACCACTTTGAGGTCAGTAGTAGAAACGAGATAAAAGTACTGCAAATGTATATTATAAGCTGCAGGATGTCTGCTGTATAGGCACATGTACAAGCAACAACTAATGAATTATCTACACCGCATGTGGGGATTCCTATGGCTGGGACTCAAGTAATATAGTCGGGAACAGATGAAAGCATTGGATGAATAAAGTATTGTCTTCCATACTTTGCTCTTGTTTCACTGGACTAAACAGGACCTGTCAGGCAGGAGCAGACACAGACAGAAGAGGGTCCCTGTGTGAGAACAGTATATGGGCTCTTTGTAGTCCAATAGTTTGTGATGGTGCAAAATTCCATTTATTTTGGAAGTGGAGGTGGGCCCCTGTGCACCAATAGTATGTCCGCCACTGCAGTCAGGCTTTCCTGACTTTTTTGTTATAATAAATATGTATTCCTTATGACAAAATAATTATGGAGCTTTTTGGTTGTCCAGACTTGGGGTTCAAATCTGCAGTCATTATGTGAGTGCAGACTTGTTAATACTCACAGCAAGCAGTGTGCACGCTGTCAGGATTCTCTGGTGCTGGGGTGTGTGACCACAAGTATTTGATTTGCATACATGATGTCACATGCAGACTAGACGTGTGCGACCTTGCTCAATGAAAGTGAATTGAGTGAGGCCGGACACGTCTAGTCGGAATGTGGCCAGAAATATGCAAATTCCAGAGACGACAGCGGAGATTCCAGAGATCGTGCATTGTTTGCACTGCAACGATTCTCAAGTCTATGCAGTCACATAGAGTGACTGCAGACCTGATCCCCAAGTCTGGACAAACCCTTTAAGATTTTTTCTGTTGTGCTTTTTCTCTGTTATTCCTCCTGGAAATGTATGAATATCAAAGACGCATGGACACTAAACATTCAGAAAGTCTAATCACCCCCGACAGGATCACTCCTTATAAAAACACAACCTATGTAACAAGGAGCATAAGGCCCAATTGTCAAGGTTTTCATCCACTTCCAGGAGGCATAATGTGAAATCTAAGAATAGGTCCTCCAGAATTATTATATGCTGGGCAATCATTGCCTCATCGTACAGCTGACAGGTCCTCTTTATAGGGAGTCTGTCACCCCCAGAATGCTAGCTAAACCACTCATACAGGTATGTAGGGGACTTAGCCACTATAAAAGTCATACGGAGGTGACAGATTCCCTTGAAGCAAATTCAGCTTTTTTTTATCTGTCATTTTTATCTTTTATCTCTGGCATAGTATGCGATTCTGTCAGTTTGCTGTAATTAGTACAGGCATATACAATCAAAACTACAAAAGACAGACCATGTTTCTAGATGTGTACAGAGAAAGCTGCAGATGATGTTGTACAGCCCGATCATGACACAGAGTTCAGGTCAGGCCGGTTTCACACGTCAGTGGCTCCGGTACGTGAGGTGACAGTTTCCTCCCGTACCGGAGACACTGACACACGTAGACCCATAAAAATCAATGCATCTGTGCAGATGTCATTGATTTTGTGCGGACCGTGTGCGGACCGTGTCTCCGTGTGCCAAACACGGAGACATGTCAGTGTTCGTGGGAGCGCACGGATTACACGGACCCAATAGAGTCAATGGGTCCGTGTAAAACACGCACCTCACACGGACATTCTCCGTCTGGGGTCCGTGTGGCGTGCCGGAGACAGCGCTACAGTAAGCGCTGTCCCCCCCACATGGTGCTGAAGCCGCCATTCATATCTTCCCTGTAGCACCGTTTGCTACAGAGAAAATATGAATGATAGTGTTTAAACTAAAGATCCATGTGTCCGCCGCCCCCCCACCCCCTGTGCGCCCCCCCCCGCTGGTCAGAAAATACTTATCCGGGTCCCCCGTCGGCTGTCGCTCCTTCCTGGTCTGGCCGCGCCTCCTACTGTATGCGGCCGATTACACTCATGAATATGTGGCTCCACCTCCAATAGGGGCGGAGCCGCCTATTCATGAGTGTAAATGAGCGGCCCCACGTGACCGCATACAGTAAGCCGCGGCCAGACCAGGAAGGAGCGACTGCCGACGGGGGATCCGGGTGAGTATTTTCTGACCAGCGGGGGGGGCGCACAGGGGGTGGGGGGGCGGCGGACACATGGATCTTTATTTTAAACACTATTCTTCATATTTTCCCTGCAGCAAACGTTGCTGCAGGGATGATATGAATCGCAGCTTCAGCACCATGCAGAGTGGGTACCACACGCTCCGTGTGGTACCCACTCGCCATACGGGCGGCACACGTGTGCCGCAGGTATGGCCTCCGTGAGTTCCCAGGCACACGGACACGGATAACTCCGGTACCGATTTATTCCGGTACCGGAATTATCTGGACGTGTGGGACAGCCCTCAAGCAGATCAGTCTACAACTAGATCAGGAAAAGCCTCATTATAAGTAATGAGTGAGCGTGCCCGGATAAGGTGTTATCCGAGTGACTTCGGCGTGCTCGAAAAATATGTTTGCGTCCCCACGGCTGCATGTCTCACGTCTGTTAGGCAACAGCAACACATGGAGGGACAGCCTAACAAACAGGGATTCCCCACATGTGTTGCGGCTGTCTAAAGGCCATGAGACATGCAGCTGCGGTGAATCGGACATATTATTCGAGCACGCTGAAGTCACTCTGTTAGCACCCGAGCATGCTCAGATAACGCCTTGTCCGAGCACATTCGCATATCACTAGTCATTAACACACACCCAAAGGGTTTGCCGCGCATTAATACTATTTTTTCCTTCCGTATTGCAAGTTATTATTAGGTTTCCTGAAATTTTAGTAGGTATAAAGATAAAATAATTAACAGACTTCTGCATTATTTGCCGAGTTGGTTTGTAGGAGCTAAGACCATATGGATCTGGCATAGATAAGAGGGGTTGGATGGTCAGAACGTATTCATAACCTATGCTCGAGATGGGTCATCAGACCGTGGGGGTCCGACCGATTAGTTATTACAAGTTCGGAGGATGGGTGTAAACACTGAACTACGGTCCGGTCTGAATGGTGTCATCGCTGTGTTGTTTGCGCCTCCTGTTTTCCAAATCACCATCCTCCGGCTTTGATTGATGTCCTGCGTCATCCACATAGCGTGTCCAAATTTTACACCTGTGCACTAACATCGCAGGTCCCGAAAATCATAGAAAACAAACTGCGAAAGCAGCCAGGAACATATGGTTTCCTAGGTTTATAATAGAAATGTATCTGTAAAATTCGGAGGTCACATGGATGTTCTGTTTGGGATCTGTTATTTTTATTTTTTTAAAGCACCCTTAGACTTGAATGGAGCAGCCTCATCTGATATATGTAAGTAGTGCTCGCTGCCATATTCGTCTCACGGACAGTCGGGCAGAGAAGAAAATCGTTCATCTGGACCATCCTTATTTAATAACATGGGTCAGTGCGCTGTCCGTGCGTTATCCGATCAAAAAGCGGACAGCCCACATGCAATCTATAGGCTTGTCTGCATGAGCCCTAATGGGTAATTCCCATATTAATAATGGATGTCAAACTGCTAGGATTGGCCTTCCTTAGGCTGGGGGCTACACTATGTCGCTGCTACAGCATAGTGCAATGAGTGGGGTCACATTGTGACCCACATGGTACCGTGACAAGCCTATGGTTAAAAGTTGGAATTGTTTGGAGTTTTTGCGATTTGTTGCTCGCAGTATCTTATGGGAGAAAACCTGATGAAACAACTCTTTATACATAAAAGACCCCATTAACTGTGATTCATGAAGACAGAGATATTAAGGTTTACATTCAGCCACACTTTAGAGATAAACCTGGTGCACATGTCCTATTTGGGCATACATACATAATAAAGGGGGTCAACTCGGGACTCCTTTTATGAGTAGCCATACTTTTATTGGGAATCTGTAAGTAGGTTTTTGTTATGTAATCTGAGAGCAGCACGATGTAGGGGCAGAGGCACCGATTCCAGCGATGTGTCACTTACTGAGCTGCTTGCTGTCATTTTGATACAATCACAGTTTTTTCTGCTGCAGAACTAGCAGTTCTTAGAAGGCGGAGCTCTGCATAACCCCACCTTCACAACGATTGGCTGCTTTCTCTGTTCACTGTGCATTGACCAAAAACAGCCAATCAGTGGTGGGGGTGCAGTTGGACTAGGAAGCACAAGACACCTAGTCCAGTAGTGATAATCTGCTGCTGATAAAACACTGATTTTATTAAAACAACAACACACAGTCCAGCAAATGACACATTGCTGGAATCAGGGTCTTTATATCATGCTGCTCCTAGATTACATACCAAAAACCTGCTGATATTTTTCCTTTAAAATTATTATTATTTTTTTTTAGTACAACGCCTGTTTTGTATTAGGCTTTGACTTATATATTTAGGGGTAACTAAAAAATCCCCATGTCACGCCACTATCATATGCGTTTGCAGAGGGCCATTGGAATATGGCTACTATTGCAATGACCTCCTGAGTCACTGGTGAAGAAAGTGGCAGAGAATTTCCACAGATGGATTATTAGGAAGATCTCATCCAATACAGGCTGCTACACATAAGGAAATGATGCCGGACGCTCAAGGATAACTGCATTTTACGATGCGAAGCCAGACATCCAAGGCCTGAAGGCTGTTTTCTGCAGGGCACAGCACAACCCCTTACTAACGACCAGGGTGGATAAAAATCAATGTTTTTTTAAAAAAATCAAAAAAATCGGATTTTTTTGATTTAAATCGGATTTTTTTGATTTAAATCGGATTTTTTTCAATAAACTGCTTTTTGAGGAAAATATTTTACCATCCAAAGGTTCTTCCATCATGAGATAAAGCTGAGTTGTTTAACTCAGTAGAATAAAGGCTGTATATGTGTAACATTCACAATGCCATGCTCTTCCAGAGGTTTCTGTAGGATGCTGACTATCCAACAAGTTTGGGCATGTCAACTGAATGGAAAAAGAAACTAAACCAAAAGTGAAACCAAGCTAGAAGTGTGGAATTAAAGGGGCAGTATGAACAAAATGTGGAGGCTATTAATAGTTTATACAATTAAGACATGCTGCTTTTAAACACCTACCTATTGCCATATAGTAAAACAAAAAAGAATTTTACTTACTTTGGGGTCCCCCCCTCACCCTGGCGTTAGATCGTTGCCCCTAGTTTCGTCCGTGTAACTATGGGCGCACATGCGCACTGCTCTCACTTCTCATTTTAATCGTGATTTATATTAAAAAAAACCTTTTGATTTAAATCAGTGATTTAAATCATGATTAAAATCATGATTTAAATCGATCCGATTTAAATAGAAAAAAATCTTTTGATTTAAATCGTGATTTAAATCATGATTTAAATCGGCGTGATTTAAATCAATCCACCCTGCTAACGACCCCATACAAGACACTTGCTGGCCCAATCAAGTAGCATTAATTTTGGTAAAAAATTGTCAAGTAAAATCTTATCAAAAGGCATGCAAACTAAAATAATCCATTCACTGCTGCAGACAAGAAGAAAATATATGTATTTGTAGGAGCACCTGTGTAAGTGCCTAGATCGATATCCACCATTAAAAGTGGAAGCATGCCACATTCTGAAACTAAACCAATCCATCAATTCTTTGAAAAGAGTGATATTAAAGTGGTGGTTTCTAGTGAATTGGTTTGGTCCAAAAATGCTTGCTTGTACTGTGCGTAGACAGTGGTGTGATTTCGGGTGGTCACGAACTGACCCCTTCCAGGAACTGTAGTGCTCAGACGGTTTCCTGTGAGAAATAAGACAGTACTTGGCTTGGGTTCCTTAAATACTATTTTTTTGATGGGAAGAGACTAAATCTTTTTTCCTTTTTCTCCGGCTTGCCCTCTGTGGTAGACGTGGAAGGTTGAGGCAGACTTTTAGACTTTGGTTTTTGATCAGATGTCTCAGCAATCGAGGTTCTGAGAACGTCAATCCAGGTTTGACGATCAGCCTAAAATTGGCAAAAATGAGATTATAAGTAACTGTTCCAAATACGCACAGGAGGTATTACAGCAAATATTGCGAAAATCACTTATCTTCTGCACATTAGAGAATAATCTCTTATCATGAGACAGATGCATTTCGAATGGAGACCCCAGAAAAAAAGAGGGCATGCTTTCATTGCACCTTTCTAACGACTAATAACATCTTCTGGGCAATTGTTGTAGAACAGATACACATTAATCTACGCTACTTACTTCATCTTTTCCTTGGAAGAGCCACTCATTGCCATCACTCAGCCTGGAAAATAAAATAAGCTTTTTACTTCATTTTATTTATTCGTCTGTTGGTTCAAAATCTTAAAACTAAAAAATAATCAATGTGAACACGGACCTACAATTTGCCAATTACTAGTTACATTCAAGAGGTTTTTCCAAAATTTTCCCAAGAGCAGGGAATGTTATAAAATAAAAAAAATAACCGTTACTTACAGTACCTATTAAATCCTCCATGGTGCTGCCACTAGAGGTCCCTGCTGGTCCTACAGTGAAATGCAATCCATCATTTCTACGACTGCTGCAGCCAATCACTGAGCTGTGGCCAAGTACTGCGCTAGCAGACGTCACCAATTGGGCCAAAGCTCGGCTCCAGCAGCCACAAGAATGGTGGACAGAACGTAATGACTGCAAGACTCACTTGAGTGGTGGTTGATCACCCGAAATTCTGGCAGCGTAGCATTGGTGCATGCACAAGCGAACAGCGCTAAAGACGGACCGGAGTGACACAAGCGATACATTTTATTGACGCTGTGATGGGAGATTATTCATTCTCTATAGTGGTATACGGGGTCAGTATATCATTTAGTAGTTTACCTTAGCCTGAAAACATGCTTTTTCTTTTTATAGTCCACCACCGCTTCGCAAGATGCACTGCCCAGGAACAGTGGCTCTTCGCCTTGTAAAGTTTCGTCCAGGGAAAAACTTTTGACATCTTTGTAAAAAAATAAGTCATTATCCTTTAGCACGCAGAAGACATTGTTCCAGGTCCTGTAGAAAAGATAAATACAAATTGACAAAAAATTACTATAAAAATCAGCAGATCTCATCCAAGAACTGGCTAAAGTTGTCCAGGCTTGGGGCTCAAGTCTGTAGTCACTCTATGTGAATCCTCACTGTGTGCGTTGTCATGATTCTCCGGTACAATTTGCATACTTCAGGCCACATTCCGACTAGACGTGCCCGCTCTCGCTCAGTTGGCTTGCAACTTGCATTGAGCAAGGCCGTGAACTTCTAGTTAGCATGTGACCACATGTATGCAAATCGAATACTTGCCGTCACGTTCCCGCCTGCTACCCAGCATCGGCACACATTCAGCGCTGTGATGATTGTAAAATTTGCAGTCACATTGAGTGACTGTAGACTTGAACCCCAAGTCTGGACAACCCCTTTAAGATTTCTTCTGAGGATGTGCACTAGATTTAAGCTGGGGCTACACGGTGGCTGTGGCTGCGACACAGGTCACACAGCTGCATGCTCATATCACATTGCAGTATAGTGCAAATGAATGAGGGTTTAAAAAAAAAAAAACAACCCCAACTTGTGCCGACTTACAGGTTGCTCACTTACACAATGCTGTGATGTGTCTGCAGCGTGGCAGCACCAGTATATACTTATACAATGCAAAAGTTACTAGAGAATAAATGATAGCATTGAGGGTGAACCATCTAAGACTGCCTGAGCCTCCAAAAAGACAACAGTAATATAATATATTCTATGTATCGAGGCCAAGCATAATCATATAAGTGTACGTGTCCACCTTCAGGATGGCCGGCAGTTTGGACGGAGCGGCAAACCCGCTCCGCCCTAAGCTCCGCCCCCTTCTGTGACGCGATGATGCCGGATGTGTTCATTGCACACATCCGGCATCTTCGCACCCCATACATAGGGCCCTGTGATATACCTTGCGGCGGCGCAGCGTCGCCGCAAGGTACACGGACATGCGATCTTAAAAGACGCGCAGCATGTCCGGAATCGCAGGGCCGCCGGGTGCGTGTTACCCCTTTCATAAAATCCCCTCCACTATGCTGTAACATCTGGACCCTGCGTGTTTGACGCTGCGGCTCTGTGCAGCGTCAAACACGCAGCGTTTCCTGAATGAGGAAACATACCCTAATTGCTCTGAAGAAACTGGACTTGTACCGTCACCCTCACCATATTATGGAAGCCGATAGTACCTGCTTTGTGCTTTCTTCAGTGGTCCTTCTAGGTCATGTTTCCTTTGTAAGTTTCCTTGCATCTGAATACCGATAGAAGAAGACAGACTTGTAGGAAGAGTGGAAACCTCTTCTGTTACAATCACTGTTGGGTGTAATACACTGTAATCTGTCGGCCATGTGTGCTCGGTCTCTTGCTCCTCTATGGTTGTCTTCACCTCTTCGACTGTTGCTTGTGTCTCCATCATAATATCCTCTCTTCTCCTCCATTCATGTTCTGTTACTTCTTTTTCCTACATCACAATATAAGAGACACACGGCATAAATTTCATATGATCAGTGCACAATCATTAATTATTGAAGACAGTATTCAGGAAAATGACTGCCTGAAAATACAGAACTTTTGAAGAAAGGATAAAATCAGTATGGCTGCAAGACAATGGACTAGTAAAAATGTACATCAAGTATTTTATTACTGTTAGACATATAACATCTTGCCATAACCCTTTACTGTATCCCTTTGTTTAATTTATATGGCTTTTATTATGTTCTTATCGATATCGGTGTCTACTATCAGCTTTATGTCTTCCTATTGTCCTCGTGACGCTTTATATACTCCTGCTTTTACCCTCATTTACTTACATAATAAAGTTTGTAATTTTCATAGACATTGTCTAACTTCTTGGCTCAGTACCAATGTATTTTTTCCTTAACGCAGAGATATGTAGCGGTCAGCTTTGTAGGCTTTCTGCCAGTCTGAACACGACAGAAGCAACACTTGCATGTGACAACAAATTACGGGTAAAGGAGACTGTATCCGAGCGTCTAGACATCTTGGGACTAACTTGCAGAGTGAGTTTACACACATTGGGTAAATGTTGCAGAACACATTTTGTTATTTGGTACAACATGAATATTTCCTACAATTATAGAAATAAAGCAGCACTGAGATTATAAACAGATTAAAAGTTGCAAAATAAAAATGGACGCTTTTTTGGGATTGTTTACATGCCTGTTATCTCAATGACATGGAAACTAATCTGATCAAAGACTGATGTGGAGGCTGCGCTCACACATTGCTTTTTCTTTTGGTTGTGGTTTTTAAGCTAAGGCAAGAAAACTGAGGCTTTTGTCGCAATGTGTTGAGGCTGTCGAACAGTGGTGAGACATGCAGCCGCGGGGACTGGAACATACTTTTCGAAGTCACTCGGTTTGCACCCGAGCATGCTGAGATAACACCTTATCCGAGCACGTTCGCTCATCACTAAATTATCACTAGTACAAAGGAAAATGCTGAGTTAATTTAATTTAAAAGTTTGGACACACATCTGTACCAGGTAAGACCCAAGTTCAGTTTGAAGGGAGACCAATATGTCGCAGCTCACCTCTTCCACCTCCGCGGTTGTGGGGCCAGGAATGGGGTCTAGATATTCTCTTTCTTCTTTTGGTTGAATACTGGGATTAAAATCATATGAACAGCATTAATTTCCGGATTATTACTACTAAGAACAATGAGATCATAATCTGTTCATTTGCATCTATATCCATAATAAAAAAAATAATAAAATGTAATCTATCTATCTCCAGCTTCAGAAATGTCCAGGAGTCAGCGATTATTGCTGGGGAAGATGCACACTGCTATCTATACATTTCTTTATATAGCTTGGTTTATCCATTTAGAAAAAATTAGAAATATGCTAGAGGGAAACGTGTGACTAAACCAATACATGATTATATAACAATAGGACTTATTCCACTGCATAAGTAAGTTCACGAGCAATCATACAAGTGGAAATTATTGTCTAAAACCAGCTTTGAAAACTAGGTAGATCACAATAGCATCTTAAAGGGTTAATCCCCATCTTGATAGAGGGATATTTTTGGATAGTTCTTCTAAATTTAAGCAGTTTTGCAATTTACTGTTTATGAAAACTTGCAGTCATTTGAGATATTAACACTTTTCTTTACTGTTTGTTGCCTAGGAGACCGACCACTGCTGTTGTTTCATTTGTAAGCACTGTGCTGAAGCTGGCTGGGATTAGGAGGTAATTGTGAGCGCCAGCGATCCTGCACAGCTTCAAAACAAGGCTTGCAAGCTCTATAGAAAAGAGCAATTTACATCCTCTGTCTAGCAGAAGTGGTCTGTCTCCACGTTAATGAGCTATAAATTAGTGTGACTATCTCAAGAACGGTTGAAAATTTTAGTAAGCAGTAAATTGAAAAATTACTTGTATTTTCAAGCACTATCCAACAATACCCATTTATGAAGTTGGCAATAATCATTTTAAAATTAAAAGGCATATCTCAATATCCACAGGAGAGGTAATAAATGTATGATCCCTTGGGATTTGATTGCTGGGACTTCCATCAATCGTTAGAACGAGGGTCCTAAAGTCCTGTATGGGAATATAGAGGTAGTGCACATGCAAGACCACTGCTTCATTGACTTCTATTGGTCTATGGGAGTGGTACTGCGAGACCATCACTCCTATAGACACGATCACCACCACTCTATTCAAACAAGGGAAGTTAGAACTCCCGTTCTTGTGGCCGGTGGGTTATCCGACCAGCAACATTCCAAGCAAACAGTTATGGATGAATGTTGTTTATGCAGCAACTCCTTCCAGTTTTATTTTCCATCTTACTGAATTTCTGCCTGGACTTCTCTCATTTCAACATCAGCTCCCAGAGCCATTCGCTGCAGCTTGGCCTCCTGGTATCTGCGTATTTCCAACAGTTCCAACTGAGAAGGAGAAAGAGTATAATAAGTGTGCCGTTCAGGGTTGGTGAAAAGTAGAGCGATAACGCAATATAATTGCTGACACCAGCACCTGTCACTAATGAAGCTACAGAATACAGTAATACATCACAGATGAAGACCACCATATGCTACGGTTAGGGGCCTGACGAAATGAAGGCATGGTCTATATGCAAGAAATCAAATGAAGAAATAATTAAATAATCCATAAATATCAATGAGGAACAAATATTATATATATATATATATATATATATATATATATACATATACTGTACATATGTTTGTGTGTTGTATATATATATATATGTATGTGTGTCCTTGTGTGTGTGTATGTATATATATCTAATATTTTTTATTTATATAGCGCCAACATATTCCGCAGCGCTTTACATTATAGAGGGGACTTGTACAGACAGTAGACTTTACAGCATAACAATAAACACAGATCAAAGCCGATACCCATAGGAATGAGGGCCCTGCTCACAAGATTACAAACTATGAGGAAAAAGGGGAGACACGAGAGATGGATGGTAATCATATATGTGTGTTTTATATATTCATATACGGTATATGTGGCGCGTGTGTATATACAGTATGTACATATATATATAGTATACATATATATGCATGTGTTATATATAAATGTATTTTTGCATTTGTTCTTTGTTGATATTTATGGATCATTTAAGACGTTTTTTCTTAATTCAATATATATAAATACAGTATGTATACTATGTGTATGTGTATTTGTATATGTACGGTATATATAGTTGAGGGTCTTAGATTCTACTTTAATTCAATCACAGGGGTCCAGCGAACTGGACCACAAGCAGCTGCTGCGGCGTTGCAGTGTATTATGTTACAGACGCACCGTAGTTAACCTCTCAAGTGCTGCAAATCTTTCTTCCCATGTCGCTGTAGACTTCTCAAAGGCTTCATGCTTTTTTAATAACTTCTCCACATCATCGACACTATTTCCAACATGTGTGGTCAATAAGTAAGGCTCTTTGGCTATTAGCCAGGCTTCCGCCATGGAGGCATCTCTTGCAAACTGACAAACTTCCAGCACTAAAAAGAACAACATAAAGATATTACTAACCTTTACATGTAGAATATCATTGGCCATATTCATATAGGTTATCCAATAGCCAAGTACACTTTTCAGTGGAGGCGAAGGTATACAGACAATGATTGCTTACGGTCACGTCAGACAATAGTGCCAAAAGAAGAAATCTGATATACTCCAAAATGTGACTGATATGCAGGACGCTATCCTGAAGACGCTCAAACATTATAATATTCTGGCATAAATGCCAACTCAATATGATTGTCCACAAAAATGAGACCTTACGGATCCAGGCATGAGGGCAGGTCTCTTGTGAAGTCTATGAACTGAGAGTGCAAAGTCACTGACTGCTTGCTAAATTAAAAAAAAGAGAACTTTTACCAAAGTTAACCTTTACTAACGATGAAAGTTCTGTGAAAGAACTCCCACAACGAGGTGCAAGTTACCGTAATTCCCGCTCAGTGATAATTTTCTATCTGACCTCTAGGTGGCGGCCTGTGTTTCATAATTTTCTATTTGACCTCTAGGTGGCGGCCTGTGTTTTTAATAATTTTCTATCTGACCTCTAGGTGGCGGCCTGTGTTTCATAATTTTCTATTTGACCTCTAGGTGGCGGCCTGTGTTTTTAATAATTTTCTATCTGACCTCTAGGTGGCGGCCTGTGTTTCATAATTTTCTATTTGACCTCTAGGTGGTGGCCTGTGTTTTTAATAATTTTCTATCTGACCTCTAGGTGGCGGCCTGGGTTTACTTACAAATATTGAGCCATTCCCATCGCTTGTCCCATTTCTCCATCATCTCGGCCCTTCTTTCAGCGAGTTCTCTCAGCTTTTCCTTTATCTAATGGATTACAGGATAATATCTCAGAGGAGCGCATGTACTTACTATATGACATAAAAAATACTTGTTGGAGTAGACAAACAATAAAAATAAATATACCAAATATAGTAAACATTTCTTTTTGGACGCCAAAGCCTGTATTACATCCCAAAGCAGAACTCACAAATCTGTAGCATTCAGTATTATGAATGCAGCTGTGGGCCATAGTACAGAATCAGTACAAGTTAAGTAATGTATTCACAAAGTTACTCAACTATTGCTCAGATTAGTTATATTGATGTTAATTGTGGCGCCCCTGAGATCCGGTCGCCACAGAGGTACTGCACCTCATCCAGAGGTGTGGTATCCCATTCTCAGGTAAGGAGAGGGGCACTACCCAGGACTCTAACACCAGCATCCAACACCTCAACACTCCAGTCAGGGCACCTGGGCATACCCTTAGGGAGGATGGCCTCATCCCAGTCTGGAGAGGGTTATTAGGTAGAGGGTGTGGGTGGAGCACGTAGATAGGGGAAGAACTTGTGAGAAGTCAGTCAGAGAGAGGAAGGAGAAGGAGTGAGACGTGCAGAAAGGAGCTCCCAGAGAGAGGGAGCTAGAGAACGGGGAAGCTATAGAAAGAAGGGGTCCTAGGAGCACAGGTAGTGAGGAATCCACCCGTGGGGCCCGCATCCACGCCCACCAGAGTTGGGTGGAGGGACCAGGTCGCAGGGGGGGAACCGGCCCCCAAGACTAGTGGAGAACTACAAGGCTCAGCTAGCAAGCCGGAGGCTGTGGTATGTGTAAGTGCCACATCCACACATATTCGCTGAAAAGGCAGCCACATAGGACCAAGGGGACTCAGAGTACGTCACCCGACAAGGTTAGCGGCTGCTGGCTTGGGACACTGTGTGTGAAGGTGCAAGGCAGGAGAGGTGGGAGCCAGCGCAGCGAGACGGCCAGGAAAGGAACATAAGAGAGGAGTCCTGGAACAGTGTACCCCAAATCATCTGGGGGTTGGCTGGACCACAGACCCGGAGGACACAGCACACGGCTGGAGACAGTAATCTGCAGAACTGTGAGTAAAGCGTTGAAAACTGCACCCAGCTGTGTCCTCTGAATTATTCCTGCGTCACTTGCCCTGCATTACAACTACCACAACCACCATCATCACAATTAACACCTATATCTGCCCTGGAGAGCTGAAACATCGTTGCTACCTCACCAACTGCCCCAGTTAGTCCATGAGCCAAGAACCAAATTTGACGATATCGGTACCAAGCGGAGTGACTAATTCTCTTTGGTATTTTTAGGTAGATGCATGTCTGTAGTTTATTTTTTGATATGATAGCCCTTACATATACGTAGCTTATTAACCCCTTCAGCCCTAGGCCTATTTGTACCCAAGTGCCTAAGCCAATCTGACCTGTGCCACTTCATGGGCTAATAACTTTGGAACGCTTTCACCTATCCAAGCCATTCTGAGATTGTTTTCTCGTGACATATTGTACTTCACGTCAGTGCTAAATGGGAGTCAATATATTTTACCTTTCTATATAAAAAAATGCTAAATATTCGGAAATTTTGGAAAAATCGGCAATTTTTTAACTTTGAAATTCTCTGCTTTTTACAAAAATACTGATACCCCCCATAATAGTTATTAATTTACACTCCCCACATGTTTACTTCATATTGGCATCATTTTGAAAATGAAACCTTATTGTTTTACGACGTAATAGGGCTTATAGTTTTATGCGCAATTTTTCACATTTACAGCAAAACCCACTTTTCAAAGGACCAAGTCACTTCTGAAGTCACTTTAAGGGGCTTACATAACAGAAACCACCCATAAATTACCCCATTTTGCAAACTACACCCCTCAAGCTGTTCAAAACTCATTTTTAAAAACTGTTAACCCTTTAGGTGTTCCACAGGAATTTTAGCATGAGCCAAGAACCAAATATGACGATATCGGTACCACCCGGAGTGACTAGATGTAGTATTTGTAACAAAATTTAATCCAAGTTATGTAAATACACACTGAACATGTCATGTGCATATATATATATATATATATATATATATATATATATATATATATATATATATATATATATATATATATATATATATATATATATATATATGTTACTCCATAATATCTTCAACATCGGACTCTGAATCTGACTGTTGTTCTACTGGCTCGTCTTCAGTACCCTTGTTCTGGCATGTCTGTAATCTGCACATGTCTGTGCACTTCAGGCCATTGCTGAGGCAAGTACACTGAGGAAGTTCACATGACCGCACACACTTGCAGGACAGTAGCTGTATAATAGCTTCTGGTGCTGGTGCCCCTTGCATCCACTTGACAACAAGCTTTCCGTCGTTATCTATCATCCAACCGCAGTCTGTTGGGTTTGCAACCCATGGCTGGCTCTGCAGACTTCTCCTCCAGATCGCAGCCTGGTAGTTTGCACGCAGTGCATGCATGAAAAGGCAGTCCTGGCAAGGAGGGAGTTGACTTGACTCTACCACTCCACGTCTGGCACAGAACAGCTGATAACGGAGCCTGTTTACCTCAGTTGTTTGGGTAGTTGGCAGGTACATGTGGCAGGTGATTTCCTGTAACTTCTCAAAAAGTTCGGTAGACACTTCCCATGAACGACCAACTTCCTGAAAGGCATCCTGGTATGTCTTGTTCATCTTCAACTGCTTGAGTGTCGTCATCTTCCCACGGCCAGCGAATGCACTGACGGTGTCACAGCCTGTAAATGCATGCATACCAATCAATGAATCACATACGCTGCCTCCCAATGTTCGGCTCAGAGTGGTGATATCCAGGAATCTTGTCCGGTTCTGTGTACCGCATTTCTGGAACAGGTGGGATGGGATTTTGTGGCACATGCCCAGACACAGGACCATGACATCAGTATCCTCCGAAGTGATGATGACCGACTTGTAACCAGATTCTGCTGCATGAAGAGCATGGAGAAGGAGGCGTTTGTCTGCTTCTTCTTGATTTGACTTAAGGTCAGCAGCCTCTTCCCACTGTTCTTTGGTGATCTTAAAGCAGAGCTGCTCACATGTGACATACAGCTCCTTCTCCTCAAGCTTCTCCCTGTGGTGTTTCGCCTTCCATTCTTCTACCAGAAACTTTATGAGACTTGCCTTGTTGGAGGAACTACTTAGAAGCTTTTTCCACTGCTGGATGTTGTGCCCATGTTGAATGTTCTTGAAATGGATCCCTGTGCCTTCATATCTGTTGACTCTTTCTGTATCTTTGATGGATGTCTCCTTGTAGACGTCAAAGACAATATCAATGCGCTTGCTCTTAGCACCCTCATGGATAGCGCGACTCATTGCTGTGCCTGCTAGCTGGCCAAATGTTGCATTGTTTCCCTTCAGTTTCTGAACCAGGCTCATCCCATCAATGATGGTTGCAGAGGGCTCGGGGATCACTTCTGCAGGACGAGCATTCCTCTCCAACTCCCTTGCGAGGGCAGCCTTGTTGGTCTTGCGGATAGACCCATCACCATTGGCAAGTGCCCATGGCAATGGACCCAGGGGATGAGTCAAGACATCACTCATTTGTAGCTTTCTGTTCTCAGCTACAAGTATCATCTGGCCAAATAGGTTTCTGTCAGCCTTCAAAATTACCTCCTTGCCAAGACCTTGTCTGCGTGTCTTCATTTGGATGTTAGAGAACGTTTTAAGTTTGTTCTTCGTCATCTTGTCATGAAACAATGTAGTTGGCTTATCGGTACCCAAACGCTCATCCTTGAATGTTTGATATGCATCCTCTCCTATACTGTATGCCCCTTGAAGGTCTTTGGCTACATCTGGTGGTGCTACAGTCGCTGTTGACAAACTGATAAGTTCACCATTATGCTCTTTGTTGAAGGGGTTCACCCAACCTGTCTCCAGCAGTTGAACGAAAGATTGGACATCGGCTTCATCTCTTCTAATCCTAGACACCTGTAGGTCTGAATGGCTGAAGTCAGTATATTGTTGGCCTACCAGGGCCCTCAGCTGCCTCAAGTACATACTGCGGTACTCTGATGTCAGGTAGAACCTGGAAACAGCTCCAACTTTGAGGCTGAAGCCTTTTGTGCCCCCTGGTGTCTGGGTGTCTTTGTTGATTGTCTCTTCAATGGTCTGGTCCACAGGAATTCGTCCAAAAGGATTCTTGCTACCGATCTGGACCGAAAAGCCACCTTGCATGAAGTATTCATGGACCTCTGGGTGTTCTATGGGCAGCCGAGACATTGTGGCATAGTAATAGGTTAGGTATCGGGCATAGTTGACCTTGTCATAGGCAAAACACCATGGTATCATCTGTCGGATTGCTCCTAGGTGAAGCATCCAGTTGCCTTCTCTTGAAGCTCGAACCAGGGCCAGCATGGTCTCGACCATGTCCAAGTATGACATCCAGAATGCTGAGAGTTGTTCATTTCTGAGGGTCTCAAGATAAACTTGAAAGAGCTTCAGGGTAAGTGTGCAAGATTCATTATCCAAGAGCTTTTCGAAGGATCCCTGCGACACACTGATGCGAAAGTTTGTGATGTTCTTCAGTGTTTCATCCAGATGGTGAAGGTCCCTTGCATGGTTTTCTTCTAGCCATGGAAGGAAGTTTTTCCAAGCAAGCCTCATAAGTGCTTCATAGACCAGCTTGTGTAGTCTCACTGCTCTGCCTGGGAGGTGTCAGCCTCTACAGAGGGAGATAGGAGCTCTGCAGAGAAGACCGGAGAGTCCTGTTCAGCACAGAACGTGTATGTGTCAGTGTGTGTGCGTGTGTTGGGGCACCTCAGGGTGTCTTCAAATGTGACATAGCCCCCTAGATTTCTTCCAGTAAAATTTGCACTCCAAAAGTCATTTGGCGCTCCTTCCCTTCCGAGGCCTGCCGTTCCCCAATACTGCAGTGTACGACAACATATCGGGTGTTGTTGTGTTCGGGAGAGATTGGTGAACAAATAGTGGGGTGCATTTTTTGCTGGTACACCTCTTAAAAATAAAAAAATGAGCCTAAAATGACACCTTCATGTAAAAAATGCACTTTTTCCATTTTCTCAACCAAGTGTTTCCAACTACTGTGAAACACTGGTTGGGTCAAAGTGGTCACTATACCCCCTAAAAGATTCCTTGGGGGTGTAGTTTCCAAAATAGGGTCACTTTTTGGGGTTTCCACTGTGGGGGTACCTCAGGCAGCCTTCAAATGTGACATGGCCCCCTAGATTTCTTCCAGTGAATCCGCCACCCAAAAACCACATAGCGCTCCTTCCGTGTTGAGCTGTGCTGTGTGCCCATACTTTAGTTTACGAGTACATGTGGGGTGTTTCTATAAACTGCAGAATTAGGGTAACCAAGTTTGGGTTTGCCGTTAACCCTTGCTAGGTTGCAGGTAAAATTGGATTACAATGTAATATCTGGAAAAAAAATGAAATTTTGAAATTTCGCCTTCATTCTGCTAAAATTCCTGTGGAACACCTAAAGGGTTAACAGTTTTTAAAAATGAGTTTTGAACAGCTTGAGGGGTGTAGTTTGCAAAATGGGGTAATTTATGGGTGGTTTCTGTTATGTAAGCCCCTTAAAGTGACTTCAGAAGTGACTTGGTCCTTTGAAAAGTGGGTTTTGCTGTAAATGTGAAAAATTGCGCATAAAACTATAAGCCCTATTACGTCGTAAAACAATAAGGTTTCATTTTCAAAATGATGCCAATATGAAGTAAACATGTGGGGAGTGTAAATTAATAACTATTATGGGGGGTATCAGTATTTTTGTAAAAAGCAGAGAATTTCAAAGTTAAAAAATTGCCGATTTTTCCAAAATTTCCGAATATTTAGCATTTTTTTATATAGAAAGGTAAAATATATTGACTCCCATTTAGCACTGACGTGAAGTACAATATGTCACGAGAAAACAATCTCAGAATGGCTTGGATAGGTGAAAGCGTTCCAAAGTTATTAGCCCATGAAGTGGCACAGGTCAGATTGGCTTAGGCACTTGGGTACAAATAGGCCTAGGGCTGAAGGGGTTAATAAGCTACGTATATGTAAGGGCTATCATATCAAAAAATAAACTACAGTCATGCATCTACCTAAAAATACCAAAGAAAATTAGTCACTCCGGGTGGTACCGATATCTGGCCCGGCTCATGGACTAAGTGGATCTGACCTGCAGCGTCGGCCATATTGACCGAACACCATGGGTGGCATCATGAACAATTCCCCTTTTCCCCTATAAACTTTATTCCCCTTTAATTTCATTGACTCTTTTATTGGACGCCTGGAGCCACGGATCGGGTCACCACTGCCATGACACATCCCTTTAAGAACCGGCCTGGTACAGAGTATCCCCACGGCCCTGGCGGGCGCTCCAGAAGCTCTCTCTACTTCACCATACAACACAATGCCGCCATACAATGCCTATAAAATGTTCTGTCCTCATATAACATCATGTTATCGGCAGCACATATCCTGTTTACACCGGGCTGGCAGACATTAGTCAAATAGGTACGGGAGATTTACTAGGACTGTCAATGACTTGTTGTTAGGAGATACAAAATGTTCTTCAAAGCATATATGTTATGGCGGAAGAGACAGAGAGGGTGTTTGGTTTCATTTTGAACGTATATTATATTGCTTTATTTGTTCTAATAAATGTACAATAGAAAAAAGTGAAATAAAAAAAAATCTGATTAAAAAATAAAACATTTTAGGATTTTACCTCTTCTGAATCCGGGTGATTACGAGCCAGAAGAGTTTCACCTAGCCCAACACAGCTGTCATAAGTGGTGTTCCTGGCTTCAATTTCAGCCCTCAGTTCCTGGTGGTGTTTTATTAAGAATTCGACAGACGACACATCTCTGTCAATCAAAATAAAAAGTACATAAATAATAATAATAACACATTGTTTGCTAATGGTTAAATATACCTGTTAGGCTACTTTCACACTAGCGTTAACTGCATTCCGTCACAATGCGTCGTTTTGCCGAAAAAACGCATCCTGCAAAAGTGTTTGCAGGATGCGTTTTTTCGCCATTGATTAACATGAAGCGACGCATTGTGACGGATTGCCACACATCGCACCCGTCGTGCGACGAATGCGTCGTGCAGTGGCGGACCGTCGGGAGCAAAAAATGCTACATGTAACGTTTTTTGCTCACGACGGTCCGCTTTTTCCGACCGCGCATGCGCGGCCGGAACTCTGCCGGAACTCCGCCCCCACCTCCCCGCACTTCCCCGCACCTCACAATGGGGCAGCGGATGCGTTGGAAAAATGCATCCGCTGCCCCCGTTGTGCGGCGGAGACCACGCTAGCGTCGGGAACGTCGGCCCGACGCACAGCGACGGGTTGTTCCCGACGCTAGTGTGAAAGTAGCCTTAGTGACACACAAGTATCAGGCTGGGTAAGTTTAATTAATATGCCTGATTCTATCATACTCAGTGGAGATGAACCGATGATGAACCTAAAGGTACCTTCACACGAAACGACATCGCTAGCGATGCGTGACGTTGCAGCGTCCTCGCTAGCGATATCGTTTCGTTTGACACGCAGCAGCGATCAGGATCCTGCTGTGATGTCGCTGGTCGCTAAATAAAGTCCAGAACTTTATTTGGTCGTCCGATCGCTGTGTATCGTTGTGTTTGAAAGCAAAAGCAACGATACCAGCGATGTTTTACACTGGTAACCAGGGTAAACATCGGGTTACCAAGCGCAGGGCCGCGCTTAGTAACCCGATGTTTACCCTGGTTACCAGCGTAAAAGTAAAAAAAATAAACAGTACATGCTCACCTGCGCGTCCCCTGCCGTCTGCTTCCTGACACTTACTGAGCGCCGGCCCTAAAGTGAAAGTGAAAGCACAGCGGTGACGTCACCGCTGTGCTGTTAGGGCCGGAGCTCAGTCAGTGTCAGGAAGCAGACGCTGGGGGACGCGCAGGTGAGTATGTACTGTTTGTTTTTTTTACTTTTACGCTGGTAACCAGGGTAAGCATCGGGTTACTAAGCGCGGCCCTGCGCTTAGTAACCCGATGTTTACCCTAGTTACCCGGGGACCTCGGCATCGTTGGTCGCTGGAGAGCGGTCTGTGTGACAGCTCTCCAGCGATCAAACAGCGACGCTGCAGCGATCGGCATCGTTGTCGCTATCGCTGCAGCGTTGCTTCCTGTGAAGGTACCTTTACTCCCACTCCCCAACCAGAACATATAAATGCTCCACTGTTGGAGGGCCACTTCAAAGTACTCTGGAGGCGGACACCCTTAGATAAGTAATTACACCAAACTGCTTTGATGGAGGCCATAAGAAAAAAATAAGCCATTAAAATAGGGTTGATATTGATTCCTCTTTCTCTCTGAAGGGGCAATTTGCATATTTAATTTCTCAGAGGAGAGTCGCCTTACACTGCATGTCACTCTCCACGAGGAGAAATTATACCCTTAGATCTTAAAATCAACTTCCAAACTATGGACTTGTGAATTGATAAAAGTTGTTATCAGCTTGAAATATGCAAGTGTGATTTATCTTTTGGGCCAAAAAAATGTTTCCTTGATTTTTAATAGATTTAAAATTAATAGTGGATTTTTGTTTTTGCGGACTGCTAGACTCCATTTTTTTCTGCATATTGGAATCTGGATATTGACCCTGGGATTTGTACATTCTCTGTGCTCTAAGCATTTTCTCCTGTGCACGCATGTAACAAGGTGAACTAATCAATCTTTTCATTAACAACATTATAACCAATTATAACCACCTCTTCCGACAAGCCTACAACCTGCAGTAACCACCGATCGACCAAACCGCTGCATGACCAGCTCTATCCTCACCTACTGTATTCTCACCCATCCCTTGTAGATTGTGAGCCTTCGCGGGCAGGGTCCTCTCTCCTCCTGTACCAGTTATGACTTGTATTGTTTAAGATTATTGTACTTGTTTTTATTATGTATACTGTTATGATCTGGTGGCCTAGGAGCAGCATGAGACGTACTCTGGATAAGGTGGTACCTGTACTGACCGCAGACCCTGAACTTAACACCGCAACTAGAAGTAGCCGTGGAATGTACCTAGCACTCCCTAGACATCTCGACACAGCCGGAGGACTAATTACCCCTAGAGATAGAAAAGGGAAAACTATCTTGCCTCAGAGAAAATCCCCAAAGGATAGACAGCCCCCCACAAATATTGACTGTGAGAGGAGAGGGAAATAACATACGCAGACTGAAATCAGAATTTAGCAAAGGAGGCCACTTCTACCTAAATAGAAAGGATAGGACAGAGTACTATGCGGTCAGTATTAAAACACTAGAAAAATATCCACCACAGAAAATACAAAATCTCCACATCTAACTAAAGACAAGGAGGGTATATCTGCATCTCCAGAGATACCAGCTTGGCTGAACAATTCCTTATACAGACCAAGCTGGACAAGACAAAACATGGAAAATAACTTGAACGATCAGGCCCACAGCATGTGGACTGCAAAAAACAAAGCCAGAACTTATCTTTGTTGAAATGAACAGCAAGCAAGAGAGACCAGGCAGGGAAGTGAATCCTCCAGGAAGCAATGGACAACTGGCACTAACTAAAGGGTCAAGCAAGACTACATAGCCCAGTCAGAATTGCAATAAGTGGGCACACCTGATGAATGCTGCGATCCAAAGACAGCAGCGCTACCACTTATAACCACCGGAGGGAGCCCAAGAGCAGAATTCACAACAGTACCCCCCCCCTTGAGGAGGGGTTACCGAACCCTCACCAGAGCCCCCAGGCCGATCAGGACGAGCCAAATGAAAGGCACGAACCAAATCGTCAGCATGAACATCGGATGCAACAACCCAAGAATTATCCTCCTGGCCATAACCCTTCCATTTGACAAGATACTGAAACCTCCGCCTCGAAAAACGAGAATCCAAAATCTTCTCAACCACATACTCCAACTCCCCATCAACCAACACCGGGGCAGGAGGATCAACAGAGGGAACAACAGGCACCACATATTTCCGCAACAAAGATCTATGAAAAACATTATGGATGGAAAAAGAGGCCGGAAGGGCCAAACGAAAAGACACCGGATTGACAATCTCAGAAATCCTATAAGGACCAATAAACCGAGGCTTGAACTTAAGGGAAGAAACCTTCATAGGAACATGACGCGAAGACAACCAGACCAAATCCCAACCCCAAGCCGGGAACCAACACACCGACGACGGTTAGCAAAACGCTGAGCCTCCTCCTGAGACAAATGCATGTAGGATAGCTGCGGAGACACCATCACGTGTTTCTCAACGCAAGCAGTGAATAACCAGGCCTTTCCCCGGGAAGGAACAACCACGGGAAGGGCAGCATCCAATAAAGGAAAACATCCAATACAGGAAAACCACCTATGCCAAGCATGGTATCCATCCACAGACAGCTGTTTCGGGGTGTTTGCCCCTCATCAGTGTGGAGTAGGAATCTGGCTATTAGGAGACACGTGATGGTGTCTCCGTGGTGTTGGATGTTTTGGTCTCCCCGAGGCCAATCATCTGTGCCTTTACAGCCTTTTACTAGGCACTGCTCCTAATAGCCAGATTCCTACTCCACACTGATGAGGGGCAAACACCCCGAAACAGCTGTCTGTGGATGGATACCATGCTTGGCATAGGTGGTTTTCCTGTATTGGATGTTTTCCTTTATTGGATGCTGCCCTTCCCGTGGTTGTTCCTTCCCGGGGAAAGGCCTGGCTATTCACTGCTTGTGTTGAGAAACACGTGATGGTGTCTCTGCAGCTATCCTACACGCATTTGCATATTTCCCATAAGGGATGGGGGCAGTGTTCTGGATCACTGCGTTGAGAAACACGTGATGGTGTCTCCGCGGTGTTGGATGTTTTGGTCTCCCCGAGGCCAATCATCTCCTCCTGAGACAACACCAAATTGTCCACAACATGAGCCCAAATCTGCTGCAACCTGTCAACCACAGAGTCCACCCCAGGACAATCAGAAGGCTCAACCTGCCCCAAAGAAAAACAAGGATGAAAACCAGAATTGCAAAAGAAGGGTGAAACCAAGGTAGCAGAACTAGCCCGATTATTAAGGGCAAATTCGGCCAATGGCAAGAAAGCCACCCAATCGTCCTGATCAGCAGACACAAAGCATCTCAAATAAGTTTCCAAAGTCTGATTAGTTCGCTCGGTTTGGCCATTTGTCTGAGGATGAAACGCGGAAGAAAAAGACAAATCAATGCCCAGCCTAGCACAAAAGGCTCGCCAAAACCTAGAAACAAACTGAGAACCTCTGTCGGACACAATATTCTCCGGAATGCCATGCAAACGAACCACATGCTGAAAAAACAACGGAACCAAATCAGAAGAGGAAGGCAATTTAGGCAAAGGTACCAAATGAACCATCTTAGAAAACCGGTCACAAACCACCCAGATAACCGACATCCTCTGGGAAACCGGAAGATCTGAAATAAAATCCATAGAAATATGCGTCCAAGGCCTCTCAGGGACCGGCAAAGGCAAAAGCAACCCACTAGCGCGGGAACAGCAGGGCTTGGCCCGCGCACAAGTCCCACAGGACTGCACAAAAGAACGCACATCCCGTGACAAAGAAGGCCACCAAAAGGACCTACCAACCAAATCTCTGGTACCAAAAATCCCAGGATGGCCAGCCAACACAGAACAATGAACCTCAGAAATCACTTTACTAGTCCATCTGTCAGGAACAAACAGTTTCCCCACTGGACAGCGATCAGGTTTATCAGCCTGAAACTCCTGAAGAGCCCGTCATAAATCAGGGGAGATGGCAGAAAGAATCACCCCTTCCTTCAGAATGCCGACCGGCTCAAGGACCCCAGGAGAATCAGGCAAAAAGCTCCTAGAGAGGGCATCTGCGTTAACATTCTTAGAACCCGGAAGGTACGAGACCACAAAATCAAAACGGGAGAAAAACAGGGACCATCGGGCCTGTCTAGGATTCAGCCGTTTGGCAGACTCGAGGTAAATCAGATTCTTATGATCAGTCAAGACCACAATACGGTGCTTGGCCCCCCCTTCAAGCCAATGACGCCACTCCTCAAATGCCCACTTCATAGCCAACAACTCACGATTGCCGACATCATAATTGCGTTCCGCAGGCGAAAACTTTCGAGAAAAGAAGGCACACGGTTTCAACAAGGAACCATCAGAATTCCTCTGAGACAAAACGGCCCCTGCCCCAATCTCAGAAGCGTCAACCTCAACCTGAAATGGAAGGGAGACATCCGGCTGACGCAACACAGGGGCAGAAGTAAATCGGCGTTTAAGCTCCTGAAAGGCAGAAACAGCCGCAGAGGACCAATTCGCCACATCAGCGCCCTTCTTCGTCAAATCGGTCAGGGGTTTAACCACACTGGAGAAGTTGGCAATGAAACGGCGATAAAAATTAGCAAAGCCCAAAAATTTCTGAAGGCTCTTCACAGAAGTGGGCTGGATCCAATCCTGAATGGCCTGAACCTTATCCAGTTCCATTTCTATAGATGAGGGAGAAAAAATGAAGCCCAAAAAGAAACCTTCTGTACTCCAAAGAGGCACTTAGACCCCTTCACGAACAAAGCATTATCACGAAGGATCTGAAATACCATCCTGACTTGTTTCACATGAGACTCCCAATCATCTGAAAAAATCAAAATATCATCCAAATATACAATCATGAATTTATCAAGATAATTCCGAAATATATCATGCATGAAGGACTGAAACACAGATGGGGCATTAGAGAGCCCGAATGGCATCACAAGATATTCAAAATGGCCTTCGAGCGTATTAAACGCAGTTTTCCATTCGTCACCCTGCTTAATACGAACAAGATTATATGCCCCTCGAAGGTCAATCTTAGTGAACCAACTAGCCCCCTTAATCCTAGCAAACAAATCAGAAAGCAAAGGCAAAGGGTATTGGAATTTGACCGTGATCTTATTCAAGAGGCGATAATCAATACAGGGTCTCAAGGAGCCATCCTTCTTGGCAACAAAAAAAAAAACCTGCTCCCAATGGTGAAGAAGATGGCCGAATATGCCCCTTCTCCAAAGATTCCTTAACATAACTCCGCATGGCGACATGTTCTGGCACAGACAGGTTAAAAAGTCGGCCCTTAGGGAACTTACAACCTGGAATCAAGTCGATAGCACAATCACAGTCCCTATGCGGTGGAAGGGAACTGGACTTGGGCTCATCAAATACATCCTGGAAATCTGACAAAAACTCAGGAATTTCAGAAGAGGGGGAGGAGGTAATTGACATCAAAGGAACGTCACCATGAACCCCCTGACAACCCCAACTAGTCACAGACATAGATTTCCAATCTAATACCGGATTATGCACCTGTAACCATGGGAAACCCAGCACAATAGCATCATGCAAATTATGCAACACCAGAAAACAACAATCTTCCTGATGAGCTGGCGCCATACACATGGTCAGCTGTGTCCAAAACTGAGGTTTATTTTTAGCCAGCGGTGTAGCATCAATGCCCCTCAAAGGAATAGGACTCTGCAAAGGCTGCAAAGGGAACCCACAACGTCTGGCAAATTCTAAGTCCATTAAGTTTAAAGCGGCGCCTGAATCCACAAATGCCATGACAGAAAATGACGATAATGAGCAGATCAGGGTCACAGATAACAGAAATTTAGGTTGTACAGTACTGATGGTAACAGAACTAGCGATTCTCTTAGTACGCTTAGGGCAATCAGAAATAACATGAGCAGAATCGCCGCAGTAAAAACATAACCTATTCTGACGTCTGAATCCTTGTCGTTCAGCTCTAGACACAATCCTATCACACTGCATAGGCTCAGAACTCCGCTCGGAAGACAACGCCACAGCGCGCACAACTCTGCGCTCGCGCAAGCGCTGATCAATCTGAATGGCCAGAGACATAGAATCACTCAGACCAGCAGGCGTGGGAAACCCCACCATAACATCTTTAACAGATTCCGAAAGACCCTTTCTGAAAATTGCAGCCAAGGCATCCTCATTCCATCTAGTCAGCACAGACCATTTTCTAAATTTCTGGCAATATAATTCTGCTGCTTCTTGACCCTGAGACAGGGCCAACAAGGTCTTCTCAGCATGATCCACTGAATTAGGTTCATCATACAATAACCCTAGCGCTTGAAAAAAGGTGTCTACATTAAGCAAAGCAGGATTTCCAGCTTCCAGGGAGAACGCCCAATCCTGAGGGTCACCGCGCAGCAGAGAGATGACTATTTTAACCTGCTGGATGGGATCACCAGAGGAACAGGGTTTCAGAGCTAAAAACAGTTTACAGTTATTTTTAAAGCTCAAAAATTTGGACCTGTCCCCAAAAAACAAATCAGGAGTTGGAATTCTAGGCTCTAAAACCGGAGTCTGAACGATATAATCGGAAATACCCTGTACTCTAGCAGCAAGCTGGTTCACACGAGAAGCCAATCCCTGAACATCCATACCAGCGCCAAACGCCTGAACCACCCAGAGGTAAAGAGGAAAGAAAAGGCACAACAGACTACAGAAAAAAAAATGGCTCAGCACTTTCCTTTCCTTCTTCTGAGATGCAATTAACTCATTGTTGGCCAGTTGTACTGTTATGATCTGGTGGCCTAGGAGCAGCATGAGACGTACTCTGGAGAAGGTGGTACCTGTACTGACCGCAGACCCTGAACTTAACATCGCAACTAGAAGTAGCCGTGGAATGTACCTAGCACTCCCTAGACATCTCGACACAGCCGGAGGACTAATTACCCCTAGAGATAGAAAAGGGAAAACTATCTTGCCTCAGAGAAAATCCCCAAAGGATAGACAGCCCCCCACAAATATTGACTGTGAGAGGAGAGGGAAATAACATACGCAGACTGAAATCAGAATTTAGCAAAGGAGGCCACTTCTAGCTAAATAGAAAGGATAGGACAGAGTACTATGCGGTCAGTATTAAAACACTAGAAAAATATCCACCACAGAAAATACAAAATCTCCACATCTAACTAAAGACAAGGAGGGTATATCTGCATCTCCAGAGATACCAGCTTGGCTGAACAATTCCTTATACAGACCAAGCTGGACAAGACAAAACATGGAAAATAACTTGAACGATCAGGCCCACAGCATGTGGACTGCAAAAAACAAAGCCAGAACTTATCTTTGTTGAAATGAACAGCAAGCAAGAGAGACCAGGCAGGGAAGTGAATCCTCCAGGAAACAATGGACAACTGGCATTAACTAAAGGGTCAAGCAAGACTAAATAGCCCAGTCAGAATTGCAATAAGTGGACACACCTGATGAATGCTGCGATCCAAAGACAGCAGCGCTACCACTTATAACCACCGGAGGGAGCCCAAGAGCAGAATTCACAACAGTATACCCCTCCTCACATGTAAAGCGCCATGGAATAAATGGCGCTA
The DNA here is from genome assembly GCF_051348905.1 of Ranitomeya variabilis. Classification (NCBI taxonomy): domain Eukaryota; kingdom Metazoa; phylum Chordata; class Amphibia; order Anura; family Dendrobatidae; genus Ranitomeya; species Ranitomeya variabilis. The sequence goes on along the minus strand of NC_135232.1, from coordinate 649,791,719 downwards.
TAACAATAAATAATAATAATAATAATAACCAATGGTTCAAATAAAGCATTGTTATATGTTGTCTTACCTAAAATTAGGGTAAATATTGGACATGCACATATAAACAAGTCCCATACCTCGGCTTCTCCTGGGTTTCAATCTGTCTCATAATACTTTCCATCCAGAGCATTAAATTGCGGACCATGCTGAAGAAATGGAACTTCTCAGCTGCGCTGCTCAGTTCCGTTCGGCGCCCATCACAAGCATCCAGAAGTGCTTTCCAGGCCTCTGTCACCTCCCTCTCCTTTTTCTGTATCTCCATAGCTTGATCGCCTGCATAGGCCGCATACAGACGTGTTGCTGTGTCTTGAAAACCTTGGACCTGCAATAATAAACGTAAATCTGTAAAATATATATTATATTTAATCACTTATCCTTGTCCTTCTAGGTTACAGACATGTCTAACAACAAGAAAAATACACACATGGTGTAGGTGTGTTCCTCCCAGTAATACATGCTGGGTCTGCATCCTTCACTAGCTCTCGTGTATCAGCACAGCTTCATTCCTGTTCTGCTTTACCTCCTGAGAGATCTCTTCTCCCCTGTATACACATGCCGACATGATGCTAGGGAGAATGTGGGATCTCTCCTACTTTCCCTGCAGACTTCTCAGTGAGTTATCGTCTCCCACTACATATTCTGTGGGATCTCTTTCCCTACAGACTGTCATCTTCTCTCTCTTTAGGTAGCTAGCTTTGCCATGTAACCCCCCATCCCCCAACCCTTGCTACTCTCTTTAATACTGCGAAGAAGAGAAGAGTAGAGCAGAGAGCAGATGGCATTAGCCTTGAGTCTACAGCATTAAGGAGAAATGTGAAGCTGACTTTAGTATGTGAAAGAGCACAGCCAGGTATGTAAAGACGTTGCACAGACTCTACAACAGAAAAATTGAAAATATATTTATTTATTAAATAATCAATGCTAATGTGTCTAAAGTCTTTTAAATTATAGATATAGTAAAAAAATACTTATACATTTTCTCCCTAATATTAAATTACCAAGAAGAAATCGCCCTTTAATGGAAATTGTATTCAACTTATTATGTGCTAAATAGCTAGTAAGGAAGAATTTACAAGTGATATATGGATTTATGTACCTGTGATCCAATAAAATGAATACTCCTCTCAAAGTCTGTATGTACTCTGTGCAGTGTCTCAGCAGTGTGAACGTCTCCTCCCAGCTCCTCCGGTAGTTCCTTGTGCTTCTCATCAATCATGCACAGGATTTCAGTTCCATCATAGAAGTACTTGTGTAGGTCATAAGATGCAGATAACAGCTGGACACGGGTATCAATTAGCTCCAGTAAATCTGCCCAGCTCTCGTTCAGGTTGTCCTTCCATTCTGCAATGGTTGCAGCTTCAGTGTGACCTGCATCAATCAGTTCCTCAATTAAAATATTCACGTTGTCAATACGTTCCTGTCCAATGGCTCCTGTCTCTTTTGCAAAGTCACGGAATTTGTCTCGAAGAATCTAAGGAAAGGCATTTTAAATATTTAAACGGAATCAAGAATGAACATTCAAAAGTGGAATAAGTTCCATCAGGCATAAAGCTCGTTGTCGCCGAAACCGGAGCAGCGGGGGACCAGGGAGAGGTGAGTATATATATATTTTTTTATGTGGGGCCCATTATACTGTATGGAGGACTATATGGGACAAATAATACTGGGTGGAGGACTATGCGAGGCCCTTATACTATATGAAGGACTATGTGGGGTCATTATACCCTATGGAGGACTATGCTATGTGGGGCCATTATACCATATGAAGGATTATTTGAAGCCCTGATACTGTATGGAGGACTATGTGGGGCCATTATACTGTATGGAGGATCATGTGGGGCCATTATACTGTATGAAGGACCATGTGGGGTCATTATACTGTATGGAGGACTATGTGAAGCCATTATACTGTATGGAGTACTATGTGAGTCCCATTATACTATATGGATGACTTTGTGGGGTCCATTATACTGTGTAGAGGGCTGTGTGGGGATCACTGTTTGAGAATAATACTGTAATGGGGAGGTTGAGGGGGTTCAGTAGTTGAACTTAGATAACATATATTATTCCAGTATGCCCCATTTGTGATTACCGTATGTGTTTATTTTATTCTAGGATTTATTAATTAGAATGGACTTTGTTGGTGGGACAACTCATTTAACTTTTTTTTTCCATATGAAAAGGTTAATCATTATATTTGATGATAAAGAAAAACTTCCTCAATTGTAGATATTTTTTAATAAATATCAAGTTTGGCCCGCGACTTTGTCCAACTTTTTAATTTTGGCCTTCTGTGTATTTGAGTTTGATATCCCTGACCTAGAGGAAGGCAAAAACCCATAATGAATGAATTAACAAAAAGTTTCTCTCCAGATCACCATTGTCAATCATGCTGGAAAAACTTCCAAAAAACTGAATGTTATACATTTACTTAAGTATTTTTCTTCTAATAAATCATCTAAGTCCTTCTTTGAAACTATTGATGGTTTCCGCTGTGACCGGAGATTGACTATTCCACAGATTAGTAGTTCTTATGGTAAAGAAACCTGGCTCCTCTGGAGATTGTACCTTTCTTTCACCAGGTGGAGTGAGTGCCCCCTTTGCCTTTTACATGAAACAGATTTTGACTATATATTTTTTGTATGGGCCATTTATGTAATTGTACAATTTAATTGTGACTTTAAGGGGCTTTCCAAACTTAACATACATTTCTGCAATGTCTTTATCTCCCTGAGGGTTGCTGAATCCTGACAGTGTGCAATATGCTAACTGCCATGATTCTGATCTGTTTATCAGCTCGTGCTCTTGTCATGTGACCTCTCATATATGATTTGCATACTTGAGGTTATCTTCCACAAGAAACTTTTTCTGCTTTTTCAATGTTCTTTTGAGAGAAGAAAAAAGAGAATCTATTCAGTATAACAGCAAGTATGAAAATCATGTGATGACCGCTCGAGCTGTCAAACAGATCAGAATCCTGACAGTGAGAATATTGCACGCTATCAGAATTCAGCAATCAGCAGTGTGCACCAGACAATCGTTCACTCAAAAGTTATTCAACCGTCAGCCTACTTCTGTGTATGGCGGCTCTAGGAGCGTTTGTTGTTTCAGATACTTGTGAATATGCTTTTCTAGGGCTACTCAAATATTTTTCATACTCGGGACCATGCCCACACCGAAGCCCTGCACAGACAGGTATAAAGAATACTTACAGTCACATGATCTAAATCTTGACCCATCTCTTGGGATGAGGCTTTGATGTCTCTCTCTGCAATCCACTGCTCCAAATCTTCCACTTCTCGCTTCAGCAGGAACATATGGTAATGGTTGTCCAGATTCTGTCTCCTCTCGTCTGCCCTGTCCCTCAGTACGGTGTACTGTTTTTCCAGATTGTCCTGGTGTCGCATTATCTGTTCACTACGAGCAGAAATAAGAATAATTACAATGTCTTGTTCCTGTTATGGCACTTTAAAGAGTACTGATCATTTCCAATAGGAAGTACGAGCCGGTGCTCCACTGTGTTCACAAGCCCAAAAGGAATTGTATGAGCATGCGCGCCACTGTGCGTACAGGCCCAATAGGAAGTATATGAGTGCACACTCTACTGTGAGTACAGGCCAAATAGGAAGTGTATGAGCCTGCGTTCCAGTGTGTGTACAGGTCCAATAGGAAGTGTATGAGCCCACGCTCCAGTGTGTATACAGGCCCAATAGGAAGTGTATGAGCCCGCGCGCTACTGTGAGTACAAGCCAAATAGGAAGTGTATGAGCCTGCGTTCCAGTGTGTGTACAGGTCCAATAGGAAGTGTATGAGCCCGTGCTCCACTGTGCATACAGGACCAACAGAAAGTGTATGAGCCTGCATGTCACTATGTGCACAGGCGCAGTAGGAATTGTATGATTTCGCACTCCACTGTGCATACAGGCACTATAGGAAGTGTATGAGCGTGTGCGTACAGGTCCAATAAGAAGTGTATGAGACCGCATATCATCGTCAGTACAGACTATATTGAGCATACAGAGCTCAGCTGTCCTGCCCCCTAAGCACTGCGCAGCAGAACTATTTTTTGAGCTGCCAGTGGAATTCTGTGTGTTTCTTGTTGTTCAGGAGTGTCATTTATTGCAAGAAACTGACAAATATCCCTAACTGTACCTGTATAGTCTGACTGTACATACCCATCAGGATGCTCTAATGCCATTAGTTTCTGAGATTGCTCTGCCAAGTCTTTGATATTTTTTCCAAATTGTTCCACTCCGTGCTGCAAAATCAGGTGTTTCTTCAACATGAGGACTGCACTTTCTTCATCCTATAGAAAGAGAAGGACAAGAGGTGGATGTGAGTCGCCCACCTGGGAAGTTGGGTACTCGGTACCGGGTCCGGTCGCACTTAAAGGGGATGTCACCGTGGCTGCGACCCAGTCCGTGGCCCTGGGCGCCCAATTAAATGGGGAAAGGTCTTTAAAGGTTATTTTGGAATAAAGTTTATTCGTGACGCCACCTGTGGTTCTCGGTCAGAGGGGACCGACGCTGCTTAAAGGGGTCTTCTGGGGTGATGTTGTTGCAGCAAGATGGTGACGCTTCCCATAGGTGAAGCGAGGGCCCCAGGGCTCCCAAGGTGTATGGGCAAGGATGGTGTATGCGGGCAAATAAATGGAGGACACAAAGTCTTTACCTGGTTTACTGACAGTAGCAGTCCACAGTCCAGGGTACCAGGAACAGGTGATGGTATAGCCCGGCCGGCCTGGAGGCAATAGTGAATCCCTCTCCCAGGTGAGGTCCGTAAGCCTTACTACTCGCGCTAGTATGCGAGATCCCTGCTGCCTGTAGCTGCTGGCAAAGTCCTCTCTCTCCTGTCCTGGGACAGTTATCTGTATGATGGGCAGTGTGAGCCTTCTTATAGGGTCTCTATCACGACCCGGGCTCTTAGTGTACTGCTGCACCTTCAGGTGTGGGTGTATGCAAATAACAAAGTTCTTTGCCCTCCGGTTCTGCCGTGCGACCTGGAGTACAACACAGCCTCAGGCTCCCGGTGCCCAGTTTCTGCACTTCGGCTCTGAGGGTGCCCGGTCACAGTTCCCCTCTGAGCCCATTTCCTGCTTCTGTGCTTCTTTTCTCTGATGCTTCACTACATTCAACCCATGGGGTTCACTTCCTTTCCTGGAACTGCAGCTCAGTCCTGGCTGCACAGCTCCGCTGTCTGCTCTCCACTCCTCTTCCTTCACTGTCTGCTCCAGACTGAACTGTCTGGTCTCCCTGGACCAACTGACCAACTCCTCCTCCAGACCAAAACACTTAAAGGGAACCTGTCACCCCCCCAGTCGTTTCAAACTAAAAGAGCCACCTTGTGCAGCAGTAATGCTGCATTCTGACAAGGTGGCTCTTTTAGTTCTGGGTGCTGTAACTAGAGAAATAATCCGTTTTATAATTTGTCTGAAATACCTGGTCTTCAGTCAAGTGGGCCGGCGTTTCCCCCCTGCTTCAGACAGCACACAGCTGTCACTCACATCTTCTTGGCGCCGGGTGCCGCCTCCTCCTCAACGCTGTTTCAAAATAGCCAGCGCCTGCGCTCTTTCCCCCTGCCTGGTGCAGGCGCAGTGAGAGCTGGCCGTCTGTCCTCATATGCAGCCCAGCTGACTGCGCCTGCGCGGCCGCCCTGCCTGTGAATTCCAGCCCCGCAGTGACTTATGATTTATTCACATTGCGGGGCTGGAATTCACAAGCAGGGCGGCTGCACAGGCGCAGTCAGCTGGGCTGCATATGAGGACAGACGGCCAGCGCTCACTGCGCCTGCAGCAGGCAGGGGGAAAGAGCGCAGGCGCCGGCTATTTTGAAACAGCGTTGAGGAGGAGGCGGCACCCGGCACCAAGAAGATGTGAGTGACAGCTGTGTGCTGTCTGAAGCAGGGGGGAAACGCCGGCCCACTTGACTGAAGACCAGGTATTTCAGACAAATTATAAAACGGATTATTTCTCTAGTTACAGCACCCAGAACTAAAAGAGCCACCTTGTCAGAATGCAGCATTACTGCTGCACAAGGTGGCTCTTTTAGTTTGAAACGACTGGGGGGGGGGGTGACCGGTTCCCTTGAAAGCTAGGGAACCTCCCCCTGAATCTGGGTTCTGAGCTCCCCCTTCTGGCCTGAATTCAGAATGTGTTGTATGTAGGTGCGTTACCTGATAAAGGGAATCCTTCTTGCCTCCAAGCATGATATCGCCCTCCCCGAAAGGAAGGGGGAAGGGGACTGTAACAACCGGTTACCTGGGGTGTTACAGATGGATACATGGAAAAAGTGACATATATGATGTTTTTTTGTCTTTTTAATCAGCATTATCAATCCTTAGACCATATGTCTAAAGGGAAACCAGATGTGGCCTACAGAAGTCAATAGCATCAAGAGAACATTGCTTTTTCTCAACTTTCTGAAGCCTCATGCTTGCTGCCTTATTGATACAATCACAGTTTTCTGTGCTGCAGATCTAGCAGAGCCCAAATGCTGAGCTCTGTATAACTCCACCCACACCCCTGATTGACAGATTTCGGTGTATGCTGTATATTGACAGAACACTGCCAATCAGTGGTGGGGGTTGGGTTACACAAAGCAGAAGGACTGCGAGGCACAAGACACCTAGTCCTGTAGTGATAATTTTCTCCTGATAAAACACTTGAAACAGCAAAAACCTGTTGACATATTAATTTTAATCAGAAAATGTGATGTGCCAATAGAGTGGCAGAGAGCGGTCAATGATGCTGCTTGGCTGACACCAGGGCCATGGGCTGGGGTTTGTGCCCACCACGCAGTTCTGTAATCCTTCTCCAGTGAATTGTATATAGTGGATGTATCTAGGACTCAAGGAACTTGCAGACATTTATATTTTAAGTGGCTGTCTGGTGAGAGATTAATGTAAAAAACAAAACAAGAATAATTGAGAAGTAATAGAAATGAATATCTTATTATATTTTTCTTTCTCTGTGGTATATATTAAAAGTGTACCTTTGGCTTGTCATCGCCCATTAAATACAGCTGCTGTTCATCAATCCAAGCCTCGGCCTCAATGGCATCCATGTAATACTGCTGGGCCTCATTCGCCTGGTTAAGGGCTTTCTGACGATTTATTGTTGCGGTCTGCAATCGATCCCATTGATCTTGCAGTGAATGATGCTGGTTCTTAATAGGTTCAGGGTCAATATCAGGTTCACCTTCCATAGCCTCTGCTCGTCTCATAACATCATCGACTCTTGGACCATGACCGGCTATTTCTTTCTGCAAAGTCTTTAAAAAAAATAAAATAAATAATAGTGTTCTCTGTCATCAGGGCCAGATGTGGCAGAAACATTTGGATTTTAGTTTTGGATTTTGCACCAAATGTGCTACAAATTTCAAGAGAATGACCCCGATTCATCAGGCAGTTTTTGATATTTTTCTGGCGTAAAGTGATTCAAATGCTGCCAAATTATTGCTCATGATTTGGGGCCAATATGTGTGAAATAGTTTTCATCAAAATCAAGTATTGGAGAACATTTGTTTGGTCGTCAGTGTTTTTATTGCTATGAAACAAAAAATTGACATGTCAATCTTTAGGCTGCGCTCACATGCTGCATTACCACATTTGGTAGTACAGCCATTTCCCCCAAGGGCGAATGAGCGCTAACACATTACCGCAAACTGTTCTACTCAAGATAAAACTAGATAAGTCCCACTGAATAAGGCTAATTTGTGTTGTGTCCATGACCAAGCAAACTGTGAAACCACAGAAGAAACTAGAGTATGAATCTTGGATTTCTACTATGGATTTTCTATAAAATCAGCATAAAATTTCTCAGCTTAACCTGAATTTGCCCTTATAAGACATTAGGCTCCAGCCACTCCAAATAACAATATTTCTTGCAATAAATATAATTTTTTTTCTTGCCACGGTTTTCCAAATTTGTGGCAAAGGTGCAGCAGTTTTGCCACAATTTCAGAAAACAAGGTAAAAAAAAAATGCATCAGCTAACTCACTCTTGCGCCACAGACACAATATAGACTAAAGTCTACTGAACCAGCTGACATTGGTGGGTTTGGTGTACAATCTAATGTGTATGGGGGTTCTTCTGACTCTCCCTGAAAGATTATATTGGGCAGATAAGGGTCGGGCAGGTCGGATTTTACACCCAACCCTTTTGCTCTTCGGGACATAAGCAGCTGTTAGAAACATTTCTCCGCTCTCCCCTGGGAAAACACATGAACTTTTGTTAGAGCGATAGCGGACACCCAAACAGTCACCAGGCCATCAGCCATCGCATGTGTATGGCTAGTTTAGATATCATTACCTGATTCTTTTTCAGAAGCATTTGACCCATCTGAAGGTTATTGCCATAATCCTTCGATTCCGCAAGAGGCATTCTTTCCTGAACCCAGAGCTGCAAGTAGATGACAATGTACAATGAGTGTTATGGCATCACAGTTTTTCTCTATCTTTTACTTAAAACACAACCTAAAAAAAACTTAGAGCAAACAGATCAGGACCATCACATAGCAGAAATATTATAAAGTTTGAGTGCTTATTGTTGCTATTGCATAAAAGTTTGTTCCTGCAAAACTTAAGAATGCGAGCTCAAGAACACTCCTCCTCGCATGGGCGACCATCACTTACTGTCGAGTTCACATGGAGTAATCCTACGGCTTGACATAAGCGCTCGGAAGGAGTTCAGCGTTTCTTCTCATCATTTTATGGTCCTAATCTATCTATATAATTGTCTAAGGTCCACTTCTGTCTGTCTGTTTGTCTGTCTGGTTCTCTGTAAGGGAAATCCCGCGTCGCTGATTGGTCGCAGGTACTGTGATACTACGTGGCTGTGCAATATACTACGTGGCTGTGCAATGTACTATGTGGCTGTGCAATGTACTACGTGGCTGTCCTATATACTATGTGGGCTGTGCTATATACTACGTGGCTGTGCAATATACTACGTGACTGTGCTATATACTACGTGGCTGTGTTATATACTACATGGGCTGTGTTATATACTGCGTGGCCTGTGCTATATACTACTTGGCTATGCAATATACTAAGTGGCTGTGCAATATACTACGTGGCTGTGCAATATACTACAGGGATGTGCTATATACTACATGGGCTGTGCTATATACTACGTGGCTGTGCTATATACTACGTGGCTGTGCAATATACTACGTGGCTGTGCAATATACTACAGGGATGTGCTATATACTACATGGGCTGTGCTATATACTACGTGGCTGTGCTATATACTACGTTGCTGTGCTATATACTACGTGGCTGTGCAATATACTACGTGGCTGTGCAATATTGCGAATTGGCGCAGGATTTGAACCACGCTTCGCTAATTGGTCACGCCCGGTCGGCCGAATCCTGTGTATTCATTGCATTATTCTGAAATCTTCATAAATAAACTACATACATATTCTAGAATACCCGATGCGTTAGAATCGGGCAACCATCTAGTAATGGTATAACTGTACTTTATCTACTCTGAGATCTCAGCACTTACAATTTCATCTGCCAAGTCCCGATGCAGCTGGTGAACCTGCTTTGACGATTGTAGTCGTCTCTTCCTTTCATTCATTGGCTCTTGAAGTTGCGAAAGGTGAACTTTGATGTTTTCCTCCTTTTCCTCAAGGCTCCTGTCTTCTGCAAGTGATGGTACATCTGGAAGGACTTCATCCATTTCTACTGTCTTCTGGTCAATTTGATCTTCAATTCTCTGTAGGTAAATCATGTGAATATGATAACTTGCAATCCACGACACGGACAGCGCCACCGCTTTCTATAACTCCACCCTCACATCAGCCATAGACTCAGTCGCCCCTCTCATGCATGGCAAAGTGCAACAAATCAATAGGCAACCCTGGCATAACAACCTCACCAAAAAAATATTGGCAGGATCCGTCCCTTCCTCAGCCCACAATCTACTAAAACTCTTGTGCATGCCTTCATCATATCCCGCCTCGATTACTGCAACACCCTCCTCTGTGGCCTCCCTGCATTTCTTGCACCGCTCCAGTCTGTCCTTAACTCCGCTGCCCGGCTAATCCACCGCTCTCCTCGCTACTCCCCTGCTTCTCCCCTCTGCAAATCCCTCCACTAGCTCCCAATTCCCCAAGGAATCCAGTTCAAACTACTAACACTGACCTACAAAGCCATCCACAACCTGTCCCCTCCCTATATCTCTAAACTAATCTCCCAATACCTTCCCTCACGTAATCTCTGATCCTCCCAAGACCTCCTACTCTCCTCCACACTTATTCGCTCCTCACACAACCGCCTCCAAGATTTCTCCCGAATATCCCCCATCCTCTGGAATTCCATGCCTCAACACGTCCAATTATCCACCACCCTCAGATCCTTCAGACGGAACCTGAAAACCCATCTCTTCAAGATAGCCTACAGCCTGCAATAACCATTCTGCTGCCTCACCACCACCCGAGATGCCGCGTCACCAACCGCCGGAGCTACCGCGTCACCAACCGCCGAAGCTGCAGCGTCACCAACCGCCGGAGCTGCCGCATCACCAGCCGCCGGAGCTGCCGCTCCCCCGACCTTCTGTCTCCTCCCTTTTATCCCGTAGAATCTATGTCCGCAAGGACAGGGTCCTCTCCCCTCTGCACCAGTCTGTCATTGTAAATTTGTTTACTGTAAACGTTATCTATAACCCTGTACGTAACCCCTTTTCTCATGTACAGCACCATGGAATTAATGGTGCTTTATAAATAAATAATAATAAATAAATAATAAATCCTTACTTCAGATGTGACAACAAGATTTAGCAATGGTCTCAAAGAACAGCTATAGACAACTCCTTAAGAAACAATACTACGACATGGTGGAACATCATGTGACTGATCCACCATATATGACAAAATTTGCATATATTATGAGAAAGCTGAAATGACACACACTAAGGGCTCATGAAGATGACTGTATAACTTGGACGAGTGTTATACATTGTATTGATGAATAGATCTCATTCCCATGTTATTGAATGAGGTTGTGCATATGCCCGAATTTTTCCTTGTACAGAGTGGAACACATCGGACTGCACTTGGATGAAATCAGAGGGCGGTCTGTTTTTCATGTGCAGACACCTTTTTTTTGCTCAATCTCGGGGAAATTCACATCTCTGATCTCCCTCTGATCAAACTGTGATTAGAATATTCAGACCAATTTTCTTCGATGTGAGAAAAATGGTTGTGAGACCCTAGTCTTAGGTCCTGACAAACTATGTCTCAAATATAGCAGCTATTTCATAATATCCAGCATATGGAAGGCTCAGCAGATAGCTGCACGCTCACCTTGTGATTGTTCAGAAGAATGTTAACGCTTGTCAAGTCTTTTCCATAGTCGTCTGATGCCACCTGCATCTCTATACAATTTATCCAGGTAGCTATGTCTGCAAATCTTTGTTCATAGAGCTCGGAGCGATGGGCATCAAACAGAGTCTGCTCCTTCTGGAGAGTTGTGGTCTCCAGCTCATTCCACTGCTCATGTAGGATACCCAGCTTCTCAGACACTGTTGGTGCAAACTGCGGCTTTTCCTGTGCCAACTGCTGTCCTTTCTGAAAAATAAGGAAAACAAAATATATGACAAATAAAATAGTGTTTTTTTCAGTAAATTATCTAGGCAAATTACCAAATGAATTCTGGGTTGAGGATCAAAATGAACTATTTGCCAAATAAATAAAAATGAAAGCATCGCTCCATAATCCCTTTTATTTCGGACATGCATTGCTTTCAGCTCCTGAATGGGATCCCAGAAAAATCGTTTCTCTTTGCGGAGAGTGACATGTTAGGGTATATGCACAATTTGCACGATTTGCCTGCGGATCCGCAGCGGATTTGGCCCTGCGGATTCGCAACAGTTTTCCATGCGTTGTACACTACCATTTTAACCTATGGAAAGCAAAATCCGCAGTGCATATGCTGCGGAAAATACCGCGTGGAAACGCTGTGTTGTATATTCTGCAGCATGTCAACTCTTTGTGCGGATTCCGCAGCGTTTTACACCTGCTCCTCAATAAGAATCTGCAGGTGGTAAAACACACGTGAAATACGCACAAAAAATGCTGGAAATCCACGGGTAATCCGCAGGTAAAACTCGGTGTGTTTTACCTGCGGATTTTTCAAAAACTGTGCGAAAAAATCCGCACAGAAATCCGCAGTGTTCGCACATAGCCTTAAGCATGTCGAGATGAGGAGACTTAAAGAAGTTGTCCACTACAATAATTTTTTTTTTTTTTCATAAATCTTGCTATTATGGGCCACTGAAAACATCCACTGTGTTTATTTTAGCAATATTACCTTTTATCATGCTGTAGCAGCACATCTTCAGTGCTGGCACCAGCTCTCATGGGGTTAGGCTACTTTCACACTAGCGTCGGCACGGGGCCGTCGCTATGCGTCGGCCCGACGCCCGTTGTGAAAATAATGCCCGACGTGGGCAGCGGATGCAGTTTTTCCACGCATCCGCTGCCCCATTGTGAGCTCCGGGGAGGAGGGGGCGGAGTTCCGGCCGCGCATGCGCGGTCGGAAATGGCGGTCCCGACGCAGGAAAAAACGTTACATATAACATTTTTTGGGGCCGACACTTCCAGTGTGCGACGCTTGCGACGTATGGACATACGTCGCAATGCGCCGCTAATGTAAGTATATGGGCAAAAAAAACGCATCCTGCGGGCACGTTTGCAGGATGCGTTTTTTTGCCACAGCGGAGCATTGCGACATATTCCAAAAGACGCTAGTGTGAAAGTAGCCTAAATCGACAACTTCCTTTCTCCTGAGTTACTGTGCTCTAATACTACTAGTTCCATGATGCATTGCAATTGCCACTAAGCCCGAACCTACCACACCCACTCCAAAACACACCCCAACCCCTCCCTCCTCTCCCCGCTCTATCTTCAAAAAGATTTGTGATGTCATTTCTGTCCAACCTCCTCTTTTACATTTGTCCAACCCACACTCCATTACACACACAGATGGATGGATAGATACATAGATAGATAGATAGATAGATGATAGATAGATAGATAGATAGATAGATAGATAGATAGATAGATAGATAGATAGATAGATGATAGATAGATAGATAGATGATAGATAGATAGATAGATAGATAGATAGATAGATAGATAGATAGATGATAGATAGATAGATAGATAGATAGATAGATAGATAGATAGATAGATACAGATATATCTATATATCTATGTCTATTTCCATAGATATGTCCATATCCATGTTTCTAAACCCCTTCACCCTTGGAGCTTTTTTTCGTTTATCGCTCCCCTTCTTTCCAGAGCCATAATTTTTCCGTCAATATGGCCATGTGAGGGCTTATCTTTTGCGGGACAAGTTCTAATTTTGAACGACATCATTGGTTTTACCATGTCGTGTAATAGAAAAATTCCAAGTGCAGTGAAATTGCAAAAAAAGTGCAATCCCACACTTGTTTTTTGCTTGGCTTTTTTGCTAGGTTCACTAAATGCTAAGGCTGTGTGCACACGTTGCGGATTTGGTTGCAGATCCGCTGCGTTTTTTGCTGCACAGAATTGCATCAAATCCGCAGTGTAGTGCACAACCAATGTAAGTATATGGGAGCCGCAGACTTGTGCACATGCTGCGTAAAAAGCCACACCGAAACGCAGCTTTTTTTTTTTCTGCAGGATGTCACTTCTTTTGTGCCGATCTGCAGCGTTTCTGCACCCTTAGGCCATGTGCACACGCTGCGGATTCCATTGCGGAATTTTCCACAGCGGATTGGCAAAATCCGCAGTGAAAAACCGCTGCGGTTTATACTGCGGATTTATCGCGGTTTCTTTTGCGGTTTCCTCTGCGGGTTTTCACCTGCAGATTTCTATGGGAGCAGGTGCAAACCCGCAGCGGAATCCACTCAAAGAATTGACATGCTGCGGAAAATAAACCGCTGCGTTTCCGCGCGTTTTTTTCCGCAGCATGTGTACAGCGGTTTTTGTCTTCCATAGGTTAACATTGTACTGTACACCGCATGGAAAACTGCTGTGGATCCGCAGCGTCAAAAATGCTGCGGATCCGCAGCAAAAACCGCAACGTGTGCACATACCCTTAGACTTTCATTGAGTCATGCACATCGGCAGCAAAACCGCAGATGTAAAAAAGATCTGCAGTTTTGCTGCGGATGTGGGTCCGAGAAACGCTGCAGTTTGGGAGGAGGGAAGTGTGTGGGCGGTGACTGATGTGAATTCCGTTCTTGGGCTCCCTCCGGTGGTTGTAAATGGCACTTTTGTGAGTTCTGCCCTTGGGCTCCCTCCGGTGGTTTTGAGTGGAACTGCTGCTCCTTGGGTTTAGCATTGCAGCTGCTTCCACTGATCGTCTCTCCTGGCTCTGCTATTTAGACTGGCTCTAGTCTTCAGCCAGTGCCAGCTGTCAATGTTTCTTGGTTGGATTCAGATCTCTCCTTGAATTTCTCTGATAGCCTGTCCATTTCAGCAAAGATAAGTCATTGCTTTTCTTTTGGTTGTCCACTTGCTGTGGACTGAATCGTTCAGCTCATGTTGTGTTTTTTCTTGTCCAGCTTGTCTGTATGATATATTCAGCTTGCTGGAAGCTCTGGGGAAGCAGATTTGCCCCTCCACACCGTGAGTCGGTGTGGAGATTTTTTGTAAACTCTGTGTGGATTTTTAGCTTTTAATACTGACCGCACAGTATCCTTTTCTATCCTGTCTATTTAGTTAGAATTGGCCTCCTTTGCTAAATCTTGTTTTCATTCTGTGTATGTCATTTCCCTCTCCACTCACAGTCAATATTTGTGGGGGGCTATCTTTCCTTTGGGGTTTTCTCTGAGGCAAGATAGCTTTCTGTTTCCATCTTTAGGGGTAGTTAGTTCTCAGGCTGTGACGAGGTGTCTAGGGAGTGACAGGAACATCCCACGGCTACTTCTAGTGTTGGTGTTAGGATTAGGAACTGCGGTCAGTACAGATACCACCTCCTCAGAGCTCGTCCATGTTGCTCCTTAACCACCAGGTCATAACAGTACAGCTGGCCAACAATGTGTTGAATGCATCTCAAAAGAGGGAAAAAAAAAGTTCTGAGCCTTTTTTTTTTTTTTCTTTGCAGCCTGTTTTGTCTTTTTTTTTCCCCTTACCTCTGGGTGGCTCAGTGGTTAGGTGCTAGCATGGATATTCAGGGATTGACTTCTCGTGTGGATCATCTTGCTGCTAGAGTACAGGGTATTTCGGATTATATCATTCAGACTCCTGTTTTAGAGCCTAGAATTCCTACTCCTGATTTGTTTTTTGGGGATAGATCCAAATTTTTGAACTTTAAAAATAACTGCAGATTGTTTTTTGCTTTGAGACCCCGTTCCTCTGGTGACCCCATTCAGCAGGTGAAGATTGTCATTTCTCTGCTGCGTGGAGACCCTCAGGACTGGGCATTCTCCCTTGAGTCAGGGGATCCTGCATTACTCAATGTAGACGCATTTTTTCAAGCGCTCGGATTGCTGTATGACGAACCTAATTCTGTGGATCAGGCAGAAAAAACCTTGCTGGCTCTGTGTCAGGGTCAGGAAGCGGCAGAAGTATACTGCCAGAAATGTAGAAAGTGGTCTGTGCTCACAAAATGGAATGAGTATGCCCTGGCAGCAATTTTCAGAAAGGGTCTTTCTGAAGCCCTTAAAGATGTTATGGTGGGGTTCCCCACGCCTGCTGGTTTGAACGAATCAATGTCTCTGGCTATTCAGATTGATCGGCGCCTGCGCGAGCGCAAGGTGGTGCACCATATGGCAGTGTCCTCTGAGCAGAGTCCTGAGCCTATGCAATGTGATAGGATTTTGACTAGAGCAGAACGGCAGGAATTCAGACGTCAGAATAGGCTTTGTTTTCACTGTGGTGATTCTGCTCATGCTATTTCTGAGTGCCCTAAGCGTACTAAGAGGGTCGCTAGGTCTGTTACCATTAGTACTGTACAGCCTAAATTTCGCTTGTCTGTTACCCTGATTTGCTCATTATCATCCTTTTCTGTTATGGCATTTGTGGATTCAGGCGCTGCCCTGAACTTAATGGACTTAGAGTTCGCCAGATGCTGTGGTTTTTCCTTGCAGCCTTTGCAGAGCCCTATTCCCTTAAGGGGGATTGATGCTACACCATTGGCCAAGAATAAACCTCAGTACTGGACACAGTTGACCATGTACATGGCTCCAGCACATCAGGAAGATTGTCGTTTTCTGGTGTTGCATAATTTGCATGATCTTGTTGTGCTGGGTTTTCCATGGTTACAGGTGCATAATCCGGTGCTGGATTGGAAATCTATGTCTGTGACTAGTTGGGGTTGTCAAGGGATACATAGTGATGTTCCTTTAATGTCAATTTCCTCTTCCCCCTCTTCTGAAGTTCCTGAGTTTTTGTCGGATTTCCAGGATGTATTTGATGAGCCCAAGTCCAGCTCCCTTCCTCCACATAGGGACTGTGATTGTGCTATTAACTTGATTCCTGGCTGTAAGTTCCCTAAGGGCCGACTTTTCAATCTGTCTGTGCCAGAGCATGCAGCCATGCGGAGTTATGTAAAGGAGTCTTTGGAGAAGGGGCATATTCGCCCGTCTTCGTCACCGTTGGGAGCTGGATTCTTCTTTGTTGCCAAGAAGGATGGCTCGTTGAGACCCTGTATAGATTATCGCCTTCTCAATAAGATCACGGTCAAATTCCAATACCCTTTACCTTTGCTTTCTGATTTGTTTGCTCGGATTAAGGGGGCTAGTTGGTTTACTAAGATTGACCTTCGAGGGACGTATAATCTTGTTCGTATTAAACAGGGTGACGAATGGAAAACAGCATTTAATACGCCCGAAGGCCATTTTGAATACCTTGTGATGCCATTCGGGCTCTCTAATGCTCCATCTGTGTTTCAGTCCTTTATGCATGATATCTTCCGGAATTATCTTGATAAATTCATGATTGTATATTTGGATGATATTTTGGTTTTTTCCGATGATTGGGAGTCTCATGTGAAACAGGTCAGGATGGTATTTCAGATCCTTCGTGCTAATGCTTTGTTTGTGAAGGGGTCTAAGTGCCTTTTTGGAGTTCAGAAGGTTTCTTTTTTGGGTTTCATTTTTTCTCCCTCGGCTATAGAAATGGATCCTGTTAAGGTCCAGGCCATTCATGATTAGATTCAACCCACATCTGTGAAGAGCCTTCAGAAATTTTTTGGCTTTGCTAATTTTTATCGCCGTTTCATTGCTAACTTTTCCAGTGTGGTTAAGCCCCTGACCGATTTGACGAAGAAAGGCGCTGATGTGATGAATTGGTACTCTGCGGCTGTTGAGGCCTTTCAGGAGCTTAAACGTCGTTTTACTTCTGCCCCTGTATTGCATCAGCCGGATGTTTCTCTTCCTTTTCAGGTTGAGGTTGACGCTTCTGAGATTGGGGCAGGGGCCATTTTGTCTCAGAGAAGTTCTGATGGTTCTTTGATGAAACCGTGTGCCTTCTTCTCCAGAAAGTTTTCGCCTGCTGAGCGTAATTATGATGTCGGCAATCGGGAGTTGTTGGCTATGAAGTGGGCATTCGAGGAGTGGCGACATTGGCTTGAGGGAGCCAAGCATCGCGTTGTGGTCTTGACCGATCATAAGAATCTGATTTACCTCGAGTCTGCCAAGCGGTTGAACCCTAGACAAGCTCGATGGTCCCTGTTTTTCTCCCGTTTTGATTTTGTGGTCTCGTATCTTCCGCGATCTAAGAATGTGAAGGCTGATGCCCTCTCTAGGAGTTTTTTGCCTGATTCTCCGGGAGTCCTTGAGCCGGTTGGTATTCTCAAGGAGGGGGTGATTCTTTCTGCCATCTCCCCTGATTTACGGCGGGTGCTTCGGGAGTTTCAGGCTGATAAACCTGACCGCTGTCCAGTGGGGAAACTGTTTGTTCCTGATAGATGGACTAGTAAGGTAATTTCTGAGGTTCATTGTTCGGTGTTGGCTGGTCATCCTGGGATTTTTGGTACCAGAGATTTGGTTGCTAGGTCCTTTTGGTGGCCTTCCTTGTCGCGGGATGTGCGTTCTTTTGTGCAGTCCTGTGGGACTTGTGCCCTGGCCAAGCCTTGCTGTTCCCGTGCTAGTGGGTTGCTTTTGCCTTTGCCGGTCCCTGAGAGGCCCTGGACGCATATTTCCATGGATTTTATTTCGGATCTTCCTGTTTCCCAGAAGATGTCTGTTATCTGGGTGGTTTGTGACCGGTTTTCTAAGATGGTCCATTTGGTACCTTTGCCTAAGTTGCCTTCCTCCTCTGATTTGGTTCCATTGTTTTTTCAGCATGTGGTTCGTTTGCATGGCATTCTGGAGAATATTGTGTCTGACAGAGGTTCCCAGTTTGTTTCTAGGTTTTGGCGGTCCTTTTGTGCTAGAATGGGCATTGATTTGTCTTTTTCTTCAGCATTTCATCCTCAGACAAATCGCCAAACTGAGCGAACCTATCAGACCTTGGAAACCTATTTGAGATGCTTTGTGTCTGCTGATCAGGATGATTGGGTGACCTTCTTGCCGTTGGCCGAGTTTGCCCTTAATAATCGGGCTAGTTCGGCTACCTTGGTTTCGCCTTTTTTTTGTAATTTTGGTTTTCATCCTCGTTTTTCTTCAGGGCAGGTTGAGCCTTCTGACTGTCCTGGTGTGGATTCTGTGGTGGACAGGTTACAGCAGATTTGGACTCATGTGGTGGACAATTTGACGTTGTCTCAGGAAAAGGCTCAACGTTTTGCTAACCGTCGTCGGTGTGTTGGTCCCGGCTTCGTGTTGGGGATTTAGTCTGGTTATCTTCTCGTCATGTTCCTATGAAGGTTTCTTCCCCTAAGTTCAAGCCTCGCTTTATTGGTCCTTATAGGATTTCTGAAATTATCAATCCGGTATCTTTTCATTTGGCCCTTCCAGCTTCTTTTTCCATCCATAATGTTTTCCATAGATCTTTGTTGCGGAGATATGTGGTGCCCGTGGTTCCCTCTGTTGATCCTCCTGCTCCGGTGTTGGTTGAGGGGGAGTTGGAATATGTGGTGGAGAAGATATTGGATTCTCATTTTTCGAGGCGGAAGCTTCAGTATCTGGTCAAGTGGAAGGGTTACGGCCAGGAGGATAATTCTTGGGTTGTTGCCTCCGATGTCCATGCTGCCGATTTGGTTCGTGCTTTTCACTTGGCTCGTCCTGATCGGCCTGGGGGCTCTGGTGAGGGTTCGGTGACCCCTCCTCAAGGGGGGGGGGGTACTGTTGTGAATTCCGTTCTTGGGCTCCCTCCGGTGGTTGTAAATGGCACTTTTGTGAGTTCTGCCCTTGGGCTCCCTCCGGTGGTTTTGAGTGGAACTGCTGCTCCTTGAGTTTAGCATTGCAGCTGCTTCCACTGATCGTCTCTCCTGGCTCTGCTATTTAGACTGGCTCTAGTCTTCAGCCAGTGCCAGCTGTCAATGTTTCTTGGCTGGATTCAGATCTCTCCTTGGATTTCTCTGATAGCCTGTCCATTTCAGCAAAGATAAGTCATTGCTTTTCTTTTGGTTGTCCACTTGCTGTGGACTGAATCGTTCAGCTCATGTTGTGTTTTTTCTTGTCCAGCTTGTCTGTATGATATATTCAGCTTGCTGGAAGCTCTGGGGAAGCAGATTTGCCCCTCCACACCGTGAGTCGGTGTGGAGATTTTTTGTAAACTCTGTGTGGATTTTTAGCTTTTAATACTGACCGCACAGTATCCTTTTTCTATCCTGTCTATTTAGTTAGAATTGGCCTCCTTTGCTAAATCTTGTTTTCATTCTGTGTATGTCATTTCCCTCTCCACTCACAGTCAATATTTGTGGGGGGCTATCTTTCCTTTGGGGTTTTCTCTGAGGCAAGATAGCTTTCTGTTTCCATCTTTAGGGGTAGTTAGTTCTCAGGCTGTGACGAGGTGTCTAGGGAGTGACAGGAACATCCCACAGCTACTTCTAGTGTTGGTGTTAGGATTAGGAACTGCGGTCAGTACAGATACCACCTCCTCAGAGCTCGTCCATGTTGCTCCTTAACCACCAGGTCATAACAGGTGACTGTGTGGTGTGTGTGTGTGTGTGTGCGGGCGGGGTCTGCGGGCTGTTCGAATGTGTGCGGGGCTGTGTGGGGGGGGGGTCTTTTGGGGTGTGTGTGCAGGCATCATTCGATGGGACTACTAGTATGCAGCATCCAATCTGCAGCTAATTCGGATGTAAGGCTACTTTCACACTTCCGTCGTTACGGGGCAGTCGCAAACCGTCGGCCCGACGTACCAACAGACATTGTGCTAAATTTAGCACAACGTGGGCAGCGTATGCAGTTTTACAACGCATCCACTGCCCATTGTGATGAGCGGGGAGGAGGGGGCGGAGTTCCGGCCGCGCATGTGCGGTCGGAAATGGCGGAAACGTCGCACAAAAAAACGTTACGTTGAACTTTTTTTGTGCGTCGCTTCCGCCAAAACACGACGGATCCGTGCCCATCCGTTGCTAATACAAGTCTATGGGCAAATAACGCATCCTGCAAGCACATTTGCAGGATCCATTTTTTGCCCATAACGACGGATTGCGACGGAGCCCAGAAGACGGAAGTGTGAAAGTAGCCTAATCCGGACAGTGGACATGCACCCTACACTATCCATACATCTATCAATAGATATATCTATCCAGATATATATATAGATAGATATATGACTAGCTAGATGTATGCATCTATAGATCTATCTATATGTAGATCTGTCCATCCATTTCATCTATCATCTATCTGTCTATCTGTGTGTAATTGAGTGTGGGTCTGACAAATGTAAAAGAGGAGGTTGGACAATAATGACATCACAAATCTTTTTTTTTTGTTCAATAATATATCTTTATTTAGCTTTCAAAAACGCATAGAAAGACGCACAAAAACTGCACAAAAAACGCACCAAAAAAAAATTAAAAATGCATCAAAACCGTGCAAAAATGCACCAAAAACGCATCAAAACTGCATCAAAAAAGCATCAAAACTGCATAAAAACGCATCAAAACCGCACCAAAAACTGCATGAAAACTGCATGAAAACCGCACTAAAAACTGCATCAAAACTGCACCAAAAACGCATCAAAACGGCATCAAAAACTGCACCAAAAACGCATCAAAACTGCACCAAAAACTGCATCAAAACCACCAAAAACTGCATGAAAACCACACTCAAAACTGCACCAAAAACGGCACCAAAACTGCACCAAAAATGCCACCAAAACTGCACCAAAAATGCATCAAAACTGCATCAAAAACGCATCAAAACTGCACCAAAAACGCATCAAAACTGCACCAAAAACTGCATCAAAACTTCACCAAAAACTGCATGAAAACTGCACCAAAAACTGCATGAAAACCGCACTAAAAACTGCACCAAAAACGCATCAAAACTGCACCAAAAACTGCATCAAAACTTCACCAAAAACTGCATAAAAAAAGCATAAAAAAAACTGAATCAAAAACATGCAAAAAACCGCACCAAATACTGCAGCAAAAACTGCATCAAAACTGCACCAAAAACTGCATCAAAACTGCACCAAAAACTGCATCAAAACTGCACCAAAAACTGCATCAAAACCGCACTAAAAACTGCACCAAAAATGCATAAAAAATGCATCAAAACTGCAAAAAAACGGCATAAAAAACGCATGAAAACCACACCAAAAACTGCATCAAATCCGCACCAAGAACTGCATCAAAAACTGTATCAAAACCGCACCAAAAACTGCATCAAAACCGCACCAAAAACTGCATAAAAAAGCATAAAAAACCTGAATCAAAACCACGAAAAAAACCGCACCAAATACTGCAGCAAAAACTGAATCAAAACCGTGCAAAAAACGCAATGAAAACCGCACCAAGAACTGCATCAAAACAGCACAAAAAAGGCATCAAAACCGCGCAAAAACCGTGAAAAAAAAACATGAAAAAATGCATAAAAAACGCAGCTGCGTTTTCTGCAAGGAGATGCAGATTTTGTGCAGAAAATTCTGCACCCAAATCTGCAACGTGTGCACACAGCATAAAACTGACCTGCCATTATGATTCTCCAGGTCATTACGAGTTCATAGACACCAAACACCAAAAAGGTTATTTTTTATCTAAGTGGTGAAAAAAAATTCCAAACTTTGCTAAAAAGAAATAAAATAATTGCACCATTTTCCGATACCCGTAGCATCTATATTTTTTGAGATATCGGGTCGGGTGAGGGCTAATTTTTTGCGTGCCGAGCTGACGTTTTTAATGATTCCACTTTTGTGCAGATACGTTCTTTTGATCGCCCGTTATTGCATCTGTAATGTAAATTTTTTTTGTTGTATTGAAAACAGCTGACATGTTGCGGCTTTGAAGTGGGCTCACCACCGAAGCCCACCTCAAAGCGGGGGATACTGTCAGCTGACGTACTATTCCGTCAGCTGGCAGAAAGGGGTTAATGAACAATATGTTTCAGTTAAAAAAAAGAAAAAAAAATGGCGTGCGCTCCCGTGCAATTTTCTGCACCAGAGGGGGAAAGCCAACGGCCGGGGGCCAATATTTGTAGCCTGGGAAGAGGGTAATACCCATGGCCCCTCTCTAGGCTATGAATATCAGCCCGCAGCTGTCTGTGTAGCCTTTACTGGCTATTAAAATAGGGGCCCCCCCCCAAAAAAAAAAAAATGACCTCCTATATTTTATAGCCAGAAAGGCTACGCAGACAGCTGCGGGCTGATATTCATAGCCTAGAGAGGGGTCATGGATATTGACTTACCCCCTGGCTACAAATACCAGTCCGCAGCCGCCCCAGAAATGGCGCATCTGTAAGATGCACCAATTCTGGCACTTATCCTCTCTCTTCCCACTCCCGTGTAGCGGTGGGATATGGGGTAATAAAAGGTTAATGTCACCTTGCTATTAATGTCACCTTGCTGTATAATGGATAGGCTTCAATAAGACGCCTATCCATTATTAGTCCTATAGTAGTGAAAGAGTTAAAAAAAAAAAAGACACAGCCAGAAAAAAGTATTTTAATATTCTTCATTTAACCATACTTACCATACTTCAGCGCCTGCAAAAAATGTAAAATAATAAACCGTATACTCACTTTCTGCCGTAGTCCAATTAATAACGAGGGTCCCACGAGGATCTCCCCTAAAGAACAGTGACATCGGGTGATGTCACTGCTCTATAGGACCTTCAGTGACACACTGACAGGAGACAATGGCTCCTGCAGTGCATCACTGAGAGGTTACCATAGTTCACTGGTCTCACTTTATGGTATTTGCTGCGTGGGAACTTTCTCACACAGCAATGCCAAAAGTGAGACTAGGGACTATTTTCTCACAGGGGCGTAGGAATACATTGTGAGGAATACATTGTGGAAGGATACATTCCATCATTGTATTCCTAGAGCCCCCCCTGGAGAGCGGTCGCATCAGCTGATGCTGCTGTTCTCCACGGGAGATCGTCGTGGGACACTCGTATTAATTGGATATCTGCGGATCAGGGAGTATAGTGTTTGCTTATTATTTTAATATTTTTACAGGTGACACTGGCTTCGGAATTAAGGAGACAAGTGATGGTGAGTATGTACTCTATGTTATATGTACTGTATGTCTATATGTATGTTGTATGTATGTACTGTATGTATGTGGCATGTTGCATGTCGTATGTTGCATGTCGCATGCTGCATGTCGTCGCATGTCATCGCATGTTGCATGTCGCATGTTGTCGCATGATGCATGTCATCACATGTTGCATGTTGCATAGTGCATGCCGCATGTTGTCGCATGTCACATGCTGTCGCATGCTGAATGACGCATGTTGTATGTCACATGTCGCATGGTGCATGTCACATGTTGCATGTTGTCGCATGTAGCATGTCACATGTTGTCACATGTCGCATGTTGACACATATCGCATGTTGTCACATGTCGCATGTTATCACATGTCGCATGTTATCACGTGTCGCATGCTGCATGTCACATGTCATCGCATGTCATCGCATGTTGCATGTCGCATGCAGCATGTCACATGTTGCATGTCGTCGCATGTCATCGCATGTTGCATGATGTCATGTTGCATGTCGTCACATGTTACATGTCACATGTTGCATGTTGCATGTCACATGGTGTATGTTGTACATCTGTATGTACTGCATATGTGTGTATGTGTTTTTTGTTTCTTTTCTACATTTAACACATTAGCCGGGTGATGGGACTACTGCTGTCCCACCATTGGCTAATGTGTCACTCACTGTCACTGTAGCAGGCAGAGCCCAATGGGACTTGTAGTCCCATCGGGCGATGCCTGCACACAGAGACACACACACACACCAATGACCACCCAACCCCCCCCCCCCCCCCGCAGCAGACCCCAGCACGGCCAGCAGACCCACTGCACACACCCGCAGACCCCAGCACCGCCCGCACATCCCGGCGCCGGCACGCAGACCCCCGGCACCCGCACATCCCGGCGCCGGCACGCAGACCCCCGGCGCCCGCATATGCCAGCGCTGGTACGCAGACCCCCGGCGCCCGCACATCCCGCCGCCGGCACGCAGACCCCCGGCACCCGCACATCCCGGCACCGGCATGCAGACCCCCGGCGCCCGCACATCCCAGCGTTGGTACGCAGACCCCCGGCGCCCATGACGTCACGTCAATTTGCAGAGTCTGGAAATTGACGTGACGTCGGCGGAAATTAGCGGCGGCTGCAGCCTTGGGGTCACGTGACCAGCATAGCGCCGCTCACAGGCGAAAACAGCAACGGAAGGTATTTACACAATTCATTAGGGGCCCCGGGGGGATACATTGGTGGGTTAATTGAAAGTAGTGGACAACCCCTTTAAAGCCGCAATGCTGCTCTGGGAAATATGCAAATTGTCTCTTCAGAGAGGAAGAGGACTAGAACTCTAGTGCCACCTATTGGAAGTAGCAATCCTAACTGTCAATGTCGACCCTGTAATGAGCCTTGTCACGTGACTTAGGATAAAAGCCAAACCAGAATCTCAATTTGCAGACAGTGTTTCGGGGTACTGCCGTCATCAGTGCAAAGTGGAGATCTGATGAGGGGCAGTACCCCGTATCACAGTGTCTGCAAATTGAGATTCTGGTTTGGCTTTTATCCTAAGTCACGTGACAAGGCTCATTACAGGGTCGACATTGACAGTTAGGATTGCTACTTCCAGTAGGTGGCGCTAGGGTTCTAGTCCTCTTCCTCTCTGAAGAGACAATTTGCACAGCTTCTGAATGAATATTTCTATGCTGGTTCCCCAACTAATGACGGATAATCCTTGTGTCTTGCACAAAAGAACTTCCAGGTGGCACCCTAGACAACTGCTAACTCTGCCAGGTTTTGGGAAGATATCCTCTTTTTCTAGGAGGCTTCCGGATGTTCCAGGAAAGGTATTGGGTCTGGGAGTATCTCCCCTTTACCAGGAGCCTCCTGGGGGG
The DNA here is from genome assembly GCF_051348905.1 of Ranitomeya variabilis. Lineage (NCBI taxonomy): Eukaryota > Metazoa > Chordata > Amphibia > Anura > Dendrobatidae > Ranitomeya > Ranitomeya variabilis. The sequence continues at coordinate 649,766,256 of NC_135232.1, read as the reverse complement.
GTTGGAAAGTATGATTTCATACTCTACATGAATAGTGTCAACCATGTCTCTGCAGATAAAGAAAGACAGGAGCTAGGTGACCCTGGAGATTTGGCAACTGTTCTGGGAAACATACAGGTCTTGCCTTTTTTCTAGGGCCTCCCGGAGAGTTAAAGAGTCTAACAGGTCTCTCCTTTTTACAGAGGGCTACCAGATATTGTGCGAGAGTGGGCAATAGGATTTTGAACTCGTATGTAGAATCAGCCATGTCTCTAAACACACCTTGACTCTGTTCACATGTCCGGTTGTTAATATAAAAATCTATATATACAGCTCTGGCAAAAATTAAGAGACCACTGCAAAATGTTCAGTTTGTCTGATTTTTCTCTTTATAGGTATGTTTTTGAGTAAAATGTAAATTTTTCTTTTAGTCTATAAATGTCTGACAACAGGTCTCTGAATTTTCAAGCAATAATTTTTGTATTTTTTTTCTGACAAAGAAAAATGGTCAAAGTTAAAAAACAAACAAACAGTGCTTGCAGACCTCAAATAACGCAAAGAAAACAAGCTCATAATCATTTAGAAACAACAATACTAATGTTTTAACTCAGGTAGAGTCCAGAAATCAATAATTTTTGGAATAACCCTGATTTTTAATCACAGCTGTCATGCGTCTTGGCATGCTTTCCACCAGTCTTTTACACTGCTTTTGGATGACCTTATGCCATGCCTGGTACAAAAAAGGAAAGCAGTTCTTCTTTGTCTGATGTCTTGTGACTATCCATATTCCTCTAGATTACATTCCTGAGGTTTTCAATGGGGTTCAGGTCTGGAGATTGGGCTGCCCGTGACAGGGTTTTGATGTGGTGGTCTCTTAAATAAATATATATATATATATATATATATATATATATATATATATACACACATTTTTACTAGATGTGTTTCTGAGCATCTCCAGTGTTCTGGGCATGTGCAGTGCTTTAAAACATGTGTATTTGAGCATCTCTAGTCTTCTGGGCATGTGTAGTGCTTAAAAACATATATTTGAGCATCTCTAGTGTTCTGGGCATGTGCAGTGCTTAACAACATGTGTATCTGAGCATCTCTAGTCTTCTGGGCATGTGCAGTACTTATAAACATGTGTATTTGAGCATCTCTAGAGTTCTGGGCATGTGTAGTGCTTAAACACACGTATTTGAGCGTCTCCAGTGTTCTGGGTATGTGCAGTGCATAAAACATGGGTATTTGTGCATCTCTAGTGTTCTGGGCATGTGCAGTTCAGTACTTAAAATTTGAATCACGCTATGATCATTTGCTAATCAAACTGTGATTTGCATAATTGGACTGATTTTTTCAGATAAGAGAAACTACGCTCATGTGACCCTAGCCTTAAAGAAATACTTAAAGCTTTTACCGTGTCAATCTTCTGCAGCCTGTCCTTGTTAGAATCAATTTCAGCCTTAAACGCTTGATGTTTTAACCATTTGCTGTGCAGATTACGAGCTTCCTCATATGATGTGTCTTGGGCAGTCAGCAATTTTTCATTGATCCATAACGTAAACTATAACAAAAAAATCTAATAGGTATATAGACATGGCATATAGATATTGTAAGATACATGATAGATCTTCACAGCCTTCTCCTGATTTAAAGCTTGTTATTCCTGTGGGCCAGGTCATCCCCTGGCCCCTACAGTTTTGTATAATCATTATTAGGCATGGAGACATTTTGTTTAAATGCATGTTACAAGTTTTGCATGAAATTATAAAACAATTCTAAATTCCCAATATTTAAAAGGAATGTGTCAGTAGGATCAACCCTCCTAAGTCGTCTACATGGGCATGTGGGACATAGGAAGCTGAATAAAATGATACCTTGCCATCTGAGATCTGATGTCTCATTCCAGAGAAAGCCATGTTTTTCTTAATGAACTGTTAAGATCTATGGGTTGGACATAGATCTCCCTGAGAATCTGCCTCCGGAGCTCAACAGGAGATATTACCAGTGTGAGACATGTAATGACTGACAGTATGATCTGCTGATATACATGTCTCACACTGGTAATTCGCCCTCTTTCAGTTATAATAAGTTCTGGAGGCATATTCTCGGGGAGATCTATGTCCAACCCAAAGAGCTTTACCGCTCATTTACATATTAAGAAAAATGTGGACTTCTCTGGAATAAGACATTGGATCGCAGATATCAAGGTAACCTTTTATTCTGCTTCCTTTGACCTAAATGCCAATATAGACGGCTTAGGAGGGCTGATCCTACTGACAAACCCCTTTAAAAAGTATTTAAAAAAAATATTTATTACCTCATCACAGTTTTCTACAAAATCTTGGAGATCAACGTGATCCTTTAACAGAGTTGATACCTCTTTTGCCTTATCCACATTCACTGCATACCTGAAGGAATAAAACACATAATTCATCATTCAGGAAAATTAATTCATACTCAATAGTTTTTTCAATATTTTTTTTTATATGGCATTTTTACAGTATATGTAATAAAAAAATAATACTAACAGAGGCAGAATCATGTTTTTTAAATTTCCATTAACATAGCAGTGGGCACGTGCAAAAATGCCACTCTATTCCATCCCAACCTTAAAATGATGATCCCTCAAGTGTTCAGACTTGTGTCCCCTATCATAGAGAGGTGATAATCATTGGGAAAATTGATTTAAGTATTGGCTTCAAAGTCAATTCCAAATGGGACTTTCTAGCAGGATCCTGAACTACTTAAAGGGGTGTCCAACTTTTGTGACAATTTTTGTTTCTTACTTAAATGTATGTATTTTTGACCAAAAACCATTTTTGCAACTGGTTTTGTTAAAGATTTTGCACCATTTGCCTTCTATAACCGCTTTGTCGCCCTGACTATTGCTGGCTGCAGAATGAGTTGTGTGAGAAACGGTCAGTGAGCTCGCTGTGATGGAAGAGTTTGTAACTGTTTGCTCGGTCTAATTCGCATATGAATTCTGACCACTTCAAAGTTGTATGTGCAGAGAAATAAAGAGCTTGTAAAAGGCAATTGGTGTAACATTTTTAATGAAAAAAAAATTGCAAAATGTTATTTTTAGCTCCAAATACATGCAATTAGGTAAAAAAAAATTTCCCCAAAGGACAGCCCCCTTTATATAATCTTTCTCTTCATAGCCCCAAACTCAGTGCTCCCCAGGATTACCTGTCACGCAATGAACCTGCTTTTTCCAAAGCTTTATCAGCAAAAATGTTCTGGTCTTCATCTAATTTTGCTGCATTATTTATGGTTCCAATAATCTTTTCTTCATTATTCTCCATAGTGCTCAAGAAGTCTTCATGCTTCTTTAATCTGTTTTGTGAAGCTTGTAAAGTACTTGGTAGCTCAGTATGAGCGAGGGTGTATTCCTAGAAATTGAAAAATAATTACAATATCTAAGATCCTGCTTTACAAAGATGGGACATCACAATCTTACTGATTTAGTCACAGGGGTCTGATCTGGGAATTTCACTGGGAAGATAAGGTTTTCTGGGATTTTAAAGGGATTTTTTGCTATGTAATCTGTAGGGGCTCAGACCCTGATACCAGCAGTGTGTCACTTACTGGGTTGTCACTTGCGGTTTCAATAAAATCAGTGTTTTATCAGCAGATTATTACTACAGGACTAGGTGTCTCATGCCATCTAGTCCTGCTGCTCTGTGTAACCCCGCCCAGACCATTGATTAGCAGTGGCCAATCAAGGGTGAGGGCCGGGTTATATAGAGCTCAGCATTACGAGCACTGCTAGATCTGCAGCAGAGAAAACTGTGATTGTATCAAAATGACAGCAGGCAGATAAGCAAGTGACACATAGCTGGAATCAGGGTTTTTTCCCCTACATTATGCTTCTCTCAGATTACATAGCAAAAACTCAATGGCAGATTCCCTTTAACACCGATGAAGATCATTATGGATCGATGGGATTAGTTTAATTGAAGAGGCTGTGGAGCTCTAATATGCTGCACCCCCTTCATTTTCAAGAAACTCTATGTGCAATTTATGCTGGTCATGTCTGTTTCTGCATTTCAGTCCCATTTCACTTTAATGGGACTGAGCTGCAAAGAGCCCCAAAACCAGGTACAGACACTACATAATGCATGTACACTTTCCCCTTTGGGGCTGCCATGATCCTATCCATCAGGGAGTCTGACCTCATTGATCTGATATTTAAAGGATAGGTCATCAATAGAAACCCTTTAAGAAGATGAGAAACTGGATGTTATAGAAGGACACTACCATGTAAAAACTAATTCTATGAGCCAGAATAAAGGAAACCTCTAGCAAAGTCATTCCATCTATGCCCTACATGGACTGCCATTCGCGAAAAATAGCTGACATGTAGCGCTTCGACCACCCACTTCTTGCATATTTCACAAGACGCAAAATTTCTGGCTTCTATTTCAAAATGGAGTCGTCTTCACACAATAAAAATGCCGTTATTTCAATTTGTATTTCACACATCAATAAAATGCATGAAAATAAGCAATTTATCTTATCAGAGAAATTTGCTTCTTTCTCCCCCAGAACGGATCATTCTTTTTCAAAATTTTCAATTCCTGGGTAAAATCTGTATTTAGTGAAGACAGAATGTTACATTACTGAAATAAGAGATGACAGTTGGTACGGATAAGATTCTATGCAGAGGGGAGAAGCTCTGCCTCCAGCTCCACCCCTCTACGTAGAATCTTATGAGCACCAACTGCCATCTCTTTTCTCAGTAATGTAAAGTTCTGTCTCCACTAAATACAGATTTTAGCCCAGAATTTTGAAAGAGAATGATCAGTTCTGGGGAGAAAGCAGATTTTTCTGATAAGATAAAGAACAAAATTGATTATTTTAATGTATGTTATTAATTTATTAAATAACAATTAAAACAAAAGTCACCGTTTAATAATATTGATCATGATGTGTTTTTTTTTTAGATACAGATATATCTAGGTCTTCACACTAATTTTTAATACCTGATTGCTTAAAATGGCTTCAGATTGCTTCACGTCTTTTAAGATCCTCTGAAATTCAAGGCACTGAGAGAGGAAATGTTCTCTGTTGTTCCACATTATCTGCAGGTCATTCCATCCAACCTCTAAATCTTTCACCCTTTGTTCCAGCTGCTGGTACTGAGGGTCGGTTTGTCCCCTTGTTACTCTCTTTCCTGTGTCCACAATATCATGGAAATCGGGTTCATGACGTCCCATGTCATCTTTAAGTGCGAGGTGGTTATGGTAGAGCTGTTCGGCTTCGGCCAGGGACATGGGGGTGTCTTCTGATGCTGTTGACTGTTGTGCTCTATAGAGCCATGTCTCAAAATCAAATAAGTCAACCAAGAATTTCTGCAACTTGCTGCTTTCCCCAAGTGAGTCCTCCTGATTTTGCAGCGCCTTCTGTAAGTCTTGCCACACGTTGTTGATGACGATCAGTTTGTCATAAATTTCCTGAGCGTTCTCGGGATTTTCATCTGCCAGTTGTTTTGAGTCTTCTTGTAGTTTTACGAGTTTACCTTCAATAGCTCCAAGATCTCTCTCAATACCATAGAGTTTCCTCTGAATTGACATGACTGCTGCGAGATCATCCCCGAGGTCCTGGATAGAATCAACCACTCTGATCTTCTCCAAAATCCATGTGTTTGTTTCGTCACACTCCAAACCATAGTTGTGGAGGCCAAGAGCAGAGTCAACCGCTCTTCTCTTATTGGCCACCATTTCTTGAAACTCTACCCATCTGCATGAAAACGAAAAAAACATTTAATGTATTTATACTTCCGGATCCTACAGGAGCAGCCTTCGAAACCTTTAACTAAACTTGGTGAGAACTGATTCACAAAACTCTGTCTATCAGTCACATCAGTAATCTGTGACCACTGGACTGGAGCTTCGAGAACCACCTATAACTCAATAGGGTTTGTAGCTCTCCTGTTGATTAGTCAGCCTGGCGCAACATCATCTGACATCGTATCAGGCCAGCTAATCAAAAGAAGAGCTGTGGCTGCCATCAGGTAAGAGGCGGTCCTAACAGATCCTGTCCAGCAGTCGCAGACCACCATGCATATTTCAATGACCTTCTAATAAGTATGGCAGCCACACGTAACTCCCCCAAAGCACGGTGCTTGATCAGACTGTTGAATTCCAACATGCCTATTCCTTTTGCTCTCAGAGGAGATTAGTCCCACATCGACAGCAAAAGATTCAGTTTAAGGTCCTTTTACAAAGGCAGATGTTCTTTAAAAAAAAAAAAAGCCAACCATCCTGATGGTATACAAGGGTCTTTACTTAAATCTTCTTCTACATGCTGAGCAAGCATGTGTGTCGGTGGGTCGGGATAGATATCTGTATATGGTCTAACTTTCGTTCCTTGGGAGAATGGATCATTTATGTCAATCAAAAATTATCACTGCTGTTGGAAGAACATTATCCCATGTAAACGGGCAAGTGCTGTCAATAACATGACACAGTATGTCTGGATGGACAGAAACATCATATCAGAGCTTTTTCTTTTACCATCATTAGTAAACGAGCATTGAGATACAGGTGTATAGTCATTAGGGGCTCATTTAGCAACCTAAAATTGACCAATGGTTAGAAGCCCAAATGGAGCCATGATTACAATCTGTGTAGAGCTGTAGAAGATGTTGGTGTTATAAAAACAATTGAAAATAATATAATCTAGTATCACCTGGCGTTCATGTGATCTTGGCCTTGCTTCACGTACATTCTGTTGGGATGTCCACTTTCAAAAAGAACCTCAGAAGCGTTATTCACACTTTCAATCTGGGAAGCCAATGCATTCATCTCTTGGGCTAGAGTATTAAACCTAGAAAAAAGTAATTGTCAAATTTGCGGTTTAGTTGTGCACATTACTCAAAAAATACATTATTTCAATCATATCGTAAAAAAATAAAAAATGCTGTGACCCAAGCCAAGCGTTAGTAAATAACGTAATGTCCATTTCCTTTCTGCACTTTTAAGAAGATATTTAGCATATACAGGGTTTCCCCAATAAATATTTTTTTTTTATCTCTAGAATAGTATAATTTCTAAAGAAGATATGGCATCACCTATGCTGAACAACTCCCATGTCCTCCAGGGATTCAGGAATCACCATCTTTCCCAGCCACTTTTCTTTCTCATTCATCCACATTTCACATGAATCTATTTCTCCAAGAATTGTATAATACGACAAAGTATCTTGAAGTTTCTGGGAACGCAAATCAGCGAGAGATGCCAGATCAGAGTAGAGAGCCTTGAGTTTTTTAAGTCGGCTGTCTATCTCAGGGGAGGATTGGTAGTCCTCTGGGAAGGTCTGAACTTGTTGGCTAAGACCTTCCAAAACCTTTCTGTTCAACATGATGTCATCTAGAAGATCTTTATGTTTCTTCACCAGAACATTGGTGGAATATTCATCATGGCCAATGTCATCAGTTTGCATGATACGATAGGAATCCTGCATCCTGGTAGCCAGATCATCAGCATCAACCTGAAACTGGAAAAAGTTTTCAGTGTCCCGTAACACTTTGAGGCGGAAAGCTGCTAAATCTTTCAGCTGTGCCCACTCTTCAGTAACATGGTCAATTCGCTCTTGGATCTTAGGTGAGTCTGGATGTTTATTGGCAATCAGAAACTCTCCATCCTTGATGACTTGCTGTAAATTAGATTCAAGGCCTTTGAGTTCATCTTCAAAAGCCTTATGTTTTCTCTGTAGGATGGAAATGGTGGTGAGATCTTTTCCGAAGTCCATAGAAGTATAAATTTGTTCTTTCTCCTTTATCCATCTTTCTATTTCATCCATGTCTCCAAAGAACTTCCACATGCGCCTACACTGCAGAAGCTGAGCTTTCCGATGTGCCGACAATGCAATAAGATCTTGATAACACAACTCGAGGTGATTTACTCTGTCTTTAATCAGCTGGGGATCACAAGGCTTATACCCTAGAAAATACAACAACATTAAGTTAATACATAAATTTGAGGGGGAGGTGCAATACATACATAATATGCAAGGAGACTATATGATAAGAGATGGAACAATACGAAATAAGGACATATCATATGGGTGGCACTATACATAATAAAGGAGGACACTGTGATATGGGACAATGGAATACACAATCATGTGCTATCCATTAGAAGAAAGAACATTATATGATAAGGGAGAGATATAGATAAGGAAGTACATTATATTATAATGGATGGCACTAGACAATATAAAGTAGGACACTAAATTATAAAGGATTATGTTATACATAATAAATGAGGACACTATAATAAGAGATAGTGCTATACATAAGAAGGGAGAACACTATATGATTAAGGCTGGCGCTGCACATAAGGGAGGGCAGTATATAGAGTATTTTAGACTACTTTTTTTATTTAATTCTTTCTTTCCTTATGTTTCCTTTAATGAAATAGGATTATACACTATGTGAGTGGGCTGAGTGATTAAACACATTTACAAAATGACATTATGAATTCAACTACAGCTATCATGAGGCAAGTATACTTTTTTGTCTATTTAATGTTTGAAAAAAATGTTAAGCTTTATAAGTATGCAAATTTTGGCGATTTTGGTAAAGCTATGTATTTTATGAGAGTTTGTTACTTAGTAATATATATATGTGGTCAATGACGACCCAACAAACTCACTATCTATATATATATATATATATATATATATATATATATATATATATATATATATATATATACATACATATATATATATATATACATATATATATATATATATATATATATATATATATATATACATATACACTCACCGGCCACTTTATTAGGTACACCATGCTAGTAACGGGTTGGACCCCTTTTGCCTTCAGAACTGCCTCAATTCTTCGTGGCATAGATTCAACAAGGTGCTGGAAGTATTCCTCAGAGATTTTGGTCCATATTGACATGATGGCATCACACAGTTGCCGCAGATTTGTCGGCTGCACATCCCAAAGATGCTCCATACAAGGCAGGATGGATCCATGCTTTCATGTTGTTTACGCCAAATTCTGACCCTACCATCCGAATGTCGCAGCAGAAATCGAGACTCATCAGACCAAGCAACGTTTTTCCAATCTTCTACTGTCCAATTTCGATGAGCTTGTACAAATTGTAGCCTCAGTTTCCTGTTCTTAGCTGAAAGGAGTGGTACCCGGTGTGGTCTTCTGCTGCTGTAGCCCATCTGCCTCAAAGTTCGACGCACTGTGCGTTCAGAGATGCTCTTAGGCCTACCTTGGTTGTAACGGGTGGCGATTTGAGTCACTGTTGCCTTTCTATCAGCTCGAACCAGTCTGCCCATTCTCCTCTGACCTCTGGCATCAACAAGGCATTTCCGCCCACAGAACTGCCGCTCACTGGATTTTTTTTTCTTTTTCGGACCATTCTCTGTAAACCCTAGAGATGGTTGTGCGTGAAAATCCCAGTAGATCAGCAGTTTCTGAAATACTCAGACCAGCCCTTCTGGTACCAACAACCATGCCACGTTCAAAGGCACTCAAATCACCTTTCTTCCCCATACTGATGCTCGGTTTGAACTGCAGGAGATTGTCTTGACCATGTCTACATGCCTAAATGCACTGAGTTGCCGCCATGTGATTGGCTGATTAGAAATTAAGTGTTAACAAGAAGTTGGACAGGTGTACCTAATAAAGTGGCCGGTGAGTGTATATATATATATATATCAGAAAGTGGTATAAATAGCAGAAATCTACTCCGCTACTCCAGCTCATAGCAGCATTAGATTTCAGATTGTGGTGGATTCCTGGAAGTGGTGATATGGCTTACACAGAGCCCTGATCTCAACATCATTGAGTCTGTCTGGCATTACATGAAAACACAGAAATATTTGCGTAAGCGAGATCCACAGAAGATCTGTGGTTAGTTTTCCAAGATGTTTGGAATAACCTCCCTGCCGATTGCCTTCAAATACTCTGTGCAAGTGTATCTAGAAGAATTGATGCTTTGGGGCAAAGAATATTCATTTGATTTTACTTTTCATTTTGTCAATTGTTAAAAAACTATTAAAAAAAAAGGAGAGACAACTACCTTATGTCAGTGTCCATCCCTTTAACGAGCCTTGCAAAATGACCATGGATTAATATCAAGCTAGAAACTCAACCACAGACAGCCTGCTTCTGGGTGTTTGCCCCTCATCAGTGTAGAGCAGAGTCTAGTTGGCTGAAAAGTTTTCTACATTGTAATAATTTGTGAGATAATGAGAACCCGTTGCCTACCTTCTCCGGTGACAAACTTCTGCATAGCTGTTTTATAAGACTTCACTTTTTCCTGCTGAGCGGCTATGTCAGCTTCAGTCAATAAATGTTTTTGAAGCAAATATTCCACTTCGTTCAGGTGTTTACCAAAGTCTGGAGATAGAATCCCATTCTAAAGGATGAAAGCATTGTCATAGCGTAAAGCTGACCACAGATGTAATGAAGCATGTAAAATAAGTGTTCCAACCAATAGAAACATTTCAATTAGTGAGAACTCCTTTAGTATCATAAAGCTGCCGATAACATGGGGACGGTCTTGCTGTATTACTGCTCTGTCCAGATTAAAGGATGACTGTAATTTTATTTATTTATTTTTCCATACATCAACAGTATATGGTAAATTAAGAAACTTTGTAATATACCTTATTAGAGAAATCAGCTTCTTTCTTCTCTTGGACTCATTTTTTTCCTTCTCAAAATGCTCAATTCTCAAGTAAATTTTGTCTTCAGTGATTACAGAGTTTGCCATTATAGAGATAGGAATTGACAATTGGTGCCTATAAAGTTCTATGGAGAACTGTAATGGTCCCATTTTAGGAGAGCTTGCAGCAGAATATCTGTGTCTGCCTCTAGCTCCTCCCACCACTCTTCATAGATTTTTAAAAACACCAACTGTCATCTTTTTTCTCAGTATTTTCATAGTCTGCCTTACTGAATACAGATGTTACCTATGAGTTGAGAGTGAAACATCAGTTCAGGAGGAGAAAGAATCAGAATTCTCTGATAAGATATATTAAAAAGTTTCTTATTTTCATGAGTGCTATTGATTTATAGAATAAAAATTATAACCATGGGTTCCTCTTTAAAGTATATGCTCTCCTCATCCTTCATAGTTTTTTTATCCAAACAGGTCTACATTTTTTGCTGATTAATTTCTTTATATTTATATCCTCCGGAGCACAGTGTTTAACTGATACAGAGCCCCATATTGTTTGCATAGATACAAAGTAAAAAATGTTAAGGTGGATCTTCGTACACAGTTTTGTACATTAAATTTTAAGAAGTTTTCCACTTTAAGAAAAGTGGTCCCAAAACTCTTTTACACTTGTAAAATTAAAAAATGCAGCTACTCCTCCTTTAGTCCAGCAACAGCTACTGCTCCAGTTTCAGTGTTTTGGTTGCAGTAATGATGTCACGCGCAGTGACGCTGCTACCATTAGGCGATTTGAGCTCTTTGGCTCAGGCGGCAGAAGAGAGGGGGCGGCAGATTCTGTAGTACCCGGCCCCTAGGGGCCCCCAGCCAGTAGCCGACATACCGCCAATGCCACTGCTCTGGGGCCGAGAGGTGGAGGGTGGCCCCTGCAGGCAGGCCCGGTATCATGTAGCATCAGGCCCCTGTCACTCCCTCCTCTAATCCTGCCAACACCCTCAGCTGGGGAGAGAGCGGCGCGGGAAGTGCAGGACTTCAAAAGGGGGGCGTGTCATGCAGGGAGAGACGCTGGCCAATGAACGCTTTCCTCACCAGACTGAGGAGAGCGCTCACTGGCTGCTGTCTCTGCTCTCCTGCATGGCGCGTCCCAATGGAGGCTGGTGAGTACTCAGTCAGGGGCCCCGCAGCACAGCACGCAGGAACAGCAGTGGAGGGAGAGCAGGACTTACAGTGTGTCTTCTCCCACCACTGCTCTGTTCCCAGCAGGCTGCAGCATCTCCGTCCTCACTGTGAAGAGAGGGGGAGGAGCTCACTGCACGGGACAGCACAGCAGCACCAGGGGGCTGATATCAGTCTGCACTGTGCCCCATCCCCCACAGTGGGGTCTGCAGCCCTCTCCAGCTGAACTGCCCTCCTCCAAGGCTCCTCTGATCACCTATACAAGATCAGTATGCGTGTATGTATATGCTTGTATATGTATGTATGTGCATCTGTGTATGTACAGTGTGTGAGTATCTATGTGTATGCTTCTGTGTGTGTCTGTGTATGCATGTACAGTATATGTGTATGTCTGTGTGTATAATATGTGTGTATCTGTATGTGTGATATATTTGTATGTATATACGGTATGTATGTTTATGTGCATGTATGTACAGTATGTGTATGTCTGTGTGTACGGTATGTGTATACTTTCTGTATATGTATGTACGGTACGAGTATGTGTACCTGTATGCATGTACGGTATATGTATGTGTATCTGTGTATGTACGGTATATGCGTGTATGTATGACGGTATGTGTATCTGTGTGTATGTACAGTATATGTATGTACGGTATGTGTGTGTACGGTATGTGTGTGTATGTACGGTATATGCATGTGTGTATGTATAGTACATGTATGTATGACAGTATATATATGTGTATCTGTGTGTATGTACGGTATATGTGAGTGTTTGCATATACAGTACATGTATGTGTATCTGTGTGTATGTATGTACGGTATATGTATGTGTATCTGTATGTATGTACACTGCAGTATGTGTGTTTGCATATAAGGTATATGTATGTGTATCTATGTGTAACATATATATTTATTACAAACACACTATATATATATATATATCCATCTCAGTGAAAAAATATAAATATATATATTTTTTAGAGGTGTGGGGCCCAAAATAGAACTTTTGCTATGGGGGCCCTGTGATTGCTATGTGCGCCCCTGCTTGCAGGGCAGTGATAATGAGGGCAATCTGACTTGTTTCTCAGAGCCCGAGGCTCCTGGGTGCCATGGCCAGATTGCCATCATCATAAGCAGTGTATCAGGCAGGAAGGAGGCCCAGACACATTTCTTGAACAGGGGCAACAAGCTATTAGAGTCCGCCCCTGCCCCCAGCCAGTGGCGTGTCGCTAATAGCAGCACACCATGTAGCTGCTATGGGGCCCGTGAGTCAAAGGGGCTCGCCCAGTGCCAGTGAAGAAGGAGCAGTGGGTGACAGGAGGCAGGAGTCGGCTGCTACGCCTAAAGCCTGTGCCCGCTGCTAAAGAGAAATTCATAGTCACTGCTCCCCACACCCATAGTCGCTCCCACCACTATGCACTGAAGCCGGTGCCGAGAGATGGGAGGGACTATAGGAGTGGAGAGCAGTGAATATTCATTTCACTTTAATAGCGGTCACAGTAGCCGCAGCTGCAGGCTTCCTGCTGCTAGGCGATCACATGTGCCCGCTACTAAAGGGAATGAATATTCACTGCTCTCCACACCCATGAATACAATATATATCAGTACATGGTGGCCATAATGCTGTAGGACTGCATTATATTCTGTTGGGGACTGCATTATGTTCTATGGGGGGGCTGCATTATATTCTATGGGGGGTTGCGTTATACTATATGTCAGTATTATATTCTATATGGGGACTGCATTATACTCTGGAGGACTATGGGAGTGTATTATACTCTATGGAGGACTATGGGGAGTGCGTTATACTATATGGAGGATTAGAGGGAATATATTATACTATATGGAGGACTATGGGGAGTCTATTATACTATGGAGGACTATGGGGAGTCTATTATACTTATATCTTATGGGGCCATAGCACTTGTGCAGCACTATATAGGGCAAATATCTCTATGGAGCATCTTATGGGGCCCTTATTACCCTTTATGCAGGATTATATGGGGCATATTTTAATATGGAGCATCTAATGGGGCCCATCAAACTTTATGGAGCATTATATGAGGCTCCTGATTCAATATGGATATTCAAAAACACTTAACCTACTGATGTCTCAATTAATTTTACTTTTATTGGTACCTATTTTTACTTTTGAAATTTACCGGTAGCTGCTGCATTTTCCACCCTAGGCTTATACTCGAGTCATTAATTTTTCCCAGTTTTTTTGTGGCAAAATTAGGGGGGTCGGCTTATACTCGGGTCGGCTTATACTCGAGTATATACGGTAACTGGATTTGCGCTGCTAGGTTTTTTTTTTATAAAACTCCGGGGTCAAGTGCCCGCCCCCCCTCCTCCCTCCCTCCTTCCCGCCCCCCCTCCAGCAGGGACTGTGGTGGGGGGGGCGCCATTTTTCCGTTCGCCTCAGGCAGCAGAGAGGCTAGGTTCACCCCTGGTCACGCGCAATGCCGCTGCAGTGATTACCAAGGTTCAGCGCCTCATGACATCTATACCAGCAGAGCCATTGAAAGCAGTGATCAGATGCAGCGTTAATGCGCGCTGTTGATGTGACATAACCGCTGCCCCCAAAATGCTGTGACTGGATGAATGGAACCGATCTGGTGCTGCACTATGGGAGGGTGAATACCTGCTCTTTTTGCTATTTTGCAAATATAACAATTTCGGGACCACTTTCTTTAACGAGGAAACCCCTTTAAAGGTGTAGGTCCGTAGATTTGCAAAACTTCATACATTACTAAATAGATCTATAAGACCCTATGATGCTGGGATACTTACTTTAAAAATCCATATTTTATAAATCATGATATAAAAAAATAAATATTTTTGAATGAGTCCAGCTAAAGAGGGAGAGAGCTGTATTCAGTCTCCACCCACCCAGCCTGATAAACAATTGCAGCTTGTACAGAGCAGTGTGAGATCTCAACAACAGCAGGGAGGAGGTACACTGAGGAGCTGTCAATCAGACTAGTTGAGCAGAGATTGCATAAAAATTGAATGTAGGATTATACTTCAATTCTGACATGTATTTTTAAGAGAAGTACACCAGCCCCATCAGGTGTAATAGATCTATTTATTAATGCACGTAGTTTCTTTGTGAAATTTATAACGCCTAACTTCAAAAAGGAGCCCTTGCACTCTGCCTAGTGCTATGGATGTAGTTCATTCCCTCTCTCCATTAATTTCTACAAAAGAAGTTTAAAAACTCCCATAGAAGTGAATGGCGAGAACATCGCATGTGCGGCCACCTTTCCGTACCATGCAGCTGTAACAGTAGGCAGAAATTAGTTTTGAGGCCCTTGTTCTGGAGATAAATGTGGTTCTCACTTCTGGCACCTGCACCTATGTGCATACGTCATAAAGGTATAGGATGAGAATAGTATGTTGGTTCAAAAAATGATGTAGAAAAGATGGAAATTCACTTTAACTACTACTGAGAAAGAAAATGAAATGTTCGAAGATGATCTGTAGTGAATGGAGTACCATATCCTCACCTTCATTTCATCCATCCATGTGACAGTGTGTAGCATGTCTTGGAAAAGAACTTGAAGCTCCAGATTCATGTCCAGTCTCTGCCGCCTGTTATGCAGTCGCTCAAGTAGATATTGCCAGAGGCGTACGATGTTATCCTTTCTGGCATTTATCCTCTTTATGTCATGATAGTTCTCATTCTCCAGCTCTTTTGCTACATTGACTATTGCCTGAATTCGTCCTTCATAAGCAAAGATGTCCGTCTCAATAGCTTCATGCTTTTTATTAGATGCTTCCACCGATGGCAAATCGCAACCAAAATTATCCTATGGTAGACAAAAAGATTACAATTATATATCAGAATATCACAATGATGAACCACAGTGATTAAAGGGATAGTTCCGCCTTAGAAGGGTTGTCCGTGACTTACATAACGATGACCTATCCTTAGTATTAGAGATCAGCTGATCTATTCACGGGACTCAGGCCCAATGTCCAGGTCAGTAGTACCTAGCGGCTAGACGGAAAGACTGTGAATCTTTTACCTTCTGGTGTCCCCGGCGAGGCATTTGATCTGTTGGGGCTACAGCGACATCCTCTATGTGACATGACGCACAGATGTTGTCACGCCAGCCCTAACTAATCAAAAGCCGGGCCAGGTACGCCGGAAGGTAGCCGCGAGGTACCACTGACCAGGATGCTGGGCCAGAGTCCACAGGAACATTTTATTTAAACAGATCCAATTGTGGAAGTTATTATTGTTCCAAGATCTATTCGTAAAATGAACTGAACTTTTGTTCGCGGGAAAAAGCCTTTAAATTCTGACTATGGGATCTAGCTGAGCCCATCCTCTCCTGACCTATCATGGTGCTCCCACATGAGCTATTCCCAAAGGTCAACTTCAGTGTAAGCCTCTTTTTGAAAAAAAAAAAAAAAGCCACTTACCTGAGCAATCAGATGCTGATTTTCAGCCACCCAGGCTTCTCTCATTGCGGCTTTACGATCTAAACGTTTGGCCAACTGTTCCAGCTTCTCCTGTCGAATCAGCTCATTCCTTAGTGCCGTCTCACGATCATGTTCCGCCTTTTCAAGACGACCCCATGCCTGTATTTCACAGTGAAAAATCATGACAGCTGAAGTCTCCCCTAGATGGGTCGTCTAACAGTTCACATCATTTACATTTTCATCTTTTTTAAAAAACATGGATTGGATTCGTTTAGGAGACTGGTCAGTGAAATTGAGCTTTAAATCCACAGCATGAAAATTTATGCCATAAATTCTATCTCTTACAATGTGCCTCATTGCCAAAAGTAGATCCCATTAAAAGTCAGTAGGATTGGTTGGGACCACTTAAAACCATATTTATCATACGTGTCTTGGAACAATTAAGAATGGAAGTAGCGTTAAGAGAACTTTAGTGCACATTTTCTCAAGCAAATTTTGCCACGGATTAAAAATCCACAGCAAAATCACCAGCAAATCTGCACAGATCCACAGCCAAATCCACAGTGTAATACTGAGTGTACCTTAAAGCTCTGTTCACACTACTGTCACGGCTTCACTTTCATAAGTCAAGTATTGTCTTACCCTATTGATGTCGGACACAAGCTGCCCATCTCGAGGCACATACACTTTTTGGTTGTTTTCCCTCATTCTGGACTGTATGGTGAACAGCAGAACCTCTAGTTCGCCCTTTTCATTAAATCTGTTGAGAAAATTGATCGTTTTACGCTTGTTTTATGTCACATTTCTAAACATCGGGTACATGTGCAGCGCCCCAGAGTCCTGGTCGTTGCAGTACTGTGGCTCCGCCACTAAGGGGAGCCATGGTGCGTCTGATGGCACTGAAGGAGTTGATCTGATCAGGTATCACAGACACCAATACATTTCACAGCCGGGCCCCCGGGGGGAGCTAAGGGTTCTATTCACTAGGCCACTCCCCACCATAGTGGGTAAACTGGGGGTCAGGCAGGAAGTTAGATGAGAAAGCTGACTGGGTTGGAACCAGGCAACACCTTGTGGCAGAGGGTGTTGTGGGGGAAGATACAGTAGGGTCTCTGTCAGGGGTGGGATCCTGACAGAGGCTTGGCAACTTGAACGAACGTAACGGGACCGTGCCTGCTCCGGGTAGCGGCGGTGCCCAAGGAAGGATTAGAAGCGAGATAGATTGTGCTGAGTGAGAAACGAGATCACGCAAAGGAGAAATACCAGTGGGAGTCGTGCTGTAAGACCGAAGCAACATCCTACTGAGGCGCATTACCGGTGGCCGGAACGCCGAGGGAGTATCATAACATTCAGCTTCAAGCAATACTCCAAACAGCGGCAGGACAGTCAGTCTAAGGCGGGCTGTCTAACTTATATCACCTATGCAGTCTTGGGGGGCAACTTGTGGAGAGGGGCGACTCTAGGGTCCCGGAAGAGCTCCGAGCCTACCCGTCAAACGGGTGCCGTTCCAACCAGAACATCAGGGAGGGACGGAGGATTAGCAGAACATCATCTAATCGAGTTGTGAGGGAACTTAAGAAACAGACACAACAGTTGTGGGGGACTTTCTGTAAGCACAGCAGGGAAGGACCACAACACATAGCGCTAGAAGGAAGGCACCGATTTCCACCTGTGAAGAGAACTCTGGAGGTGCCATTGGACCGGTCGGACTTGCGCAGCCTGGTGAACCGTGTTCCGGACTGAGGACCCAGAGATCTTCAGTAAAGAGGTAAAGAGACTGCAACCTGGTGTCCTCGTTATTTACTGCACCGCACCACTACAGCGTCACCACCATCATCCATATCTATTATTCACTGTACGCCCCACGGCAGGGTCACGGACCGGGGCCTAGCCACCGTGACAACCCCAGAGCAGAGACTCAGAGGCCCAGTACCGGGTACCCCTCGGCCCTGCGGCAGTGGGGGCGCTACACATGCACAGCGGTCCCACTGGTGCAGAGTGGTGCAGTATCGGGACATATATATGTAATGGTGGTTCAGTTACTAACTTAGAAACCTTGGCCGGCACTGAACTTACTTTGGCGGCTTCTCTATGGTCCTGTATGCGCTGAACGACTGTAACTGTTGTTGGACACCCAGCAAGGAATTCGCAAACTTCCAGTTAGTGAGAGCGATGATGGTTTGTTCAATCCACGTCAGCAGATCAGAAGTCAGTCTTTCATACTCATATATCATCTTGTCTGAGTCCATTAGGTTATCGAGGACCTAAAGAAGAAACATATACGTCATTAAGGAGAGCGAAGAACATACTATGTATCAGGGTATGTGCACGCAACATCTTTTAGAAGTCGGCGTACCCACGTAGTTTTTGCTATAGAAAGATGCATGCGGCTTTTTCCCTAATGTGTCTTATTAGATGTCTTTTAAGGCTTCCGGGTATTTTTCTTTTTTTTTAATTAATGCATGAGTTAATAGTGGAAGACACCATAAGAATGTACTGCTGATTTCTTTTAATCAAGTCATGTCTTTGGAAGTGGTTAACAACAGTGTAAAAAGACTGTACATGTGCACAGCAACGTGTTTTTATATTGCCGTGCATTTGTCTGTTATTTTGTTTGCATTTTTTAATGCTTTCTCAGGCAGAATACTCCTGAAATAGACGTCTTGTGCACATATCTTCACACAGCCGTATTTCTGCCCATAACAAGCACCGATTAGTGATACAACAGTTCAATCAGTGCTAATTTAATTTCTTTTATGTGAGCCGATGCAGACTCTACAGTAAGGGCTCATGCAGACGTCCGTGCACATCGATCCGAGATCGAACCGCTAATGCACGGACTGGCCGGGCTGCTCCTGACCCTAGAGTAACAGTTTCATGTATTTCTATGAGGCCGTCATGCTCAGGTCAGCAGATACCCCGCCAGACCGTGCATTGGGGTCCTATCTCTGACCAATTGGCATGGACGTCTGCATGAGCCCTAATATAATACTTCAGTCCCCATACAGTTTACATATTCTTGGTAGCACTTCCCTGGTTAAATAGTAAGATCTGAGGGCCGCTGGATGTATGGAGGATGCATTGTGTAAACATTATTGCAAGCTTCTTTTTTTAATGGATAAAGTTTATTAAGAACTTCCAGGATAAAGCACATACTACAATACAGCAAATAAAAGAGACAATCAGACACAGTGTATCGCCAAGATGTACCGGCATACAAAGACAAAAATAATAAAAATATTCTCATGTATCATATGCAAAATAAACTAGTTTCATTCTATGACTTTGTACAATAAGCAGGTGTGAATACAAACAAATCCATCAATTAAAGTAGGAAATCAACTGCATCCGCTAGATGTCTGGTTCCGTCAAGGATCAGAGAGACCTAAAGAATGGGTCTGATGTGACCCAAGGACAATCAGGAGGGAAGAAAAGAAAAAGGGGGTCAGGCAGTTAGGGGGGACCCCAGATTCTAACACACTTATCGAGGTTATAGTAGTCGATACACGCCATTCTAGGAGAAGGAGATTATGGGTACTTGAGCAACGGTTCCACTACGTACAAGTAAATATATTGAGATACTCTGCACTCCAAAGTTCATGAAATATATTTTATTTTGTCAATCCAAAAAAAGATTTTAGGGCCGAAACGTCACTGAATTATTTTTTTTTTTGATTGCCCAATTAAAATATATTTCTTGAACTTTGGAGTGCAGAGTATCTTGATATATAAACTTATTGGAGCAGCCTCAGCTTATTTAAATATTATTCTTAAAAGCAAAAGGAAAGTTTACTGCTGATCTCCATTCAGAAATGGTGGATGTCCTGTGAGACAACCATGCCACACACATCTGAGCGCAAATTAGAAACAGCCTGATGTCACCAGGTACTGTTCAGGGTCAATGGACAGATGGGCAGGTGCAGGGGTCTTATGTGATGGGCATCCCCATAGTACATGGGCCCAGTGTCCACTAAGTATTACAGTTTAAAGGGAACCTGTCAGCTGATTCATGCTGAGCAAACTCAAGACCAGATCCATTCTTGTACACCTGTATGCGGCGTTTCAAAGAAAATATATTTCAAAACTGCAACCGGGGATAAGGAGTCTAGAATGTCATGTTTCAAGCAATATGTCCCTGTTGGTCCCACCGCGCCGTACAGCTAGACTGACAGGTGTCGGAGTATATACACACATTGAGAAAGACCTGTCAGTCTAGTGGAGTGGGTTGGGGAGAAGTTGGCAGCGACCGGCCTTCAACTAGTCATCCCATCCTAGCCATCTTGTCCCCACCCGACATTTTAAAGTATGTTTTCTCTAAAAAGCGGCATAATAACAGAGCCGATCTCTGACTCACGCTACCCGTGCTTCAGGCCAAATGAATCAGCTAACAAGTTCCCTTTAATTTGGTTACTTTCCGTACCAGTTTTTATAACACCGGTGCCATTAGCCAAGAGCACCGGTGATCGAAAAGACAATATAAGTAGGATGAAGCACCCCTGCCAAACAGCCAACGGCTGATAATTATCAATAATGAGAACTTTCCCCAAAAAAACTTCACTAGTCTATAGATGCTTTCACCCATGTAATGACAGAAAGTCATAACTCTAGTCTTACCTTGCCAATTCTTTTGCCTTCTACAGCCAAAGCCTTCATTTTGGAGAAATAATGATAAAAGGCCACCACGTAAGTTATAATGGATTTCTCATCTGGATTTTCAGTGTAGACATCTGCAACAACAACAAAAAGTTGGAAACAATTTGTGCAAATGGGGTTTTATGTAAAGAAAAACAAAAAACAAAACCTGATACTTATGTGTAGGAATGATGGGAGGATGAGGGTAGAGAGTGAGGCGGGATGGGAGGACAAAGAAATACTTACTGGCATCAATCCATATGAAGAATAGAATGTGCTTAAAGTTAAACTATGGATTTGGCTTTGGGGCATTGGTTGGCACAGGTAGTGAATCCTTCAAGAATATAAAGACTTTTGTCTAATGAAATTCTATAAGAATCCTAAGTAATGGAGGAATGTTCATCTGGTGCCCTCGGGGGAAAACGATGGAATAAATGCCAGCTCGCACTCAATAACTAGGCACATTGACGGTAGTTGGGGATTTCCTAAGTAAAGTTTACATTTGCTCATTTGCACCAGTCAGCCGCCTCCACACATCACACAATAAAACGATATCATATGGTTTTTATGCCACCGGTAGCTTCAGTGACACCAATTAGAACCCCAGGTAACAAACAACTGAGGAATAAAAGTTGTACTTCTATTTTCATGGCTCTTCAGACTAATAAAATTGCTTTGTTTGGAAGATACCTACCTTTCTGGCCACAAGTGAGACTTTGACTCTTTATGGATGTAAAAAATAAAAGAAACAGAATCTGCCTGCTGGTACACATAAAGCCTCACTTGCATGAAGATTAAATGTTTATTGGAGGGAAGCTTGCCCCTGTCTTTTACAACCCTACCCAGGTATGTAATCAGTTTGGTGACCCTAAGCTCCTGTTAGGTTCTCGTTAAAGGGAGCCTATTACCACCATATTCATGTTGCCCAAACAGTGAGCAGCATAAATCAGAGCCTGGCGGCACGATTGCAGCCGGGTATATTTTGACCTGATGGAGATCCAGCCTAGGACCATAGCCGGAGACTAGTCTAGTCCGATGCAGCTTCTTAATTATATTTTCTCTTAACATGTCAAAGAATAAATATATACACTCGCGGTTTGGGTAGCATGAATAAGGTGACAGGCTCCCTTTAAAGAGAATCTGCCACTACCAAAAATAACATAAGTTGCTATAATCAGATATACCCTATCTGTTGCTGAATACTGTGAAAAGAGCCTGGCAGGTAAAAAATTTTTTTTTTTTAAGCGGAGCCTGATGGAAAATGCTTCAAACTAAGCAAATTCCAATCTGAAGGCTATG
Source organism: Ranitomeya variabilis (assembly GCF_051348905.1). Lineage (NCBI taxonomy): Eukaryota > Metazoa > Chordata > Amphibia > Anura > Dendrobatidae > Ranitomeya > Ranitomeya variabilis. The sequence goes on along the minus strand of NC_135232.1, from coordinate 649,744,066 downwards.
AAAAACACTTCAGGAAAAAAATGCTCTTAAAAAAAAAAGCTTCTAAAACTGCTTCATGAATGAAAAAAACCCTCAAAAACTCCCCAAAGAAGAAATGTTTCCTGAAGTGGTTTCCAACTCCACGCATCAGTTAATGTGGTATCTGGAGATGATCCCAAGTATTTGAGGACAATATAAGTTTCATTTTTAGGTTCCCCTATTCTTTGGATCCATTCCTTGTTTCCCTACAGTGACTATGCAAGGAATCCATTGTTTTCTAGGTGTTAAACTGGACATACACACTGGATTACTTTATGAATTGATCCTTGGAATTAGACGACGCAACCCTTTGATATTAGATCATGTTAATTGAGTTCAGAAACACAACACTTCAGCCATGCTCCCGCCTTGCATCCATGCTGCGTTTTATCCGCTGTATTTTTTTGTGTGCAGAAAATCTGCTACTTTTAACAGTTCAAACAAAGTGGATGTGATTTACTAAAATCTCATGCCCACCGTGCGTCTAAAGATGTTTTTGAACCCTATGGTTTTTGGTGCTTTTCTTTCCCTATAGACTTGGGAAGCCTGAAAAAATTGCATGCAAAAAAAACACATTTGTGCAAAATCCCAATGTTTCTGCACTTTTTAAGTCACATCTGTAAAAAAAAAGATTCTTTACACGTTTGGGTATTGAATACACGCGGACACCAAAGTTTAGGCAACAGAGTAAAGTCACTCCTGCTGATAGCATTAAAAAAAGAAATAAAATATCAGTATTATTTCATGCAAAAATAAATATATATTATTACTATAACATGCATCCTTAGTCTCTACAGTATAGTTGCAAATTTCTTGCCCCTATAACCTTTAAACCCTGCGTTTTCCTCCAAATTGTCGGAATTATCAATGTATGAAATTGTGACACAGTCTAAACAATGGACTAAATATTAAATTAGAGCAAAATAATATATATATATATATATATATATATATATATATATATATATATATATATATATATATATATATATATATATATATATATCATACATTATATAACCTTGTGGATTCCTATTCCTTCCCACAAAAAGAATAGGCAGAACTGAAGTGTAACTTACCCTCCGGATCTAGAAGTTGTGTTATGCCCAGCTGTCGGTCGGCCACGTTAAATGCATTTTCCAAGTTATGTTTAGGGTTTGATTTCTTGAGTTTTTCAAAGTTGATCAGATCAGGCCTGTAAGTGAAACATTATCGTGGTTAGTGTATTACACATCGCAAGGAAGACGCTGAGCTGCTACTCCCTGAACCTGTCTTGTCGTCTTTAATAACCTAGGGAACTATGAAAACATGGAAAATCTTGACATATACATTGCATACCACTTTTTATAGCATATACATATATGTCCAAGAGAGACAAGTTCCAAATAACAAGGACTTCATATTCCTCTAAGGATAGGCAACATATATTCAAGAACATATCCTGTAATTGAGAGACCCTGATAATCCTTGACTTGCTTGTTGATAATAGTTGCCTTATAACAGATGCAATAAAATGGGGTTCGGGATTCCCCTCTATGAGCCAGAACCACACAAAAAGAGCAGCAAACCATTGTCAGACCAGTCCATTAATAAATTACATGGTCAGTCATCCTGTAATTTTCATGTGCGGCACATGGAGCAGCTATCTGTAGAGAAGGGGTTGTCTTCATGGTGCCTTGCGTTCTTCCACCCGAAAGATATGGTCCTGTGAGCTCTACAACATAAGAAGGGCATTCCCATCAAATCCATTATCTTACCTATGCTTGTGGATGAGGGCATTGAAAGCCAATCCGTCCTTCCAGCTGGATGTGAAGTTGGTGATATTGACATTTGGATATCTACAATAATCAGATTTATCATTATTAACATTCATTAACCAGTTAAACAATTCTGTCTTTAGAAAACCTCGTGGGAAGTAGACCAAACACTGAGTTAACATTCTAAAAATCTCAAAATTTTGGAAACAGAAAAAAATTCATAGTTAGTTTTCAGAGTCCTGATATTTTTATGAAAAGTTTAGAATGGTATAAAATAACAGAGTAATTCTAAAAGTATGGGCTCCCTGCTGCTCCCATGCTGGTCGCTTATCTGGTCCCCCGACGGTCTCTATATCCTGGCCTACAAGAGTTTTCGACACAGCGATATGACTTTTACATCCAATCACTGGGCACAGCAGGAACTTCAGTAGTGCCCAATACACTCTCACGTGGGGTTTACATCCTTTACACGAATTAGCTTACCATAAAAACCCATCACTAGGGTTGAGCGACTTTCATTTTTTTAAGATCGAGTAGGGTTTTGGGAAACCCGATTTTGTCCAGAGTCGAGTCGAGTGCAGTCGGCCGATTATCGCTAAAAGTCGGGGATCGACCGAAACACGAAACCCAATGCAAGTCAATGGGGAAGCATAGTCGGCAGTGAGTGGAGGCCAGGAAAACACCTACAGTGCCCATTTTAATGCCAAAAACATCCATTCTTGTTTCTGAAGCTTGCCAATCTTAATTAACTGTATAATAATAGTTGGGCATAGGGAATTGGGGGAAAGTTGTGGGGGGAGTAGGGCTGGCTCAAGTTTTTCGTGGGCCCAGGAAATGCGGACTACGTCACGGCGGTGTTGCAGGGAAAGGTAAGTATTTAAAAGTTGCAAGTGCTGTGATCCTGAGCAAGCAGGGGGGGGCCCACTCGTTCGCATTGCCACTGGCACAGGGCCCCTCAAAGTACGGCGGTGTGTTTGCATGGCGGGGGCGCCTCCCACCAGCAGCGACACTTTTGCGTACTCTGAGGGGCCCTGTGCCAGTGACGTCGCCAACGAGTATGCCCCCCCACCTGATGAAGGAACCTGCACTTTCATCTGCACCTTCCTCTTTGTCCCTGTGTAAGGTGGTATAACATGCGGGAAGGGGAACCTTACTTTCAGCAGGGACAGATTCTGGCTGTGTAGAGTACAAGGGGAATGTAGTGGTCTAGGTCAATGTACCAGCAGACTCATTTAGCAGTGGCTGGGCAATGGGCAGGATGAGGAGGAAACAGATATAGGGCCAAAGAATAAAGTAGGCTACATGCAGTTCAAAATTGGTAACAGGACTAAACAGGCGGCATTGCTTTGTTCAGTGGAGTAGCAAACCCAAGAGCAGCAGACACTGTTTCAAGGGCCTAACCACACTAGTAGGCCAAATGCAGTTTAATATCTGATAGTATAGGGCGAAAGCCAGAATGTGGAAGCTCAGCTTTGTTCAGTTGAGGACAACACCAGGGAGGGGCAGACACCTTTAGTAGGCCGGAAAAGCCTATTGCATTTTTTAAAATGGTAATTTGGAGCAGAAGGTTGAAGCTCAGCTTTATTTAGTTGAGGGCAACACCAGGGAGGGGCAGAAGCCGTTAGTAGGCCCTAACCACCATTTTTTTTTTTAAAACCACTTAATGAGAGCCGGAAGGTTGAAGCTCAGCTTTATTTAGTTGAGGACAACACCAGGCAGGGGCACACAGACAGACACCTTTAGTAGGCCGGAAAAGCCTATTGCATTTTTCAAAATGGTAATTTGGAGCAGAAGGTTGAAGCTCAGCTTTATTTAGTTGAGGACAACACCAGGCAGGGGCACACAGACAGACACCTTTAGTAGGCCGGAAAAGCCTATTGCATTTTTCAAAATGGTAATTTGGAGCAGAAGGTTGAAGCTCAGCTTTATTTAGTTGAGGGCAACACCAGGGAGGGGCAGAAGCCGTTAGTAGGCCCTAACCAAAGTTGAAGGCCAAATGCAGTTTAATTTCTGATACTATAGGCCGAAAGCCAGAAGGTGGAAGCTCCGATTTAGACAGTGGAGGACAATTTGAATTAGGGACTGCAGACAGACTTAGTAGGCTGTCCCCTGTGGACCATGCATCCACCACATTAACCCATTGCGCCGTAATGGACACGTAATCTTCCGTGGCCATGCCTACAGGTCCATGCGTCTGTTATCAGGTGCACCTTTGTTCTCACAGATTGCCAGAGTGCATGGACAATGCGGTCTTCTACATGCTGGTGGAGGGTTGGGATGGCTTTTCTCGCAAAAGAAGTGTCGACTGGTTAGCTTGTAGCGTGGTACAGCGTAGTCCATCATGGCCTTATTAATAGTAAATAAAATATATAACTAGGCTCTATGAACTTTTAAATAGGTTCCAGGGGTACACGGGCAGCATTGGTGTGGTCAGTGGAGGAGTATTGCAAGTAGGGGCTGCAGACAGGCTATCAAAGGCCTAAAATAACAAACAGTAGGCAGTCATGGCAGTTTTACATCGGTTACATGGATACACAGGCAGGCACTCCAGGCAGCATTGTGGTCAGTGGAGGAGTATTGCAAGTAGGGGCCGCAGACAGGCTATCAAAGGCCTAAAATAACAAACAATAGGCTCATTGCAGTTTTACAGCGGTTACATGGATAGACGGGCAGGCAGCTTGGTGGTGAGTGGAGGAGTATTTAAAGTAGGGACCGCAGACAGGCTTCAAAGGCCTAACATAAGAAAATGGGCTGGCTGTAGGCACTTTATAATTGGTTCCAGGGGTACACGGGCAGCAGTGGTCTGGTCAGTGGAGGAGTATTTAAAGTAGGGACCGCAGACAGGCTATCAAAGGCCTAAAATAACAAACAATAGGCTCATGGCAGCTTTACAGCGGTTACATGGATACACGGGCAGGCAACTTGGTGGTGGTGAGTGGAGGAGTATTTAAAGTAGGGACCGCAGACAGGCTATCAAAGGCCTAACATAACAAACAATAGGCTCATGGCAGTTTCACAGCGGTTACATGGATACACGGGCAGGCAACTTGGTGGTGGTGAGTGGAGGAGTATTTAAAGTAGGGACCGCAGACAGGCTATCAAAGGCCTAAAATAACAAACAATAGGCTCATGGCAGTTTTACAGTGGTTACATGGATACACGGGCAGGCAGCTTGGTGGTCAGTGGAGGAGTATTTAAAGTAGGGACCGCAGACAGGCTATCAAAGGCCTAACATAACAAACAATAGGCTCATGGCAGTTTTACAGCGGTTACATGGATACACGGGCAGGCAGCTTGGTGGTCAGTGGAGGAGTATTTAAAGTAGGGACCGCAGACAGGCTTCAAAGGCCTAACATAAGAAAATGGGCTGGCTGTAGGCACTTTATAATTGGTTCCAGGGGTACACGGGCAGCAGTGGTCTGGTCAGTGGAGGAGTATTTAAAGTAGGGACCGCAGACAGGCTTCAAAGGCCTAACATAAGAAAATGGGCTGGCTGTAGGCACTTAATAATTGGTTCCAGGGGTACACGGGCAGCAGTGGTCTGGTCAGTGGAGGACGAGTGGAAGGAGGGACCGCAGACAGGCTTCAAAGGCCTAAAATAACAAACAATAGGCTCATGGCAGTTTTACAGCGGTTACATGGATACACGGGCAGGCAGCTTGGTGGTCAGTGGAGGAGTATTTAAAGTAGGGACCGCAGACAGGCTTCAAAGGCCTAACATAAGAAAATGGGCTGGCTGTAGGCACTTTATAATTGGTTCCAGGGGTACACGGGCAGCAGTGGTCTGGTCAGTGGAGGAGTATTTAAAGTAGGGACCGCAGACAGGCTATCAAAGGCCTAAAATAACAAACAATAGGCTTATGGCAGTTTTACAGCGGTTACATGGATACACGGGCAGGCAGCTTGGTGGTCAGTGGAGGAGTATTTAAAGTAGGGACCGCAGACAGGCTTCAAAGGCCTAACATAAGAAAATGGGCTGGCTGTAGGCACTTAATAATTGGTTCCAGGGGTACACGGGCAGCAGTGGTCTGGTCAGTGGAGGAGTATTTAAAGTAGGGACCGCAGACAGGCTATCAAAGGCCTAAAATAACAAACAATAGGCTTATGGCAGTTTTACAGCGGTTACATGGATACACGGGCAGGCAGCTTGGTGGTGAGTGGAGGAGTATTTAAAGTAGGGACCGCAGACAGGCTATCAAAGGCCTAACATAACAAACAATAGGCTCATGGCAGTTTTACAGCGGTTACATGGATACACGGGCAGGCAGCTTGGTGGTCAGTGGAGGAGTATTTAAAGTAGGGACCGCAGACAGGCTTCAAAGGCCTAACATAAGAAAATGGGCTGGCTGTAGGCACTTTATAATTGGTTCCAGGGGTACACGGGCAGCAGTGGTCTGGTCAGTAGAGGACTAGTGGAAGGAGGGACCGCAGACAGGCTTCAAAGGCCTAAAATAACAAACAATAGGCTCATGGCAGCTTTACAGCGGTTACATGGATACACAGGCAGCTTGGTGGTGAGTGGAGGAGTAGTGCAAGGAGTGTCTGTCCCAGTACTCCCAAAATATAAATAGATGTTAATGTCTCGCAAAACAACCACAACAAAAAAAAAGGTGGCATACTTAGGTACAGGGGTGGGCTCATCTACTGAGTTTCTGACATAGTAATTTGGCAGTAACTATTTAATGGTGCCAATATAGGACACAGACACAGACTACTTTAAGTTGCATCATAGATGTCTACAAATTTGTATTGTCAGTGCCAGACATTGAATGATGTCAGCGAATAGACTAAAGATTGGTGGAGCTGTGCGACATAATTTTGGACGTGGTAGAGCACATTTTGAGCTGGGGTAGGGGGGAACTCTCTTGAGGCCGGCGGGACCGCCCCAGGGCCCCTCATGTTACAACGGTGTGTCTGACGTTGGGTGCGCACCACCACCGCCAGAGACACTACATTGTACTATGAGGGACCCAGTAGCAATGCCGTCAACCAAAAGCGAGCACACCCACCTCTTCAGACAAACAGCAGTCTCACGGGTGCTTGCGCCAAGTCGCGATACCACGGCCCCGTGTGGGGAGTTTTGCCATTTAGGGAGGTGTAAACATGTCGTATGCTGTACAATCAGCTGCAGCAAATTAGACATTAGAAAAGTAATTCACAGGCAAGAGCTTTTCATAGGAAAGCTAGGTGTCGGCCGGGCAAGGTGGGGCAAAAGATTTCGAAATCCAGTTGTGGTTCATTTTAATGAATGTTAGATCGTCAACATTTTGGGTAGCCAGACGAGTCCTTTTTTCGGTTAATATTGAACCTGCAGCACTGAATACTCTTTCTGATAGGACACTTGCTGCCGGGCAAGCAAGCTCCTGCAATGCATATTCTGCCAATTCTGGCCAGGTGTCTAATTTGGAGGCCCAGTAATCAAATGGGAATGACGGTTGAGGGAGAACATCGATAAGGGATGAAAAATAGTTAGTAACCATACTGGACAAATGTTGTCTCCTGTCACTTTCAATTGATGCAGCAGTACCTGTCCTGTCTGCGGTCATAGCAAAATCACTCCACAACCTGGTCAGAAAACCCCTCTGTCCAACGCCACTTCTGATGTGTGCACCCCTAACACTCCTAGTCTGCTGCCCCCTGGAGCTCGTGTGAGAATGATCACGTGCGCTGTGTGCTGGGAATGCCTGAAGCAAACGGTCAACAAGAGTTGATTGTTTGGTTGCTAATATTAGTTCCAAGTTCTCATGTGGCATAATATTTTGCAATTTGCCTTTATAGCGTGGATCAAGGAGGCAGGCCAACCAGTAATCGTCATCGTTCAGCATTTTCGTAATGCGTGTGTCCCTTTTTAGGATACGTAAGGCATAATCCGCCATGTGGGCCAAAGTTCCAGTTGTCAAATCTCCGGTTGTGATTGGTTGAGGGGCAGTTGCAGGCAAATCTACGTCACTTGTGTCCCTCAAAAAACCAGAACCCGGCCGTGACACGCAACCAATTTCCTGTGCCCCCGGGAAAGGTTCGGCATTAAAAATATACTCATCCCCATCATCCTCCTCGTCCTCCACCTCCTCTTCGCCCGCTACCTCGTCCTGTACACTGCCCTGACCAGACAATGGCTGACTGTCATCAAGGCTTTCCTCTTCCTCTGGTGCAGACGCCTGCTCCTTTATGTGCGTCAAACTTTGCATCAGCAGACGCATTAGGGGGATGCTCATGCTTATTACGGCGTTGTCTGCACTAACCAGCCGTGTGCATTCCTCAAAACACTGAAGGACTTGACACATGTCTTGTATCTTAGACCACTGCACACCTGACAACTCCATGTCTGCCATCCTACTGCCTGCCCGTGTATCCTCCCACAAATAAATAACAGCACGCCTCTGTTCGCACAGTCTCTGAAGCATGTGCAGTGTTGAGTTCCACCTTGTTGCAACGTCTATGATTAGGCGATGCTGGGGAAGGTTCAAAGACCGCTGATAGGTCTGCATACGGCTGGCGTGTACAGGCGAACGTCGGATATGTGAGCAAAGTGCACGCACTTTGAGGAGCAGGTCGGAGAACCCAGGATAAGTTTTCAATAAGCACTGCACCACCAGGTTTAAGGTGTGAGCCAGGCAAGGAATGTGTTTCAGTTGGGAAAGGGAGATGGCAGCCATGAAATTCCTTCCGTTATCACTCACTACCTTGCCTGCCTCAAGATCTACTGTGCCCAGCCACGACTGTGTTTCTTGTTGCAAGAACTCGGACAGAACTTCCGCGGTGTGTCTGTTGTCGCCCAAGCACTTCATAGCCAATACAGCCTGCTGACGCTTGGCAGTAGCTGGCCCATAATGGGACAACTGGTGTGCAACAGTGTCATCTGCCGATGGAGTGGTTGGCAGACTGCGTTCTGTGGAAGAGCTGTAGCTTCTGCAGGAGGACGAGGAGGAGGAGGAGGAGGGGGTGCGAACGCCTACAGCCAACTGTTTCCTAGACCGTGGGCTAGGCACAACTGTCCCTAAATTGATGTCGCCTGTGGACCCTGCATCCACCACATTCACCCAGTGTGCCGTGATGGACACATAACGTCCCTGGCCATGCCTACTGGTCCATGCATCTGTAGTCAGGTGCACCTTTGTACTCACAGATTGCCTGAGTGCATGGACGATGCGCTGTTTAACATGCTGGTGCAGGGCTGGGATGGCTTTTCTGGAAAAAAAGTGTCGACTGGGTAGCTCGTATCGTGGTTCAGCGTACTCCATCAGGGCTTTGAAAGCTTCGCTTTCAACTAACCGGTAGGGCATCATCTCTAACGAGATTAGTCTAGCTATGTGGGCGTTAAAACCCTGTGTACGCGGATGCGAGGATAAGTACTTCCTTTTTCTAACCAGAGTCTCATGTAGGGTGAGCTGGACTGGAGAGCTGGAGATCGTGGAACTTTCGGGTGTGCCGGTGTACATGGCAGACTGAGAGACGGTTGGAGACGGTATTGTTTCCGCCGGTGCCCTAGATGCAATATTTCCTCCTACAAAACTGGTGATTCCCTGACCCTGACTGCTTTTGGCTGGCAAAGAAACCTGCACAGATACTGCCGGTGGTGCGGAAAATGGTGGCCTTACAGTGACGGAAGGGATGTTGCGTTGCTGACTAGCTTCATTGGCCGAGGGTGCTACAACCTTGAGGGACGTTTGGTAGTTAGTCCAGGCTTGAAAATGCATGGTGGTTAAGTGTCTATGCATGCAACTAGTATTTAGACTTTTCAGATTCTGACCTCTGCTTAAGCTAGTTGAACATTTTTGACAGATGACTTTGCGCTGATCAGTTGGATGTTGTTTAAAAAAATGCCAGACTGCACTCTTCCTAGACTCGGATCCCTTTTCAGGGATTGCAGACTGAGCTTTAACCGGATGGCAACGCTGTGCTCCAACAGGTTTTGGCTTTGACACGCGTTTTGGGCCAGATACGGGCCCGGCAGATGGAACCTGTTGCGATGTTGATGCCTGCTGCGGCCCCTCCTCCACCTCCGCTTCTGAACTACTGCCGCCTGCACCCTGTTCCCCCAATGGCTGCCAATCGGGGTCAATAACTGGGTCATCTATTACCTCCTCTTCGAGCTCGTGTGCAACTTCGTCTGTGTCACGGTGTCGGTCGGTGGTATAGCGTTCGTGGCGGGGCAACATAGTCTCATCAGGGTCTGATTGTGGATCTGTACCCTGAGAGGGCAATGTGGTGGTCTGAGTCAAAGGAGCAGCATAGTACTCTGGCTGTGGCTGTGCATCAGTGCACTCCATGTCAGAATATACTTGTAATGGGCATGGCCTGTTAAATGTTTCACTTTCTAAGCCAGGGACGGTATGTGTAAAGAGCTCCATGGAGTGACCCGTTGTGTCGCCTGCTGCATCCTTCTCTCTTGTTGTAGTTTTTGCTGAGGAGGACAAGGAAGCGACTTGTCCCTGACCGTGAACATCCACAAGCGACGCGCTGCTTTTACATTTACCAGTTTCGGAAGAGGAGGCAAAAGAGCTAGAGGCTGAGTCTGCAATGTAAGCCAAAACTTGCTGTTGCTGCTCCGCCTTTAAAAGCGGTTTTCCTACTCCCAGAAAAGAGAGCGTTCGAGGCCTTGTGTAGCCTGACGACGAAACTGGCTCCACAGCTCCAGACTTAGGTGGAATATTTTTATCCCCACGACCACCTGATGCTCCACTACCACTACCATCATTACCAGCTGACAATGAACGCCCACGACGACCTCTTGCACCAGACTTCCTCATTGTTTTAAAATCTTAACCAAAGTAACTTTATTTGTTGCTTTCAGACAACTTACACGGTGAGCTATAACTTCAGTATGATTTCAATATCCCTTAACAGGTTGGTGAGACCACAAGGAAAATCAGGCACAATGTTACACACTCTGTTTTCTGTGGCACAAAATCACAGAGATGACACACACGCAGGACTGTCACTCAAGCACTAATGTCAATATTAATCTCCCACCTAATTTATGTATTTTTTTTTTTCAGGGAGACTTTAGAAACCAAATAATAAGAAAAAAAATAAATAAATAAATAGGCTTTCTATAGCCCACTGAATGAGAGATAGCACACACAGCAGTGGCACACAAGCCCTGACTGAGGCCAATATTTTTCTCCCACTGATTGATGTAGTGTTTTTGTGTTGAGGTAGAATTTAGAACACAAATCACGGAAAAAATAAATAGGCTTTCTATGGCCCACTGAATGAAAGGGAGAGAGGTGGCACACCCAGGAGTCAAGACTGGCACACAAGCTGAAAGGGCAATATTACTCTCCCACTGTTTTTTTATGTATCTTTTGTTTTTTAAGGGAGACTTTAGAAACCCAATAATATTTAAAAAAAAAAATAAATAGGCTTTCTATGGCCCACTGAATGAAAGGGAGAGAGGTGGCACACCCAGGAGTCAAGACTGGCACACAAGCTGAAAGGGCAATATTACTCTCCCACTGTTTTTTTATGTATCTTTTGTTTTTTAAGGGAGACTTTAGAAACCCAATAATATTTTAAAAAAAAAATAAATAGGCTTTCTATGGCCCACTGAATGAAAGGGAGAGAGGTGGCACACCCAGGAGTCAAGACTGGCACACAAGCTGAAAGGGCAATATTACTCTCCCACTGTTTTTTGTATGTTTTTTTTTTTTTTTCAGGGAGACTTTAGAAACCAAATAATATTAAAAAAACCAAAACAAAAATAGCCTTTCTATGGCCCACTGAATGAGAGAGAGAGGTGGCACACCCAGGAGTCAAGACTGGCACACAAGCTGAAAGGGCAATATTACTCTCCCACTGTTTTTTTATGTATTTTTTGTTTTTTAAGGGAGACTTTAGAAACCCAATAATATTTTAAAAAAAAAATAAATAGGCTTTCTATGGCCCACTGAATGAAAGGGAGAGAGGTGGCACACCCAGGAGTCAAGACTGGCACACAAGCTGAAAGGGCAATATTACTCTCCCACTGTTTTTTAATGTATTTTTTGTTTTTTAAGGGAGACTTTAGAAACCCAATAATATTTAAAAAAAAAAAATAGCCTTTCTATGGCCCACTGAATGAGAGAGAGAGGTGGCACACCCAGGAGTCAAGACTGGCACACAAGCTGAAAGGGCAATATTACTCTCCCACTGTTTTTTTATGTATTTTTTGTTTTTTAAGGGAGACTTTAGAAACCCAATAATATTTAAAAAAAAAAATAAATAGGCTTTCTATGGCCCACTGAATGAAAGGGAGAGAGGTGGCACACCCAGGAGTCAAGACTGGCACACAAGCTGAAAGGGCAATATTACTCTCCCACTGTTTTTTTATGTATTTTTTGTTTTTTAAGGGAGACTTTAGAAACCCAATAATATTTAAAAAAAAAAATAAATAGGCTTTCTATGGCCCACTGAATGAGAGGGAGAGAGGTGGCACACCCAGGAGTCAAGACTGGCACACAAGCTGAAAGGGCAATATTACTCTCCCACTGTTTTTTTAGGTTTTTTTTTTTTTCAGGGAGACTTTAGAAACCAAATAATATTAAAAAAACCAAAAAAATAAATAGCCTTTCTATGGCCCACTGAATGAGAGAGAGAGGTGGCACACCCAGGAGTCAAGACTGGCACACAAGCTGAAAGGGCAATATTACTCTCCCACTGTTTTTTGTATGTTTTTTTTTTTTTTCAGGGAGACTTTAGAAACCAAATAATATTAAAAAAAACCAAAAAAATAAATAGCCTTTCTATGGCCCACTGAATGAGAGAGAGAGGTGGCACACCCAGGAGTCAAGACTGGCACACAAGCTGAAAGGGCAATATTACTCTCCCACTGTTTTTTTATGTATTTTTTGTTTTTTAAGGGAGACTTTAGAAACCCAATAATATTTAAAAAAAAAAAATAAATAGGCTTTCTATGGCCCACTGAATGAAAGGGAGAGAGGTGGCACACCCAGGAGTCAAGACTGGCACACAAGCTGAAAGGGCAATATTACTCTCCCACTGTTTTTTGTATGTTTTTTTTTTTTTTTTTCAGGGAGACTTTAGAAACCAAATAATATTTAAAAAACCAAAAAAAAAATAGCCTTTCTATGGCCCACTGAATGAGAGAGAGAGGTGGCACACCCAGGAGTCAAGACTGGCACACAAGCTGAAAGGGCAATATTACTCTCCCACTGTTTTTTTATGTATTTTTTGTTTTTTAAGGGAGACTTTAGAAACCCAATAATATTTAAAAAAAAAAATAAATAGGCTTTCTATGGCCCACTGAATGAGAGGGAGAGAGGTGGCACACCCAGGAGTCAAGACTGGCACACAAGCTGAAAGGGCAATATTACTCTCCCACTGTTTTTTTAGGTTTTGTTTTTTTTTTCAGGGAGACTTTAGAAACCAAATAATATTAAAAAAAAAAAAAAAAAAATAGGCTTGCTATAGCCCACTGAATGAGAGATAGCACACACAGCAGTGGCACACAAGCCCTGACTGAGGCCAATATTTTTCTCCCACTGATTGATGTAGTGTTTTTGTGTTGAGGTAGAATTTAGAACACAAATCACGGAAAAAATAAATAGGCTTTCTATGGCCCACTGAATGAAAGGGAGAGAGGTGGCACACCCAGGAGTCAAGACTGGCACACAAGCTGAAAGGGCAATATTACTCTCCCACTGTTTTTTTATGTATTTTTTGTTTTTTAAGGGAGACTTTAGAAACCCAATAATATTTAAAAAAAAAAATAAATAGGCTTTCTATGGCCCACTGAATGAGAGGGAGAGAGGTGGCACACCCAGGAGTCAAGACTGGCACACAAGCTGAAAGGGCAATATTACTCTCCCACTGTTTTTTTAGGTTTTTTTTTTTTTTTCAGGGAGACTTTAGAAACCAAATAATATTAAAAAAAAAAAAAAAAAAATAGGCTTGCTATAGCCCACTGAATGAGAGATAGCACACACAGCAGTGGCACACAAGCCCTGACTGAGGCCAATATTTTTCTCCCACTGATTGATGTAGTGTTTTTGTGTTGAGGTAGATTTTAGAACACAAATCACGGAAAAAATAAATAGGCTTTCTATGGCCCACTCAGTGAGAGATGGCACACCCAGGGATGGCACTGTAGCAGAAATGCCAATCTTAATCTCCCACAAAAAAAAACAAAACAAAAAAAAAAACTGTCCTACAATTACTATCTCCCTGCAGTAATGTAAGCCAGGTATGGCAGGCAGCAATAGGAGTGGACTGATGCACAAATTAAATAAAAAGTGTGGACAAACAAAAAAGATAGCTGTGCAGAAAGGAAGGAACAAGAGGATATGTGCTTTGAAAAAAGCAGTTGGTTTCCACAGTGGCGTACACACAGCAATACAGCTATCACGGAGCCTTCTAGGGCAGCCCAATGAGCTACAGCGCTGAGGGGAAAAAAAGAAAAAAAATTGCTTCCACAGTCCCTGCACACCGAAGGTGGTGTTGGACAGTGGAAATCGCTGCAGCACAAGCGGTTTGGTGGTTAGTGGACCCTGCCTAACGCTCTCCCTGCTTCTGACGAAGCGGCAGCAACCTGTCCCTAAGCTCAGATCAGCAGCAGTAAGATGGCGGTCGGCGGGAACGCCCCTTTATAGCCCCTGTGACGCCGCAGACAGCAAGCCAATCACTGCAATGCCCTTCTCTAAGATGGTGGGGACCAGGATCTATGTCATCACGCTGCCCACACTCTGCGTTCACCTTCATTGGCTGAGAAATGGCGCTTTTCACGTCATTGAAACGCGACTTTGGAGCGAAAGTCGCGTACCGCATGGCCGACAAGCACAGGGGTCGGATCGGGTTTCATGAGACGCCGACTTAGCCAAAAGTCGGCGACTTTTGAAAATGATCGACCCGTTTCGCTCAACCCTACCCATCACGTAACCAGTAGGTAGATGATAAGCTGCTAATTGTTGGTGGTCTAACTTGAAAGACCTCAATTCATCCCAAGAAAAAGGATTAAGGAGTCCCTTGTTACAATAGAGTGATGGTCGTCAGTCCTATTCAGGGTATGGGACTGCAAACCCTTATGGGACCCCTTGACAGAAAGGCCATAGCTGTTGGCAGGCCCTGAGTAAGGCGCTTGGCTAACTTCATCATTACAATAGTTAATAAATGGACAGCTGTGGCACATTCTTGATCATTGCTCTAACCAAACTGTAGAATCCAGTGTCCCATTCTTGGTCGTACCCCCTGTAATCAGTAACTTATCACTTATCCTGGTGATAATTTGCTTTACATCACTTGTCTAATTCACCCCACTATACCTATAGCGCTAGGTATCAACCATTGAAGACTCCCCCTTTTTTTATCACATGCCCCCCAATTCATACTCACCCTGCTGTTTTCATCTGGCACCACAGAAGTAAAGCATCCTTAGCAGAACGCGTCTCGCTGCCTTTCGTCTCCACAATAATGTCTTGCATCTACGATGATAGAACCCAAATATTGTTTTTTGGCGGCCAGAAATGTTGGTGTCATGTCTCATCATGATGAGAGACACAGGCAGACAATGGTAATATAGTATGGGGGATATGTGCGATGGTAATCAGCAGAGTTGTAGTAAAATCACACGTACCTGGAAACGTAATATAATGGTCCAGATGAGTCCCAGTATTAATCTGTGATTACCATTGACAATGTCATGGGGGCCGATATTTTCCAGATGAACTTTCTGTTCTCTGAGAAAATGAAGGGATTTGTCTACATTTTCTAAGCAGTGGATTCTCATCCTTCCTTTAGTCCTTCTTGGCTGGGGAAAAAAAGGAGGATAAAAGTTCAGTGATGTAAAAGGGCTCACAGTTTAATTTTACAATTAAGAAATATGTAAAGGTTTCCCTTTAATGTTATGAAATCTGATAAACTGCAGAGGACTGAAGATTTAATCTATCCCTCAACTTTACATGACCTGGACACTGACTAAACATACGTACGACTATCAGTGTGATAGTGTGCTCTCGATAGGGATGACCTATCTGTAGTGATTCTCATGTTGTACAACTTGCTGTCCACTCTTAATGAGTAGGTAGCTTCTCTTCATAGGTTTATGCCTGAACGATAGGTGTTGGAACTAACTTTCTCTCCCTTTACATGCATTGTCCAATGACTTACCTAAAACTGAAAGCCTGCCAATCTGTCTTGCCTGAGTGTAGCTTGACAGCAGAAAGACAAAGACTTGGCTGCATTAATTGTAATCCATCTCGATTTCTCTGGTGTCTGAGACAGATTACACTTGACAACAGGCAGCAAATTAGACAAAAGGGATGCAACTAGTGGATGAAACTTTGGAGTCATTTTGGGTTAGCAAAGTTCTTTGCAATTTGTTAGTCACTACTTTCGCCAACGGATGAGTTTGAGTTTCTTGAGACAAAATATTTAAGGTTTTAAAGGTGGAAGCTCCAGACCAGGAGTGGGACAAGCTCTTGCAATGCAGTAGTTTCAGACTAAGTACACACATTGCATATTTGGTGCAGATTTTCAAATATTCTGCAGTGTTATATCTCATCTACACAAATGGTATCAAGATCTGCTCATAAATTGATTTGCGTTGCAATTTTTTTTTTTTGGGGGGGTGGATTCAATGCCGATTTCACTTAGTGCACTTGAAAAGATTTAATCTGCTCCAAATCTGCAACCAAATTAGCATGTAACGTTGCGGTTTTTATTGCACATACTTTGCAGAAAGATCCGCACCAAATCTGCAAACCCCCTGAAGTTTAGCACGACGGTTATACGGTCATTCACATCAGTATTGATTCCCTACAAAAGACCAGATCCTCAGCCTACCCACTGCTCCAGCCTGGGAGACTTACCAGCCTTTCTCCTGAGAGCACCTCCAGCAGTTTTATCAGCATTCTCCCATCTCTTAGGTCCAAATAGAGATCAGATATACGGCAGCTCACAAACGCCAGATGCGAATTCACCCATTTAGTAAACGTCTTCTTCTGCACGGCTTCACGTTCATCTGAAATAAAGGTGTAAAATGTTTATATGGTGTAGTGCCTCGGTAGCACAATTATGCAGTGATGAGGTCGTGCCCAGCAAAGTTCAAAACAAAAGTCTCTTTAATGTTCAACTCATATAAACACAGCATACGATATCCTCCGAATCACAGCCGGGCACATATCTTCTGGAATACAGTCACTAAACACGCCAGTACTCCTCTTGAGACCGGTTGCTGTGGGCAACTGCACCACCGTGTTAATGTTCTACTCACAGCTTTACACAGTACACGATATCCTCCGATATCGCAGCCAGGAACCATATCCTCCAGTTTACAGTCACTAAACATGCCAGTCCTCCTTTGGGCACAGGACAGTCTACCTCCAGTTCACCGCCGGGCACAAAACAGTCCACCTCCGAGACCAGTTACCGTGGGCGACTGCACCTCTGTGTATGCTGTGGGTGCCCGGCGTCTCAGCTCCCCTGGCTGTTTGGCTCAGCAGGCCCGTGTTGCCTCACACAGTGTGAAGCTCTGCAGAACCGACTGCTCTGTACTCCTCCAAACACCAAACTGACTCTGGCCCTAACACACCCAAACCCTATACTGAAAGGTTTTTAACTAGCACCCTGTGGCCTTGGGCCACATGGAAAACCCGGGCAGGAATGAATCGGACTGCACTACTACCATCTGCAGTCTGTTTCAAAACACAAAAACCCAGAGCAGGTTTTCCCTAAATCTGCCTTGAACAACTAGCATGTCTAAGACTTATACTTATTTTTAGTCTACATTGCAATCACAGCAATGCCTGTGACTGCAATGCACTCTCATGGCCTCCATACGCCTCCATGGACATCCTGGGGAGAACATACAGCCACCCTTACCTGTGACATCGGTCACTGCCTCACAATTGCAATCACAGCTACGCCTGTGACTGCAATGCACCCAGATGGCCTCAATACGCCTCCATGCGCATCTTGGGGAGAATATACAGTGACCCCCTACCTGTGACACAGGTCACTGCCTTACAATGGTGAAAGAATCCACATCAGTGGGGTTTCTCCATTACATATAGAGGAGTGGAGTTACATATTCGCTTCTCATCTCTACAGGTAGAAAACAGTTTTTGGCACTGTGGTGGATTTTTGAAGGCGCTCTAAGTCTGGTATTTAAGGGATTATGCAAACAAGCATATAAATCGGATGTGCAGGGTCTGATTTGTGACCGGACAGCACCCTGACCAATGTTATTCAATAGGGCTTTTCAGATGAACAAATTTTCTCTCAGTTCAACTGTCCTGAGAAAAAAGTCACAGCATTCACTACTTTCTTCCGAGGGTCGGATGAAACTCACCTATTCCAGTCTATGGGTGTGTAAAGAAAAAAAATGGATCTCACACAGAACATCCGATTTTTAAGGATACATTTCTATTATAAACCTAGGAAACTGTACACCACTCCCTGACAGAATTTATGTCGCTTATCCATGTTATGTAAATAAAAGCTTATAACCTGATGTTAAATTCATCCATTGGCTGTATAAATTACTATTTTGAAAGCTGAAACCCTCCGAAATGTGGTTCAGGTTAAGAAAATAAATTGGCATCAATGCAGAAATATTGATCAGTTAATGGACACAGAATGGTCAGATTTTGGCAAGACAAAAGTTTTGTCGCCTGGTCATATAATGCACCCAATCCTAGTTTACATCCTCACCTGTGCTAAGTAAATGATCGGTTAATTAGTGTGTGTATAAAAAGAAACCCAGTACCCCAGACCTTCACTTGAACTGCAACTTGAGCTCTGACAACATGACAAAAATCCACCCTGTGACCAAAGCCTGGATTATCAAGAGGCTGAAGACCAGATCCACTTCAGAGGTGGCTGGAACCTTTAATGTGTCTCAGCGTCAAGTACAAAGAATTAAAAAAAGATTTGAAGAGACTGGAGATGTGTTTGACAAGCCCAGGTCCGGCTGACCCCACAAGACAACTGCTCAGGAGGAACATTTGTTGGTTAGAAAATCCAAAGCAAGCCCCTCTTCCACTGCAGCAGAGCTACAACAGGCTTGGTCACCTCAAGTCCCTGTGTCAACTAAAACAGTTTGTAGGATTCTGTCTCCAAATGGCCTCCATGGTCAATTCAGTGCCCAGAAGCCAGCACTAAACAAAAGGCAAATAAAAAAACGTGTGGCATTAGCAAAGTTCCACAGCCTGCTAAACAGATGGACGCAGGAAAAGTGGTAGAAGGTGGATTTCTCTGATGAATCTTCAGTAGAATTACACCACAGCCGCCGCAAATACTGTAGGAGACCTACTGGAGCCCGTATGGATCCAAAATACACCGAGAAAAGTTAAATTTGGTGGTGGAAATGCAGCGCCCCAGAGTCCTGGTCGTTGCAGTACTGACGCTCCGCCACTAAGGGGAGTGATGGTACATCTGATGGCACTAAAGGAGTTCACCTGACCAGGTATCACAGTCACACATTACACTTCACACTCTGGCCTCCAGGGGGAGCAAAGGGTTCTATGTATTAGGCCACTCCTCACAATCTGGTAAAACTGGGGGTTGGATAGGAAGTTAGAGAGAAGCTGACTGGGTTCGATCCAGGCAACATCCTGTGGCAGAGGGTGTTGCAGGGGAAGATTCAGGGGGATCCTTGTCAGGGGTGGGATCCTGACAGAAGCCTAGCGAAAAGGACAGATCGTTACGGAACCGCGCCTGCACCTGATTGCGGCGGTATCTTAAGAAAGGATAAGAAACTAGGTTTATTGTGGAGAAGTGAGAAACGAGATCACAGCACAAAGGAGAATAGAACCAGTAGGAGTCGTGCCTTAAGATCGTGGCAACATCCTACTGAGGCGTGTAGCCGGTGGCCGGAATGCCGAGGAAGTATTGGGCTCCAAGCATTACTTCAAACAGCGGCAGGGCAGTTGACTTAAGGTTGGCTGTCTCACCTAAATCACCTAAGCAGACATAGGAGGCAATTGTGGGAGAGGGGCGACTCTAGGGTCCCGGAAGAACTCCAGGCCTACCCATCATACGGGTGCGTCCTAGCCATATCATCTGGGGGACGGAGAAGAACATCAGAACAGAAACGAGAGTTGTGAGAAAGAACATCAGAAACAGACACAACAGTTGTGAGGACTATCCCGTGGTGCTCAGCAGGGAGGTACTACAACACAGGCGCTAGAAGGTAGGCACTGATTTCCACCTGCAAAGGGAACTCTGGATGTGCCTTCGGACCGGCCGGTCTCAGCCAGCCCTGTTAGCAGTGCTCTGGATTGCAGACCCTGAAGCCTTCGGTAAAGAGGTAAAGAGACTGCAACCCTGTGTCCTCGTTATTCATCGCGACCTGCACCACGCACCACCATCACACCTTTCATTGGACGCCCCTTAGCAGGGTCACGGACCGGGTCTAGCCACCGTGACAACCCCAGGACCGAGACAGAGAGACCCGGTATCGAGTACCCCGCGGCCCTGCGTCTGGGGGCGCTCCAACTTGGCGTCACGAACAGGATCTACTTAAGCCTGAAGAATCAGGTCATGTGTGCCTTGGAACTGTGTCAGAATTGTGCTTGAACTGTGACTTATTGCAAAGACTGTGCATTGCCGATTCCCGCCAAAACCGCCGCCATTACAGCGCTAGGAGGAGCGCAGGAGAAGAAGGGCATGGAAGTGGGCGTACGCAAGCTGAAGAGCGCGAAAGATAATGGCCGCCCAGTCTAAGTATTGCTGTATCCTGAGGACGTGTCCGTCAGCGGCTGGGGTCCGCCTCCTCATTCTCTATGGAGGGTGGAGACCATGGAGACGGGGCCGCCCCCGAAAAAGAGCGTGGGAAGGAAATCCCAAAGAGGGGACAGACATGGCGACCTCCAAGCAGCCACGTGGGGACAACCCGACCCGGCATAAGCCTGCATTGCCAGAAGTGAGCCCGGATCCACCGCTGCAGCGGGCATTGACCGTCGCAGAGCTGACCGCGAGAGGAAGACCCAGCAGCCAGTCGCCGGACGAATGGGCAGCTGCAGCCGAAGCCTGGCAGCTGGTGCGCTGCCGAGAAGCCCACGCACGTGTGAGTTCCTGGCTGTTCCACTCTGCGGAGATCCGCCTGTCCCCTGCGTTCCCCTCTTCACCCGTCCCGACCGCAGGGGACCCACGGACCCTATCACCGGGTCGTGAGCCGCGGGAGCAGGACCTGAGACTCCTGCCATGGATGGAGCACCGGCGGCGCCTGGTGGTCGCATGGAGGAAGGAGAAAGAGAGAGAGGCCCGGCCTGCGGCTGATTGATCTGAGGGGCGAAGTGAATGATCCTCCGCCGAAGTGGGGTGTTGTGGTGACCTTCAACTCCCAGGAAGGAAGGGGAGTTATCCAGGAGATCAGGGAGCCCGGAGCGAGGTGGAACCCTGCTATGGGGAGATTGATGCGGACCGCGACCTGCAGCCTGGAGATGCCGTAGTCTACACCCGGTGGCAGCGGGGGACTGTTTGGAGGGCTCAGGATGTCCAGCGGTGTGCAGCTCTTCAGACCGCCCCTGAGGCCCAGGAAACCAGACCCATTGTTGAGGAACCGACTGCCGCCTGCGTTATGGATCCTCCGGTGGTCTCGACCCAACGTGTGACCTTGAGTTCCACCCGTCCTCGGCTAAGAGGAGTGGTATGTGAGGTGAGACCGCAGCAGTTACCAGAATAGACTCCAACGCTTTAAAACTGTAAATAGTTAACTGTTTGTTTCCCTGCTTTTTGCTGCTAATACCCGACCAGGGTTGTCCTTAAGGGAATCCCTTTGTTTACCTGGGATCCCTATTGTTTTTGCTTTTGTTCATCTCTGTTTTAAAGACTGCTGAATCATGGACGGTGAATGGTTCACAAACTGTGTTGTAAATAGTTTGCACCTTCTTAAAAGGTGCCCCCTACTGGTTTTACAAAAAGGAGAGCTTTTTGAAGAGACTGTTCTTGAATACAGCGCAGAAGTTCTTTCCTTTAAATGGACTTGCAGAAAGAGAGTCTGCACTACCTCAAAGAGACTTGAGTCCCTCTTAAATGGAATGTTCATATGTTGCACTTAAGTATAATGTTACTTTAAGAATGTTGAATGATAATAGATAGTGTGTAGTTATAATAGAAAATGTTTAATGATGTTACTAGAGGTTGAGGACAGGAAAGAGTTGAAAGCCGAATTTCAATGAAAGAGAACCCGTAGGGGTTAGTGAGTCCTCCTGGAAACCATAGAGAGATGGTTGACTGATCTTATACTGTGAATAAAGCTTGCAAAAAGAAAAGAGGCAGTAGGCCCGGACGAGTAGCCAGGCGGTCCTGCATGTTCCAAAATCAGGGAGTAAAGAGAAAATATTGTATTTAGAAAAGAAAAATAAAGATAAAGTTAATTTATATTCTAGAGTTTTATAGTAAACCTCTAGTGGGTTCAGCCTATACGCCCTTAAGGAAAAGTTAAATTATTGTTCCAGAATTTGCACTTAGTAGATAGAATACCCGGCTAGGTAAAGATGGTTATTTATAGTTAGTCATTTAATAAGTGTTATTTAAAAATGTAAATATGTTTCTGATGGTAACGTTCAAGTGTCCTCACCTCCCATAAAGGGAAGCACTGTTAAATTTACTTGTTCATTGCATTCCAAAATTTTGTATGTCTTTTACTAACATGTATTGTTGTTCTTCTTCCCAGTCCGGGAGTACTGGATTTAGCCGGGGGGAGTACAGCGCCCCAGAGTCCTGGTCGTTGCAGTACTGACGCTCCGCCACTAAGGGGAGTGATGGTACGTCTGATGGCACTAAAGGATTTCACCTGACCAGGTATCACAGTCACACATTACACTTCACACTCTGGCCTCCAGGGGGAGCAAAGGGTTCTATGTATTAGGCCACTCCTCACAATCTGGTAAAACTGGGGGGTTGGATAGGAAGTTAGAGAGAAGCTGACTGGGTTTGATCCAGGCAACATCCTGTGGCAGAGGGTGTTGCAGGGGAAGATTCAGGGGGGTCCCTGTCAGGGGTGGGATCCTGACAGAGGCCTAGCGAAAAGGACAGATCGTTACGGAACCGCGCCTGCACCTGATTGTGGATGTATCTTAAGAAAGGATAAGAAACGAGGTTTATTGTGGAGAAGTGAGAAACGAGATCACAGCACAAAGGAGAATAGAACCAGTAGGAGTTGTGCCTTAAAATCGTGGCAACATCCTACTGAGGAGCGTAGCCGGTGGCCGAAACGCCGAGGAAGTATTGGGCTCCAAGCATTACTTCAAACAGCGGCAGGGCAGTTGACTTTAGGTTGGCTGTCTCACCTAAATCACCTAAGCAGACATAGGAGGCAATTGTGGGAGAGGGGCGACTCTAGGGTCCCGGAAGAACTCCAGGCCTACCCATCATACGGGTGCGTCCTAGCCATATCATCTGGGGGACGGAGAAGAACATCAGAACAGAAACGAGAGTTGTGAGAAAGAACATCAGAAACAAACACAACAGTTGTGAGGACTATCCTGTGGTGCTCAGCAGGGAGGTACTACAACACACAGGCGCTAGAAGGTAGGCACTGATTTCCACCTGCAAAGGGAACTCTGGATGTGCCTTCGGACCAGCCGGTCTCAGCCAGCCCTGTTAGCAGTGCTCTGGATTGCGGACCCTGAAGCCTTCGGTAAAGAGGTAAAGAGACTGCAACCCTGTGTCCTCGTTATTCATCGCGACCTGCACCATGCACCACCATCACACCTTTCATTGGACGCCCCTTAGCAGGGTCACGGACCGGGTCTAGCCACCGTGACAACCCCAGGACCGAGACAGAGAGGCCCGGTATCGAGTACCCCGCGGCCCTGCATCTGGGGGCGCTCCAGAAAGATCATGGTCTAGAGTTACATTCAGTATGGGGGTATGCAAAACATTTGCATGGTGGAAGGCAATATCAATAGCCTAAAATATAACTAATAAGTATTAGCTACCTTTTATATTCCAAATCATAAAAGGGGTCAAATTCTGCAGCAGGATGGTGCTCCATCTCATACATTCATCTCTACAACACAGTTCCTCCAGGCAAAAAAGATCAAGGTGCTCAAGGACTGGCCAGCCCAGTCACCAGACATGAACATCATTGAGCATGTTTGGGGTAGGATGAAAGAGGAAGCTTGGAAGACAAAATAAAAGACTCTAGATGAACTCTGGGAGGCATGTAAAACTGCATTCTTTGCTATTCCTGATGACTTCATTAATAAATTGTATGAATCATTGTTGAACCGCATGGATGCAGTCCTTCAAGCTCATGGAAGTCACACAAAATATTAAATATGACTAATAGCACCACAACTTCATTCACCAATGTTATGCAACGTATATTTGTATTTTAAGTTACCGTAATTATTTGTTTGAATATCACATTACTTTCTGTGGGCGACAAAACTTTTGTCTTGCCAAAATCTGACCATTCTGTGTCCATTAACTAATCAATATTTCTGCATTGATGGCAATTTATTTTCTTAACCTAAACCACATTTCGGAGGGTTTCAGCTTTCAAAAGAATAATTTATACAACCAATGGATAAATTTAACGCCAGGTTATAAGCTTTTATTTACATAACCTGGATAAGCGACATAACTTCTGTCAGGGAGTGTATTTGATCGTGTACATTTTTCTTTGAAAATGGATCACACACGGACGTAAAAAAAAAACGGACATGGATGGCACACAGATGAAAATTATTTTAAAATCTTCTGGATGAACTCAATTCACAATTTCTCATACGCTCGTCTGCAGGAGCCCTAATGCTAATTTTCTCCCCTGTAAAAAAAAGATCCTGTAATCTAAGGTGTGTATTATAAGAAATCCTGTACGCCCCTTCTATAAGAACATTAAAAAAATCACCTCGGGGCTCTATGACCTGTAGCACATGATTTGCTGCTTTGTGTTTGTTTTTTTTGCAGACAGAGGACTGTTTGGTGGTTCCTACTAATTTAGAGATTCAGAGTAGGGGGTACATTAGCTCAGTAAATATTGTTAATGTCATTAATGGGCTAGCCCAGGACTATAATTTAACAGGTAGGTAGGTACTAACTACCTGACTGCTCTACTCGGCGCCAGCACAGAGCAGTCACCGAATGCTCCTTCCGACGATTAAGCTGCTCAACATCAACAGAGCATCTCTTCTTCTTCCGGGCTGCTCTGTCGACAATGCGTGACTGCTGATGTTATGCCGATTGACATCCGGCTTCCTGTAGTTAGGCAGCAGGGAGCTAGTTATCGATCAGCATGACGTTGGTAGTCACACCCTGTCAATAGAGCAGAGCGGAAGAGAAACCATTGCTCTGCCAATGTGACATCAGCGGAAGCTGCTCAATTGCTGGCAGGTGTGGTATACGATTGATCTGTGCCGGCAGAGATCAGCGCCACCACAACAGGCAGGTAGTTAGTAACTACCTGCCGGATAGTTCTTAGGTCTCTTAGTGAAAAAATGATATAGTCCTGGATAACCCGTAAGATGTCAATGAATTTTTTGGTAGGTAGAGGTAGTGTAACCGACCAATACATTCTGTTTACTAAGAAGTGCAATCGTACAAATAACACAATATTAGGAAATGCACTTGTATATTATCTTCAGGACGCTGACGATGTTACCTGCAAGAGCCTTAATTCTTGATCTTTCAAACATGCGAGCAGAACTGTTATCATTGTCCAGGTCATCTTCTGTTGTCTCCCAGCGAGAGTTCACCAAGCTGTATTGCTGCTCAATTTCCAAGTTGTCAAAATCGGTGGTCTGCATTTTCTTCTTCTTTTGCTTGGCTACTTTCTCACATCAATTGTTCATTCCTGCAGAATAAAACTGTAAAATGAGTAACAGAAAAGTAAAGACTTCTGTACATAAAATGTGTGTAAAGTACAAAATAAAATGAAAAATAACGCTCCAGACTTTCACAACATTTCATATTGCTAAACCGGAAAAAAAAAATGTAGGGCCAGTTTTGAAAAACGTTTACATCAGTCCCCACTGAAAGTTCTTGTGACCCGAGGTGCACAATGACTTCTCGAGAAACTTCTTTTGATACCTCCCACTTAAGACCCCCGTTCACATTAGCCTAATATCAGTCAAACCCATATCGATGGCTTCAGACGAAATCCTATTGTGTATGGGGGGCTCCACACTGTCTCCTGAGAGGTGATGTTGGGAGACAGAAGGATTCAACATGTCTGATTTTGGACTGCCAATCCTTTTGTTCTTAAAGAGATAAGCCACCGCCAGACATGTTTGACAGGAGCTCTCTCTTTTAGCCATGTTTACACGTTCAGTACTGTATATGGTCAGTATTTTACATCAGTATCTGTAAGCCAAAACCAGCAGTGGGTGATAAATACAGAAGTGACTGGTTTGTATTATACTTTTCCCTCTGATTGTTCCACTGCTGGTTTTGGCTACAAATACTGATGTAAAATACTGACCAACTACTGAACGTGTGAATGCGGCCTTAGAGAATATACCTGTGTAGCTGAACATTGGGTTAGAACCATTGTTCATCCCACAACTATCTAAAGTGTATGAGGGGCTTTAATATCATCCTTAGTGGTAGTAAAAGGCTAGGAAGATAGTTGTCAGACCTTATCTGACTCCGTGTATAAAAATATGACTGTCTCTAAAAAGTTCAGAAATACCTTTTGGAGGCTCCTTCACATGGCAGAGACTCTAATATCATACCAAAATGGCAAGCATGACTAACCCACTGTATGGGCTTAAAGCACATCATCCTGAGCTGTTTTAAAGTTTTTTTCCAAAATAAGTTTTTATCTTACAAAATTGTCTACATGCAACACTAAGCAACTTTATAATTCACACCCCATGAAAATACCTTAATGCTGCCAAGATTTGGCTCCCGATCAAGTGACCCCACCAGCTCGCCTCCCTTCCTGCGTCAAATCATATGTTTTACAGGTGATCGATGCCTGCCTGGTAACTCCTACAATAAGTGGGATGTCAACACTGATGTCATGTACATTGCTTGCCATTAGCAATAATCCCTGGCAGCGTCTGGATGGTATTGGTGCCAGCACATTTGTAAAACTTGGCTAGAGGTGGACAATGAACAGGACATCAATAATGTCGGGTAATCAAGTAGGGACAAACTCAAATGTACAGAATATTATTCGTGGCAGCAAAGGAAGCAAACTTTTGGGGACCGTGAATGGGGTCCGAATCTCCACAGCTATCAGCTATTTTTTATCAGGTGTTCCAGAAAATCCCTCCAAGGAGGAAATAAAACAAAAAAAAAAGACTGATTGCTGCTGCCATAAACGCAAGGGGTAGGAGATCAGCGCAACTTTAGGCCGGTTTCACACGTCCTGATATTTCCAGTACCAGAAACGGTACCGGAGATATTCGTGTCCATATGTGTACTACGTGCGACACACTTGTGGCAAACGTTTGCCACCCATATGCTGCATTAGTACCACACGGATGGCTGCCGGGGAACAGCGCTTACTGCAGCGCTTCTTCCCTGGCGGCTGGTGCTGAAGCCGGCTCTCATCATTTCCCCCTGCTCTGCCAGCGATCGGCGAGAGCAGAGGAGGATGATGTCCGAACGATGACAGCAGGTGGGGGCTTTTGGGACTCTTACCCCCATCACTCTCAGCAGCTCATTCACTAGTAGTTTTCAGCCGGGATGGTCGCATCTTGGCACCGTCTAGGTTGGAAACTATTTAGCCCGGACATCATTCTCCTCTGCTCGTGCCGATCGCCGGCAGACCAGGGAAGAATGACGAGAGCTGGCTTCAGCATCAGCCGCCGGGGAACAGCGCTTACTGTAGTGCTTCTTCCCCGGTGGCCGTCCGTGTGATACTGATGCATCACACAAATGGCATCAGTGTGCGGTACGTGTTTACACGGACCCATTGACTTGATTGGGTTCATGTGATCCGTGCAGCTACACAAAAACGGACATGTCTACGTGTGGGTCACTTGGACACACGATCCATGAAAAAAACAGATATGTGCACAGCCTCATTCATTTGAATGGGTCTACGTGTGTCAGTGTCTCTGGTACGTGTGAAAACTGTCACCACACGTACTGGAGACACTGACGTGTGAAAGAGGCCTTACCCATATATTCCCAGTTAATGCTGCTATTTTCTTAACTCACGGGAAATATAGGTTTCCTTAATGAGACTAGTTGAATATGAAGTATTACTGGTAATGATTAGTAATGAGAGAACGTGCTGGGATAAGGTGTTATCTGAGCATGCTCAGGTGCTAACCGAGTGTCTTCGGCGTGTTCGAAAAATATGTTCAAGTCCCCGCCGCTGCATGTCTCGCGGCTGTTCGACACATGCAGAAACTGTTTGTTAGGCAATTCTGCTGATAACACCCAAGGCAATTCTGCTGATAACACCCAAGCTCATCGTTATCAATGGTCCATGGGAGAAAAGTGTGCAAATTGAAGAGATATCTGCCCTTTAATGTCAATGTCCAACCCTTTGACAAGTCATGTAACATAACCAGCTCTAAATGGTAAGTCAAACACTCATCCACAAACAGCCAGTTATAGGGTGTAAAGCAAACTTTGGCTGGCCAAGTGCAATGCCCTTGAGAAAAGGTGGAGAAAGTTCTTGTTGCACAACAGTCCCAAGTACAGGGCCGCCATCAGGGCATTACTGCCCTTATTGGTCTATGGTGTCCGATGAGCAGAGGGAGTCCATAGCGGGACCCCTCTGTTCTGCTCACCAGGCCCCAGCGACAGTATGCTGATGCTTCAGTAATTGATCGCACATCCTCCGACGCAGATCAGTTAAAATCTCTTGCCGTGCAGGAGATTCCTCCCACACGGCAACAGTTAGCAGCCGACAGGTGATGTCAGTGTGCATGTCGTTGACGTATGACGTCACTGTCATATGCCGAAACGATGCTGCGTGCCTCAGCTGACTCGGAGAGCAGGACACTGCTGGAGCTTGGCCAGGTGAGGAAAAACTTTTTTTTGTAAAGCCACGGCATAGTATACAGGTATGGGGGTGCATTATACTACTATGGGGGATTGAGGGAAAGGGGGTGCATTATACTATGGGGTGCATTATATGGCTGTGGGGGTGCATTATACCGCAATGGGGGTGCATTATACCACTATGGTGGTGCATTACACTGCTATGGGGGTGCATTATATTACGGGGCTGCGTTATACTACTATGGGGGTGCATTATACTATTATGTGACGTCAGCGTGCACGTCGCCGACGTATGGGGTCACTGTCATACACCAGAACGACGCTGCGCACCACAGCTGACTCGGAGAGCAGGACACTGCTGGAGCTTGGCCAGGTGAGGAAAAACTTTTTTTTGTAGAGGCATGGTATGGGGGTGCATTATACTGGTATAGGGTGCATTATACTGCTATGGGAGTGCATTATTCTGCTATGGAGGTGCATTATACGGCTATGGGGGTGCATTATACCACTATGGTTGTGAATTATACCACTATGGGGCTGCATTATACCACTATGGGGTGCATTATACCACTATAGGGCTGCATTATATTACTATGGGGGTGTATTATACTACTATGTGGGTGTATTATACTATATATGACTATGGGGTACATTATACTACTATGGGGGTGCACTATAAGGGGTGCATTATACTGCTATTTATGACTATGGGGCACATAATACTATTATGGATGACTATGGGGGCAATATGGAGAGACATGAGGCAGAATGGGTGGACATGTGGGATCCAGAATGTGGGATATTATTACTGTAGGGGCTAATTAAAGGACATTATTTTTGAGGATACTGTTTTCAGTGTGGGGGAGGATAGGTCCTGTTACTGTGCAGGGCGACATGGTCGCTTTTTTTATTCATCTGGCGTAGTGTAGAGGTTGGGTAAAAATTGGGGAATGTGCTCTAGATAATTGTGTTATTTTCTGCAGAGACGAGTCCTGGCTGGAAGAAGTGATGGTTGTGTGCTCTGGATGAAGATGAAAAGCGAAGATGAAGGACTTCAACTAGAGACGCCACTGGCGATTCAGTGTGTTACCTGTACACTTACGCTATACACTGTATACTATATACAGAGCTGCTGTGTATTTCACCGATGATCACTGTATTACCTAGGCTAACATAGGAGGACTCCTGCTCGCTTGACTTCAGACGCTGGCCGGGCTGGTGGGCAGCGGGGTCGGCAGGCGCGGGCGCATGCGCCGTTTACACATGGCCTCTGTCAGCTGCCCGATCATGTGATTTCCATGTGATCAGGGATTTCCGGCATAAAAGGTCCCAGTGAGGCAGGGACCTCCCCTTGAAAAAGCGACGGTACGGATAGCGAAACGCGCGTCGGGGGTAACGCCTGATTCAGGGATGCCGAGTACCTGGTAAGACTGGGGCTATGTATAACACCCGGATGGGGAGTACTTCTGTCACGCTAGTGGGCTTTGCACGTATGTCTCCCTGGGGTTTCTGTACAGTATAATCGTCCACTCTTGGGCCGTTTTTTCTGGTGTTATAGCTGTATTGAAATACCGTAAGCCTAATTAGGCAGGGCTTGGATAGTTTGATAACACATACTAACATTGCGGCTTTCTTCTGGAGTGGTCTTTGGAAAATCCATAGCTCCGGTACTTAAACATTATCATATGTTATCATCCTTGGCTAAGGTTACAGTTACTAGCAAGGATAAGGGTACTATGGCCATTTTTTATGGTGTCTTTACATGGTGGTTTTTATGTGTGTTGTAACATTTTAATGTGATTTTCAATAAACTTTGTATATTTTTTATTCAAATGCTCCTGTTGTCCTCCTATGTTAGCCTATGATGTATTAGGAGTATTATATATAGGGGCTGGGATACAATTCTCAGTTACCCTTTCAATATGAGTCTGGGTTTATGTACAGCTATCACTGTATTACCTGTACACTGACACTATATACAGAGATCCTGTGTATAATGTCACTGGTGATTACTGTATTACCTGTACACTGTATACAAAGCTTCTATGTTTAATTTCACTGGTTGTCACTGTATTACCTGTACACTATACACTATATACAGAGGTCCTGTATATAATGTCACCGGTGATCTCTGTATTACCTGTACATTACTTGTACACGGATGGACAATGTGTACTAAGTACAGATCTCCTGTGCACAATGGCACTTATGGTGATAATAGTATTGAATTTTTTTTTCCATTAATGATCAGTATTGTAGTATTCGGTCACTATGTGGTGGTAATATGTGATCTGGTCATGGTGTGGTGGTATTTTTTCTTTGTATGTGCTATTTGTTTAGTATGTGATAGTAATATGTGATCTTGTCATGGTGTGGAGGTATTTGTTGCTTTTATGTGGTATTATTCAGTCACTGTGGTGGTAATGCGTAGTCTGGTCACGGTGTGGCGGTGTTTGTTCCTTCTTTGTGATATTATTGGTCATTTTAAAAAATGAAAAATAAATATATACTTAAATTGTATTGGATATTTTAACAAATGTTTAGTAAGTTACAGTAGAGTAGAGCCCAGCCAAAAGAGTCTACCTTGTCATGGCGACGGATTAAAAAATCTTGCGGCCAAAACAAAAGCTGCTGACTATTCATGTGCTGATGGGAACTGTAAATATGTGATAGGTGAGGATGTGGTGCAGGAGTGGAGTTTTTCCAAGAGAGGGCGGTGGGACTGTGGACTGTTTGAGGGGTGGAGGAGGGACTCGGGTGGAGCCTGGGCGGACTCTCAAGGGGGCCCCAAAAATTTTGCACATCTACACATCCCCCAAGGGCAACTTCTTCCAATCATGCAGGAGCAATTTGGTGATGAACGTGTTTTCAAGCATAATAAAGACTATGTCACAAGGTAAATGTGATAACTAAGCTGTTTGGTGAACTAAACATTGAAATTTTGGGTCCAATGCCAGGAAACTTCACAGATCTCAATCTCAGTGAGAGTCAGTGGTCAATCCTCAAAAAGAGGGTGAACAACAAACACTCCCACCCCCCTCCCCCCGGAAATTGTGATAAACTACAAGCACTGATGACAGAAGAATGGGATTTCGCCCAGAAGCGGATATGCAAGATGCCAGGGTGAAGGGCAAAAGTCTACGAAAATAAGGCTCAACCCTATAAATATTGTCTTTACATGAAGTTGATATATCTGATAATTCTGATAATTGTACTTCAATAACCAAAGAAGTATCCAACTAAAAGATCTAAAAACACTGAAACATGAAATTTGTGTAATTCTCAAAACCTTTGGCCACAACTGTATGCTCCATACACTATGTCAGCCATGTAGCATGAACGCCTAGGTTTGCAGTCCTCTTCCACAACACACGTATCAGTACACCTTTATTCTTGGAGAATGGATGAATGGATTTGTAGAAGCACATCAGCAGAAGTCCAGGACTAATGGTAAACATGAGTAGATGTCACAGACAGCCATATCATAAGGTTTCACAATCCTTCCTGCCCAGGACGCATTCCCTCTTACTCAGGGTGCATTTATGTAGAGATCAAGTTCCAGTCATTGCTTTCTAATATTGGAGGGTGATGAAATATGAGGCTCTACATGCACGGTCTAGTTCAAGGGGAACAAAATTCAATCAGTACTAGTTGTATTGTCTATATGTGAACTGACAGTGTCTATTACGCTCTTACATACTGCAAAAAAGGAAAAAAAACAAAAACACCAGCATCAGAGCACCAAGGAATGGACACTTTAGACAAGAGTAATGTAACACCATGCTGTACGCTTAGGAGGAGGAATCACTGAGGAACACCCCAAGGTAATGACCAGAATTACTATTTTATAGGCATTGCAAGTGTGCATTAAAACAGAAAAGTCAGAAGAGCTCATAAGTTTTTCATGCATTTAAAAGGCTGTCTGAGCACAATATATTGATGACCTGTCCTTTATCAATATCAGTCTAGCACCTAGCATCCCTACCGGTTAGCTTCACTTTAACTGTTAATCTGTTAAAAGGGTTGTCCACATTTAACAACAATTTTTTATGCTGCCCAGCCGCCTTAATGAAAGTGCGGCTACTGAGAGAAAATTAACTTATTTCTTCCCTGGAGCCGCCGGCTTTTCCATCATAGGGACTTGCACTAGGTGACTCCAGTCAACATTCACAGCACTGCTCACAATATTGTAAGCATAGAATAAATAATTCACAGCACCTCATAGCAAATAAAGGGTTAACTATTACCCACAAGAGAGGCGCACGTCAACTCCAGAGATTCCTTCCCGGAAAATATCCAAACACTCAAATAGAGAATGAAGACAGCGCCTCATACGTTGGTGAAAAATCGCTGTTCCTTTATTCTGCACTTTGTGGTGACATTTCGATCTACATGATCTTTTTCAAGCAAGTGCTTGAAAAAAAATATTGTAACCACGTCCAGGCACTTTGACAGCTAGTGGTGCAGTGTATCTCTGCAGAGTCGGCTGTCAATCAAAGTGCCAGGGTGTGCTTACAGCAGTATAATGAGAGGATCAGTAAGCAGTGACTGTAGTTGCTTCATGCAAGCCCCAATGACTGAAAGGCGGTGGCTCCCAAGAGGAAATAAGTTCATTTTTTCCCAATAGCCACCTTTTTAGTAAGGCAACTGAGCATCATAGTAACACTATTTACCTGCCTATTAACCCCATATCTGCAGATAAACAGCATTGTCTGAGATGACAGGTTCCCATTAAATGCATATATTGTAGGCTAAATTTCATTTTTGCAATTGGACTTTGTTAAAATTTTGCTCTGTTACACTTTTGCAGGCTCTTTGTTTCTGTACATTCAACTTTGATGTGGTATGTAGTTGTAAATCAGCTAAGAGGAGCTAAAAAATGGACAGAAGATAGGCTACACTCTAATAATGAGCATTTATGAGTTTTTGATGTTGCAGAGTTTCTGCACCCAGCGTTGGACATAGTGTAGAAGCTGGGGAAAAAGTGGGGCATGTGCTCTAGAAGTGATCAGCTATTGATATCTGTTATTTCCTGGAGAAATGAGTCCTGGCTGGAAGAAGTAATGGCGGTCTGCGCTGTATCAAGAAGAAAAGCGAAGATGAAGGACTTCAACTAGAGAAGTTACTGGTGAGTCAGTGTATTACATGCACACTAAACACTATATAGCATATAGACAGCTACTGCGTATTACGTCACTGGTAACCCCTGTATTACTTTTACACTGACACTGTATACAGAGCTCCTGTGTGTAATGTCAATGGTGTTTTGTTTTCAATGTTTTATTTATTGAGAATCATAAGATGGTTGACATCAGCAAACAAAGAATCAATTAGGGTAAACTCGAAAAACAGAAGAGGCATAAAAATTTCACTTTTTTTAAAAAAGCCATTCAAGTCTCAAAGGAATAAATGACATCTAGTAAAGTACCTAAAATGCCAGAAAAAAAAATAATTGCCTCCGTCAAAACATCATTAATACAGAAAATGAAAGATTTTTGATTTCTATTAACAAATAAACCAAATAAAGTTGGTTGGCTGAAACTCTGGGGATCAATCCAGCACACATAAGGTTATAAATTTATCCGAGTTCCTAAAAGTTACATAGGAGTTCCAGACACATGTAAAGGAGGACAAATTATGTCTGGAAAGCGCTGCTAGCTCTTCAGTATAATACAGTTGGTCAATCTTAAGGAATAGCTGATTTTCACTTGGAATATTAGACGTGCGCCATAAAGTGTGTACTAGAAGCTTACCAGCTGTCATAATGAAGGAGGCCAATCTACTGTAGATATATGTTATTTGGGACTGTCGGAAGATTTTAGAAAAATGTGTTCCGGTGTTAGTTTTATAAGAAAACGTGTCACTTCATCTAACGTTTGAGATACGATTTTCCCAAAATTTTGTATAATGTGACAGGACCACCAAATATGAAGGTATGAACCTCTGTCTTTTTCACATCTCCAGCATATACTGTATCAGGTGTCGTAGGGAACCACTTATGCAGCAGGAGAGGAGTTGTGTACCAGTGGATTATTATTTTGTAATTACTTTCTGGAGCTCTCACACATTGTGAAGGGCCGAACGTAGATTTGTAAATTAGGGTAATTTGAGAATTAGTAAAAGAGTGGCCCAAGTCTTTTTCCCATTTCAGCAGAAAAGCTATTTTCAGGGAAATATATTATGAGTAGCATATTATAGAGGACGGAAAGCACCTTTTTCGGTACTCTTGTTTGAGAGCACAAAGTTTTAAAGGTGTTTAATGGCCGCCTTAAGTCTCCACTAATTATGACATGGCGCAATGTCTTCCTGAGAGATTCATAGTGGATGAAGGTGTAATTAGACATAGTGGGGAGCTCCTTCATATATAATGTCAATGGCGATCCCTGTATTACCTGTACACTATATACAGAGTTTCTGTGTTTAATGTAATGAGTGATCACCCATGACATTATACACAGGAGCTCTATATTTAGTTATTTAGTGTCAGTGTACAAATTATACAGTGATCACCAGTGAGATTATACAGAGGAGATCTGTATATAGTGTAGAAATAATACAGAGATCACCAGTGACATTATACACAGGAGCTTTGTATATAGTGTCAGTGTACAGGTAATACAGTGATCACCAGTGACATTATACACAGGAGCTTTGTATATAGTGTCAGTGTACAGGTAATACAGTGATCACCAGTGACATTATACACAGTGGCTCTGTATATATATTTGGTAAGTTCAGAAAAGTTCATTTTTTTCTCATTACTGTACACTCTGCGCCCCATCTTGACTGAAAAAAACAGAAATGTAGAAATGTTTACATATTTAATATAAAAGAAAAACGTAAATATCACACGGTCATCAGTATTCAGACCCTATGCTCAGACACTCATATTTAAGTCACATGCTGTCCATTTCCTTGTGATCCTCCTTGAGATGGTTCTACTCATTCATTGGAGTCCAGCGGTGTTAAACTGACAGGACTTGATTTGGAAAGGCACACACCTGTCTATATAAGACTTCTCATCTCACAGTGCATGTCAGACCAAATGAGAATCATGAGGTCAAAGGAACTGGCTGAGGAGCTCAGAGACAGAATTGTGGCAAGTCACAGATCTGGCCAAGGTTACAACAGAATTTCTGCAGTACTCAAGGTTCCTAAGAGCACAGTGGCCTCCATAATCATTAAATGGAAGAAGAATGGGACCACCAGAAGTCTTCCTAGACCTGGCCATCCAGTCAAACTTAGAAATCATGGGAGAAGAGCCTTGGTGATAGAAGTAAACAAGAACCTCAAGATCACTGTGGCTGAGCCCCAGAGATGCAGTAGGGAGATGGGTGAAAGTTCCACAAAGTCAACTATCATTGCAGCCCTCCACCAGTCGGGCCTTTATGGCATGGAGGAGTTTTTCAGCTGCAGGGACAGGACAACTGGTTGCCACTGAAGAAAACATGAATGCGGCCAAGCACAGAGATATCCTGGATGAAAACCTCTTCCAGAGTGCTCTGGACCTCATACTTGGCCAAAGGTTCACCTTCCAACAAGACAATAACCCTAACCACACAGCTAAAATAACAAAGGAGTGGCTTCAGAACAACTCTGTGACCATTCTTGACTGGCCCAGCCAGAGCCCTGACCTAAACCCAATTGAGCATCTCTGGAGAGACCTCAAAATGGCTGTCCACCAACGCCCACCATTCAACATGACAGAACTGGAGAGGATCCCCAAATCCAGGTGTGAAAAACTTGTTGCATCATTCCCAAGACTCATGGCTGTACTAGCTCAAAACAGTGCTTCTACTCAATACTGAGCAAAGGGTCTGAATACTTATGACCATGTGATATTTTAGTTTTTCTTTTTTAATAAATTTGCAAAAATTTCATTTCTGGGATTTTTTCAGCCAAGATGGGCTGCAGAGTGTACGTTGTGTGAAAAAAAATAAATACATTTTTTAATTTACCAAATGACTGCAATGAAACAAAGAGTGAAAAATTTAAAGGTGTCTAAATACTTTCCAAACCCACTGTATATCCAATTACATTCATCCCTGAAGATGAAAATAACCCTTCTAACTTTCATCTGTATAACTTGCTGCTTGGCTTTAATTTTCACTACATAGATGGGATATTTTGGGTACATCCAAAATACATTCGGTATGTACCTCATATAGACACTACTTTCCTGCAGCCACAACCTCAAAGATCAGTGATCTGTACTGTACTATGTGAGGCAGTGACTGGTGTTACATGTGAGGGTCATTGTATGTTCCCCCCAGGATGTGCACGGAGGTGTATTGAGGCCATGAGAGTGCACCGCAGTCACAGGCATAGTTGTGATTACAATGTGAAATAAAAAGTGTTAGTCCTGGACAAGCTATTTGTCCAGGGCAGATTTAAGAAAACCTGCTGGGCTTTCAAGTTAAAAACTCTTTCAAGTTGAAAACCCTGCAGTATAGGGTTTGGGGATGTCAGGATCAGAGTCAGTGTCAGTCTGATGTTGGCAGGAGTACAGAGCAGAAGGCTCGGCAGAGCTCCACCTGTGTGAGGCATCACAGGCCAGTGGAGCCAAACAGCCAAGGCAGCTGAAAAGCCTGGCACCCACAGCGTCCACGGTAACTTGTCTCAGGGGGTAGACTGGCATGCTTAGTGACTGTAAACCGGAAGATATGGTTCCCAGCTGCGATCCGGAGGATATCGTGTACTGTGTATTGCTGAGAGAAAAGAGACATTAACACGGCGGTGCAGTCGACCACAGCAACCATTCAGAGATGGGGTGGTATGTTTAGTGACTGTAATCCAGAGGATATGGTTCCTGGCTGCGATCCATGTGCTGTGTTTTTTTTAGTTGAACATTAAAGAGAAGTTTTTCTTTGAACTTTGCCTCATCAATGCACAGAGTGCTACTGCTGAACTACAACTTATAACTGCAGCGCTACTCAAGCAACATTACAAAGGAAACCCTTCTTCTGAAATTATTTACCCCTGCCATCAGCTGGTCCTGCAACCCTGGCAATTGTATAGTAGAAGGTATAAACCTACTAATGAAACCAAATGAGCACCAAAACTGAATACAGATGTAGGATGGTGGAGCCAGGGCTGCTGTCATGGCCCACAGTAACCCCTGTATCACCCCCTGGCCCCTCCCAGCACAAGATCATGTTTTCTTCTCTGAGTACCTCGGTGCTGCTTCTCTGTGTCGTCTGGGATCTACCGGCACGAGAGTGTGTTCCCTACAGACAGCTCCGCAATTAAAGAGTCACAGTCCGGCTTCACTTTAACTTCAACTACTTTACTTAACACAGCGTTATCCTGGGCACAGTCAATCATAACAATTGGCAACGCTTTCCCTTGCCTCTTCTCTCTGCCGCTAAGCCTGTCCCCGGGACGGTTCGTTTCCTCCGGTCCCTCAGTGTCCTCAATGCCCAGAATTCCTGGTGCTCGTGGGGTTATTCTCTGCTGTTTCACCCTGGTCCTTAGAATAGCAGCCCACGCAAAAATCTTTCACATCTTGGACACCTTGCTCCCGTTCTGCTTAGTCGTCTTCCCGTAGCACTGCAGTCCCACTTATACTGCACCGCTATCTCTGGTGTCGCTGTGCTTTGTACTGTACTCTGGCCCCTTGGATACTGACTGCTAGGCCCACTCTTCTGACAAACGTTGCGGGGCACGGTGTTGCACTGGGCTAGCCAGCCCTATGCTCCACACGGGCGCCCCGGCCCCAACTCACTAAAACCGGGAAGACCTCACTTACTTATCCCACCGTGCCCCTCCTACAGTTAACAGTTTGCTACACTACTTAGAGTGCCCCATCTAGTGGCTAACTTGGGGTACTACTCCCCTAGCATTATACCTAATGACCGGCCCGGGGTACTCAATTTCCCTATCACACAAATACTATGCATATAATGGCAAAACATATTATACATTTAGCAGTAAATGGTAATACACTTTACTGTGTAGCAGTACCAGTAATAGGTAGTGATAATACACCAGTGAGTGTAGCAGTATCACATGTGTCAAAGAAACATACTGTATATACAAGAAAGGCAAAAAGGGACTAGAACATTATACCATGTCCCCTACACAGAAACAAAATCGGTGTAATACCTACAGTTCTGTAATCAGATGAACAAAACCACAAAGATGAATAAAAACATATAATAAATGTTACTAAAAAGTACACAAAGGTAAAAAACACTCAATAAAAGAACAATTAACATGAAATACAAAACATATAAAGCTCAATAGAACCAGTTCCTTCCAATAAGGAATAAGAAAAACATGGAAACAGGTTGGATAAATCCACTGTTCGTGTACATCAAAGTGGCAGCAATATCGGAAGTGAACCGACTCCTTCTAATAAGGAATAATGAATGAACATGTGGAAAGTGTGAGAATGTATTGGTGAAGCCCTTGATAAATTCCCAACCTGTACTGGCAAGATCAATACAAAAAAAACGGAGCAAGAACATCCATAACAACATAGTTATGTATAAAAAGGTATAACGTTTATTATATAATTTCATCTAGATAACACCAATATTAACACTGCAATGAGTGCTGTAAGCACTCTGCACACACAAAGAGGTAATAGGAAGGAGACATGATGATAGCCAAACACAGAGAGGGAGAAGCACAGTGTATTATACCTCTTTCACATCCTTCTCACTAGCATTTTGTAGCCCACAAATCATTAAATATAAGGTCCTATCGGTATCCCCTTAACATAGGTGGCAAAAAATATGGTGCATATAATGCACCATATACTCAATCAGGCTTACCCATTATAGTTGCTAGAAAAAGGTGCCCCCTCCTGGTATGGCTCCCCTTTTGACGTGCGTTTCGCGTATTCGCTTTCTCAGCAGGGTTGGTATGTGGCCAGTCTCATGCAGTTTAAATAATCATAAAAGCGGAAATGGTACCGGGACAGCGGCGCATGCGCGGTGGCGCCCGAAGCGCGTCATCGCCTGAGCCGTCACAGCAGGGCGGGCGTGAGGCGGAAGTCCGCCGATAGACGTCATGTGACGGGCGCCCTGCTGACACAGACGGCCACAGCAGAAGACGTACACTCCGGGCGACAGCGGGCATGCGCGCACCCGGCAGCCATTTTTAAGAAGACCACAGCGGCGGCCATATTTAAGAAGATTACGGAGCTGCGCATTCCTGCCCACCATGTAAGTGAGGACAACAGTGAATAAACGGCACCAATACAGTGCGGTAAGTGTGGTGCACAGGAGAAATATCACACTACATCCATAAAATTGACATAGTGATTATAACGTTTAACTGGATCATATAGAAATACAGATCATATCCCAATACAAAGTTAAAGTGACATGTGCGAACAATAT
The DNA here is from genome assembly GCF_051348905.1 of Ranitomeya variabilis. NCBI lineage: Eukaryota > Metazoa > Chordata > Amphibia > Anura > Dendrobatidae > Ranitomeya > Ranitomeya variabilis. The sequence goes on along the minus strand of NC_135232.1, from coordinate 649,704,090 downwards.
TATTGATAATATATATATAATACATATAAATAAACAATCAAAAAGACAAAAAAACAAGCCATTAGTTGCTAGAAAAAGGTGCCCCCTCCTGGTATGGCTTCCCATGTCACTATTGACATTGAATCTTTATATACATCTATCAGACATGAGGATGGATTGAGGGCTGCCCGTTTCTTCCTCGAGAGTGCCAACTGGGATGGCCACTTAGTCGAATTTGTTTTGGAATTACTTGAGTTTATTTTAACTCACAATTATTTTGTTTTCAAAGATAGGTTTTATTTACAGCTACAAGGTACCGCGATGGGCGCGGTTTGTGCCCCGTCGTACACAAATCTTTTTTCGGGTTTCTGGGAAAGACATATCTTCCAGGGAGACAGGGCACATATCTTCCAGGGAGACAGGGCACATATCTTCCAGGGAGACAGGGCACACGCCGCTGACCCGGTGGTAGGCTGGTTTCGCTACATTGATGATGTTCTGATGATTTGGAACGGTGGCGAAACCAGCCTGTCCAATTTTATGCAGGAATTAAATCACAATACCTTTAATTTAAAATTCACTTATTCGTGGCATAAAACTACCATTGACTTTTTGGATATTACTTTATGTGTTGCCGGGGATGGCTCCATCGAGACGGATCTTTACAGAAAAGAAACATCTGTGAATTCGTTATTACACGCATCCTCGGCACACAATTATTCTGTTATTAAAGCCATCCCAGTTGGGCAGTTTTTGAGGAACAGACGGGTATGCTCCACCGAGGCCCGCTTCGAGAGGCAGTCCGCCATTCTATCGGAACGTTTTCGGGCACGAGGGTACAGTCTCTGGAGCATCAGGGCAGGGTATGGAAGGGCAAAGTCCACACGAAGGGAGGACTTGTTATTGCAAGGGAAAGGGTCCAAATCAGATGATGGGTCTGGGGTCAGATTCATATCTACTTCCAACCGTCAGTGGAACCGCATCCGGGAGATACTTAATAGGCACTGGTCTATATTACAGACTGATGCCATACTGGCCTCACATTTGACAGAATTTCCCCTAATGACTCAACGTAGGGGTAAGAACTTAAAAGATAATATGGTGAGGAGCCATTATGTAGTTAAAAACAAGAATATAAATTTCCTGGATGCGGGCATTCCAAGACAGGGATGCTATCCATGTGGCTCATGCATCGCGTGTCCGAATATCCTTAGATGTGGGACTTTCAAGACTTCAGATGGAAGCAGAGAATTCAAAATAAGAGACTTCATTATGTGTAATACGACTTTTGTCGTTTATTATGCCACCTGTCCCTGCTCCTTAATTTGTCGGTCTCACATCTAGGGAATTAAAAATTCGGACGCGCGAGCATGTACGCGATATTCGAGCCGCGAAAGAGGCGGTGGATGTGTCAGGTTTGAAGACCTTACCAAGACACTTTCGGATATGCCATGGATCTGACCCCAGAGGCCTGAAAGTAAGAGGCATTGAGAGGATACATGGAGGGATCAGGGGTGGCAACATGGTCAAAATACTTGCACAACGTGAATGCAGGTGCATTGTCACCCTTGATACCCTTGCTCCGAGGGGATTGAATGAGAAACTAAGTTTCGCCCCTTTCCTCTGAATGTTTAGGTCTTGTGGACCCATATTAGAGGCATTACTTTTTGTCTTGCCACGCCTGTGTGACAGTGGACACTTTAAGACATTGGACATATTTGTCCAATCCTCTCTCTCTACTTTTGTGTCAATTCACCATTCTGTTTTAAATATTTTTGTATTAATCTGTCTTGTGTTTGTTTTTATCGTAGTTTATCCTTTAAATATGACCATGGCTTTAGATGGTATCTGGGCTGTATTGTATTCCTTTACCCCATCCACATAAATCACAATGCAATATGAAGAAAAAAAGAGAGAGAAAAGAATGGAGTCCTAATTATTATTATTATTTTATGCTTGTTTTTTTGTCTTTTTGATTGTTTATTTATATGTATTATATATATATATTATCATCAATAATATTGTTCGCACGTCACTTTAAGTTTGTATCGGGATACGATCTGCATTTCTATATGATCTAGTTAAACGTTATAATCACTATGTCAGTTTTATGGATGTAGTGTGATATTTCTCCTGTGCACCACACTTACCGCACTGTATTAGTGCCGTTTATTCACTGTTGTCCTCACTTACATGGTGGGCAGGAATGCGCAGCTCCGTAATCTTCTTAAATATGGCCGCCGCCGTGGTCTTCTTAAAAATAGCTGCCGGGTGCGCGCATGCCCGCTGTCGCCCAGAGTGTACGTCTTCTGCTGTGGCCGTCTGTATCAGCAGGGCGCGCGTCACATGACGTCTATCGGCGGACTTCCGCCTCACGCCCGCCCTGCTGTGACGGCTCAGGCGATGACGCGCTTCGGGCGCCACCGCGCATGCGCCGCTGTCCCGGTACCATTTCCGCTTTTATGATTATTTAAACTGCATGAGACTGGCCACATACCAACCCTGCTGAGAAAGCGAATACGCGAAACGCGCGTCAAAAGGGGAGCCATACCAGGAGGGGGCACCTTTTTCTAGCAACTATAATGGGTAATGGGTAAGCCTGATTGAGTATATGGTGCATTATATGCACCATATTTTTTTGCCACCTATGTTAAGGGGATACCGATAGGACCTTATATTTAATGATTTGTGGGCTACAAAATGCTAGTGAGAAGGATGTGAAAGAGGTATAATACACTGTGCTTCTACCTCTCTGTGTTTGGCTATCATCATGTCTCCTTCCTATTACCTCTTTGTGTGTGCAGAGTGCTTACAGCACTCATTGCAGTGTTAATATTGGTGTTATCTAGATGAAATTATATAATAAACCCTTTTATGCATAACTATGTTGTTATGGATGTTTTTGCTCCGTTTTTTCGTATTGATCTCTGTTTGGAGCTATCCTGGTTTGTTAGCGCCCGTTCGGCACGTAGGGAGAGCTAATGTGGTTTGCTCTCTATCACTATCTACTGTGGTGCTTCATGATTTTGCTATTAAATTCTGTACTGGCAAGAACCTGATCCTTTCAATAAAGATTAAAAGCAAAGCATACAAGGAGCAAGAACCATGCTACTACAATAATAACAGATGTAACCAGCAAGGATATAATCAAAATATACATGTGGGGGTTGCCTGGTTGCTAGGGAACCCCCACATGTAATCAAGTATATTCGCTCATCACTATTCATGTTCCTGTGCTCCTGCCACCCCGCACTCCAACATGCGTTTCACACGTGATTCCTCAGGGAGTGAGAATATTTCTCTCCGCTTTCATATCATATCTTTTTAATATGTCTTGCCTCGCTTGGTAATTGTATTTATATAGAGTTTTGTAATTTTGGGTACTTTTTTTAAATAGATCTGTTTTTATTAAACTTTTTGCAGTTTTTAAACATACCATCAAATACAAAAAAGGATTTTATTCCCCAACCACGGTGCAAAATCAGCTGACATTAGAGTTGTGCCTTCCACAACTGGCTCAAGTGAGCACATTTATATTTTTAATAAGGTATCACCCTATGGTCTTGTGTGCTCTTTTTTTTTTTTTTAGCAAAAACTGGAAGGGAAAAGTAAATTTACATGAATGTCAATCATAATATAATAAAAAGGAAAATCACATTAGGATAATGCAACCTTCTTTCCAAAACCTACAGAACTACAAATAAAATATCACATATACACAAAAACTAGACTCAAAGCAAAAGGATACACTTAGATAGAATTGAAATACATTGCAATAGAGAGGTTTCCAATCACACCTGATTGTGAAAGGGTCAATGTGCAGGGAGCAAGGACTGGTCCAATACTCTATCTTGGAGTAAGACAGAGAGAGGATGGCAGATCAGGGGTGCCTAGCCATGCTCCCCAGATTCTATCATATGTATATAATGAATTCCTTTCTCAGATAAATCCCCCTTTGTAAACTTATAATATTATTCATTTTGGCCTTTAGTTCTCCAATAGTTTGGGAAGCAGCATCTAACCAGTGATAGCCAATTTGTGTACTTTCTAATAAATATATAAATTATATATTTTTTTAGCCGATTATGTGGTTTATTCATCAGACTACAGATCTCTAGGTATTCAACCATGGCAATTGGAAGATATTGCTGAGGATAGCCTTGTTCAACCACACATTGTGGAGAAAATGTAGTGTCACAATACTGGTAAATGCTCTCAAAACGTCTAGGAAGCTTCTGGAAAAGATGAAGATGTACACAACTCATGGGAGCTGTCAAAGTTGCCAAAAACCATTGCTCTGTTAGATGGAACTCCAGTGGAGCCCTGACGATCAGTTGGCTGGTGCCTCCATACACATTAGAATGTCCACTCAATTGTCGATATTGGCAGGTCCAGGGGACAGTAGTCTAATGGGTATAGGGGCGTTTATACAACTGACTGGTAAGGGTGTTGAAACAATGTTCTAACCAGGGCTGGGAAGATGCACCATTGGGAGAGAAGATCACAATTTATGCATTTGGCAAGTCTGCGCTGAATCCTTGGCCACCAAGAAACCTTGTCCTGTTGTCAGACATAATTATGATTAGTGTATTTCCCAAAGCAAGATAATGAAACATACGATACTCTTTGTCCCGTACCATTCATGGCTACAAGCTGGCCTTCTGAGAATGAAGTAATGGTGAAACACTGTAGTCTCATAACACTACGATGACTCCCTGACATCACTTGATAACACTGACTACAAGTGTAGGAGCAAAACAGCTGAACACTTACTAACCATGATATGAAAAAGTAATGGTAATGACTGAGTTATATATATGACTGAGTTATAATATATATCTAGGTTCTTCAAAGTAGCCACCTTTTGCTTTGATGACTGCTTTGCACACTCTTGGCATTCTCTTGATGAGGTAGTCACCGGAAATGGTTTTCACTTCACAGGTGTGCCCTGTCAGGTTTAATAAGTGGGATTTCTTGCCTTATAAATGGGGTTGGGACCAACAGTTGTGTTGTGCAGAAGTCTGGTGGATACACAGCTGATAGTCCTACTGAATAGACTGTTAGAATTTGGATTATGGCAAGAAAAAAGCAGCTAAGTAAAGAAAAACAAGTGGCCATCATTACTTTAAGAAATGAAGGTCAGTCAGTCCGAAAAATTGGGAAAACTTTGAAAGTGTCCCCAAGTGCAGTTGCAAAAACCTTCTAGCGCTACAAAGTAACTGGCTCACATGAGGACCGCCCCAGGAAAGGAAGACCAAGAGTCACCTCTGCTTCTGAGCATAAGTTTATCCGAGTCACCAGCCTCAGAAATCGCAGGTTAGCAGCAGCTCAGAGACCAGGTCAATGCCACACAGAGTTCTAGCAGCAGACACTTCTCTACAACAACTGTGAAGAGGAGACTTTGTGCAGCAGGCCTTTATGGTAAAATAGCTGCTAGGAAACCACTGCTAAGGACAGGCAACAAGCAGAAGAGACTTGTTTGGGCTAAAGAACACAAGGAATGGACATTAGACCAGTGGAAATCTGGGCTTTGGTCTGATGAGTCCAAATTTGAGATCTTTGGTTCCAACCACTGTGTCTTTGTGCGATGCAGAAAAGGTGAACGGATGGACTCTACATGCCTGGTTCCCACCGTAAAGCATGGAGGAGGAGGTGTGATGGTGTGGGGGTGCTTTGCTGGTGACACTGTTGGGGATTTTTTCAAAACTGAAGGCATACTGAACCAGCATGGCTACCACAGCATCTTGCAGCGGCATGCTATTCCATCCGGTATGCGTTTAGTTGGACCATCATTTATTTTTCAACAGGACAATGACCCCAAACATATCTCCAGGCTGTGTAAGGGCTATTTGACCAAGAAGGAGAGTGTTGGGGTGCTACGCCAGATGACCTGGCCTCCACAGTCACCAGACCTGAACCCAATCGAGATGGTTTGGGGTGAGCTGGACCGCAGAGTGAAGGAAAAAGGGCCAAAAAGTGTTAAGCATCTCTGGGAACTCCTTCAAGATTGTTGGAAGACCATTTCCGGTGACTACCTCTTGAAGCTCATCAAGAGAATGCCAAGAGTGTGCAAAGCAGTCATCAAAGCAAAAGGTGGCTACTTTGAAGAACCTAGAATATAAGACCTATTTTCAGTTGTTTCACACTTTTTTGTTAAGTATATAATTCCACATGTGTTAATTCATAGTTTTGATTCCTTCAGTGTAAATTTACAATTTTCAGTCATGAAAATGCAGAAAAATCTGTAAATGAGGTGTGTCCAAACTTTTGCTCTGTAATATATAATTTTTATTTAAAAGAAATCTGTCAGCAGGATTTCAAACCTGAAACTATTCATATCTGCATGAAGCTCTTTCAAAAACAAGTCCGGCGATACCTTTACCTGGCCAGTCCGTTCCTCGAATACTGAGAAACCAGCATTTGAATTGATATGCAAATGGGGTTAAAGAGCTATGGTAGATCTTTTGTCTCGGTCACTCCAGCTTTATTCCTCACCCAGAACCATCTCCTCCTGTTTGACCGATGGCTCATTTGCCTGAAGTCACACAGCTGGAGACTGTCAATCAAGCAGGAGGCTTGGCGTCTGGGCGTAGAATAGAGCTGGAGTGACAGAGGCTTTCGATCTACACCTACAATAGCCTCAGTTTTGAAAATTTGGCTGGCATCCGTCTCGCTGTCTCTCCCATACACAGGAGTGCTTGTTCGGCTGAGTGCTCCTGTGTTCTCTATGAGAGCTGTTGCTAGATATGTCTGGCGGAAGTTTATCTCCAGTAGATAATATGATATGCAGTGCAAAAATTGGACGTACTTGATCAATATTTCCTTTGAGTAAAAAATTTCCTGCACTCCCATACACATTAGTGTCGGTCTAACCCGGCTGACATTAGTCTGATGCTTATGGGCTAATTTACACATGACCATCAACAAAAGCAGTGAAAATTCAAATTAGCGTTCATCTAAAGTGATAAGCTGGGTGGTACTCCCACTAGAAGGCCACACATCATTTTTTTCATTGACAATACACTTATGGGAAATTCATCAAGCTATATGCAACAAAAAAAAAAATGATGAAAATTATTATGTGTTTGAGACACTTGTGCCTAGAGATGGTGTGAATGTGAATCGATTAGCAGGACCCGATCCCTTAGCCATGTCAATAATCTGGGGCCAATGGACAAGAACCCTGAGAACTACCTCATCTTCTGATTAACTGGTCTGGCACAACGTCACATGTAGGTCCCGGCTGCAAGGATGACATCATGCAAGGCCGCTAGTGAAGAGAGGAGCTGTGAATGCCAAGAGGTGGTTTTCAGGGCGTATATTCAATGGCCACAGATTACTGAAGTGGCCGATGGACTAATAATAGGTGGTGTATCATTGAACTAGTCAGTCAAAAGATGGATCAGATTTATCAAACAGCATATGGACCATTCTGATAAATCTGGCACATATAAAGACAGCTTGTCTCCACTGTCCAAGAATTGGAACGTATTGATAAATCAGCCGATCAAGCTTTATAGGTGTACAACCGGTACAGGCGGAAAAAAGCTTGCTTGATAGGTGTACAACTGAGGCAAGTGGACAAAGCTTGCTTTATAGGTGGTAGAACTAAGACAGATGGACAAAGCTTGCTTAATCTGGAACAAGCAGACAAGGCTTGCTTTATAGGTGTACAATTGGGTCAGGCAGAGAAAGCTTGCGTTATAGGTGTACAACTGGGACAGACCGACAAAGCTTGCGTTATAGGTGTACAACTGGGACAGACAGACAAAGCTTGCGTTATAGGTGTACAACTGGGACAGACAGACAAAGCTTGCGTTATAGGTGTACAACTGGGACAGACAGACAAAGCTTGCGTTATAGGTGTACAACTGGGACAGACAGACAAAGCTTGCGTTATAGGTGTACAACTGGGACAGACAGACAAAGCTTGCGTTATAGGTGTACAACTGGGACAGGTGACTAAATCTTGCTTTATAGGTGTACGAGGTAGATGGACAAAGTTTGCTTCATAGGTGTTCAACTAGGACAGACCAACATCTTTCGTTATAGGTGTACAATTGGGACAGGCTGACAAATCTTGCTTTATAGGTGTACAACTGGGGCAGGCGAGGTTAGCTATGGAGTAGTAGTGAAGCAGCGAAGAGAACCCCAGTTTAGCAATGAAGTGCCACGATCAACTGGACGCATCGATGTTTTAAAATTCTGGTTGGTACGGAGGACGTGCTAACACCTGTGCGTCTAGTTTCCCTGGCCGATGCACTAAGACTATAACACAAAAAAACAAGATGTTTATCTCTCAAAATCAAAGAGTTGCCTTAAATAGCCCTGCTAAAATTATCTCAGCGACAGCTGCCAAATTCCTTGACTACCAGAAAGTGTCAGTGAAGGACAGTTCAATCCAAAATAGTTGGGCACTACGGACAATGGGAAAGAGTTACTATAGTCATCAAATCCAGAAACCTTTAAAAGGAGCCTGTCAGCAGGATTGTGCTCAGTAACCTACAGACAGTGTCAGGTCTGCGCCGTTATACTGATTACAATGATATCTTCGTTGATGAAATCCGTCTTGTGGTTGTTGTTTCATCTTTATTTTCAGTTAATGAGATTCTCGTGCTCCGGGGCGGCCGGTGGGCAAGGCTGTGGGTGGGCTGGTGGGCGGTGCTTTATGTGGTGCTCTGCTTAGGTATTCATCTGTATGGCTTCTCACAGGTCACTGATCCCTCACTGACCTGCCCCCTATTTTGCATTGTGAATATAATATGGTTCGAGAAAAAAAAATCACATTCCTAAGTCTGACGGAGCCTGTGCTGGAGCATGATACAGGGAATAACATGCATAATTTCGTTTTCATTAGATATATTGCTTTAAGAATTTTTTTTCTCAATCAAAATGGCGCCGGCGTCTGCACAGTAGCATATATTGCATTCCGATAGATGCTACTGGACATGCGCCACTGCCAGAGCCATTTTGGCAGAAAAAAAAACAAAAACTTAGGCTTCATTAAGATGGTGCCGGCAGTGCCTGGGCAGTAGCTTCATTTTGATAAAAGCTACTGCGCAGGCACCACCATCTTGAAGGAGCCTAATAATTTTTTCCTTTGCCAAAATGGCGGCAGCAGCGCCTGCACAGTAGCATCTATCGAAATGCAATAAATAATATTATGCAGGCACTGCCGCCGGCCCCTTTTTGTTTGAAAAAAAAAAAATCTTAAAATTAAATGTCTAAATAAAACGAAATTATGCATATTACCCCCCCGTATCATACTACAGAGCAGGCTCCGTCTGCCTTAGGAATGTGAATTGTTTTTTTCAAACCATATTATATTCATTATGTAACCTAGGGGGCAGGTCAGTGAGGGATCAGTGACCTGTCAGAAGCCGTCAGTATGAATAGCTATTCAGAGCACCACATGATGACCCCCCACAGGCCGCCGCGGAGCACGGGCATATCCTTAACACAAAACTGCAAACATAGATTACACAACAACCACAAGACAGATTTCATCACCCAAGGTATCATTGTAATCAGTATAACGGCGCCATCCTGACACGGTCTGTTACTGTGCACAATCCTGCCGACAGGTTCCCTTTAAACATTTTTTTTATTTACAGTATCCCAGTCTGTACTGTATCAGCAAAGCAAGTTTTGCAAAGTACGTACACAATCAAGTGAAGGTTATCCCAGTAATGTGAGGATGAACGACAAAAGCCTAGGTTAATGATTATTAGTAGTGATGAGCGAGTGTACTCATTGCTCGGGTTTTCCCCAGCACGCTCGGGTGACATCCGAGTATTTATGACTGCTCGGAGATTTAGTTTTCATACCGGCAGCTGAATGATTTACAGCTACTAGCCTGCTTGATTACATGTGGGGATTCCCTAGCAACCAGGCAACCCCCACATGTACTCAGCCTGGCTAGTAGCTGTAAATCATTCAGCTGCCGGGATAAAACTAAATCTTCGAGCAATTACAAATACTCGGATGTCACCCGAGCGTGCTCAGGAAAACCCAAGCCGATGCTTGAAAAATATGTTCCAGTCCCCATGCCTGCTCTACAGCCACAACACATGCAGGGATTGCCTGTTTAATTGAAGTTGCTGGGACTCTAACATATTTTTCGAGCATGCCGAAGTCACTCTGTTAGCACCTGAGCATCCTCAGATAACACCTCAACCCAACACGTTTGCTCATCACTAATGATTATAAGTACATATTATAAAGATGAACCACAGAAGATCAGACCCGGTTTTGCTTGGTTGCACCGCCGTGGCTAGTGAGCACCTATCCCGCACTTACCTCTTATTGCACTTAGTAAACAGGGATAAATTGGCCCTTAGAAAAGACAGAGAGGAAGAAACAAACACTAGGTCAATCGGTCCTAAGTGGTTAACCTGGCGTGTTAAATCTTTGCAGTCCTCCCAACACCTGTTCTATTCAGGCCAGTGAATGTCACTTCATTCTGATGTGAATGATGAATTTAACAGCCACACTTAGGAGTATCATATGCAATTTGAAGCTGAATCTGGAGAGCCACACAAGCTTCTGAGGTCACCGATTGGCTGCAACACTGATGGCACAACAATAAAAGGTGATCGAGCAGCGGTGGAGACTCCGAGCTGGACCTGCGGAGGGTCAGTAAAGCTGAATCTTTTTTCTTTAAAGGGAACCGGTCATCCCCAAAAACGGAGATGAGCTAAGCCCACCAGCATCAGGGGCTTATCTACAGCATTCTGGAATGCTGTAGATAAGCCCCCGATGTATCCTGAAAGATGACCTTACCCGGCGCCTGCGCACTGCAGTATTTTGCTCTGCCCTCAACAGGGCAGACAAGGTACGCCTGCGCTGGAGCCGCAGTGTGAAGAAGAGGACGTCATTGTATGAAGATGAGAGGCACTGGACCGGACCGCGACACCCATTGGACCAGAACCGGATCGGGACCGCCCCTGGGTGAGTATAATCTAACTTCTTTTTCTCATCTTTCAGGATACATCAGGGGCTTATCTACAGCATTACAGAATGCTGTAGATAAGCCCCTGATGCTGGTGAGCTTAGCTCATCTTCGATTTTGGGGGTGACAGGTTCCCTTTAAAACAATCTGCAGCTGGTGGACAGGGGATATTCTGAAACACCAATAACCAGCATATACATCAGATAAGTGCTATCCAATGTTTTACCGGATAGCACTCGGACCAATGTTATACTATGGGGCAGTGCAAATCTGCAGTGCAAATTAGATGGCACGCACCAATTCAAGTCTATGGGTGTGTGGAAATCACTTGGATGACATCTGACTGCAGCCCGATATCCACGGACTCATACAATAGAGAAATTTTGTTCTCCATCTTTTCTTCCCCTGTACTATGACTCTCTCACCTGAGAGAATCGGATCACACTCTACTGACACTGATCAAACTCGGATCAGATCAATCAATCGATCCAATTCTCGGAGGAGAGAATCTACGCTCATTTGACCCCAGCCTTAAAGTAAATCTCCATTTGTATCATCATTTCCTGTGGTAAAGGGATAGACATGGAGTTGTAGCAGACACAACCAAGGCTTGGGGCCTGTCGGGTTCCTAGCTCACAAAGGAAGGACCCAGTATTATAAATTGGAAAAAGGATAGGTTTTGTGCACGTTATAGGTTTTACATAGGGGTCCATATCTCGGATCATGTCGTTTTTACACCAAGCATCCTGTGATAATTAATTTTTCTCATACCCAGCTTCATAATCCACTGCAGGCACCTTATTCCTAGGCTCAGAAGAAACGTCTGCCAAATCGTGGTGGATTGCTAAAATGTGGAAATATTCATCCAAGGTTGGAACATTTCCCGTGGTCTAAGGATATGCAGTAGTTACCATAAATGTACCACTCTCTGACTTATGACGCAGCTCGTCTTAATTTTTTTTTACGGCGTTATCAGTGCTAAGGCCATACATCCAGGCAGGGCTTCCCCCGCCCTTGTGATGCTGCGTCATGCTTTCTGGGGAACATGTGCATGCACCAACGTAAGCACCGTGTCACAGTTTCCTACAAATCTTCGACATTTGGAGAATGCCTTTGACTTCAGCATTGGGAGTTTTTTTTGTATTGTATCACCCTCGCAATATAGGCTAGCAGCCCAGTTGGCCTACGTAATATATTTTTAGCTAGTTTTATTGTGTTGATGGTCTACATTAAAAAATGAAGCACAATTATGAGTAAAATCCATGAAAATAAGTGCCAGCTTTCCCCCGGAAAACAACTAAATGGCCTTTTATTTGGTCATAAAATAAAATATAAAGCCTTCCCCATACATATTAGATAAAAAGTGGCCAAATCCACTGATTCTGTCAGGACCGACCAACTGACCACCTAATGGGTATGGGGGACTCCTGAGTCTTACCCGACAGATGATTAAAGTATGCAAGAAAAAAAAAAAGAGTAAAGATGGCCGTATAAGTTAGATGGCTGTTGGTCGAAAGAAAGTTTGGCTGAATGTCACCTCAGCTGTGTCTCTCATACACATGAGCGCTCCTGTGTTCTCAGCCGCCATCTGACATGATCTCAGGGAGAACAATGCAGTCCAAAATCGGTTTGGCTGGTTCCCCCATATACATTAGACTGTTGTCGGAACAGGTCGATTTTGGAGGGTTCGGCTGACACAAGTACAACGTGTATGGCCAACTTTACCATACTTACTGGTATCTTGAATGCTACCAGCTTACTATTAGTTATATAAATACATGGAAATGTAAAGGACCAAATAACCATTAGGCTAAAGTTGTCCAAAATCATCCATACCGATGAGCTCGGCCAACAGTCAAATGTGTATGGAGGCCTCCCAATTCTTTCCAACAGATTATGTCTGGGAGGGGGAAGGATTGGGCAGCTGGAGGCAAGATAAGCAGCTGTCAGACGCCTGGCAGAGGCTTTCTCCTCTCTCCCTGTGTAAACACAGCTGACCCAAGAGTTCATTGTATGTATGGAAGAGTTGGAGAGGTAGTCATCTCCCTAAAGATAGTTTGGTCACTAGCTATCCCATGTGAATGGCCAGATTAAAGAGGACTTGGTCAAAAATGGAGACATTTTGCTCTGATATTATTCTTGCTGCTCCGCTGAGAATTCTGTATTTTTTTTAATCCACCATATGGCTAGAGATATGGGCCCATTAATTTAGTGCTAATTTTCAGGTCTTAACAAGGGGCGTGCCTTTAGTCTGTTCTGGATAATTACCCTGTAAGCACCACCCCATTGACCATAAACATTTGCAGTAAATATAAAGGCACATATCTCTGAAACCGGATTGCGGGTTTGAATTTTTTTCTGATCATTACTGTACGTCTTTAAAAGAAATGTCAGTAGGATCAACCCTTTGTCTATGTGGAGATGCAGGTCATAGAAAACTGAATAAAATGATCCCTTGATATCTGCGATCCGATGTCTTAATCCAGAGAAATCCACATTAGTTCTGATCTTAGTGCACAGCTGTATGTGATTAATAGAGTAGACTGTCAGTCATTTCATGTCTCACACTGGTAATGTCTCCTTTCATTTATAATCAGTTCTTCAGGCAGATTCTCGTGGAGACCTATGTCCGGCCCATAGATCTTAACAGCTCATTTACATATAAGAAAGTTGTAAATTTCTCTGGACTAAGACATTGGATTGCAGATATCAAGGGATCATGTTATTCTGCTTCCTATGACCTACATGCCCATATAGACGGCTTAGGATGGTTGATCCTACTGACACATTCGCTTTATGGCTGGGCTTACACAGCACAATCACAGCCATTTACTGACGCACATCATCTAAAGGCAAGCCAAGTCGTTTAAGGCCGATTACAATTCTATGTGCACAGAACAATAATTTAAACGATCATTCTGAGCGCACAGAACATGATTGTTCTTGGAAGCACATCTCCTGTTTACATAGGACCGCATGCTAAATATAATGATCATTTTTAAGCTTAAAAATGATCGCACCCTACAAACGAGCACTTTCCACATTCGTTGGGCATTTGCCTGCCTGACGATGAGGAACAAACTTTCCGATTATCAACCGAATCAGTAATGATCCAAAGTGCTAAAAAAAAAAAGTCACACTAAAATATATCCGAAAATGATGTATTCAAACTGCTCCCTCTACATCTTGAACCTTTTTTTATGCTCCTACACACAGTGTTATCACCAGATAACAGCTCCTGCAGCTCAGCGTTATCTGCTGGCCACTAGTTTGAGCCCTCACGCCCTTCAGGACCCTACTTTATCAAAATAAAAAAAGGCGCGTGGTGAATGTGGCAGTTGTGCTAATCTCTCCTCCAGGCCATAAAAAAGTTTCTCCCCTAAAGAACTGAACAAAGTTCCAATTCATCCTGCAGTCATAAGGAAATCAGCGATAACAGGATAAGTGTGGACAATTTCTTGACCAGAATTGAGCTGGATAGAAAAAAAAAAACTGTAAAAATGTTGTCCTACAATTTAAAGAGGTTCAGCATAAATTAAATGGCGCTGGCAAATCCTGGGAACAGACAGTTTATGCTCCTAGCATTATAATTATAACATTACTCTTAAGGAGACGTACTTTTTTTCGGCATGAAAACAATGGCGAAAATTCTATGCGTTTTTAATACTTAACCAATTGCATCTAAGAGGAGAAAACTGCACACACACACTGGAAAAAATAGGCTACTTTCACACTAGCGTCTTGCACTGCACGTCGCTATGCGTCGTTTTGTAGAAAAAACGCATCCTGCAAAAGTGCTTGCAGGATGCGTTTTTTCTCCATAGACTAGCATTAGCGACGCAGTGCGACGCATTGCCACACGTCGCAACCGTCGTGCGACGGTTGCGTCAGACCGTCGCCACCAAAAAACGTTGCATGTAACGTTTTTTGGTGCGTCGTGTCCAGCATTTCCGACTGCGCATGCGCGGCTGGAACTCCGCCCCCTGCTCCCCGCCCCTCACAATGGGGCAGCGGATGTGTTGAAAAACAGCATCCGCTGCCCCCGTTGTGCGCCGCAACGTCGCATTGCGAAGTGCACCACGCTAATGTGAAAGTAGCCTTAGAGTATGTTCACATGTGGTGTTTCTGCAGCATGTGTTTTTAGCAGAAAAAAAAAATGCTGCGCTTTACAATACCAGTAAAAATCTCATACATAGGCTGCCGTCACACATTCAGTATTTGGTCAGTATTTGTAAGCCAAAACCAGGAGTGGAACAATTAGAGGAAACGTATAAGGGTATGTGCACACGTTGCAGATTTTGCTGCGGATCTGCAGCGGTTTTGATGCGGCGGATTCGCCTCTGTTTTCCATGAGTTTACAGTACCATGTAAACCTATGGAAAACAAAATCCGCAGTGCACATGCGGCGGAAAAAAACGTGCGGAAACGCTTCGTTGTTTATTCCGCAGCATGTTCATTCTTTGTGCGGATTCCGCAGCGGTTTACACCTGCTCCATTATAGGAATCTGCAGGGGTAAAACTGCAGGTGGAATCCGCACAAAAACCGCAAAAATCTGAGGTAAATCCGCAGGTAAAACGCAGCGGTTTTAACCTGCGGAATTCTCAAAACAGGTGCGGAAAAATCCGCAGAGGTTCCAGCTACGTGTGCACATACCCTAATAGAAGCATATGCACCACTTCTGTATTTATCACCCACTCCTGGTTTTGGCTTACAAATACTGATGTAAAATACTGACCAAATACTGATAGTGTGACAGCAGCCATACGCTGTTTTTTTTTCCTAGCATTTTTTTTAATCTGCAGCATATCAATTCTTTCAACTGCAAAAAAATATGCATATTGTATACAGCATTTTTCCTGCCAACAGTCTGTTTTTTGGTGCAGATAAATCTGCAGCATGTGAACATACTCTTAATGTAAGGGTGAATAAGGTTTTTCAAATCTCATTCATTTTGCTGTTACTATAAAATATGTCAATTTGTGTCAAAATCCGTGGAGGTATATGTCCCAGCTGCGGCTTTGTTACAGTTGCATCCAGTCTCCATCTGTGAATTGTACAGCATGTGCTGCAGAGAGATACATTTTATCAACACTCATACAAGACAACTAAATATCTGAACATTTTTGAGATGGAAAAGCAACAATAAAAAAAAAAAAATAAATACATTATATATATACACTCACCGGCCACTTTATTAGGTACACCATGCTAGTAACGGGTTGGACCCCCTTTTGCCTTCAGAACTGCCTCAATTCTTCGTGGCATAGATTCAACAAGGTGCTGGAAGCATTCCTCAGAGATTTTGGTCCATATTGACATGATGGCATCACACAGTTGCCGCAGATTTGTCGGCTGCACATCCCAAAGATGCTCCATACAAGGCAGGATGGATCCATGCTTTCATGTTGTTTACGCCAAATTCTGACCCTACCATCCGAATGTCGCAGCAGAAATCGAGACTCATCAGACCAAGCAACGTTTTTCCAATCTTCTACTGTCCAATTTCGATGAGCTTGTACAAATTGTAGCCTCAGTTTCCTGTTCTTAGCTGAAAGGAGTGGTACCCGGTGTGGTCTTCTGCTGCTGTAGCCCATCTGCCTCAAAGTTCGACGCACTGTGCGTTCAGAGATGCTCTTAGGCCTACCTTGGTTGTAACGGGTGGCGATTTGAGTCACTGTTGCCTTTCTATCAGCTCGAACCAGTCTGCCCATTCTCCTCTGACCTCTGGCATCAACAAGGCATTTCCGCCCACAGAACTGCCGCTCACTGGATTTTTTTTCTTTTTCGGACCATTCTCTGTAAACCCTAGAGATGGTTGTGCGTGAAAATCCCAGTAGATCAGCAGTTTCTGAAATACTCAGACCAGCCCTTCTGGCACCAACAACCATGCCACGTTCAAAGGCACTCAAATCACCTTTCTTCCCCATACTGATGCTCGGTTTGAACTGCAGGAGATTGTCTTGACCATGTCTACATGCCTAAATGCACTGAGTTGCCGCCATGTGATTGGCTGATTAAAAATTAAGTGTTAACAAGAAGTTGGACAGGTGTACCTAATAAAGTGGCCGGTGAGTATATATATATATATATATATATATATATATATATATATATATATATATATATATATATATATATATATATATATTGTTTTCTGAGGCATCTACAAAATCTGCAGCATACTTTTTATTTATTAAGGGAGTCTTTTAGCAAAGTATTTCTATACGGTGGGATAAATTGGAGCCTTATGTCAGAGGTATATATCAGGAGAATATCCTGTCGTCTACTTCCATTATACAGTATTTATCTTGATTGCTCACCCGGATTCTGCGTATAAATCCTCACTATATTACCTGGAACTCAGCCTCCAATGCAAAAGATTTGCTGCTATTACTATGGCAGAAATCCAGGTGTCATCTCTGCAGCAGATTCCTTGATAACAATACATAGTGGATTTTCCTACGGCAAATTTTGATTAATTCTACACTTCTAGTTCAGCTAGATGAACATTAGATATTGTCATATAGCGCTCCTCTAATAGTCAAAAACCATATGATGAGATAGAATTATTATAGGCCAGCGAGCCTAGAACCAACTACAGTATTATGTTACTGGAACCAATTCCTTACAACCATAAAAGTGAAACAATAGTATAGTTATAGATGGAAACGTAGCAGTAGCATCGAATAATATCTAGGAACATATAGAAATTCTAGAGTTGCCAACAAATTTTGTTTATTAACCAAGGCAAATTCATTATTTATACGGATGTATGCATCCTGAATATTACCAGATTTCAGACCTGTGTGTTAAAGGGGTTTTCTAGTATTAAGGTGACTGCAGACTTATAGCCTGTGTGACTAAAGACTTGCAAATCCTCACCATGTGCACAGCGCAAGACTGTCAGGATTTTCCGATGCTGGGAGTGGCAACCACGTGAACGTAAGTATGTGATTTCTATACACGTGCAGACTAGACTTGCTCAATGCAAGTGAATTGAGTGAGACTGGACACGTCTAGTCAGAATGTGGCAGGAAGCATCCAAGTCACATGACTATCCACACGTGCACTGTCCACACTGTGAGGAGTCACAAACAGTCACTGCAGACTTGAATTCCAAGCCTAGACAACCCCTTTAAATTAAGAAAAAAACATGTGAAATGTATTAAACAGAGTGTCGGAATCATAAAATATTGCAGAAATAAAAGTAGACTAAAAGAAAGCAAAAACTCCGGCATTCATCTCTAAAGGTCACTAGTCTTGCTAATCTTACAGACCATAAGAAACACATAGTGCCTGATTCATCATTTGCAGGGTTTTTTGTCACTTTTTTGTCTTGTAATTTTTGTTTTTGTGTGCCAAATTCCCTAAAACAGCACGTATAGTTGATTAATTTGGCGTAAAATTATAAATACTCTGTCTTTTGTTTTTTGAAACTTTTTTAGCAGACAAATGTCACATTTTTTAATAGAAGGTCAAACTAAAATCACTCTGAAGTGGAGGGAGAGGACTGGATTACATTTGTGTAAAGTGGTTTCAACAATGAATCAGCTGAAAACATCTGGTCACCTCGTACTCCAATCGCAACGGCGAACATAAAAAGGCAAAAACCTTAAAAATATATATATATATATATATATATATATATATATATATATATATATATATATATATATATATATATATATATATTTATTAAAAGAGGAATAAGATGCAAATGAAAAACAGGTGAAAGCCACAAAAACCCCCTTATGGGTTGAGACCTTGCAGGTGGTAAATGTCCCGATTTCCAGCCATAAACCCAACCTATTTTGCCCGTTACGTTTTAAATTATTATATAATGCAGAAAGAGAGCATAGAAAAAAAAAAAAAAAGATCACAAGAAATAGAAATGGAGTTTACCTTGTTCCCTGCAGGTCAACCCTCACCTTGGATCCAATGTCACCACCACAATGGAAAAGATCAAGTCAAACTTGGGGACAAAGGAGAAAGGACAGCTGAAAAAAAGGTCACCAATACACAACGCTGTACACTTTGCAGCCACAAGACACACCCCATGTTCCAAAATAAGATTATCAGTAAGTGAGCAGGGACATTCCTGTGCCGAGATACTCGCTCTATAAGGGAAGCGCGTACAGTCAGCTGTGGAATGCCACGGTCACACTGTCAGTCACCCTGCTGGCAGGACACATCTTTGCCGGATCACTCATCGGGCGGGGAGCCAAAACGGAAGGCTGTCATACGTCTATTGGGGCAACGTGAAAGAACACCCTAAATGATCACCTACCTGTATACAAGTCCCTTCTGTGCCAATAACATGATAGAATGGTACATATCATTGGCGGAACGTATGCAGCCGTACAGGGGCCCAAGAGGTAAAGGGGCCACCGCCAAAACATGTAACATGTGTTACAAACATCCTTTATAGAAATGCTCTAAACATTATAGAAAAGAATAGAACAAACACTGGCCTACGCGTTTCAAGCTTTAAAAGCTCTTAGGAATAGCACGGAAGGTGAGCTGATGTGAACTCCCTCCTCTTATTATAGGGGACCATTTCAATAATCTAGACATGAGATATTGGAATATTGTTAAAATCGCAAACAATGAATTTTTAGCTTTCCTCCAAGTGGGTTTATGATTTGGTGTATCTTGCTATCCGAGAGCAGCTTGATGTAGGGGTAGACTCTGATTCCAGGGATGTGTCACTTACTGAGCTGCTTGGTGCAGTTTTGATAGAATCCGTGTTTTTTCTGCTGTAGATGTAGCTGAACTGTGTATAACACCGCCCCCACCACTGATTGGCTGCTTCCTATGTACAGTGTCAGCATGCTGCCAATCAGTGGTGGGGGCAGGGATACACAGATTAGTTGGACTGCCTGGCAGGCAACTCCTAGTCCTGCAGTGATAATCTCCTGCTGATAAAACACTGATTGTATTGAAACTACAGCAAGCTGCTGAACAAGTGACACATCCCTAGAGAGCAAAAACTTCCTGCCAGATTCCCTTTGAAATGGATGGAGAACCTCAGGCCCCTGGGCCATTTACGGCCCTCGATGACCTTTTATCAGACCCCCGGGCAGATTCTCAGGGAACGCATTCTTGGGCAGGGAGCTGTATTTTGATTACAACCAGCTCATTAATTTCTTCTTGCTCTGCTAGCACACACACACACAGTGTTCACTACTGAACACTGAAGGGCATGCAATAAAATATTACGTCCTGACACCAGTGCCAGAGTCAGGATGTACTTTGTGGGTGGAGTTTGTACGGCCCCCGAAGGATGGTATAAATATCCAAATAGCCCTTGGCAGAAAAAGATTCCTCACCCCTGGTTCAAGAGGACTTCAGCCACCAGTCCCTTCTGTGATCTAATCCGTCCTTACTCTGTAGAGACCAGTCTTTTGTAAATTACGTATGTCCTCCAAAAAATAAAGTTTTAGCATTTTGCATTTATAAACGCATTTAGCTCAACAGACTCATCACACTTTTCTAAAGTTTAGAGCGTAGTAGTAGCGCCCTCTAGAGGATGTTTTCTAGCTGTGCACTTTTGTTGTGACTGCTTTTCTCCAGGGACACTCAATGTGTCAACATTAAAGAGATGAAAACATTGGGATTTTTCCACTATAGATAGTACCAATATATAGTGTTTACGGAGCACAGTCCAGTATTTCCTGCTCCATCACTTCACTGCTGGCAAAACAAAAAAATATGTTAAAAGGCGAGTTCCTTGGAATGGATCAGCTCCAAAATGCATAAAAAAAAAAAGCTTCATAAACACTTGGAAAGATAATATGGAGGGTGTTTTGAGCATTCATATTTCATGATTAAATTTTGAAAAATGCTTGGTGGGGGGGACAAAAAAAAAGTCACTTCTTTGAAGCGTACCCTGATAGAATTGTTACGGTTGTCAAATCAGTCTACAAAAATCTAGAAAATCTTCCCAAAGGATGAACACACTTATATACTCTATATTGTGTGCAGACAGGCTTGAAAACTTCGCCAACTCCATACAGGGCAGTTGCCAGGTGTGTAATACAGCTCCTGCCTCTAACCGCAGCGATCAGGGCAAACTCGGATCTCTGCCGTTTATCTGCTACGTGTATGGGAACTACGTGTTTTTCAGGTGGCCAAAAATGTCTGTTTCAAAAGGAAGTTGCGTTAGGAAATTCTCACTTTCTCTGGCGGTTTGTAAAACTAACAAGTCTTTCCCTGGTTGTTTCCCTGAGCGCTTATTTGACATTTATGGAAGCAGGTGTTTCGTTTCATTATTTTCCCAGCGGTTTTTATACTGGCGTTTGAGGTTTTTTTTTTTTTTTTTATTTTAAGTCCGTTCAACAATGAAAATACCACTAGTGTTTTTTTAAGCAAAAATGTTGACAAAATGCTCACATACATGCCCGGGCATCTTGTGAACCTTCCCATTGAGTGAAGCATCGTCTTAAGCAGAAGACGTCACAAGAATGGTCTTTTTATAGCTGCTATCCAAGTGCGTTGAAATTGGGGGGGGGGGGGGGGGGGGGGGAAGATTTTTTTTTTTTTATACTACAGGATAAATTATCTGGCAACATTATTCTGTAGGTCAGTACAGTTATGAAGGTAAGAAAACTGTCCAATTTATTTTAATAGCGAAAAAAACCATTCTGAAGTACGTAAAAAAAAAAAAAAAATTGCTTGTCTTAATGTTCTGCAGCCCATAAATTTATTTTTTTTATCCACAGAGCTTGGTTTTTTTAGCCTATTGAGCTTTCGCTTTTTTTGTTTGTGAAAGTAAGGTGAATGAAAAACAGCAATTCTGGCATTTAGATTGTTTATCCTTTTGCAGCTTTAGGTACGATGGTTTCAATAATTTTTTTTTTTTTTTTTTTAATTAATTGGACTTTTTGGGACTTGATAAATAGCTTTGTTTTTTAAATTTATTTTTAGTGGAGCAGGAAAAAGGGTACAAATTGAAATTTTAACAACTTCACCTCCTTGGGTTTTTCCCGTTAGTTTCCATATTTTGCTCCCCTTCTTCCCAGAGCCATAACTTTTTATTTTTCCCTCAATATGACCATGTGAGGGCTTGTTTTACATGTAAAAGGTCACCATTTTCCGAGTCCCGTAGAGTCTGCATTTTTCGTGATGACCCTGTGAAGGAGGGGAGCAAAAAATGAAAAAAAAAACGGGTCATGAAGGGGTTGATGATACCATTGGTTTAGTGTAGGTATGACCTTTTGATAGCCCCCTATTGCATTTTAATGCAATGTTTCGGTAACCAAAAAAATCAATTCTGGCGTTTTGATTTTTTTTTTCTTGTTACGCCGTTTACCGATTAGATTAATTCTTTATACATATTTATAGATCAGGTGATTCAGAACATGGCGATACCAAATATGTGGGGGTGATTTAAACTTATTTTTTTAAAATATTCTTAAAAACTTTTTTTTTTTTTTTTTTACTTGCTTCAATAGTGCTTCAGCCCTGCTGTGTGTAGCAGAAATGATCATTTGCTATGAGCCGAGACAACTGGGCGGCGCTCCTAGTTATCCGGCAATAACAACCACAGGGCAGACCCAGGGATGTCATGGCGACCCGTAGTCATGTGTGTGACATGGACGCCGAAGGGCGGTATTAGTGATGCGCTTCTGATGCGAGCATGTTAAATCGCTGCTGTCAGAGGTTGACAGTGGCATCAAACATGTTAACTGCTGCAGGTGATCGCGATTCTACCCTCAGCTTTTAGGGGCACATGTCAGCTGATGAAATCAACTGACATGTGTCGGGAAAGTTGTAGGCTCAGCGTTTGAGACTGCAGAAAACAGGGGGAGCCAACCTTAGAGGTGACTATACGTCTATGATGATAAAAGGGTTAATATTATTTTAAACTTTTTATTTTTATTATTTAGTTCCCTTAGAGGACTTGAACCTGTAATTGTTTGGTCTTATTTACTGGAATACCACCGTATTGGGAGTGTATAGAGAAATTGTAGTCCTCCTGTGAAGCTCAGCCTTGGGCTGAACTTAACAGGTAAACCAATATGCTATGATAGCCCATTGTTACCCCACGTTCACATTGCGGGGAGCCAATGGACGCCCATGCACACACTGGCAGTGGTGTTAAATGCCATTGTGAGATATTATTTGAAATGTGAAAGGTTGAGAAACCCTGGCTCAGTTAAAAGTCACATTCAGTACAATTAACTTTTCTTTAATACAATAAGAACAAAAACACAGTAAACAAATAGTTTATCAGCAGAGTTTTCTATCTCTAGAAGAGTGGAGCCATCTGTCGTGGGTCATCGGGCAGGACACTAATAGAGTCTTCTGCTCTACCACACAGCATACAGAGCATGGTGTACTCCTGAAACAAAGCAGAGACACAATCATGGCAGCAGAGCATTGTTTTTCATCATTTCATCCTTATTAATACAGTACATGACAGACATCTGAATAATAAGTGATGATCCGGGGGGCTCCCACTCCGGTGGCCCCACACTGATCCATGGAATTATTGTTACATCCTTACAACAGCCCCTACAGTGAGGAGGTACATGAATGGAAAGGTGGTGAAGAATGCAACAGCAGAACACTTTACATGGCCGCCTGTCGGTCTCATTGACTTTTGAAAACCTTTATAAACTTTTTTACATTTTACTGCCCTTTTGATTGCAAGCAAATCAGTGGAGGTGCACTGTTCCTGAGTGCATACTTATTTTCCAGACCCCCCACTACTGTGTTTTAGACAGCCCCCAAATCTAAGAAGCATCATTGTCAAGAGCTCCCTGTCCTCTCCAACAGCTGCAGGTACCTTTCCCTGCAATCAGAAAAAATGTAAAACCTTTCCATTTATAATGACCACGGACAAGATAAAGATCCCCAATTCACATCAGGACTACAAGATACCAGGTACCTTCAGCTGCGACCAGGGCCGGACTGGGACTAAAATTCAGCCCTGGCATTTGAAGTTACACAGGCCCACTTGTCACATGGTGATTGCATAATATCTTTGTACACTTGTAGGCAGGGCCGGTTTTAGGCAAAGAGGGGCCCTAGGCAAAGTTTAAAATGGGGCCCCAAATGCTAACATATTGCACATCACACAAAAGCCTTTCTGTTGTATTTAAGTGCGCTGAGTTCAGGCCGCTAAATGAGTTTGATCGACAATACGGAAGTTGTTCAACGCTTGTTTCCCGGCCTCTTTCCACCAGCTGAGGAATAATGATGGGACAGAACGATCACTAATAGATCACTAACAGATCACCATACAGTATCATGTTTTCAGCAGCACATCTACAGTTTACACTGACAATGTGCTGCTGACAACAAGGCTTTTTGTTCCAGCAAAAACAATCTGAATATGCAGCATTTTACTTGTTTAGTAAAATACACCCCATAGTCCTCCATATATTATAATGTGCTCCATAGTCCTCCATATAGTATAATACACTCCCTATAGTCCTCCATATATTAAAATACACTGCTCAGTCCTCAACATAGTATAATACACTCCTCATAGTCCTCCATATAGCATAATACACTCCTCATAGTGCTCCATATAGTATAATGCACCGCCACAGTCATCCATGTAGTACAATTCACTTCCCATAGTATAATGCACCCCATAGTTCTTCATATAGTATAACGTATTCCCCATAGTCCTCGATACAGTATCATGCAGCCCACATATAGTATAATGCAGCCACCCCAGAGTATAATGCAGCCACCCCAGAGTATGTAACCCCCATAGAATATAATACAGCCCACCTCCCCATAATATATAATGTAGCCCCCCATAGAATATAATGCAGCCCCCCATAGTATAGAATATAATATACTCCCCATAGTATATAGCAAAGCCCGCATATTATATAGCACAAACCGCATAGTATACAGCACAGCCTGCATACTATAGCACAGCCCGTGTAGTAGATAACACAGCCCACAGAGCAGTATTCAGCACAGACCACACAGTAGTATACAGCACAGCCCACGTAGAAGTATACAGCACAGTCCACACAGTAGTATACAGCACAGCCCACAGAGTAATATATACAGCACAGCCCACAAAGTAATATATACAGCACAGCCCACAAAGTAATATATACAGCACAGCCCACAAAGTAATATATACAGCACAGCCCACAAAGTAATATATACAGCACAGCCCACAGAGTAATATATACAGCACAGCCCACAGAGTAATATATACAGCACAGCCCACAGAGAACTATATACAGCACAGCCCACAGAGAACTATATACAGCACAGCCCACAGAGAACTATATACAGCACAGCCCACAGAGAAGTATATACAGCACAGCCCACAGAGAAGTATATACAGCACAGCCCACAGAGAAGTATATACAGCACAGCCCACAGAGAAGTATATACAGCACAGCCCACAGAGAAGTATATACAGCACAGCCCACAGAGAAGTATATACAGCACAGCCCAGAGTACTATATACAGCACAGCCCAGAGTACTATATAAAGCACAGCCCACAGAGTACTACATACAGCACAGCCCACAGTGTACTACATACAGCACAGCCCACAGAGTACTATATACAGCCCACAGTGGTATACAGCACAGAGCACAGCCCAGAGAACTATATACAGCCCACAGTAGTATACAGCACAGAGCACAGCCCACAGAGAACTATATACAGCCCACAGTGGTATACAGCACAGAGCACAGCCCACAGAGAACTATATACAGCCCACAGTGGTATACAGCACAGAGCACAGCCCACAGAGAACTATATACAGCCCACAGTGGTATACAGCACAGAGCACAGCCCACAGAGAACTATATACAGCCCACAGTGGTATACAGCACAGAGCACAGCCCACAGAGAACTATATACAGCCCACAGTGGTATACAGCACAGAGCACAGCCCACAGAGAACTATATACAGCCCACAGTGGTATACAGCACAGAGCACAGCCCACAGAGAACTATATACAGCCCACAGTGGTATACAGCACAGAGCACAGCCCACAGAGAACTATATACAGCCCACAGTAGTATACAGCACAGAGCACAGCCCACAGAGAACTATATACAGCCCACAGTAGTATACAGCACAGAGCACAGCCCACAGAGAACTATATACAGCCCACAGTAGTATACAGCACAGCCAGAGTACTATATATAGCACAGTAGTATACAGCACAGAGCACAGCCCACAGAGAACTATATACAGCCCACAGTAGTATACAGCACAGAGCACAGCCCACAGAGAACTATATACAGCCCACAGTGGTATACAGCACAGAGCACAGCCCACAGAGAACTATATACAGCCCACAGTAGTATACAGCACAGAGCACAGCCACAGAGTACTATATATAGCACAGTAGTATACAGCACAGAGCACAGCCACAGAGTACTATATATAGCACAGTAGTATACAGCACAGAGCACAGCCCACATCTCTTCTCTTCCTCCACCCCCTCCCCTCACCTCCGAGAATGGCCCCACAGTCCAGAAAAAAAAAAAAAAAAAAACTCTCCTCACCTCTCCTCTTGCCAGCGTTGCTTCCGCCTTCCTGCTCCTGTCTCTGTCTCAGCAGCGTGCAGTCTGCCCGGGACACAGCAGGTGCGCGATGATATGACGTCATCGCGCACCCGCAGTGTCAGAGGCAGAGCGGGGAATGATGGGAGAGGAGCGTCTGTAGACGCTCTCCTCCATCATTGAATTCAACTGTACCGGCGTCTATACGCCGGTATAGTTGAATGCGACGGCGGGGGCGGGGGGAGGCGGATCGAGCGGCCCACTACTGGCACCGGCCCTTCTGGCATTTGCCAGAAGTGCCCGATGGCCAGTCCGGCCCTGGCTGCGACACTTCTAATGTGGTGTACCTAATTATTTGTACTAAATGTCCAACTGGGGGTCTGTATGTAGGGGAGACAGGGCAAAAGCTTAGAACAAGAATGAATTCTCATCGCCACACAATAAGAGAAAAAAGAATGGATCTACCTGTGGCAATACATTTTTGTCTCCCAAATCATAACATTATGGACATGAAATTACTTGTGTTGAAAGGTAACTTCAAAACTCAGAGAGACAGAAGAGTCTGGGAATATAAACTGATGATGACCTTTGACTGTCTTAGTGGTGGAATGAATGAGTCGCATGGATTTATGTCTTTTTACATCAACTAAGGAACTTGCCCATCAGACTATAAGGGGTCATCACAACAGAGACCCCAATCAGGACAATAAAACATTCCTTATCTAAGAACTGGCCCAACATTTATGGACATAACTGTTTATCACTCATGGTAATTCTGCTTCATGCCACTTGTCTTATCCATGTGTGTTGGTTTTTTTTTTCTATACTATGTTGTGCATAAATATGTGATTCTTCAGAATTTTATTACTCTATGCTTGATGAAGAGACCTGTGTAGTCTCCAAAGCTTGCAATTTGTTACCATCTTTTCAGTTAGCCATTAAAAGGTATCAACCACTGAGGACTCTCAATTCTAAACATTTTTCTATCTACTGGCTAACACGGTACCAAGATATATATCTGTCCTGTACTTATTTAATAGAAAGCATTTGTGTTAACTCGCCAATCTGCTTGCAATTAAATGGGCTGTAAAATATAAAATGCATATATATTTTTTTTTTTATAAAGTATTACTTACTCTTTAAAATGCCGCTCCTTACAGAGTTCTCCAAATTGCAGTGAGGCTTATGCTTGCATGGAGGTTTTTTAATGAATCTTTGGAGTGGAAGTCCTCTAAAATTCTACCCCAAAAAAAATATTTGTAAAACTCTTCCTATTCATTTCTATAGAAAATCCCATTGGCTGTCCATATGAGTATTTTTTTTTTTAAGTTCTAAAGAAGTTTGAAAAGTGCCCGGGGGGGGAGAGAGTTTTGTTTACCGCAACTTCTTTGAAGAGGATTCTGATGAAAATCCCTGCAAGCTAGGCACTGTCCAATCAA
The DNA here is from genome assembly GCF_051348905.1 of Ranitomeya variabilis. Lineage (NCBI taxonomy): Eukaryota > Metazoa > Chordata > Amphibia > Anura > Dendrobatidae > Ranitomeya > Ranitomeya variabilis. The sequence continues at coordinate 649,676,220 of NC_135232.1, read as the reverse complement.
AAGGTTGCAAGATTTAAAAAAAAAAAAAAAAAAGAACCTTCAGGGTAAAAACTCTATGCTATGTGCACACAGTGTATTTTTCAGGAAGATTTCACTCAAAATACACCTGAAAAAACTGATGCAAAAAACAAACAAAAAACAAACAAACAAAAAAAAACAGTGCACAGCAATGCTAAAACAATGTTGCTGTGCACAAGTTCCATCTTATGTCACATCTTTCAACCTCTTCAGGGTTTGGAAGATGTGAAGTGGTTAAAATAGAATTAGACTTACCGGTAATTCGGTTTCTAGGAACCTTCCACGACAGTCACCTAGGAGGATGTCTCCCCGCCATAATGGGGGACAGGAACACAAAGAGGTTAAATAACCCTCCCCTTCCTGCTAACTCCAGTGTTTTTTCTGGCCATAGTAGCGTGAATAGTTACCACTAAAGTGCAGGAATCATCCAGAGAAATATCAGATAGGGAGGGAAATTAGTGTTGTCGTGGAAGGTTCCTAGAAACCGAATTACCGGTAAGTCTAATTCTATTTTCTCTAGTCACCTTCCACGACAGTCACCTTGGAGATATACCAACGTACCTTCCTCGCTGGAACTGTAATCTGGGGATTTATTTTTTCGTTTTCTCTTACGACCTTTTACACCCTTTAGTGCATCTTCTACTTGGGATTTAATTAAATCTTTTAGCTCAGACGCAAATCTTGGGGTCTCTTCATTTATGGTGTTCTCTATGCATAAGGCACAGAGCTTTTTTGCCCATGCAGTTGGTAGATCTGCCGAGCAGAGCGGGCACACTTTATGTTTTGTTTTCACCTGGCATTTCTTCCCCTAAGAAATATAATTACCCCCTATTTAGAATATATACATTCACGGAGGTCACTTACCCTCCTAACGTGAGGAAGATACCGGTTCTGGTCTTGGGTATGCCTCCTCCATTTGAACCGTTGTTTTCCTCCTGGATCCACTGGAGCCTCTGCTGTGTTGGGATTCTGAGCTGCGGCGCTGTATAGGTTGGTCCTGCTTTTGTTTTTTCTGTGGGTGACGGCGCTCCTGCGGGTCTTCTCCCAGCGGGGACTGCGGAGTATCCTCCACCGACTGCTCTTTTCCACTCATAGTGGCACGATTTGAGCAGCGGTCTCCAGTCCCTCCGGTGATTTTATCTCTGGTGTGCGGCGCAAGGCAACATCCGGTCTACCCAGAGGTACCTTGCGCCGCCCCGGAAGTGACCCCCCCGCGCCTGCGCAGTAAGATGCCGCCGGACCTCGCGCGCGCACTACTGTTACCAGCTTCCAGGAGGGACGGAGGGGATCGCAGCAGCTCCTCAGCCTACACCGTCCCAGTGCCTCCCATCAGTGACCGCCGTCACCTTCCTCCTGAGCTCCAAACCGGCGGTGTTACCCCAGGTAGCCGCCGCTACCTATTACCAGCTACTTGTAGAAGAAAAGAGGAAGAGGCAGACTGGATCCTCTTCACTGCCTCCTCCCTGCACATACACAGGACCCGCCGGCCCCGGAATGTGCCTTCAGGGAGGATATCCATCTATGACCGTGGCAGGGCCCCCCGCTGCATGAATTCGGCCCGATGGTCCCCGGGATTCCACGATGTTGCGGTAAGCTGTGGGTTCCCCGTCAGGGACAGGAAACAATACGAAATACGAACTGAGGTGGAGGAAAGGTCCCGCCTTTTTAACCTGTGGGTTTCCTGTCCCTGAGGGTGGATCCCTCTCTCCCTGGTGCCGTCATGGGGGTAGGAGAAAGGTTCTTGAATTGACAAGGCCTGCAATTCTCCTACACGCCTAGCTGTGGTAATAGCGACTAGGAACACCGTTTTAAGTGTTAGGATTTTAAGGGGTAGAGAAGACAAGGGCTCAAAGGGTGGTTGAGTTAAGCTATTGAGTACTAAATTTAGATCTCAAGGAGGGATCCGACTAGGGAGACTAGGATGTAGTCTACTAGCTGAAGTTATGAATCGCTTGATCCAGCGGTGGCCAGCTAGATCCTGGTCAAAAAAGGAACTGAGGGCCGATACCTGAACTTTCAGAGTACTCGGGGAAAGTCCAAGATCTAAACCCTTCTGGAGGAAGTCCAGGATTTGAGAGATGTTGGGGTGGAAGGGATCCGGGACACTGGGAAGACACCAGGAAGAGAATTTCTTCCATACTTTGTTAGGCTAGGTTCACATTGCGTTAGGGCAATCCGTTAAGCGGATTGCGCTAACGCAATGTTTCTTTAGGGTTCGCGTTCATCGTTCCCGCTAGCGCAGATCCCCGATCTGCGCTAGCGAGGACCGGACCTCGGACGCACTTCGGACGCTGCTTGCAGCGTCCAAGGTCCGTCACAAAAGAACGGCACATCGCTAGCGCGTGCCGAAAATGGCATGCGCCAGCAACAAATCACATTGCTGTCAATGGGTGCGCTAACGGACCCGTTGCACGGCGTTAATTGCGACAATTTCACTGTGCAACGCAGTCCGTTAGCGTTAACCCATTAATGCAATGTGAACCTAGCCTTATAGATGGCGTTAGTCACCGGTTTCCTACTCTTTTGGAGAGTTTGGATAACCCTATCTGAGAGACCTCTGGCTTTTAGAATGTTGGTTTCAGTAGCCAGGCAGCTAGATTCAATTTTTTGAGATCCGGATAAAGGAGGGGACCTTGGAAAAGGAGATCGGATCTTTGAGGAAGAAGAATGGGACCTTCCTTGGTCATTCCCCTCAAGCTGCTGTACCAGCTCCGTCCTGGCCATAATGGGGCGATCAGGATTGTTGTGACTGTCTGACCGGATTTTCTGCAGTGTCTTTGACAACATCGGAATTGGCGGAAAGGCATAAGTCAAGTTGAAGGTCCATGGATGAATGAGAGCATCCATTCCCAGAGCACCCTGCACAGGGCTGAGGAAGAAATGTGTTTCTGACTTTGCGTTTTGGGAATTCGCAAACAAGTCGACCTCCGGGGTTCCCCATCTCGAGGTTAAGGATAGGAAAACCTCCTGATTCAGGCACCATTCTCCAGGATGCACGTCTTTCCTGCTGAGGAAGTCCGCTTTGGTGTTGTCTGAAACCTTCAGGTGAACCGCGGAGATTTAAAGGAGGTGTTTCTCCGCTCACAGAAATATCCGAGCTGCCACTAGTTTCAGACTGGTATACTTTGTGCCCCCCCTGGTGATGAAGATAAGCCACAGTCGTCACGTTGTCGGAGTAGACACGAATATGATGGCCTTGGATTAGAGGTGAGGCAGCTAGCAGCGCTTCCTCTACTGCCTTTAGTTCCCTCAGATTGGAGGATCTGGAACTTATGTCTGTGGGCCATAGGCCCTGAAAATGTTTGATCCACCACGGCACCCCAACCTCTTCGGCTGGCATCTGTGTGGAGCACTTTCAGAGGGAGCTGATCCCAGCTTACCCCTTGCCGAAGGTTTCGGCCTTTTAGCCACCACGACAGGGCTGCCTTCACATGTCCGGGAAGAGGGATTCTCCTGGACAGGGTGTTCTGATACCTCCGAGAATGTAGGAGAACGTGAGTCTGGAGGGTCCGAGTGTGTGCCTGGGCCCAGGATACTGCTTGAATGCATGAAGTTAGGGACCCTAGAATAGACATGGATTCCCTCAGAGTTGGGGATCTTTGTTGCTTGAATCTTGAGATTCTTTGGCAAAGGTCGTGCTGACGGTCTTCAGGAAGGAAGGACATCCTTTTCTCTGAATCCAGGAGAATCCCCAGGAATTTCTTCCTCGTGGAAGGCTGTAGGTCCGACTTTAGGAGATTCGGGATCTAGCCCAGGGACTCGAGAATATCCAGAGTTTTTAATATGTCCTGATTCAGCTGCGACGTTGAAGGAGCCATGATAAGATCGTCTAGGTAAGGGACCAGGCAGATTCCCTTATGACGGAGGAAGATGACTGTTTCCCTCATGATTTTTGAGAATACTCTAGGGGCCGAGGATACTCCAAAGGGAAGGACGTTGAATTGGTAGTGAGAGATCTTGCAGTTGTGGGAGATTGCGAACCTGAGGAACTTCCTGTGATCCGGATGGATTGGAACGTGATAATAGGCATCCCTCAGGTCTATCGATGCTATCACCCAGTCTTGTCCAATTAGCGGGATTGCGGTTTTGACTGACTCCATCTTGAACCTCCGATACTTGATGACCTGGTTCACCCGTTTCAGATTTATGATCAGCCTGCATTTCCCGGAGGGTTTCCTTATGAGGAAATGGCGAGAGTAATGACCTCTGTCTAAATCCTGCTGGGGTACATGGGAGATCACTTTCTCTCGCAGAAGTTCCTGGATTTGAAGGAGAAAGGAGTCGAGAAGGTCTGGGGGTTGTTCCGGGGTAATTCTCAGGCAATTGGGGGGGGGGGGGGCTCTCGAATTCCAATTTTAGTCCAAATTGTATCGTGTGAAGGATCCACTGGTTCGTGGATATGGTCCGCCATTGGGTGAGAAACCGTGAGAGCCAGCCCCCGACAGAAGAGTCACTGTTTGTCCTGAGTCTGTTGCTGCTGAGGCACGAGGATGTTCCTGCCTCTGCCCCCTTTTGGGTAGCTCCAACGACCCGTTTTTCCTTTTCCCCTGAAATCCTTAGGAGGACTGGTCCCGGGGGGGGGGGGGGGGGACGAAAAAAACGCTTTCTTTTGACTTTTTGTTTAGGAAGCGATTTCTTCCTATCAGAAGCCTTATCCAGGATATCATCCAGTAGTGGCCCAAGCACATGGTGTCCCTGAAAGGGGATGGCGCAAAGTTTTGTCTTAGAGGTAATATCGCCTCCCCAAGATTTCAGCCAGAGAGCTCTCCTGGCTGAATTTGGGAGGACTAGGGACCGTGCGGCCACACGAACGGACTCTCCCAAAGCATCCGCTAAGAATCCCGAAGCCTTTTGTAGAAGGGGAAGGGAATCCAGGATTTCCTCTCTGGAAGTGCCCTGGGAGAGATGGTCCTCTAATTTGCGAAGCCAGAGAACCAGAGCCCTGGTGACGCAAGTAGAAGCAATATTTGCCTTAAGAAGATTCGTAGAGGATTCCCAGGATTTCTTTAGGTGACTCAATCTTTCGATCCATCGGATCTTTTAATTGAGAAGAGTCCTCAAATGGGAGGGACGTTTTTTTGGTGACTTTAGAGACCTGAACGTCCACTTTGGGAACCTCCCAAATAGAATTATCACCCTCCAAGGGAAACCGTTTTTTAAAATCTGAAGGGACACTAAGGCCTTTCTCTGGGGAAGCCCACTCTTGGAGAATGAGATTTTGAACATTCTCGTGTATAGGGAACCCTTTTTTAGGCTTGGGCCTCAGACCCCCAAACATTACATCCTGTACGGAATGTATTTCCTTTACTTCCTCAACCCCCATGGTGCTCCTTATTATGGAGACTAGCTCATCTATATCTTCAGAAGAAAAGTAGTATTTTTTCCCATCTGCTTTAGGGTGGATGTGGAGCCCTCGTCCCAATCATCTCCTGACTCCTGAATGGACCTCACCTGAGTCAGGATCAGTATTAACTGGGGCCATCTTCCTCTTTTTAGGGGGGGGGGGATGCGATACTTGAAGTTGGGAGAAGGCCGCCATGGAGGATTGCACCTCCTGTTTAATCAGGCTTTTTATGCTGTGCAGGAGGGAGGGCTGTTCAGCACGTATTATGTCATTCGTACAGGGTTGACATAGGGTCTTCTTATAGGCGGAGGGTAGCCGGGAGCCACAAACACCACACTTGCGGCTAGGTTTATTCTTTGGGGCAGACACCTTTTCTCCCTAGAAGAGAGAGAGAGAGAGAGGTACAGTGGGGCAAAAAAGTATTTAGTCAGTCAGCAATAGTGCAAGTTCCACCACTTAAAAAGATGAGAGGCGTCTGTAATTTACATCATAGGTAGACCTCAACTATGGGAGACAAACTGAGAAAAAAAATTCCAGAAAATCACATTGTCTGTTTTTTTATCATTTTATTTGCATATTATGGTGGAAAATAAGTATTTGGTCAGAAACAAAATTTCATCTCAATACTTTGTAATATATCCTTTGTTGGCAATGACAGAGGTCAAACGTTTTCTGTAAGTCTTCACAAGGTTGCCACACACTGTTGTTGGTATGTTGGCCCATTCCTCCATGCAGATCTCCTCTAGAGCAGTGATGTTTTTGGCTTTTCGCTTGGCAACACGGACTTTCAACTCCCTCCAAAGGTTTTCTATAGGGTTGAGATCTGGAGACTGGCTAGGCCACTCCAGGACCTTGAAATGCTTCTTACGAAGCCACTCCTTCGTTGCCCTGGCGGTGTGCTTTGGATCATTGTCATGTTGAAAGACCCAGCCACGTTTCATCTTCAATGCCCTTGCTGATGGAAGGAGGTTTGCACTCAAAATCTCACGATACATGGCCCCATTCATTCTTTCATGTACCCGGATCAGTCGTCCTGGCCCCTTTGCAGAGAAACAGCCCCAAAGCATGATGTTTCCACCACCATGCTTTACAGTAGGTATGGTGTTTGATGGATGCAACTCAGTATTCTTTTTCCTCCAAACACGACAAGTTGTGTTTCTACCAAACAGTTCCAGTTTGGTTTCATCAGACCATAGGACATTCTCCCAAAACTCCTCTGGATCATCCAAATGCTCTCTAGCAAACTTCAGACGGGCCCGGACTTGTACTGGCTTAAGCAGTGGGACACGTCTGGCACTGCAGGATCTGAGTCCATGGTGGCGTAGTGTGTTACTTATGGTAGGCCTTGTTACATTGGTCCCAGCTCTCTGCAGTTCATTCACTATGTCCCCCCGCGTGGTTCTGGGATTTTTGCTCACCGTTCTTGTGATCATTCTGACCCCACGGGGTGGGATTTTGCGTGGAGCCCCAGATCGAGGGAGATTATCAGTGGTCTTGAATGTCTTCCATTTTCTAATTATTGCTCCCACTGTTGATTTCTTCACTCCAAGCTGGTTGGCTATTGCAGATTCAGTCTTTCCAGCCTGGTGCAGGGCTACAATTTTGTTTCTGGTGTCCTTTGACAGCTCTTTGGTCTTCACCATAGTGGAGTTTGGAGTCAGACTGTTTGAGGGTGTGCACAGGTGTCTTTTTATACTGATAACAAGTTTAAACAGGTGCCATTACTACAGGTAATGAGTGGAGGAAAGAGGAGACTCTTAAAGAAGAAGTTACAGGTCTGTGAGAGCCAGAAATCTTGATTGTTTGTTTCTGACCAAATACTTATTTTCCACCAGAATATGCAAATAAAATGATAAAAGAACAGACAATGTGATTTTCTGGATTTTTTTTTCTCAGTTTGTCTCCCATAGTTGAGGTCTACCTATGATGTAAATTACAGACGCCTCTCATCTTTTTAAGTGGTAGAACTTGCACTATTGCTGACTGACGAAATACTTTTTTGCCCCACTGTATACTAAGTAACCCTTCAAACATGTCAGAACAGTAAAGGGACCAGCCCAGCTACTCACGGCAGGAGGATGAACGCTGGGATCTGCAGAAGAAGCAGAGGGCTTGTCGCCATTCATGGTCAGCTGAATACAGTCACAGAGAGACAAGGGGGACAGCGCTTACCTAGAGGCCCAGACCAGGATATATATAGGTACCGTGGGCTCCCAGCGATATTGTGTGCTCCTCCCCCTTCGGTCCAAAGGGAGGCTTGAAGACCCTATCCGGTCGGCGATTCCCCCCGGTGGCCACGGACCTCGTGGAACGCCAGGCACAGCGTGCGTTCCAGTGCAGAGCCCCAGACCGCGATCCGGAAGTACAGCGACGTCACATCCGGCCGCGCGAACCCGGAACTCCACACAGACGCTGAAGAGGGAGGACGCCGGGGAGCACAGCGAGGACCCCGGCAGCACGTCACCGCCCCGCTTTGCCCCAGACAGAGGGGCGGGCAAGAGGCCTTGAGTCCACCACCAGGATGGAGACGGAGCGCAGCACATGGAGGAGGAGAGGATCACCGCCCGACCTCGGCTGCCCGGCGGTAAGAGATTCCAGGTGCTCCGTTCACCGGCCACGACAGCACCTGAAGGACCTCTTGATGCCCCACTGGGGAACAGGAAAAACACTGGCGTTAGCAGGAAAGGGAGGGTTATTTAACCTCTTTGTGTTCCTGTCCCCCATTAGGGCGGGGAGACATCCTCCTAGGTGACTGTCGTGGAAGGTGACTAGAGAAAAGTAGTTACATGTTCATTTATGAGGCTCTAATTGGAAACCACCTGCTGTTTATAGCTGAAAGTCCTCCTTTATCCTGAAGCGCTTTCGCCTAGGAAAACGACTGCAGTCTTTTATGGTGAAGCAGTTTCGTCTAGGAAAACTTCAAACCATTTCAGGAAAAGAAAAAAAAAAATCTTCTAAAAATTCCCCTTACAAGGATCCACGCACACATGCCCCCAATTTGACAAAGCTTTTTCGCCACTTTGCGCCTCGCTGATTTATTAAGTGGTGTGTGCCTGAGACACCTTGCACTCAACCCCACCCCTTATGAAGACTGTATAAAAAAAATGCCTTGATGAATTGGTCTTTTTTAAGCAGATGCCGCCTGAAAAAGGTTTGCAAAAAATGTACATAATACACAGCAGCATAAAATGGTATTTCTTTTAACCACTTCAGGTTTGGAAAAAGTAAAGTGGCTAAAAGAAATCACTTAACAGTTAAGAATTTAGATTATAGAAAAAAAAAAAAGGAGGATCAGACGATCCGGGACCCTTTTTCTGATGATTTCTGATGATTAGGTGGGGGGGGGGGCATATGAGACCCCACCTATTCTGTGAATAAATGAATGCCACAGTCTCTGATTAAAAGCATTCGATAACAAAATACACTCCGTACCTGATATTCATCCACCACGCTGAAGGTATACTCGTGCTTGGCAATCACATGGTGGCAATTTTTGCACATATCTGAAAACAAAGACAAGAGTTATTTTACTCAATTTCAAAGTTTCATGAAAGTTCATCATGATGCGCGGCCCACTGGGCGTAGAAGACAGAAGCGACCAGGAACACTTACGATCGTATGTGATGATCTCTTCTCCATCCTCATCATCCGCTGTTTTATTGGCGATGAGCACAAAGTCTCGCGTATTGCACTTTGCACAACTTACATAATTCAACAGAAAGGATCCGGTCTCTAAACACGTGTTCCCCTAAATGTAAGTAAGCAGATGTGTATCAGGGCACAGAGGGGCTATATAGAAATATCTACCGCGCTACATATGGTGAATTCAGCGATTAGCACCTGCTTGCTACAGCGGGCAAAAGTAATATCATTACCATTTATTGCAACTTCGAAAAAAAAAAAAAAATTACCCCTGAAAGTGTACACCCCCTTTATGTAGGCTGCTGACTACTATTCACCCTTTTCCTACCAGGCCCAGGGAGATGACAAAATAAACCTTACTCCTCCGTACTCGGCATCAACATCTTGTAGGGGCATCATGTGGGCGTCCTAGCACCGTTTGTTTGACTACGATGAAATGCGACCGCTGCAGCCGATCAGATACCCCAGTGGGATGCTGATGGAGGGAGGGGTGCAGCACTGGTCCATTAAAAGAGTCTAGTTTTTTTTCAATTTTTTTTTTCACATGGGGAAAATATTATATTTGTTGCATCACAACCACAACAAGTGCCAACCACATGGGCAAAACCACGAGGGCTGCCAACCATGAGGTCGCCCGGCAACCACCACTGTCGCCAACCATGAGAGTGACCGGCAACCACCTCCATAGCCAACCATGAGGGCCAACAACCACCACCATAGCCAACCATGAGGGCGGCTGGCAACCACCACCGTCTCCAACCATGAGGCTTACCGGCAACCACCACTGTCGCCAACCATGAGGTCGCCCTGCAACCACCACCATCGCCAACCATGAGGTCGCCCTGCAACCACCACCGTCGCCAACCATGAGGTCGCTCTGCAACCACCACCATCGCCAACCATGAGGTCGCCCTGCAACCACCACAGTCGCCAACCATGAGGTCGCCCTGCAACCACCACCGTCGCCAACCATGAGGTCGCCCTGCAACCACCGTCGCCAACCATGAGGTCGCCCTGCAACCACCACCGTCGCCAACCATGAGGTCGCTCTGCAACCACCACCATCGCCAACCATGAGGTCGCCCTGCAACCACCACCGTCGCCAACCATGAGGTCGCCCTGCAACAACCACCACCACCGTCGCCAACCATGAGGTCGCCCTGCAACCACCACCGTCGCCAACCATGAGGTCGCCCTGCAACCACCACCACCGTCGCCAACCATGAGGTCGCCCTGCAACCACCACCGTCGCCAACCATTAGGTCGCCCTGCAACCACCACCATGAGCGAGGCCGGCGACCACCAACTAAGGTGACAAGCATGATGGCCACCACAGGTGGACGCTTATCATGTCCAGTCTACTGAGTGATAAATCTTCTCATTCATAAGAGGCAGACATGTACAACCTGCCAGCTGGTGACAACCACAGCACTAGAGGAGCCCCCCTGGTGGTCGTCACCTAGCCTCTCCTCTCCTAGGACGCACACAACGACCATCGCTCCCTCTCTGACCACAGCTCCTGCAGCACCTCCTCACCCGGTCCGGGTATTCCTGCTGCACGCAGCCTCCACACATGGCGCTATCTGCTGCGCTCTTGGCCACGCAAACTTCGTAAATCAGAGTCCGGCGTGAATAGCTACACTACGCAAGCAGCGCACAGAAACCAGCTGGTTCCGGGGCGGCAACTATCGCGAGAACGAAGACAAAGCTGCATTCTTACACATCGCCACAAGAGGGCGCGCTGCACCACAGTTCTTACAGTGCGGCGCTTATTCCGGAATGTTCTGTCTGTGGCGGGAAACCAACTAGTGATGTCCAGCTGTGTCATAGGCCACCTGAGAGTGTAAGAGGGCGCTCTGGCGCAGTTTCCCGTTATATTATTTAATTAGAAAGAAGTCTGAGGTCATGGGAAATACTTCGTGTAAGCACAGTGCCTGCTGGACAAGGTCCAAATAGGTCTGAGACCTAAGGCACTTACATGGGCCTGCTGAATCTCTGTGGTCCTGTTGTCATCTCATTCTGTTAGTCAGTCAGGAGTTCTGTCTACAGTCCGTTTATCAGAGATTCAGTATGACGCCCCATTGTGTAGACTAAAAATCTGAAATCCTCTATGGTACGAGGAATAGCTGTTATCTGCTGTGGTGCTTGTGGGAATATTATATTAAATGGATCACTGTATTGGAAGCTGTGGTGGACTGATTAAAGGAAGCATTGAGTTTCGCCCCTTTTTTTGTAAACACTTTGCCATATTCTTTTTCATGGTTTTTTATGTTTTTAAAATTGGTTTTAGGCCAGTTTATCACGTCCTGATATTTCCGATACCAGAGATGTCAGTGTGTGTGTGAGGCCGGCGTCACACTAGCGAGTTTTACGGACGTATGAGCGCAGAAAATACGCATTACACACGGCCCAATGATTCTCTATGGCCCAGCTCCTATCTGCCGTATATTACGGATCCGTATTATACGGTCTTGTACGGCCGTAGAAAATCGCAGCATGCTGCGTTTGTCACCGTATTGCGCAAAAAAAAATCGCCAATAAAAGTCTATGGGGGCGAGAAAATTACAGGTTACACACGGACCATGGTTGTGACTTGCGAGAAATACGCAGCGGTGTTATAGAGAAAAGCCGGCAATTCAGTGCGGTGTACAGTAAAATCACACTGACAGAATAGAATAGGTAGAATAAATGTCTACACATAGAATAGGTGTATATATATGTATATATGTCAGTGAGACACACATATATATATTTAATTCAGCGCTAGATAGCAGAAAAGCCGGTAATTCAATTGCCGGTTTTTCCTATCTCTTTCCCAAACCCGACAGGATATGAGACCATACAGTAAACCATCTCATATCCCTTCTTTTATTACATATTCCTCTTTACTAATGTAACAAGTGTCTGTGTAAAATTTGGGGGCTCTAGCTATTAAATTAAAGGGTTAAATCCCGGAAAAAATTGGCGTGGGCTCCCGCGCAATTTTCTCTGCCAGAGTGGGAAAGCCAGTGACTGAGGGCAGATATTAATAGCCTAGAGAGGGACCATGGTTATTGGCCTCCCTGGCTAAAAACATCTGCCCCCAGCCACCCCAGAAAAGGCACATCTGTAAGATGTGCCTATTCTGGCACTTAGCCTCTCTCTTCCCACTCCCGTGTAGCGGTGGGATATGGGGTAATGAAGGGTTAATGTCACCTTGCTATTGTATTGCCAGGTTAATGATGGAGAGGAGTCAATTATGACACCTATCCATTATTAATCCAATAGTACGAAATGCTTAATAAAACACATTATTAAAAAGTATTTTAATGAAATAAAGACACAGGGTGTTTTATTATTTTACTAGATGGTGGCCCGATTCTAATGCATCGGGTATTCTAGAATATGCATGTCCGCGTAGTATATTGCCCAGCCACGTAGTATATTGCCCAGCCACGTAGTATACAGCACAGAGCCACTTAGTGTATTGCCCAGCCACGTAGTATGTAGTATATTGCCCAGCCACGTAGTATATTGCCCAGCCACGTAGTATATTGCCTAGTCACGTAGTATATTGCCCAGCCACGTAGTATATAGCACAGCCCATGTAGTATATTGCCCAGCCCATGTAGTATATTGCCCAGCCACATAGTATATAGCACAGCCCATGTAGTATATTGCCCAGCCCATGTAGTATATTGCCCAGCCACGTAGTATATAGCAGAGCCCATGTAGTATATTGCCCAGCCACGTAGTATATAGCACAGCCCATGTAGTAACTATCACGCTACACGGGGGTGAGGCAGAGAGACGAGGTGAACCCCAAAGTGGACCCTCTGGGTCACGGTCCCAGAGCCCCCTATGGCGAGCCAACCTGATGGGTGCACCCCCTATACAGGGAGTGTTAGGAGCAGGCCCAGGGAGGATGGAACCGCAACTGCCGGAGCCAAAGGGACGACTGGGTGAAGCAGAGGAACAGGACTGCTGAGGATGACCAGGCGGGGTACTGAAAAGGAAAAATACGATAATATAAACTGAAGGCTGGAGCAGGGGTAATAAGAGAACGGTGGAAGCAAGAGAGAGCCGGAGGAACCGAGAACACAGCAAGTACGGAACACAGAAGCTATCCCTAGGACGGGCCTGAATATAACGCTGGAACAAACGGAGAAGTAACAACGAAGATACGCAGGCGCTTACCTGAGGAAGCGCCGAACAGAAATACCCGGTGGGCGCCGCCATATTGGAGGCGGGGCCACCGGGTCACGACCTCCCAGAAGGCAGAGCGGCGGGGAAGACCCTAGGGCGCATGCGCTGACCGGCGACGCGCTGGGAGGCCGAGAAGCCGGATCCAGAGGAAGAAGGGGGGACGCCGGGAGCGCGTCGGCCGGACAGGTAGGTATCAGGAGTCGTGACAGTATATTGCCCAGCCACGTAGTATATAGCACAGCCCATGTAGTATTTGCCCAGCCCACGTAGTATATTGCCCAGCCCACGTAGTATATAGCAATGTGGGCATCATATCCCTGTTAAAAAAAAAAAATAAAATAAAAAATAGTTATATACTCACCTTACGGAGCCCCCGGATTCAAGCGAAGCGGTTACCGACGCTGCTCGTGCGCTCCGGTCTGAAGAGTGCATTGCGGTCTCGTGAGATGATGACGTAGCGGTCTCGCGAGACCACTACGTCATCATCTCGTGAGATCGCAGCATGGACCGGTTACCGGAGCGTCGCGAGCGGGAAAGGCCTGTTGTCGATCCGGGGGCCGACAGACGGTGAGTATATAACGATTTTTTATTTTTTAAATTATTTTTAACATTAGATTGTTTTACTATTCATGCTGCATAGGCAGCATGAATAGTAAAAAGTTGGTCACACAGGGTTAATAGCAGCGTTACCCGAGTGCGTTACACCGTGGTCAACGCTGCCATTAACCCTGTGTGAGCGCAGACTGGAGGGGAGTACGGAGCGGGCACTGACTGTGGGGAGGAAGGAGCGGCCATTTTTCCGCCGGACTGTGCCCGTCGCTGATTGGTCGTGGCTGTTTTGCCACGACCAATCAGCGACTTGGATTACATGACAGAGGCCGCGACCAATGAATATCCGTAACAGACAGAAGTGACCCTTAGACAATTATATAGTAGATTATACTCTTAATCCATCTGAAGACCCTTGTCACCTGAAACAAAGTTAAAAAATACAAACAACAATATTCCATACCTTCCATCGTTCAGTCTTGTCCCACGCTGTAAATCCATCTGAAGGGGTTAAATCATTTTACACCCAGGAGCTCTGCTAATGCAGCTGTGCTCCTGTCTGTAAAACTTGGTGAATGAATGGAATGCAGGGGAATGTACTGTAGTTACCTCGAGTCGCGGTGATGCGCCCCCTGCTGCATGAACTCCTATGAACTCGAGCCTGGGAACTTTTCAGAATATTTTCTCACGCTCGAGTTCATATGAGTTCATCCAGCAGAGGATATTTAAATACCTTTGGTTTACTTGTGTGTACCAGCCCACTGAGGAAGCAACATCCTAAATACTCGAAACATGCGTTGGGACTTTTTTTAATTTTGCATCTCTGGCAACCTGACTTTATACTGTGTACTTTATGATGGACAAGACTGACCTCTCAGTTATGTACATGTGAATTGTGACAATCTGGGAAGACATTTATTATGAGCTGCTGTGGACAGTGAGAACAAGTAGATATGAAGTTTTCCATCTAGAATTAAATTGTAAGATGGAAGCTGTTCTGCAGAAAAAAAGCCTCGTGTGAACATAGAATGGAAGCAATGTGAGACAACATGGAGGAGCTGATGAAGCATCTGGTCCAAGCCCAACAGCAGCAGCAGCTAACACAGCAGGAAAAAATTAAAGGGAACCTGTCACCCCCAAAATCGAAGATGAGCTAAATGCTGTAGATAAGCCCCCAATGTGTCCTGTAAGATGAGAAAAAGAGGTTAGATTATACTCACCTGGGTGGGCGGTCCGATCCAATGGGCGTCGCGGTCCGGTCCGGAGCCTCCTATCTGTTGAGGGCAGAGTACTGCAGTGCGCAGGCGCTGAGCCTCTCTGACCTTTCCCGGTGCCTGCGCACTGCAGTACTTTGCTCTGCCCTTAACAGGGCAGACAAAGTATGCCTGCGCCGGAGCCGCAGCATGAATACAAGAAGAAGACGTCATCGTATGAAGATGCGAGGCCCCAGACCGGACCGCGACGCCCATCGGACCGTACCGCAGCGGGACCGCCCCTGGGTGAGTATAATCTAACCTCTTTTTCTCATCTTTCAGGATACATCAGGGGCTTATCTACAGCATTACAGAATGCTGTAGATGAGCCCCTGATGCTGGTGGGCTTAGCTCATCTTCGATTTTGGGGGTGACAGGTTCCCTTTAAACTGTTGGTGCAGCAGCTCCACCAGCAGCAGGAGCAACGACAACATGAGGTGATGCAGAAGATGGAACTCCTCGCAGAGGCTGTTCATGGAAAGCTGGCACCCCCCCCCCCCAATTCCAGGTGATGATTCCTATGTCCGGGAGGTGGTAAGGTGAGCCATGCAAAAAATTACGCCAGATGATGAAGTTTTTTATTGTGTTCGAAGGGTAGCAGAGCGGGAGAAGCTGCCAGGCAGAGGTGCTGGCCCCCTATTTAACTGGTGAGGCCCAAAAGGTTTATTATGAACTGGCCTTATAGGATGCACAGGTGTATGCCAAATTAAAAACCTTGATATTGGCATGATACAGGAGTGACTGTTAGTAGAGCTCAAAGGGTCCACCACTGAGTGTATTGTGCTGATAAAACCCACTTGCTACAAAATGTTTGACCTACTACATCAGGTGGAAGCTACGTGCCTGGAGGCCAATCTGGAAACAAGGTAGAAGATCTCACAGTGGCAGAGATACCGGCACATGCACCAAAACAACGGTACTGAGAACTGTTTCAGAGGAACCAGGGCTTGTTTTCGGAGTTGTCAATACGTGCACAGGTTGTGGAGCATGAAATCCTGACAGAACCACATGTGCAGGTGAACCAAAAGCTGTATAGAATTCCCGGAGCCCACCACCAGGTTATTTTGGAGGAGGTGAGGAGAATGTTGATCCTGGGCGTCATCAAGGAGTCAAAGTGCAGCTGGTCCAGCCCCATTGTCCTTCTGCTAAAGCCTGATGGAGAGTGGTGTTTCTGTAACAACTACAAGAAACTCAATGAGGTGTCCAAATTTGATGCATGTTCTATGCCCCATCTAAATTAACACATTGAGAAGCTAGCATCAGCCAGATATATCAACACCCTGAGCGAAATGAAACGGTACTGGCAAATCCTCCTCTCCCAAAGTGTCAAGGAGAAGACAGCCTTCTCTACATCTGATGCATGTTTCCAGTATGCCATTCGAGCTGCAAAGAGCCCCAGCTACCTTCCAGAGGGCCATGGACCGAATCCCAGCCCCTCACAAAAAGTATGTTGCAGCTTACCTCATCGATATTGCATTCAACCTGGATTTGGGAAGTCCTCTGCCAAAGGTCCAGGCTGTACTGGATACCCTGAGGAAGGCGAGGTTTACCATAAACTTAAAGAAGTGTGCCATGTGGAAACAGTAGGCAAAATACTTGGGTGACATCATCAGAAGAGGCAAAATAAAGCCACAAGTGAATAAGGTGGAGGCAATCCAAAATTGGTCATAACGAGTCTCCGAGAAACAGGTTTGGGCATTTCTGGTAATTGTGGGATACTATCAGCGGTTTATCCTGAATTTCGCAATGATAACCACACCCCTGATGAACCTTCTTAAGGGCATGATAATGTCCATGGAAAATGTAGTTGAAGCTTGCCCTTTGTAAGCTACTGGTTTTGATCGCACCTGACTTTAGTAGAAAATTTGTGGTCCAGACAGACGCCTCAGAGATCAGGTTGGGATCTGTGTTGTCCCAAGAAGTAAATGGAGAACAACATCCAGTCCTGTGTTTAGGGAACTCTCCCGCGAGAAAAAACTGCCATTGTAGAGAACGAATTCTTGGCCATCAATTGGGCAATTAAAGGGAACCTGTCGCCCCCAAAATCGAAAGTGAGCTCAGCCCACCGGCATCAGGGGCTTATCTACAGCATTCTGTAATGCTGTAGATAAGCCCCCGATGTAACCTGAAAGATTAGAAAAAGAGGTTAGATTATACTCACCTGGGCGGGCGGTCCGATCCAATGGGCATCGCGGTCCGGGGCCTCCCATCTTCATAGGATGACGTCCTCTTCTTGTCTTCATGCTGCGGCTCCGGTGCAGGCGTACTTTGTCTGCTCTGTTGAGGGCAGAGCAAAGTACTGCAGTGCGCAGGTGCCGGGAAAGGTCAGAGAGGCCCTGCGCACTGCAGTACTTTGCTCTGTCCTCAACAGAGCAGACAAAGTCCGCCTGCGCCGGAGCCGCAGCAGGAAGACAAGAAGAGGACGTAAGAAGATGGGAGGCCCTGGAACGCGACGCCCATCAGACCGGACCGCAGCGGGACCGCCCCTGGGTGAGTATAATATAACCTCTTTTTCTCATCTTTCAGGATACATCGGGGGCTTATCTACAGCATTACAGAATGCTGTAGATAAGCCCCTGATGCCGCCTACTTCTGCATGCGGCCGGCGTACCTATCTTTAACATTAGGTACGCAGGTCCTGGCGCTTTATGCAGATGCTTCCGCATGCGTCGGTTTGACGATGCGGCGACCAGCGTAGGACGCAGCTTGTAGCAATTTTTTTCCGCATCGTCAAAACGACGCATGCGGAAGCATCCGCATACAGCGGCAGGACCTGCGTACCTAATGTTAAAGATAGGTATGCCGGTCGCATGCAGAAGTAGGCGGAGCTAGAGGCGGAGGTGCGGCCGAGGGGGAGGCTTCACGGAGGAAGTCCGCAGCCCTCCGCAGCTCATGCAAACGGTAGTGTGAAACTAGCCTAATCGGAGGTCCCCAAAATCTGTGCAGATGTTTTTAAAGGAAATCCTCAGTATCTGCTAATACCTGTGTTTGTGCAACTGCTGGATGAAAATTGCAGAACACTGGTGATGTGGGTTATCTATTAAAGCATGACAAAACCTGTTACATTTGGAATAGATTGTGCCTAATTGTTGATCCAGCCTTTCTTTGAGTCTTAACCCCTTAATGACCGCCAATACATCTTCTTACTGACCTGAGAGATATAAGAGAATAGCATCTCCATACAGGGGACAATCCAGCAGCTGTCGGCTGTACATTATAGCTAACAACTTGCTGCATTTGCCATGATCAGTGTTTGCACCGTCCAAATCTGTTTAACCCCTTAGATGCTGCTATCAATAGTTACTACATCATATAAATGGTTAACAGAGTGGCTTCTCCCTCTTTATCCCAATTGGTGCCCTGAGATCATGATTGTGTGGTCCTGATGTTTGCCATGGTAGTTCACGGCCAAATAGCGGCCTAATGCTATGTGCGCACGTTGCAGATTAGCCTCAGGAATTTTTTGTGCGGATTCTGCATCTCTTGGCAGAAAACGTAGGTGCGGATTTGATGCGTTTTTTACACCTGTGGATTTCTATAATGGAATGGGTACAAAAACGCTGCAGATCCGCAAAAAAGAAGTGACATGTGTTACGGCTAGCCTACCCTCCAGCTGCTGGATGTACCGCTGTAAACGCTGATCGTCCGCCATTTACTATCCAGACCCTGGCGCTAGTATTCTGTTACGGCTAGTGGAACGCACCGAGTAAATATAGCTGTTTATTATAAATGGTGCGTTCGCAGCCCGGGGTCCACCGTGCATGAGGAACCTGCTGCTAGTGAATGGTGGCACTGTTTGGCGGTATAGACTAGCTCTGTTACTTCACAGAGTAGCTGTGAGAGGAAAGCACTGTGCCCTGTTAGCCTCACAGGAGCACAAGCTTGCTGCCGAACTGATTGCGTGTCTGCATAACGACTGACTGCTATCTCCTCACCGGAGGTGCCGGAATTCTAGGGGCTTATTTCAGCCAGGTCCCTGAATACATACATACAATCTCCTCATCGGAGGTGCCGGTATTCTAGGGTCTTATTTCATAAAACACCACAAGAACACAGTTATATCCCATAAAAAATCACTTTTATTAATATACCTTTAAAAACAATATGTAGGCACAAAGGACAGGGTAGGGGAGGTGGAGAACTAAACCACAATACACTGTAAGCGTAGGGACCTGTGAAACCCCCCATAGCCGGTGTACCCAGCAGTACTCAATAGTAATAAGATAACAGCCCATGAAAATAAGAATAGTAAATGAAATACAACAGGCGTGATATCAAGCACCTAACTAGGTGCAGACACAGTAATATAGGTACCGTACCTGGTGTGTGCACCAACTAGGGGGCCCAGGACCCTCCCCGACGCGCGTTTCGGAGCACAAACACTGCTCCTTCCTCAGGGGGCGTGGGGGACAGAGTGAAAGCAGCCGTCTTAAATACATGACCAGATTATGTGTACCCCAGCAGCTGCGTGCACCGCCAAACACGGCGCCACCGCCGCCAACCGGAACCGGATACACGCGAGGAGCACGTGACCCAGCCCCAGAAAGCAGCAGGGCACCGCTGCAAGCAGAAGCCGCCAACCACGGCAAACACGCCGCCAGCCGGAACAGGAAACACGCGCGAAGCACGTGATCCTGCACCAGCCGCAGCGAGGAAGCCGCCGCCGCCGGCAGTGGAGACATAGCCCTGACGAAGAGGGAAGTTAACCCTCGAAACGCGTAGGCAGCTTGTCTCCACCACGCTCCTGTCCTTACTCTCTGTGTGACGTCACATCAGCTCCGCCCCCAATCCTTCACCGCGTTCTCAGCGCTGCTTCCGGCCGGGGCACGCGAGACGCTGGTGTTCTCCCGCGCTCCTGCGCTCTCGCCAAGACGCGTCTCTTCAGGATAACTCCTGGTATCACTCTGCACCACCAATTGCCGGCGGGCACTTGTGCTACAAACAAGACTCACAAGCGCTGACCTCAAGCAATCATATGGTGAGTGAACGGACAGTTCAATTTGCATTTCTAGTTGGTCTACAAGCTTAGAACAGTCTGTTCTTAATATAACAGATAGTTCACATCTCCACCTTATCCCTCTCCTCATTAGTATCAACTCATCAGACTGCGGCAAGCAAACACTTCAGGTGCAGCCGTCCTAGCTTTATATGAACAGTAAGTGGTTCTAATCGATATCCATACTACTATAAGGTTGAGGTTAGTTAGGGGACCCATGTTCTATAATATGCTATATACTATTTCTCTCCAGAAATAACTCTTAAACCTGTGGAAGGACCATTATCTGAATCCACAAAGGAACACCTTGTGTAGCGCACTATTAGCCTCACACCTCAAGTAAGTGTGTACATATAATATCCTGTATTACTCATTTGTACTATCTTGCCCATACCTAATTCACTGACTCTACGCTGTCCCTTCTAGTAATATACCACAACCAGGTTCAACCTCCCTTCTAAAGGAACAGGTGGCTCTTATATTCACAAACTGACTCCCTATTAAGTAAGTAATTTTCCTTGGTGTTTTTTCCTTGGGTAGCGCAGTGGTTCCAATATCTTTTACTACTAAGGATGAATGGGGTTTGTCCAGTGGAGTCGGCTACGGCGTTGTTCAGCGCAAACTCCGCCCACGGTAGCAAGGATGCCCAGTCATCCTGCCTGGCTGAGACAAAATGTCGCAGATACAGTGGGGCAAAAAAGTATTTAGTCAGTCAGCAATAGTGCAAGTTCCACCACTTAAAAAGATGAGAGGCGTCTGTAATTTACATCATAGGTAGAACTCAACTATGGGAGACAAACTGAGAAAAAAAAATCCAGAAAATCACATTTTCTGTTTTTTTATCATTTTATTTGCATATTATGGTGGAAAATAAGTAATTAGTCAGAAAAAAACAATCAAGATTTCTGGCTCTCACAGACCTGTAACTTCTTCTTTAAGAGTCTCCTCTTTCCTCCACTCATTACCTGTAGTAATGGCACCTGTTTAAACTTGTTATCGGTATAAAAAGACACCTGTGCACACCCTCAAACAGTCTGACTCCAAACTCCACTATGGTGAAGACCAAAGAGCTGTCAAAGGACACCAGAAACAAAATTGTAGCCCTGCACCAGGCTGGGAAGACTGAATCTGCAATAGCCAACCAGCTTGGAGTGAAGAAATCAACAGTGGGAGCAATAATTAGAAAATGGAAGACATTCAAGACCACTGATAATCTCCCTCGATCTGGGGCTCCACGCAAAATCCCACCCCGTGGGGTCAGAATGATCACAAGAACGGTGAGCAAAAATCCCAGAACCACGCGGGGGGACCTAGTGAATGAACTGCAGAGAGCTGGGACCAATGTAACAAGGCCTACCATAAGTAACACACTACGCCACCATGGACTCAGATCCTGCAGTTCCAGACGTGTCCCACTGCTTAAGCCAGTACATGTCCGGGCCCGTCTGAAGTTTGCTAGAGAGCATTTGGATGATCCAGAGGAGTTTTGGGAGAATGTCCTATGGTCTGATGAAACCAAACTGGAACTGTTTGGTAGAAACACAACTTGTCGTGTTTGGAGGAAAAAGAATACTGAGTTGCATCCATCAAACACCATACCTACTGTAAAGCATGGTGGTGGAAACATCATGCTTTGGGGCTGTTTCTCTGCAAAGGGGCCAGGACGACTGATCCGGGTACATGAAACAATGAATGGGGCCATGTATCGTGAGATTTTGAGTGCAAACCTCCTTCCATCAGCAAGGGCATTGAAGATGAAACGTGGCTGGGTCTTTCAACATGACAATGATCCAAAGCACACCGCCAGGGCAACGAAGGAGTGGCTTCGTAAGAAGCATTTCAAGGTCCTGGAGTGGCCTAGCCAGTCTCCAGATCTCAACCCTATAGAAAACCTTTGGAGGGAGTTGAAAGTCCGTGTTGCCAAGTGAAAAGCCAAAAACATCACTGCTCTAGAGGAGATCTGCATGGAGGAATGGGCCAACAACAGTGTGTGGCAACCTTGTGAAGACTTACAGAAAACGTTTGACCTCTGTCATTGCCAAAAAGGATATATTACAAAGTATTGAGATGAAATTTTGTTTCTGACCAAATACTTATTTTCCACCATAATATGCAAATAAAATGATAAAAAAAACAGACAATGTGATTTTCTGGATTTTTTTTTCTCAGTTTGTCTCCCATAGTTGAGGTCTACCTATGATGTAAATTACAGACGCCTCTCATCTTTTTAAGTGGTGGAACTTGCACTATTGCTGAATGACTAAATACTTTTTTGCCCCACTGTATGTGACCAAGGTCCGGTTGGCCCTCTACCAACCCATTCGTCTCAGAATGATATGCGGAAGAGAGATTCAACTCCATGCTGAGAAGACAACAAAGCTCTCTCCAGAACCAAGACGCAAACTGGGGACCCCGGTCACTGACAATTTTGTCCAGCATACCGTGTAGGCAGAAAATGTGTTTTATAAACAACGCTGCCAAGGCCCGTGCAGAAGGTAGCCGTGGAAGCGGTACCAAGTGCACCATTTTGGAAAAATGATCGGTAATAACCCAAATGATGGTACAGCCACGAGACTTGGGCAAACCCACCACAAAGTCCATCCCGACCATCTCCCAGGGCCTGTCTGCCACCAGCAAGGGATAGAGTAACCCAGCTGGCCGTTGTCGAGGAGACTTATTTTTGGCACAGGAGACACACGCCCGAATATAATCTCGGACGTCACGGACCATATGTGGCCACCAGTATGTCCTCACCAGCAGTTCAGATGTCCTTTTTGTCCCAAAGTGTCCACCCACCCTGGATAAATGAGCCCAAGAGAGAACCTCCGGTCGCAAATTAATGGGTACAAAAGTCTTGCCCGGAGGCACAGACTCTAGCGAAACCGGAGCTACGGTTCTCAGGCTCTCAGAAGGGACAATAAGGCGAGGCTCCCCTTCCTCCTCAGATGACACAACGGAGCGAGAGAGGGCGTCAGCACGAATGTTCTTCTCCCCAGCGAGATAATGGAGGGTGAAGTGGAACCGGGAGAAGAACAAGGACCATCTGGCCTGACGAGAATTTAGCCGCTGGGCTGTTTGCAAATATACCAGATTTTTGTGGTCCGTGAAGACTTGAAAGGGAAAGCGAGCCCCCTCCAAAAGATGTCTCCACTCCGAGAAAGCCAACTTCATTGCTAGCAACTCCCTGTCCCCGATGGAATAATTCCTCTCCGCTGGTGTGAATGTCTTGGAGAAGAAGAAGCAAGGATGCTTCCGACCTAGAGCATTCTTTTGGAAGAGGACTGCTCCTGCACCAATGGATGAGGCATCCACCTCCAATATAAACGGCTTATCAACATCGGGACGATGTAGGATGGGAGCGCTAGCAAAATGAGACTTAATAGAAGAGAAGGCCCTGGAGACCTCTTCAGACCACAATTTGGGATTTGCTCCCTTCTTGGTGAGGGCTACCAAGGGAGCTACCAAAGTTGAGAAGTGGGGTATGAACTGGCGATAGTAATTAATGAACCCCATAAAGCGCTGCACCGCTTTAAGAGAATGGGGTTCTTGCCAGTCCATCACAGCCTGTAGTTTGGCAGGATCCATAGCCAATCCCTGGGCGGAGATGATATAGCCCAGGAAAGGTAAAGACTCCTGCTCAAACATACACTTCTCCAACTTTGCATACAGGGAATTTGCCCGTAAGAGGTCGAAGACTCTGCCAACATCTCTCCGGTGGGAGTCAATATCTGGAAAGAAGATGAGAATATCATCCAGATAGACTACGACCAAGGTGGAGAGCATATCCCGGAAGATATCGTTGACAAAGTCTTGGAAATCGGCTGGGGCATTACAGAGCCCGAAGGGCATCACTAGATACTCATAGTGCCCATCCCTGGTATTAAACGCCATCTTCCATTCGTCCCCCTCACGGATGCGAATCAGGTTATAAGCACCCCGCAGATCTAATTTGGTAAATACCCTTGCTCCCCATAGCCTATCAAAGAGCTCTGAAATCAGGGGCAACGGGTACTTATTCTTAACGGTGATGGCGTTAAGACCCCTGTAATCTATGCAAGGACGTAACTCTCCGTTCTTCTTCTGCACGAAGAAGAACCCCGCCCCTGCAGGTGACACTGACGTCCTAATGAACCCTCTTGCAAAATTCTCCTGGATGTATTGGGACATAGCCTCCGTCTCCGGGAGAGAGAGGGGATAGACACATCCCCGAGGAGGTTCTGCTCCAGGTAAGATATCAATAGGACAGCCATAGTTACGGTGAGGCGGAAGGGTCTCCGCAGCCTTTTTGGAGAAGACGTCTGCATAGGACCAATAGCATTTAGGAAGAGAAGAAAGATCTGCGGGTGTCTCAGTGGTGGAAACCTGAACGCACTCTATCACACATCTGCCCTTACATGATTCACTCCAACCCAATATCCTCCCAGAGGTCCACTCAATATGTGGGGAGTGGAAACGGAGCCAGGGTATTCCCAGCAGAATCTCGTCCATTCCCTCAGGAAGGACAAGAAGGGAAATAATCTCCTGGTGGGAAGGGGACATGGATAACGTGAAAGGGACAGTCTGGTGTGTGATTTGTGTGGGAAGTGTCGACCCATTCACTACTCTAACAGTCACCGGTTTGGTGAGCATCACCTGAGGTATTGCATGGCGCAGAGCAAAAGCAGAGGACATGAAATTCCCCTCTGCTCCAGAGTCCACACAAAGCTCGACTGTTAGAGAAGATGAGCCTAACATGATTGTCCCTTTAAAGGACAACTTGAAGGAAAATGCCGCTGTGTCTAGTGAACCTCCTCCAATGGTTACTAGACGCGATCGTTCTCCCGACCGCCGTGGACATTTATTGGCATAATGTCCAAGTTGTTGGCAATTTTTACAAACCATGGGTACTCGAGTGGTCCGAGACTTAGGTCCCGCTCGTGAAACCTCCATGGCCTCATGGGTGTCAGACGCCTGAACAGGAGATTCTAGAGGTCTGGCGAAGGTGGGAGCCAGCCGATACCTCTGCCTACACTGGGTCCACTCCAACCTCCGCTCGTTAAAACAGAGGTCAATGTGGGTAGATATAGTAATGAGCTCCTCCAGTGTGGCGGGAATCTCCCTGGTGGCCAAGGCGTCCTTCACATGGTCTGCCAGTCCTTTCCAGAACACCGGAATAAGGACTTTATCCGGCCACTCCATCTCTGAGACCAGAATCCGGAATTGGACGGCGAACTGACCATGGACGAACCCTGTTTTATTGCCAACAATTGGAGCGCGGTATCGTGGGTGACACGAGGTCCCAAAAAGACCTGTTTCAGAGCGTCCAGGAAAAGAGGAGCACTCTGCACCACACAATCATTACGCTCCCATAGCGGCGTTGCCCACTCCAACGCCTTGCCCGACAAAAGGGATAAAATAAATCCCACTTTCGTCCGTTCCGTAGGAAAACGTGCAGCCAGGAGCTCAAGATGTATGTTGCACTGACTCACGAATCCCCGACATAGCTTACTGTCACCAGCAAACTTGTCTGGAAGCGGGAGACGGGATAAAGTCGGAGCAGGGGTGGCAGAGGACAAACTGGCTGCAGCTACACTTGCAGCCTGAACAGCGACTGGGGTAACATCCACAGCTGAGATTGTGCGCTCAAGAGCCGCCAACCTACCCTCCAGCTGCTGGATGTACCGCTGTAAACGCTGATCGTCCGCCATTTACTAGCCAGACCCTGGCGCTAGTATTCTGTTACGGCTAGCGGAACGCACCGAGTAAATATAGCTGTTTATTATAAATGGTGCGTTCGCAGCCCGGGGGTCCACCGTGCAGGAGGAACCTGCTGCTAGTGAATGGTGGCACTGTTTGGCGGTATAGACTAGCTCTGTTACTTCACAGAGTAGCTGTGAGAGGAAAGCACTGCGCCCTGTTAGCCTCACAGGAGCACAAGCTTGCTGCCGAACTGATAGCAGTCAGTGGTTATGCACATACGCAATCTCCTCACCGGAGGTGCCGGAATTCTAGGGGCTTATTTCAGCCAGGTCCCTGAATACATACATACAGTCTCCTCACCGGAGGTGCCGGTATTCTAGGGGCTTATTTCAGCCTGGTCCCTGAATCCATTCATACATAACCACACTGGCGCAAAGCACATATTTGGATTGATACTAGCGCATGGCCGTGTGGCCATTGGAGCCTTTTATAGCTGCAGCAAGTACAAGACCTTCCTAGAAGGACCAATGAGAGGCTGCCACAGAGCCTGAGCACCTTCAGGACCTTCCTGGAGAACCAATGGGCTTTGCTGCAGTATCCAAGCATGTGACCCTCGATCTCCAATGAGAGATCTTACCCTGGGCATGCTCAAAAGGAGAAAAGCAGGACTTAGTCCCAAAAGCGTCTTCTCGCCGCTGCCCAACACTGGCTTCAATGGCAGAAGCTGGAAAAGCAGCAGTAACCCTTTGTACAGAGTCAGACTGAGCGAGACGCTGGGACCGACGTCTCCGCTGAGCAGACTCCACTGCGGCAGGAGACGAATGGGAGACTGCAGCGGAGATGGCCCGAGATTCGCCCTGTGCAGAGGCGGGAACTCGACCCCTAACAACATGCTACTTCTTTTAATCCGCAGCGTTTCCGCACGGAATTTTCCGCACGATTAGCACAGCTTTTTTTTTTCTCATTGATTTACATTGTACTGTAAATCACTTGCGGATCTGCAGCGTTTCTGCACCGCAAAAAACGCTGCGGATCCGCAGGAAATACACATAGCCTTAGAGTCTGACAGCTGTTGTAAGCTGTTCAGAAGTTAGTGGCATTTAGGTGGTAAAAATACACTTTTTCATTCCTATCTTGCCACTTTGCATTCATTCCTGAAAGTCACCTGAAGAGTTAATAACTGACTACCTGACAGCAGTTTTCAATAGGTCAGGGGTTGTGTTTTTAAAATGGTATCACTTTTGGGGGTTTCCCAATATATGGGACCCCTAAAGGCACTTCAAACATGGATAGGTCCCTAAAAATTTCTTTGAAAAAAATGATAAATTACTGCTACATTTTTAAACCTCCTAAAATGCTAGCAAAATAAAAGAACATTTTACAAATGGTGCTGATGTAAAGCAGGCATGAGGGAAATGTTATTTATGAATGTCTTGCTGTGGTATGACTATGTGGATTAAAGGGATAATTATTCAAAGTTTGAAAATTGCTAATTTTTTTACATTTTTCTCAAATTTCTGATATTTTTTATAATTAAACACAAAACACATCGACCTAAATTTACCATTATTATAGAGAATAATATGATAACTGAATCCCACCTACAGATGCCCCCACCTGGATCCAGAGCAGGGTCCTCTGAGCTGCACTGATGTAAGAGGAGGAGACTTCGCCGCACCGTGACGTGGTGCTGAAGTCACCTGACCTGACTGCTGCAGCCAATCGCCTCTGCTACTGACAGAACAGTGGCATCCCTTTTATCTGTGTCAGTGCAGACCTCAGAGCGTCCTGTGCTGGATCCAGGTGGGTACCAGAAGATGAGTATTAAGTAACCTGTTATTTGTTACAGAGCCAGCCCCTGTGAAATTTTTCTTTTCGGGTAGGACTAGTGATGAGCGAGTATACTCGTTGCTTGGGTGGTCTCCGAGTATTTGTGACTGTGACTGCTCGGAGATTTAGTTTTTGGTGCCGCAGCTGCATGATTTGTGGCTGCTAGACAGCTTGAATACATGTGGGGATTGACTAGCAACCAGGCGGAATGCTGCCTGTATACATATATATATATCTACAGTATATATATATATATATATATATATATATATATATATATATATATATATATATATACATAGATAGATATATATATATATATATATATATATATATATATATATATATATATATATATATATATATATAATATATATATATATATATCTATCTAGGTGGTAGCTCCATCCTGTTAGCTGAAGTATGCTGGAACCTGAGTAGGTGAAACCCATAGATATTTTGGGACTGTGCTATAATTTATCTTTTGTCTTGCCGATATGTCAGAAAGGCCATGTTAATTTTGTTGAATCTTGCAATGGTTTATGCTGTGCCTAATAAACCAGCAGGCGACTTGAAACATGAACGTTCAGTAGGAAGATCGATCTTGTTCAGGCCTAGATAGGTCCACCATGGTATTGTCCGCAATTATCTGGATTGTACATCCTACTAATAAATGTGAATAAACACAAGCTAAGAAATATTATTTGATTAAAGATAAAAATCACTTAAATTCTTATAGAGGGGAGAGGCCACACACACAGGGAATTTCAAACTGAAAAGTATAGAGAGTGGGTATAATAAAATATTAACCCCTTAATCCCATATGACGTACTATCCCGTCAAGGTGACCTGGGACTTAATTCCCAGTGACGGGATAGTACGTCGTATGCGATCGGCCGCGTGTCAGCTGACTATCGCAGCTGACATCCGGCACTATGTGCCAGGAGCGGTCACGGACCGCCCCCAGCACATTAACCCCCGGCACACCACGATCAAACATGATCTCAGTGTTCCGGCGGTATAGGTGAAGCATCGCGCAGGGAGGGGGCTCCCTGCGGGCTTCCCTGAGACCCTCGGAGCAACACGATGTGATTGCGTTGCTCCGAGCGTCTCTTACCTCCTCTCCCTGAAGGCCCCGGATCCAAAATGGCCGCAGGACTGCATTCGGGTCCTGCAGGGAGGTGGCTCACCAAGCGCCTGCTCTGAGCAGGCGCTGGTAAGCCTGCAGCGCTGTAAGTCAGATCGCTGATCTGACAGAGTGCTGTGCAAACTGTCAGATCAGCGATCTGTGATGTCCCCCCCTGGGACAAAGTAAAAAAGTAAAAAAAAAAATTTCCACATGTGTAAAAAAAAATAAAATAAATTCCTAAATAAAGAAAAAATATATATATTATTCCCATAAATACATTTATCTAAATTAAAAAAAACAATAAAAGTACACATATTTAGTATCGCCGCGTCCGTAATGACCCGACCTATAAAACTGTCCCACTAGTTAACCCCTTCAGTGGACACAGTAAAAAAAAAAAAAAAAAGAGGCAAAAAACAACGCTTTATTATCATACTGCCGAATAAAAAGTGGAATAACACGTGATCAAAAAGATGGATATAAATAACCATGGTACCGCTGAAAATGTCATCTTGTCCCGCAAAAAACGAGCCGCCATACAGCATCATCAGCGAAAAAATATAAAAGTTATAGTCCTCAGAATAAAGCGATGCCAAAATAATTATTTTTTCTCTAAAATAGTTTTTATCGTATAAAAGCGGCAAAACATAAAAAAATTATATAAATGAGGTATCGCTGTAATCGTACTGACCCAAAGAATAAAACTGCTTTATCAATTTTACCAAACGTGGAACGGTATAAACGCCCCCCCAAAAGAAATTCATGAATAGCTGGTTTTTGGTCATTCTGCCTCACAAAAATCGGAATAAAAAGCGATCAAAAAGTGTCACGTGCCCGAAAATGTTACCAATAAAAACGTCAACTCGTCCCGCAAAAAACAAGACCTCACATGACTCTGTGGACCAAAATATGGAAAAATTATAGGTCTCAAAATGTCGAGACGCAAAAACTTTTTTGCTATAAAAAGCGTCTTTTAGTGTGTGACAGCTGCCAATCATAAAAATCCGCTATAAAAAACGCTATAAAAGTAAATCAAACCCCCATTCATCACCCTCTTAGTTAGGGAAAAATAATAAAATTAAAATTTTTTATTTATTTCCATTTTCCCGTTAGGGCTAGGGTTAGGGCTAGGGTTAGAGCTAGGGTTAGGGTTGGGGCTAAAGTTAGGGTTAGGGCTAAAGCTAGGGTTAGGGTTGGGGCTAAAGTTAGGGTTAGGGTTTGGATTACATTTACAGTTGGGATTAGGGTTGGGATTAGAGTTAGGGGTGTGGTTAGGGTTACCGTTGAGATTAGGGTTAGGGGCGTGTTTGGATTAGGGTTTCAGTTAGAATTGGGGAGTTTCCACTGTTTAGGCACATCAGGGGCTCTCCAAACACGACATGGCGTCCGATCTCAATTCCAGCCAATTCTGCGTTGAAAAAGTAAAACAGTGCTCCTTCCCTTCCGAGCTCTCCCGTGCGCCCAAACAGGGGTTTACCCCAACATATGGGGTATCAGCGTACTCGGGACAAATTGCACAACAACTTTTGGGGTCCAATTTCTTCTCTTACCCTTGGGAAAATAAAAAATTGGGGGTGAAAAGATCATTTTTGTGAAAAAATATGATTTTTTATTTTTACGGCTCTGCATTATAAACTTCTGTGAAGCACTTGGTGGGTCAAAGTGCTCATCACACATCTAGATAAGGTTCTTAAGAAGTCTACTTTCCAAAATGGTGTCACTTGTGGGGGGTTTCATTGTTTAGGCACATCAGGGGTTCTCCAAACGCAACATGGCGTCCCATCTCAATTCCAGTCAATTGTGCATTGAAAAGTCAAACGGCGCTCCTTCCCTTCCGAGCTTTACCATGCGCCCAAACAGTGGTTTACCCCCACATATGGGGTATCGGCGTACTCAGGACAAATTGCACAACAACTTTTGGGGTCCAATTTCTTCTCTTACCCTTGGGAAAATAAAAAATTGGGGGTGAAAAGATCATTTTTGTGAAAAAATATGATTTTTTATTTTTACGGCTCTGCATTATAAACTTCTGTGAAGCACTTGTTGGGTCAAAGTGCTCACCATACATCTAGATAAGTTCCTTAAGGGGTCTACTTTCCAAAATGGTGTCACTTGTGGGGGGGTTTCAATGTTTAGGCACATCGGGGGCTCTCCAGCGCAACATGGCATCCCATCTCAATTCCAGTCAATTTTTCATTGAAAAGTCAAATGGTGCTCCTTCCCTTCCGAGCTCTGCCATGCGCCCAAACAGTGGTTTACCCCCACATATGGCGTATCAGTGTACTCAGGACAAATTGTACAACAACTTTTGGGGTCCATTTTCTCCTGTTACCCTTGGTAAAATAAAACAAATTGGAGCTGAAATAAATTTTGTGTGAAAAAAAGTTAAATGTTCATTTTTATTTAAACATTCCAAAAATTCCTGTGAAACACCTGAAGGGTTAATAAACTTCTTGAATGTGGTTTTGAGCACCTTGAGGGGTGCAGTTTTTAGAATGGTGTCACACTTGGGTATTTTCTATCATATAGACCCCTCAAAATGACTTCAAATGAGATGTGGTCCCTAAAAAAAAATGGTGTTGTAAAAATGAGAAATTGCTGGTCAACTTTTAACCCTTATAACTCCCTAACAAAAAAAAAATTTGGTTCCAAAATTGTGCTGATGTAAAATAGACATGTGGAAAATGTTACTTATTAAGTATTTTGTGTGACATGTCTCTGTGATTTAAGGGCATAAAAATTCAAAGTTGGAAAATTGCGAAATTTTCAAAATTTTCGCCAAATTTCCGTTTTTTTTCACAAATAAACGCAAGTTATATCGAAGAAATGTTACCACTATCATGAAGTACAATATGTCATGAGAAAACAGTGTCAGAATCACCAAGATCCGTTGAAGCGTTCCAGAGTTATAACCTCATAAAGGGACAGTGGTCAGAATTGTAAAAATTGGACCGGTCATTGACGTGCAAACCACCCTCGGGGCTTAAGGGGTTAAACAAAATTATAGGTCTGTATATAGATATAGCAGTAGGGTCAATAAATATACATCTATAGAGAAAGATTCCAAGTGGATTGATATGTTATTAGTAGTGATGAGCGAACATGTCCTGATAAGGTGTTAACCGAGCATGCTTGGGTGCTAACAGAGCATCTTCGACGTGCTTGATTACTATGTTCGAGCCACCACGGCTGCATATCTCGTGGCTGTTTGACAGCCGCAACACATGCAGGGATCGCAGACAAGAACAAGAAAAAGATATGCATAACAGTGAGATCAACCATGACTAGTAAACTTTATTACATGTATCAATACAAAAGGCACAAGAAAACACATACCGTAATTTAAAAACATTTAAAAGCCCACATGGCAAACCAAATCAAACTCAGTCCTGCCCAGGTGATAAAGATTCATTTATAGCACTTTATAGCATGCACATGACCTATATAATGGGGAGCCTATGTCCCCACGCATATTGATGCTACAAGAGCATCTTCATCAGGGAAAATATAATATATATGTGCTGTACTTAGTATTTTACCATTCCATTGCCTCATGACCACCTGGATTTTCTGGGCTATTTCTTCTTCAGATAAAGATCTTCTTACAGGTAAGGCTTCTTTCACACTTCCGTTGGTAGTCGGCCCGTCACCAGGCGTCGGCGCGACGTACCGACGGAAGCTTATGAAATTTTGAGTGACGTGAGCAGCGGACGCAGTGTTTCAACGCGTCCGCTGCTCATTGTAAAGTCCCAGGGAGGAGGGGGTGGAGTTCCGGCCGAGCACGCGCATTAAAAAATGCAGGAGAGGACGTACGAAAAAACGTTCCCTTGTACGTTTTTCCGCAACGACGGCCCGCCAAATACCGACGCATCCAGTGCACGACGTATGGAACATGTGTCCATACATCGCAATGCGTCGGTAATACAAGTCTATGTGAAAAAAACGCATCCTGCGGGCAACTTTGCAGGATGCGTTTTTTCACAAAACGATGCATTGTGACGGTGCAAGATAAACGGAAATGTGAAAGTAGCCTTACAGGTATAGACCTCTAGGATATTCAGTGGCTTCATGGATATGTTTTTCTATCCATATAATATTAAATAGCAACTGTGGTGGACATGTGTATTCTCTTTAGAACCTAGTATCTATTATTGTTTGGTATCCACCGATCTAGCTGGCAGTATATTGGAACTGTATGCCATTAGGGTCTGTAAGTGTTATTTTACACCTGACCAGGGATATTAATATGTTCTATACCTATACCCATTACTAGGTCATGTGCATGCTATGAAGTGCTATAAATGAATCTTTATCACCTGGGGAGGACTGTTTTTGGTTTGGTTTGCTATGTGGGCTTTTAAATGTTTTTAAATTGTGTTTTCTTGTGCCTTTTGTATTGATACATGTAATGAAGTTTATTAGTCATGGTTGATCCCATTGTTATGCATATCTTTCTCTTGTTTTTGTCTGCATCTTAATATATGCATATAGTTGATCCCTGGTTTGCATATTTGTGCGGTGCCCGCTACCCCCCTTTTTCTTTGATACATGCAGGGATCGCGTAACAAACAGGCAATCTCTGCATGTGTTGAGGCTGTCGACCAGCCGTGAGACATGCAGCTGTGGTGACTCGAGCATAGTATTCGAGCACGTCGAAGACGCTGTAAGCACCCGAGCATGCTCAGATAACTCCTTAGCCCAGCACATTCGCTCAACACTAGTTATTAGTATATAAGAAAATAAGCAAATATTAAGCAAACAGACATATCTTTTAAGAACAGAATAACACAGGATAGGAAAACCCCAGAACTTCAATGTACGTTTCTCCAGGTGGCTTTCTCAAGGAGTTCTCTATACATTTCACTGTGAAGTTCCCTTTGTGTGTAGTCCTCTCCCATTTATACATATTTTTTAAGTAATTTTTATCTTGATGTACTAATAACATTATATTTTTATCCAATAATATTTCTCAGTTTGTGTTTATTCATGTTTATTAGTAGGATGTGGTACTTGTATAGTGAATATTCACATATGCAACATTCAGCTACAAAATAATTTTTTGGTGGTGTATTTAGTTATCTGGATTGTATCAAGCCATCGGATTGCTGGTCTTTCTTTTCGCCTTGTTGATTTTATTCTTCCGACCATGATGTCTTTGTCCAGTGACTTTGCTCTTCATATGATGTGTCCAAAGAAGGCAAGTCGGTGATCCCTGCTTCGAGTTATATGTCTGGCTTGATTTGATCCAAAATTGATTTATTTGTTCTTCTTGCCATCTATGGCATTGATAACGTCGTTCTCCAGCACCATATTTCAAAAGCTTTGATTCTTCTTCTGTCTTATTTCTGTTTCGAATGTAGCAATATACTTTATGGATAGTAAAGAACCAAAACACAGAGAAATACTGTTGAATTTGTTTATTATGGGTAGATTACAACAGTATTCAAACGCAGCCCTGTACAACACTCTTGTACTCTTCCACAGTGTTTAAAGGAATACAGTCATCTAGTACAAGTCTAACATTTGAGCACTTGTCGCATTTTAGAAGTAAAAAAAACATAGTACAGATGTGCTGCAGAGGGAGCTGTCAATCAATGTGTCTGGGAGTGATTACATCCACATTTTTGTACAATGTACCGGTTCCCTTTAAGTTCACAATCTATCCATGTGGGTAGACTCCTCCACTTCTTGCTTATCAATATTTTTAGCTACTCCAACAGGCAGAGTCCCATATTACGTACATGCAGTAGTGCAGAAAAGTAAAGACCCCCATACACATTAAACTAATATCAGCCGAACACGCTAATATAAACGGGTTCGGCCAACAGTCTAATGTGTATGGCGGTGCTGGCTAAGTGATGTTCGGAGAATATGTTGATCAAGCATGTCTGATTTCAGACTGCCGATCGCATTGTTCTTTCAGAGATAAGCCGCCGGCGGACGTGTCAGTTGGCAGCTTTCTCATAGAGCGTTCCTATGTATGGGAAAGTCTGCCGAGATTGCTGTCAGCTGTACAATTGGCAAAAGAATCATTCAGCCTGACAACTGACATCTAAAGTGAATGGCTGGCATAAAGGGCTTGGATAAAAGTTGGCAGTCACTCTGTAAGTGCAGACTTTGAATCCTCACAGTGCATGCACCGCATGCTCAAGCCTGGACAGCCCCTGTAAAGTGTGCATATGTTCTGCTTAAACTTTAATAAATATTACCATACTTGATGTATTTTGAAGTTCACTCCTAATTCAAATTCTGAAACACATAGCAAATAGTGAAATCATTCTTCATGATGCTGATATATGCTATGGGTGACATTATTTGGCAAGCTTTAGAAGTCTCTGGATGTCAGGTTCTATGTTTATGGTAGGAAAGCTTTTACTGTAGCGCTTGAACGGTTCTCCTTCTGGACCAATTAGAAACTTTTCAAAGTTCCAGGACAGGTCGGATCGGTGTACAGGACTCCATACTATATATCTGGGGTCAGCGATCAGGCCAGCTGGTTCATCGTCTGGCGATGGAAGTTTGTCCTTCAAGTAAGCGAAGACCGGATGAGTACCTTTTCCATTGACCTCACATTTTTGGAACAATGTGAAACCGGGTTCAAAGCCATTGCCAGGTCTGACATGTTTCAGGGAATTTAGAATCTCTTCATTTTTACAATTTTCCTAAAAATAAACAATAGAAAATTATAGATAAGGGGAAAAAAAAATCTGTCTTTTTTCACCCAAGGTCCTCGTTGTTGCTTAGCAGTTATTGTCCATGGTTATGGCCGCAGTGGTCATATCTGCAAATGTGCAATTCTATCCCATTACAGGGATGATGTCTGGGATGTGGGGAGCATGCATGGTGCTCTATTTTTTTCAGTACATTAATGGAACAAAACCAGATGGAACGCAATAGTGTAGGTTGGGCACCACTGCAGTGCGGCATATTGAGAATTTGCCACTACCAGGATTAAATTATTTTTTTTACTATGAACCAAAAAACTAACAGTCAGGTAATTGCTAACTAGATAGTAACTACCTGCCTGTTATATTCTGCGGCGGCTCCTGCAGGTGATTCAGCTGCTCCACGTCAACAGAGCAGGTCTTTCTCTATGCTCTATCGACGGGATTCAACTGCTGACATAATGCTAATTAACAGTCGGTTCCCCACAGTTAGGTAGCAGGGAGATGGCTATCAATCAGCATGATATCGGCAGTGACACCCTGTCAACAGAGCAGAGTGAAAGAGAAGAAGCTGCTCTATTGACCTGATGTCAGTGGAAGCTGCAGGAGCTGTCGGTGACTACTCTTTGTGCTGGCAGAGATGGACGACGGCCACAACAGGCAGGTAGTTAACAACTACGTGCGTGTTCTTAGGCCCAAATAAAAAAGCCCCGGATAACCTCTTTAAATGTGTTTCTGAGATAGTGATATTGATAATAGTAATAATAATAGAAAAAACTTGGCACTCAGTAGTGAGGAAAATTATTTTGCTTCTTTTTATTATTGATTCATCCAGACAAAATTAACGAATAAATGTTTTCGGTCCGGCAAAGGACCTTCATCAGACAATTCTTTAGTGTGAACTGGATGTAGAAGCAATCTAAGAAGGTATAAGGAGCGTCCACAGATTATATAACAGCCTGCTGCAATAGGTATAATCTGCTGCAATAGGTATGATCTGAGATATGGAACACCAATCACACAGGGAGGATAAAGCGCCGGGGCATGTGGCAACATCAGTTGCAGAGGCAAAGCGCTGTGTCCAGATCAGTGAGGAGGAAGCAGCAGCGTCCCTCCTGCTGCACGGCACGTTGCCACGCTTCCTTCTACATCCAGTTCACACTAAAGAATTGTCTGATTGAGGTCCTTTGCCGGACCGTGAAACGTTTATTCGTTAATTTTGTCTGGATGCATTAATAATAAAAAGAAGCAAAATAATTTTCACTACTGAGTGCCAAGTTTTTTCTATTATTGTTCTATGGGTTGGAGACCCTACTTGAGCACCTACAAAAAAACTTTTTTGTATTGAGTGCCGTGTTTTCTTCTTCTGATATTCATAATAGGTCATCAATATCAGATCAGTGGGGGGTTTGACACCCGGTACCCCCAACGATCTGCTATTATAAGTTCTGATGGTGGCCGGATGTAAACAATGGACAGCGCCAGAACAGTGCGACCAGTGGCTGTTCCTCATTACTGCAGCTCAGATCAAATTCACTTCAATAGGAGCTAATCTGTAGTTACTGGGAACAGCCATTGACAAGTGTACTGGATTCGCTGTTCTGACTCCATCCACTGTTTATATCCAGCCACCACCCGAAGTGACAATGCCATATTGGTGTGGGTACTGGGAGTCAGACCTTCACTGATCTGATATTGATGACCTATCTTTAGGACTGCTTATCAGTATCACAGTCCTGGATCCCCTCTTCAGTGTCACAGTTTCTGCTTCTATGTCGGAGTAGAACAAAAAATATAGTAAATGCAGATGTGAACAGAGCCTAAGGCTAGGTTCACATTTGCGGTTGAGTCCGCA
The DNA here is from genome assembly GCF_051348905.1 of Ranitomeya variabilis. Classification (NCBI taxonomy): domain Eukaryota; kingdom Metazoa; phylum Chordata; class Amphibia; order Anura; family Dendrobatidae; genus Ranitomeya; species Ranitomeya variabilis. The sequence continues at coordinate 649,639,075 of NC_135232.1, read as the reverse complement.
GTGTCTCAACCGCAAACGCATGGAAAAACGCATGCAAGCGCATAATGCTGCGTTTTTTTATCTGCATCAACTTACGCATGATGGATAAAAGACGCAACGTTTGCATGCGTTCACGTTTTTTATGCGCATGCGTTTGATAGTAAAACAAATTTCCAGGAGAATTTCCTTGACAAAAGCCACGCCCAATGGGCGAGCCTCATGGGATTTCTGTATACAGACCCTTGTGTAAACACATGTCCTTGCGTTCCCATAGACTGTAATGCGTTTATTTGACGCCCTCCTTCCGCAAGCGTCCGCATGCGTATGACGGCGGAAATTTGCCGCCACAAAAATTCTAACATGGTGTTAGCCGCGCCCCTCCGCACACCATCAAAATACGCATGCGTAAGCGAACGCATGCTAACGCATGCACCTGCGTTTAAAATGTAAAAGATATGAAATCAAGACGCATGCGGATGTATGCGTCAGGAACGCTGCGGACACAACCGCAAATGTGAAATCAGCCTAAGAGATGATTGCTGCTTGTAAATTCATCGCTCAGAGAATTTTCTAGACTGGAAAAAATTGTAGGAAACTCATGTGACTTTCAACCCATGGAAGCAAACATCATTACAAGGTCATCAGTAATAATAACAGAATTTGCTAAAATCTTGTACAAACACGTAACATTCATGTCAGTCACAAATATTTCCATTTTTTCCAAAGCAATGCTGGTTCAATATCCTTATTCTCAGGTCCTACGCTAACAGGTTTCTATGGTTTCAGTCCCACCGAGTGGAAACTGCATCATTGCTGTATCTGTATGCTTGGTGAGTGATATGATGGCACAAAACACATTTACGGTATATTTTTAGAGTCACTTACTTGGTAGCCAAACTGATTGCAAGGAAACCCCAGCACCACAAATCGACGTGGATACTTGCATTGTAGCTCATTTAGCTGGGTGTAATCCTTGGTGGTGGTATCTCAAAGGGAAGCAACGTTTTCTATTAAAACTACCCTTCCCCTAAAAAGGTTAAAATCTACCTTATCCCCATCAAGGTTTGTAGCATACAAGTCGTAAAAGGATTTAGCTATGTAAGCCATGGTGTCTACACCAAGCCAGGCAAGGACTATGTACAGATGACTGCTCCGGCGCCTTTTATTGGAAGATCTTGTGACCAGATGTAACTGATGTGTATCGGAAAGGTATACTTTACAGAAAGAAGATATGGGAGTGATACTGATACTACCAGCTTGTCTGAAAAGTAAAGCCATTGTAGCTGTTCAGTCTATGACTGCCCTTCATAAAAGATGCAAAGATTTGGTTAGTGGTTTTGTGCTCATTGGAAAAGTCATGTCTGGTTAGAACATGGAATGATAAAAAAAAAAAATGCAAAAAAAGAATTTTTAAATGAACACTACTTTGCTGGGAATAAATTGTGGACATATCCCCACAAGTAGGATCTGATTGCAGCAGAGGCGTAGCTAAGGCTTTAGTTCAGATGGGAAACTTCTGAGTGGGCCCCTAACCAGTTAACTCTGATTTTAACTACAGTGGTACACCCTGATTACAGGTATAGGGAAACCTCAGCAGATGACCGCGCTGTTACTAAAAATAATTCTCTACACAAAGACCAACACAGATATTACCGCCATATGGTGACCATGTAGTGGTAGATACCCGTGCTGCACAACATGTAATAGATTACAATACAGTTACAGACGGTGACTTATAGCTGACGTTCTTTCTGTCGAAATCTGTTCACTTTTTTCATCTGGCCCAGATCGCCATGACAACTTCTTCCAACCAGGATTCATCTGCAGTGATTACAACAAAGTCATATTTCCCGTCTCACATTTCCATCACCATCTCCATCTATTCCCAACCTGCACAAACTCCTCGTCCTGCTGATACCCCAATACTGAGCTGCTGCTGCCGTATGTGTCCCTATTACTGCATCTGTTGTGTGGCACAAAAACAGCACTCCTCTTATTGACCCACATAGTAATCCCACCTTTGTGTCCCTTACATATTAATAATGCCTCCTTTGTGCCTTCCAGGTAGTAAAACAAACTTCTATAATATAGTAATGCCCTGTGCCAGTGCCCTAGAATATATTGCCCACATTTGGTCCCCTAGAATGTAGTAATGTCCGGTGTGCCCCTTTGACATAATAGTCATAATACCCTGAGTGCCCTTTTAACAATACAGGAAAGATATATATCTTTGTACCGTGTTAGCCAGTAGCTAGAATAATATTTGGAATTGAGAGTCCTCAGTGGTTGATACCTTCAGCCATTAAAAGGTATCAACCACTGAGGACTCTCAATTCCAAATATTATTCTTTTAACAATAAGTGCCAACTTAACATTTATTAATGTCCCAAGTCTCCCCCTTGTACACTTCATCTCTACACTGTATGATGTCACCACAGCTCCCCTCTACACAGTATGATGCTCACCTATACACAGTATAATGCCCCCTTATATACCCAAAAGAAATGGCCAAAAATGTTTATTTATACTCCCAAATAACCTTCACAACCTATACATAATGGAAGAAAAGCACCTGTCTTGCATGCCAGTGTCGCACGTGGTATGTGGACCCACTGCCACGGGGCTGGGCATGCCTAGGAGGGGCATAGCTAAGCAGCTACCTGGTGTTTACTGGAGCTCCTGATGGTGGAGTCAGGCTTGAGCTGCAGGTAGCCACCAAGTAACACTCCTAAGCAGTCCCCGGTTCTGCAGCTGCTGAACGTAAGGGCCACGCACGCAGTCACGGACTCGGGCTCCATTCAGACTACTCCTTAGGCACTACGAATACTGACAATGAGTCACAGAAAGGGCTGGATTTGGAGACTGGTTTTAACAGTCTGGATATACGAAGAATACGTTTAGACACTGGCTGCACAAGGACCAGGGGAGTAGGTTCAGACGCTGGCCAAACACGGACCAGGGGACGAGGTTCAGGAACTGGCAACACAAGGACCAGGTGACCTAACAACTCACTAGTAGCTCACTTCACTCACTAATGTTGCTTAGCCAGGTCCCATGTTCTTGGGGCATTTTACTATGTGCGTTGAGCTCGTGGACTAGGCATAAGGGTGCATGCCGGGGACCATGCCGCGTGGCCAGGCAGTGAGTGTTAGGCTGCCGTCACACTATCAGTATTTGGTCAGTATTTTACATCAGTATGTGTAAGCCAAAACCAGGAGTGGGTGATAAATGCAGAAGTTGTGCATATGTTTCTATTATACTTTTCCTCTATTTGTTCCACTCCTGGTTTTGGCTTACAAACACTGATGTGAAATACTGACCAAATACTGCTAGTGTGACGGCAGCCTTAGTCTACTTTCACACTAGCGTTTTTTTTGCATACGTCGCAATGCGTCGTTTTGGCGAAAAAACGCATCCTGCAAAGTCGTCTGCAGGATGCGTTTTTTCCCCATAGACTAACATTAGCGACGCATTGCCACGTATTGACACATGTCGCAACCGTCGTGCGACGGTTGCGTCGTGTTGTGGCGGACCGCCGGCAGCAAAAAACGTTACATGTAATGTTTTTTGGTGCCGACGGTCCGCCATTTCCGACCACGCACGCGTGGCCGGAACTCCGCCCCCACCTCCCCGCACCTCACAATGGGGCAGCGGATGCGTGGAAAAACAGCATCCGCTGCCCCCATTGTGCGGCGCTTGCACAGTATGCGTCGGTACGTCGGGCCGACGCAGCGCGACGGCCCCATAGCGACGCTAGTGTGAAAGTAGCCTTAGTGTTACAACATCCAAGTAATCTTTATTAATTACCTGGTGCAACTTCCTGACTACAATGTTAGCAGTGAATGTACCCTTCCTACTGTATTTTATGGGCCTGCTCCGGAGTTAGACTATGCCCCCCCCCTCCCCCCACAGCTAGCATGTGATTGCAGTACTAAAACCTCTGGCACTCTGCTCCATCTGCATACAATGATTTACAGACTCATATTACCTTAAGGTACCGTCACACTAAACGATATCGCTAGCGATCCGTGACGTTGCAGCGTCCTTGCTAGCGATATCGTTTAGTTTGACACGCAGCAGCGATCAGGATCCTGCTGTGATGTCGCTGGTCGCTGAATAAAGTCCAGAACTTTATTTGGTCGTCCGATCGCCGTGTATCGTTGTGTTTGACACCAAAAGCAACGATACCAGCGATGTTTTACACTGGTAACCAGGGTAAACATCGGGTTACCAAGCGCAGGGCCGCGCTTAGTAACCCGATGTTTACCCTGGTTACCAGCGTAAAAGTAAAAAAAACAAACAGTACATACTCACCCAGCGTCATACCTCCCCCAGCGTCTGCTTCCTGACACTGACTGAGCGCCGGCCCTAAAGTGAAAGTGAAAGCCGCTGTGCTGTTAGGGCCGGAGCTCAGTCAGTGTCAGGAAGCAGAAGCTGGGGGACGCTGGGTGAGTATGTACTGTTTGTTTTTTTTTACTTTTACGCTGGTAACCAGGGTAAACATCGGGTTACTAAGCGCGGCCCTGCGCTTAGCAACCCGATGTTTACCCTGGTTACCCGGGGACCTCGGCATCGTTGGTCGCTGGAGAGCGGTCTGTATGACAGCTCTCCAGCGATCAAACAGCGACGCTGCAGCGATCGGCATCGTTGTCGCTATCGCTGCAGCGTCGCTTAATGTGACGGTACCTTTAGTGTTTCTTCTCAATGTAAATTGTGTGACTTTATCAGATACACAATCCTTTATATCACAAATCCACACATCATATCACTATGAAGCAAGGAACCCGATCAGTGATGTTAATCCTTATGTGCCGTCAGTAATAAACAGCATATTGCAGTATGATCTAGGCACATCTACAGTGTGGGAAGTGTTGAGATTATTTTTTTTTTCTAATACATAACCTCTGTACGTCGGGGGGGGGGGGGGGGGGGGGGCTGGGGGCTTTGTGCAGATGTTACGTTTCTCTTCGGTCTGCGGGCTTGCAGTGCACAGGCACCTCAAGCCAAGGGTTGTCATGGCAGCTGGAGGTCAAATGATGACCTCTGGGTCTGCCAGCTATGGTGGCTTGTTAGCCAGCAGCAGGGTCTAAACAGGCTTTCTGACAGTGTAAGACTCTTCATAGAATCATAGAATATTAGAGTTGGAAGGGACCTTCAGATTCATCGTGTCCAGCCCCCTGCTCAATGCAGGATTCGCTAAACCATCTGTCTAGCCTTTGTTTGCAGACTTCCATTGAAGGAGAACTCTCCAATATCTAATATTATTATTATTTACTGTAGTTATATAGCACCATTGATTCCATGGCACTGTACATGAGAAGGGGTTACATACAAATTACAGACATCACTTACAGTAAACAAACAGGCCATCAAGGTCCCCTGATCTGACCCTCTTAAGGTACCGTTACACTAAACGACTTACCAACGATCACGACCAGCGATACAACCTGGCCGTGATCGTTGGTAAGTCGTTGTGTGGTCGCTGGAGAGCTGTCACACAGACAGCTCTCTCCAGCGACCAACGATCAGGGGAACGACTTCGGCATCGTTGAAACTGTCTTCACACACGCCGATCCAGCGATGGACAGCGGGTGATCAGCGACGAAATAAAGTTCTGGACTTCTAGCTCCAACCAGCGATATCACAGCGGGATCCAGATCGCTGCTGCGTGCCAAACACAACAAGATCACTATCCAGGACACTGCAACGTCACGGATCGTCGTCGTTCTCGCTGCAAAGTCGCTTAGTGTGAAGGTACCTTTAGATTTTTATCTTTGGGGTCATCTGAAGGCAATTGTCTATGAGATGTGCAACATCTGAAACAATGGATACTGGAAGCCTGTGCTAGCATTTCTTCTGTCGTGTTGCTATCAGTATGTCAACCGTGGGAGAAGAATGTTGCATTGACAATCCAACACAATGGGCAGCACTTTGAACACATTATATAAGCGGTCATAAACTTGTAAATAACTCCTGAAAGAATAAAGTTACGATAAAACCAAGCACACCATTGTTTTTCTTGTGAAATTCTCAATACGTTTTGATGTGTCACATGACCCTCTTCCCATTAGAAAAAATAAAGTTGGATCCAAAATGGCCGACTTCAAAATGGCCAACATGGTCACCACCCATCTTGAAAAGTTTTCCTCATCCCATATACTAATGTGCCACAAACAGGAAGTTGATATCACCAACCATTCCCATTTTATTTAGGTGTATCCATATAAATGGCCCACCCTGTAGAATAAAAATGTAATTATTTTTTCATTACCGCCTAATGGTATAAAATTCTGTGACACACCCGTGGTCTCAATGTGATCACGGCACCCCTAGATGAATTACTTTAAAGGTGTAGTTTGTAAAATGAGGTAACTTATGGGGGGTTCTGCTATTCTGGCACTTCAGTGGCTCTGGCAATGTGACATGGCACCCGCAAATCTTAACAACAAAATTTTCACTCTTATATGGCTTTCCTCCCCTTCTGAGCTTTGCACTGTGCCTCAAAAGTAGTTTTTTACCACTTATGGTGTACTGGCATACACAGGAGAAATTGCGTAACAAATTGAACTGTTTGTGCATTCTCCTATTACCCCTTCTGAAACCAACAAACTTGAGGCCAAAGCAACATTTTAGTGGAAAAAATTGCAATATTTAATTTACTCATCACAATGTAATACAATTCTGTGAATCTCCTGAGAGTTAAAAATACTCACTACTCCCCTAGATTAATTCCTCGAGAGGTGTAGTTTCCAAAATGGGGTCACTTGTGGGAGTTTTTGCATGTCGGGGGCTCTTCAAATGTGACATGGCATCCGCAACCTATTCCAGCCAAAATGGCGTCCATTCTGAGTCCTGTCGTGCGCCCAAACAGTAGTTTTCTATCATACATAGTATATCAGCGTACTCATGAGAAATTGCACAACAAATGGAATGGTCTATTGTCTTCTGTTACTCTTGTGAAAATAAAAAATTGGGGCTAAAGCAACATTGTAGCAAAAATTTGATTTTTTTTTTTATTTTCACTGCTTAAAGTTATAAAATTCTGTGAAGCACCAGTGAGTGCAAGGTACTTACAATGCATCTAGATAAATTCTGCAAGGGGTAGTTTCCAAAATGGGGTCACTTGTTGAGGGTTTCCACTGTTTAGGCACATGAGGGTTCACAAAAGTAACATGGCATCCGCTATGTATTCCAGACAATTTTGCGCTCCAAAAGTAAAATGGTGCTTCTTTCATTCAGAGTCCTGCTGTGCGCCCAAACAGTAGTTTTACACCATACATGGGTATTCAGGAGATTTTGCACAACAAACTGTACTATCTATTTTCCCCTGTTAACCTTGTGAAAACGCAAAATTTGGGGCTAGAGTAACATTTTTGTGTGAAAAAATAAAGTTGTTATTTTTTTCCTTCCATATTCCTTAAATTCCTGTGAAGCACCTGCAGGGGTAATAAACTTTTCGAATGTGGTTTTGAGCACTTTGAGGGGTGCCGTTTTTAAAACTGTGCCACTTTTGGGTATTTTCTGTCACATAGGCCCCTCAAAGTCACTTTAAACGTGATGTGGTCCCTAAAAAATTGGTTTTCTAAATTTTGTTGAAAAAATTATAAATTGCTGATTACCTTAGTTTTAACCCTTCTAACTTCCTAACAAAAAAATGTATGTTTAAAAAAGTATGCTGATGTGAAGTATATGCAGCGCCCCAGAGTCCTGGTCGTTGCAGTACTGATGCTCCGCCGCTAAGGGGGGCTATGGTACGTCTGATGGCACTGAAGGAGTTCACCTGATCAGGTATCACAGACACCAATACACTTCACAGTCTGGCCTCCAGGGGGAGCTAAGGGTACTATGTATTAGGCAACTCCTCACAATCTGGTAAAACTGGGGGTTGGATAGGAAGTTAGGGAGAAGCTGACTGGGAATCGAACAGGCAACACCCTGTGGCAGAGGGTGTTGCGGGGAGAGACTCGGGGGTCCCTGTCAGGGGTGGGATCCTGACAGAGGCCTAGCGAACAGAGAGAACGTTACGGGACCGCGCCTGCACGAGATAGTGGCGGTGCCCTAAGCGAGGTCTATTGTGCTGAGTGAGAAACGAGATCAACGCAACAAGGAGAAATACCAGTAGGAGTCGTGCTGTAAGACGAGGCAACATCCTACTGAGGCGCGTAGCCGGTGGCCGGAACGCCGAGGAAGTACTAGGCTCCAAGCAATACTTCAAACCTACGGCAGGAGAGTCAGCTATAGGCGGGCTGTCTCACAAATATCACCTACGAAGACACAGGGGGCAACAACAGGAGAAGGGCGACACTAGGGTCCAGGAAGAGCTCCGAGCCTACCCGTCATACAGGTGCGTCCTAGCCATATCATCTGGGGGGACGAAGAAGAACATCAGAATCGAGTTGTGAGGGAACACGAGAAACAGACACAACAGTTGTGGGGACTATCCCGTAAGCACAGCAGGGGAGGACCACAACACACAAGCGCTAGAAGTTAGGCACAGATTTCCACCTGCAAAGGGAACTCTGGAGGTGCCATCGGACCGGCTGGACTTGCGCAGCCTGGTTAACCGTATTCCGGACTGAGGATCCTGAAGCCTTCAGTAAAGAGGTAAAGAGACTGCAACCTGGTGTCCTCGTTATTTACTGTGACCAGCACTGCACCGCACTACCACCACCATCCACACCTTTCATTGGGCGCCCCTCAGCAGGGTCACGGACCGGGTCTAGCCACCGTGACAACCCCAGAGCAGAGGCCCGGTACCGGGTACCCCTCGGCCCTGCGGCAGTGGGGGTGCTACATATACATATGGTAAATGTTATTTAGTAACTATTTTGTGTGATATAACTCCCTGGTTTAAGGGTGTAAAAATAAAGTTTGAAAGTTGCAACATTTTCAAAATTTTTGCCAAAATTCCAATAGTTTCACAAATAATAGCAAAAGATATCAACCTATATTTACCACTAACATGCAGTACAATATGTTACAAATAAAAAAATCTCAGTTTTACTGGGACGCATTGAAGCATTCCAGAGATATTAGCACGTATAGTGACACTGGTCAAAATGGAAAAAAATGACCTGGTCAGGAAGGTGAAATCAGGCCCTCGCGCAAAAGGGTTAAAGAGGTATTTCCAAAATCGCAAATTATACTCTATCCATATGAGTAAACTTGGTAAAACCCCTTTAACTGCTATGTGATCATTATGGTCATCCCTGGTGATGTTTCGAACTGTAGACGTCAGACAAGACACATCCTGTAAGAATAATGACCCACCATTGTGAAACTCCAATCAGTGCTGTTAACTCACCAATAAAAAGTTGTCTACATATAATAAGTTCAAATAGAACATTTAGGAGGTGGAAACACCCACATGGTTTTCAATAAAAATCTACTTCAGGAATCCATGTGTTTTGGTAGGCTATGTGCACACGGAGTCTTTTTGATAAGTCTTCAGGAGCAGAAATTGAACAGAACCTCAACTTTTTTGAGGAGTTTTGAGATTTGGAGAGTTTCCACTCAGTTTCTGCTCCAAATACTCCTTGAAAAACTACATGAGAACATAGCCTAGGTTTTCAGATCTGACACAGTTTTTAAGTTGTTTTAAACCTTTTCTTTCTAACACATTTTATTTTTTTGATTTTTTTGCATGAGGTATCCAGATCGGAGAAATGTCACGTCACTTTTTCCCCAACAAAGTTTTCTAAGCTTCGATAGGAAATAAAACTCGTAAAAAAAAGACTTGCTTGTATGAACATCAATGTAAATTGCACAGTGATATCAATAGAAAGTGCATTAGAAGCATTGCTATGCAAATTTTGAAGCTGATCAGCAACAAAATCAACTTCCAAGTGTAATCCGGGGTCACACACAACGTATAAAAATACGGTCCGTTTTTGATGGCCGAGATACGCATAAAATGTCCTGAACAGTGATCTGTATTCAATGCGAGGATGCGATTTTTTTCCATGTGTCATCCGTATGGCATCTGTATGGCATCCGTACGGCAAGATTTTCTCGCCGTCTTGCAAAATGGGCACAGAATGGATCCATGGCCTCAAATATTCGTAAAAACATTACATATATTTATATTTAATACAGCGCTAGATAGCAGAAAAGCCGTTAATTCAATTACCGGCTTTTGCTATCTCCTTCCCAAACCCGACATGATAAGAGACATGGTTTACACACAGTAAACCATTTCATATCCCTTATTTTTTTTACATATTCCGCACTACTAATGTTAGAAGTGTATGTGTGCAAAATTTGGGGGCTCTAGCTATTAAAATAAAGGGTTAAATCATGGAAAAAACTGGCTTGGGCTCCCGCGCAATTTTCTCCACCAGAGTGGTAAAGCCGGTGATGAGGGCAGATATTAATAGCCTAGAGAGGGACCATGGATTAATAATAGGATTAATAATGGATAGGTGTCTTATTGACACCTCTCCATTATTAACCTGGCTTAATGTCACCTTACAATAGCAAGGTGGCATTAACTCTTTATTACCCCATATCCCACCACTACACCGGAGTGGGAAGAGAGAGGCTAAGTGCGAGAATAGGCGCATCTTACAGATGTGCCTTTTCTGGGGTGGCTGGGGGCAGATGTTTTTAGCCAGGAGGGGCCAATATCCATGGTCCCTCTCTAGGCTATTAGCCCCTTCCCGACCTGTAACGCCATGTAGGCGTCATGAAAGTCGGTGCCAATCCGACCTGTGACGCCTATGTGGCATCATGGAGGGATCACGTCCCTGCCGATCGGGTGAAAGGGATAACTCCAATTTCACCCGATCTGCAGGGACAGGGGGAGTGGTACTTTAACCCGGGGGGTGGCTTTGCCCCCACGTGGCTACGATCGCTCTGATTGGTTGTTGAAAGTGAAACAGCCAATCAGAGCAATTTGTAATATTTCACCTATGAAACTTGGTTAAATATTAAAATCCAGCCATGGCCGATGCTGCAATATCATCGGCCATGGCTGGAGACCGCGATCTGACCCCCCCACCGACTGACAGGTGATAGGTTATATCACAGTGATCAAAATAAATAAAAAATTGTAAATAAAGCCCTCCCTTATCACCCCCATAGGTAGGGAAAATAATGAAATAAATAAAATATATTTATTTTTAATTTTTACACTAGGGTTAGGGTTAGAACTAGGGTTAGAATTGGGATAGGGTTGCAATTAGGGTTAAGATTGCAATTAGGGTTAGGGTTAGAATTAGGCTATGTGCACACGGCACGGATTTGGCTGCGGATCCGCAGCGGATTGGTGGCAGTTTTCCATCATGTTTACAGTACCATGTAAACCTATGGAAAACCAAATCCGCTGTGCCCATGGGGCGGAAAATACCATGCGGAAACACTGCTTGGATTTTCCCCAGCATGTCAATTCTTTGTGTGCAATCCGCAGCGTTTTACACCTGTTCCTCAATAGGAATCCGCACAAAAAAACACTGGAAATCCGCAAGTAAAACGCAGTGCGTTTTACCTGCAGATTTTTCAAAAACGGTGCGGAAAAATCCGCAAACAAATCCGCAACGTGGGCACATAGCCTTAGGGTTAGGGCTGGAACTAGAGTTAGGGTTGGAATTAGGGTTAGGGTTGGAATTAGGGTTAAGATTAGGGTTAGGAGTGTGTTGAGGTTGTGGTTAGGGTTGTGATTACGGTTATGGTCAGAGTTGGGATTAGGGTTAGGGGTGTGTTGGAGTTAGAATTGAGGGGTTTCCAATGTTTAGACACATCAGGGGGTCTCCAATCACGACATGGCGCCACCATTGATTCCAGCCAATATTACATTCAAAAAGTCAAATGGAGCTCCCTCCCTTCTGAGCCCCGACGTGCATCCAAACAATGGCTTACCCAAACATATGGGGTATCGGCGTACTCAGGAAAAATTGTACAGCAATCTTGGGGGTCTAATTTCTCCTGTTACCCTTGGAAAAATAAAAAATTGGGGGCTAAAAAATTATTTTTGTGGGGAAAAAATGATTTTTTATCTTCACGGTTCTGCGTTATAAAATTCTGTGAAGCACTTTTGGGTTCAAAGTGCTCACCACACATCTAGGTAAGGCTACGTTCACATTCGCGTTCTGCGCTGCAGCGTCGCCGCAAGCATCATGCACCCCTATATTTAACATGGGGGCGCATGGACATGCGTTGCACTTGCGTTTTGTGACGCATGCGTCACTGTGGTGCATGCGTCAGGGCGCAGAGGACGCAGCAAGTTGCAGTTTTTTCAGCGCCCAAAACCATGCAAAAAAGGACGCATGCATCACAAAACGCTGCGTTGTGCATGCGTTTACATTTGCGTTGTGCGTTGCGTTGCCGACGCTGCGGCGCACAACGCAAATGTGAACTTAGCCTAAGTTCCTTGGGGGGGTCTAGTTTCCAAAATGGGGTCACTTGTGGTGGGTTTCCACTGTTTAGGTGCATCAGGGGTTCTGCAAACTCAACGTGACGCCCGCAGACCATTCCTTCAAAGTCTGCATTTCAAAACGTCACTACTTCCTTTCCGAGCCCCGATGTGTGCCCAAACAGTGGTTTACCCCCACATATGGGGTATCAGCGTACTCAGCACAAACTGAACAACAACTATTGGTGTTCAGTTTCTCCTGTTACCCTTGCGAAAATAAAAAATTGCGGGCTCAAAAATCATTTTTGAGGAAAGAAAAGTGATTTTTTATTTTCCTGGCTCTGCGTTATAAACTTCCGTGAAGCACTTGGGGGTTCAAAGTGCTCATCACACATCTAGATAAGTTCCTTGGAGGGTCTAGTTTCCAAAATGGTGTCACTTGTGGGGGAGTTCAAATGTTTAGACACACAGGGGCTCTCCAAATGCGACATGGTGACCGCTAACGATTGGAGCTAATTTTTCATTCAAAAAGTCAAATGGCGCTCCTTCCCTTCCGAGCCTTGCCGTGTACCCAAACAGTGGTTTACACTCACATGTGAGGTATCGGCGTACTCAAGAGAAATTGCCCAACACATTTTAAGATCCATATTATCCTGTAGCCCATGAGAAAATGAAGAAATTGAGGCTAAAAAAATTTTGTGAAAAAAAAAGTACTTTTTAATTTTTACTGATCAATTCTGTGAAGCACATGGGGGTTGAAAGTGCTCACTGTGCATCTAGATAAATTCCTGGGGGGGGGTCTAGTTTCCAAAATGGGGTCAATTGTGGGAGGTTTCTACTGTTTAGGTACATCAGGGGCTCTGCAAACGCAACGTGACGCTCGCAGACCATTCCATCAAAGTCTGCATTTGAAAACGTCACTATTTCCTTTCCGAGCCCCGACGTGTGCCCAAACTGGTTTACTCCCGCATATGGGGTATCCGCATACTCAGGACAAACTGGACAACAACTATTGGGGTTCAGTTTCTCCTGTTACCCTGTGAAAATGAAAAATTGAGGGCTAGAAAAAAATCATTTTTGAGGAAAAAAATGATTTTTTATTTTCACGGCTCTGTTATAAACCTTTGTGAAGCACTTGTGGGTTCAAAGTGCTCACCACACATCTAGATTAGACCCCCCAAGGAACTTGTTTCCAAAGTGGGGTCACTTGTGGGGGGTTCTACTGTTTAGGCACATCAGGGGCTCTGCAAACATAACATGACACCCGCAGACCATTCCATCAAAGTCTGCATTTCAAAACGTCACTAATTCCCTTCTGAGCTCTGCCATGCACCCAAACAGTGGTTTACCCCCACATATGGGATATCAGCGTACTCAGGACAAACTGGACAACAACTTTTGGGGTCCAATTTCTCCTGTTACCCTTGTGAAAATAAAAAATTGCGGGCTAAAATATAATTTTTGAGGAAAGAAAAGTGATTTTTTATTTTCATGGCTCTGCGTTATAAACTTCTGTGAAGCACTTGGGGGTTCAAAGTGCTCATCACACATCTAGAGAAAACGAAGAAATTGAGGCTAACAGAATTGTTTTGTGAAAAAAAAGTACTTTTTCATTTTTACGGATCAATTTGTGAAGCACATGGGGGTTGAAAGTGCTCACTGTGCATCTAGATAAGTTCTTTGGGGCATCTAGTTTCCAAAATGGGGTCACTCGTGGGGGAGCTCCAATGTTTAGGCACACAGGGGCGCTCCAAACACGACATGGTGTCTGCTAACGATTGGAGCTAATTTTTCATTCAAAAAGTCAAATGGCGCTCCTTCCCTTCCGAGCCTTGCCGTGTGCCCAAATAGTGGTTTACCCCCACATGTGAGGTATCGGCGTACCCAGGAGAAATTGCCCAACACATTTTAAGATCCATTTTATCCTGTAGCCCATGAGATAATGAAGAAATTGAGGCTAAAATAATTGTTTTGTGAAAAAAAAAGTACTTTTTCATTTTTACGGATCAATGTGTGAAGCACATGGGTGTTGAAAGTGCTCACTGTGCATCTAGATAAGTTCCTTGGGAGGTCTAGTTTCCAAAATGGGGTCACTCGTGCGGTAGCTCCAATGTTTAGGCACACAGGGGCTCTCCAAACACGACATGGTGTCTGCTAACGATTGGAGCTAATTTTTCATTCAAAAAGTCAAATGGTGCTCCTTCCCTTCCGAGCCTTGCCGTGTGCCCAAACAGTGGTTTACCCCCACATATGAGGTATCCGTATATTCAGGAGAAATTGCCCAACAAATTTTAGGATCCATTTTATCCTGTTAACTATGTGAAAATGAAAAAATTGAGGCTAAAATAATTTTTTTTGTGAAAAAAAAGTACTTTTTCATTTTTACAGATCAATTTGTGAAGCACCTGGGGGTTGAAAGTGCTCACTATCATCTAGATAAGTTCCTTGGGGGGGTCTAGTTTTCAAAATGGGGTCACTTGTGGGGGAGGTCCAATTTTTAGGCACACAGGGGCTCTCCAAACGCGACATGGTGTCCGCTAAAGATTGGAGCCAATTTTTAATTCAAAAATTCAAATGGCGCTCCTTCCCTTCCGAGCCCTGTTGTGCGCCAAAACAGTGATTCCCCCTGCATATGGTGTATCAGCGTGCTCAGGACAAATTGTACAACAACTTTCAGGGTCCAGTTTATCCTTTTACCCTTGGGAAAATAAAAAAATTGTTGCTAAAAATCATTTTTGTGACTAAAAAGTTAAATGTTAATTTTTTCCTTCTATGTTGCGTCTGCTGCTGTGAAACACCTGAAGGGTTAATAAACTTCTTGAATGTGGTTTTGAGCACCTTGAGGGGTGCAGTTTTTAAAATGGATTCATTTGGGTATTTTCAGCCATATAGACCCCTCAAACTGACTTCAAATGTGAGGTGGTCCCTAAAAAAAATGGTTTTGTAAATTTTGTTGTAAAAATGAGAAATCGGTCAAATTTTAACCCTTATAACTTCCTAGCAAAAAAAAAAATTGTTTCCAAAATTATGCTGATGTAAAGTAGACATGTGGGAAATGTTATTTATTAACTATTTTGTGTCACATAACTCTCTGGTTTAACAGAATAAAAATAAAAAATTTGAAAATCGCAAAATTTTCGCCAAATTTCCATTTTTTTCACAAATAAACGCAAAAATTATCGACCTAAATTTACCACTAACATGAAGCTCAATATGTCACGAAAAAACAGTCTCAGAATCGCTAGGATCCGTTGAAGCGTTCTTGAGCTATTAGCTCATAAAGGGACACTGGTCAGAATTGCAAAAAATGGCCAGGTCATTAAGGTCAAAATAGGCTGGGTCATGAAGGGGTTAATATCTGCCCTCAGTTACTGGCTTTCCCACTCTGGCGGAGAAAATTGCGCGGGAGCCCATGCCAGTTTTTTCCGTGATTTAACCCTTTATTTTAACAGCTAGAGCCCCCAGATTTTGCACTCAGACACTTCTAACATTAGTAGTGAGGAATATGTAAAAAAATAAGGGATATGAGATGGTTTACTGTATGTCATATCCTGTCGGGTTTGGGAAGGAGATAGCAAAGCCGGCAATTGAATTACCGGCTTTTCTGCTATCTAGCGCTATATGAAATATAAATATATATATATATATATATATATATATATATATATATATATATATATATACAGGTCCTTCTCAAAAAATTAGCATATAGTGTTAAATTTCATTATTTACCATAATGTAATGATTACAATTAAACTTTCATATATTATAGATTCATTATCCACCAACTGAAATTTGTCAGGTCTTTTATTGTTTTAATACTGATGATTTTGGCATACAACTCCTGATAACCCAAAAAACCTGTCTCAATAAATTAGCATATCAAGAAAAGGTTCTCTAAACGACCTATTACCCTAATCTTCTGAATCAACTAATTAACTCTAAACACATGCAAAAGATACCTGAGGCTTTTAAAAACTCCCTGCCTGGTTCATTACTCAAAACCCCCATCATGGGTAAGACTAGCGACCTGACAGATGTCAAGAAGGCCATCATTGACACCCTCAAGCAAGAGGGTAAGACCCAGAAAGAAATTTCTCAACAAATAGGCTGTTCCCAGAGTGCTGTATCAAGGCACCTCAATGGTAAGTCTGTTGGAAGGAAACAATGTGGCAGAAAACGCTGTACAACGAGAAGAGGTGACCGGACCCTGAGGAAGATTGTGGAGAAGGACCGATTCCAGACCTTGGGGAACCTGAGGAAGCAGTGGACTGAGTCTGGTGTGGAAACATCCAGAGCCACCGTGCACAGGCGTGTGCAGGAAATGGGCTACAGGTGCCGCATTCCCCAGGTAAAGCCACTTTTGAACCAGCACTGGACTGTTGCTAAGTGGTCCCAAGTACTTTTTTCTGATGAAAGCAAATTTTGCATGTCATTCGGAAATCAAGGTGCCAGAGTCTGGAGGAAGACTGGGGAGAAGGAAATGCCAAAATGCCTGAAGTCCAGTGTCAAGTACCCACAGTCAGTGATGGTGTGGGGTGCCATGTCAGCTGCTGGTGTTGGTCCACTGTGTTTCATCAAGGGCAGGGTCAATGCAGCTAGCTATCAGGAGATTTTGGGGCACTTCATGCTTCCATCGGCTGAAATGCTTTATGGAGATGAAGATTTCATTTTTCAGCACGACCTGGCACCTGCTCACAGTGCCAAAATCATTGGTAAATGGTTTACTGACCATGGTATTACTGTGCTCAATTGGCCTGCCAACTCTCCTGACCTGAACCCCATAGAGAATCTGTGGGATATTGTGAAGAGAAAGTTGAGAGACGCAAGACCCAACACTCTGGATGAGCTTAAGGCCGCTATTGAAGCATCCTGGGCCTCCATAACATCTCAGCAGTGTCACAGGCTGATTGCCTCCATGCCACGCCGCATTGAAGCAGTCATTTCTGCCAAAGGATTCCCAACCAAGTATTGAGTGCACAACTGAACATTATTATTTGATGGTTTTTTTGTTTGTTATTAAAAAACACTTTTATTTGATTGGACGGGTGAAATATGGTAATTTATTGAGACAGGTTTTTTGGGTTATCAGGAGTTGTATGCCAAAATCATCAGTATTAAAACAATAAAAGACCTGACAAATTTCAGTTGGTGGATAATGAATCTATAATATATGAAAGTTTAATTGTAATCATTACATTATGGTAAATAATGAAATGTAACACTATATGCTAATTTTTTGAGAAGGACCTGTATATACACTTACATATATACCTATACTATGTGTAGACATTAATTTTATCTGTTCTATTCTGTCAGTGTGATTTTACTGTAAACCGCGCTGAATTGCCGGCTTTTCTATAGAACACCAGTGCGTATTTCTCGCAAGTCACAAGTGTGGTCCGTGTGTAATCCATTTTTCTCTCGCACCCATAGACTTGCATTGGCGATTCTCGGCCGAGATACGCTGACAGTCGCAGCATGCTGCGATTTCACTCGGTTCCTGAATACGGCCGAGAAAACAACGGATAATAGGAGCTGCCCCATAGATTAACATTGGGCCGAGTGCTATGCGATTTTTTTATCATATTGCACTCGTCCGTATTACGGTCTAGTGTGACTCCGGCCTAAATCTACCCTAAAAATGGTCCTCAATAATTCTAATAATTAGACCTCATATGAAAGGTTTCCATATTCTTATCATGGGAAGAAAATATGGGCAGTAGCTGATGGAGTAATATACTGTCCTGGAAAGGTAATGAAGAATAAAAGCAATCTGTAATGTTTGTTCCACCATTCTATGAATATTTTTCACAAAAGTCTGGTGTTATTTTTCTTGTAATGGTCTGTATACTCATCAAGTACTGTCTTTCATGTACTCAAAAGAACATTGTTATTCTGGTAAATGTGATACCTGAAACAAACTGATACTCGCATTGTAGGCTCCGAAGTCAGAATTAATTTTCTAGGCTTTTCATTCTATGTTTCTACAGGCACTATAAAAGAAAACTAAAGAAGTGCAGACCCTACGATTCCCATTAGTAGAAATCTGCATCATTTTTGTTTAGCACATTGCACTATTGGTATATTATTTTATTATACTGTGTCTGAGGGTCGAATCAAACTCGCCAATACAAGTTTATGGGTCAGTGAAAAACCTGGACCGCAATCTGATGACACCCATGTTCTGTCCGTTTTTCACGGAATGTTTGAAAGAAGCTGGAGAAACCTCCATATTTATTTTTAATTTTTCATCCAAGAAAAACTGATGAAAGTGAGCAAACTCTGATGTCTCTGATCAAAAACACTGATGACGTTTAACACCGTTTTTGGCATGTGGGAAAATTCAATGACATCTGAATGAGCCCTTATTGACAGCACATTGGCTGGGTGGTCAAAATAATAAATGTAAGTTATTTACTCATATCTTTTGTTTTACATTTCTGTCTCCAATCATTCTCGGATCACACATCTGTGCTTGGGTAGGAATACTAGGCTCAACCGCTAGATCGCCTGACCTGAACAAACATGGGTATATGTGAAGCCATAACCTCAGGTCAAGAGATCTGGTGGTCGGGTTGGGTTTTCCAATCCAAGCCGGTCCGGGATTAACAGACGTGTAAATGTAAGGATGTGGACTAGGGATATGCGAACACGAACTGCAAAGTTCGGGACCGTACCGAACACATAGTGTTTGGTCACACGGTCCCGAACACTGGTTTCACATGGGAAACCAGTGTAACAGTTCGGGCTGTAAAAAAAAAAAAGCAGAAAATTAATAATAAACATTATAATTATACTTACCTATCCAGCGACGCATCCTCCCGTCCCACTGTCTCCCGGCCGCATCTACTTCCGGGGCCGCTCATCGCCTTCTGCCCGTATTCACTGCACTCGGCAGTCTTCGGCTTTTTCCGTCAGTGTTCATCACTGCCGGAAAAAGCCGAAGACTGCCGAGTGCAGTGAATATTGCCAGAAGTTAATGAGCGGCCCCAGCAGCAGATGCGGCCGGGAGACAGCGGGATGGGAGGACGTGTCGCTGGACAGGTAAGTATAATTATAATACTTATTATTAGTTTTCTGCCTTTTTTTTTTTTTTTTTACAGCTCCCCCTCCTCATCCCATATATGTAAAGTCCGAGTTCGGTGTTCGGACGCAAGTTCGTGTCATCTCTGGCCTCGAACTGTACAAAAAACTCGGGCGAACCCGCCGATCCCAAACATCGAGGGTTTGCCCATCACTAATGTGGACTGTCTTACCCTGTTCCTGCCCCTGAAAACAACAGATGCACTATGTGAATACCTTTGTGCGGTTTTATAGGTGAAGAAATGTGGGTCTAATGTAATGTGATATAATGTAAAATGGTAATGTACAGTAAAAGTGTTCGAGTATAATGTGAATATAGCATAAGGATAAGCTTAGGACAGCATAGGATATAGAACAGGTTAGCATGTAGAAAGGAAATGACTAAGGTTAGGAATAACCCAGTGAGGGGCGCTAGTTATGATAAGAAGGGGGCACTTCCTAGTTAGAGGGAGTTTAGTGTCAACCAGTGAAGTGTGAAGGAGAGTTCAGGTGGGGTGGGTTCCTAGGGGCAGTATGGGCCAAATGTTCAGGGCAGTGGGCAGCCAAATGGAGATCCTCGATGGACATTCCTGCAACGTCTGGAGTCTAGGGCTCGGGCCAGGTACCATGGAGCGGGCCTTGTCTTCCGAAGTCAGAAAGTCAGTGGACATGGAGTTACATAGGGGTCAGGTGGCCAGTCCCGGGTGCTCTGCCAGAGTGGACAATGAATCCCTGAGGCTGATGGAATCAGCAGGCTTTGGGGCAGAATGAACGTGTGGCAGAACAGAATAGGAGTTGTGCTAAGAAGGAAGAAAGTGTGAATTGCTGTGCCCTATCCCACCTGATGAACTTGGACTGTGTAGTAAAAGCTTGAATGTTGCAAAGAACCTGGTGTCCCATGCATTGTGTGTGGCGGCTCCTGATCGCGGAAGTCTGGAAGCTGCAGAGACCTGCGGTTACAAATTAGTGTGATGCACCCCGACCCTACAGCGGACTGGGACACCCCTTGTCTGTAAAATGCTAGAGCGCAACTGGACAGCAGCTCGGTCACGACTACCGCTCTGCAGCACTACATGAAACAAACCCAGAAGGCCCCCATACACGTTAGGCTAAAGTAATCCGAACCTTCCGATATTGGCAGGTACATCCAACAGTCTAATGTGTATGGGGACCACCAACAGATAATGCTTGGGAAGATGTCCAATTTCGTACTGACAATCCTTTTATTCTCTAGGAGACAAGACATCATCAGAACATCAGAAATGTCTGACATAAGCTCTTTCATAGATAACACTGGAGCACTATGGGAGAGTCCGGATCCTGATCTCCCCTGACATCTGTCGATACCGGTCGGGAGGCCTCCATATACACTAGACTGTCCGATGAACCCAGTAAATGGTCTATTGAATTTTAGTATAATCTGTGCGGGATCCTCAGGAGCCCCTGTAAGCTTTTGTAAGATTGTCTGCAGTACAGTTCAGAAAACTATCAGCTGTGTATTGTGTGGCAACACCTTGAATTTTTTTTATATCACCATTTATAAAGAAATCTCCATGATATTACTGTCCATGGTAATGTACGGAGCTGGAAAATCTTTTCAAAACTGATCTAGCCCAGCAACTGTTTTAATTCTTATTAGTTGGGATTTCAGAATGATTTAGTTACTTTCTACCGACGTGGGGGATATATGAAGATTGCTTGGAAATCTGTGGAAAATAGCTAGATAACAGTGGTTTCAGGAAAAGTCGCATGCTTCACAGCACATAACTGCAGGACCTTTTGAAGATATAACAGGCAAAATCTGAACACAGTCTTGGACACTCAGGTAATTTCAGATTGCCATTCATTTGGATATTAACGTGAAACATATTTTGTTTTTTAGTCACATTTTCATTTTTTTTTTTTTTTTAATTTATTTATGATCTTAAATTGAGGAGTTTAGCGCAAATATTTTAACTTTTCCTTTTGTATATTACTTTTTGGACGAATAGGAGTGGGTTCGTCCCTATATTTGAAGCAATCAACCTCAAGTGATAAATCAGCGCCTCCTGTTTTTTTTTTTTGTTTTTTTTTTCTAGTTTCAGGAAAAGTGCATCACCATTCAGTGTCTTAAGGCCCCGTCTCACTAAGCGATTTACCAACGATCACGACCAGCGATACGACCTGGCCGTGATCGTTGGTAAGTCGCTGTGTGGTCGCTGGGGAGCTGTCACACAGACAGCTCTCTCCAGCGACCAACGATCAGGGGAACGACTTTGGCATCGTTGAAACTGTCTTCAACGATGCCGAAGTCCCCCTGCAGCACCCGGGTAACCAGGGTAAACATCGGGTTACTAAGTGCAGGGCCGCGCTTAGTAACCCGATGTTTACCCTGGTTACCAAAAAAAACAAACAGTACATACTCGCCTTTCGGTGTCCAGGTCCCTCGCCGTCCGCTTCCTGCTCTGACTGAGCCGCCGTACACTGAGAGCAGAGCGCAGCGGTGACGTCACTGCTGTGCTCTCACTTCTCACTGTACGGCCGGCAGTCAGAGCAGGAAGCGGACGGCGAGGGACCTGGACACCGAAAGGCGAGTATGTACTGTTTGTTTTTTTTTACATTTACGCTGGTAACCAGGGTAAACATCGGGTTACTAAGCGCGGCCCTGCGCTTAGTAACCCGATGTTTACCCTGGTTACCAGTGAAGACATCGCTGGATCGGTGTCACACACACCGATTCAGCGATGTCAGCGGGACCTCAGCGACCAAAAAAAGGTCCAGGCCATTCCGACACGACCAGCGATCTCGCAGCAGGGGCCTGATCGCTGGTACGTGTCACACATAGCGAGATCGCTATGGAGGTCGCTGTTGCGTCACAAAACTTGTGACTCAGCAGCGATCTCGCTAGCGATCTCGCTATGTGAGACGGGGCCTTTAGGGACTGTCAGAGATGGTCGAGCACACTACTGAACCCAAGGTCACTCTCCGCCAAAATATAAAACACATGACATTGCAAAAGACATAATACAAAACTGTTCTTTCACCATACAAAATATACCTGGTAATAGAAGACTGTATATAGTGAGAATATGCAGTAAAGTTTTCCCTTTGTATGCCAGGTGTCAGCAGAGGCCACTTGGCCATTGTGTTGCCTTTTTAACAATTCAAAGGAGCTCAGTACCCAATGGAGCCATAGCATCAGCCTGGAGGCAGCTGGGTCACATCCTCCTAAATCCTAAGGTGTTTGGGTTGTCTGGCAAGTATTTATTTATTTTTTTTACAAAATTCTCAGAATGGGTTAAACAATACTCGACCCAATGAACCCCGCTGGCCGGTGCTCCTTATTGCTGCAAGGATGACATCCAAACACAAAACTGGCAAGATGCTACAGGCTGTCAGTGGCTAAAGCATGGCATCACTGCATAAAAGTAAAGTTAACCAGCTCACCCCAGCTTGGCGTTATAGGAAGCACGGAACTGCATGGGACCAACTGTGAAATGAAAATAGATTATCCAGCTTCCAAAGGGGTCATTCTACATCAAGTGGACCAGTTTTAAAAATCGTCCCCACTCGACCTTCTCCGATTTTGCTGAAAATTTGTAAGGATGTACATGTATATTTGAAAAGAGGTTCTGTAAATTTTTAGGGCCAGATCTCAAATACATTGGCCACTGTTGACCTTTCACTGGAGGTTCCACCAAGCCTGCGGCTTCAGCTAAGAGGATTTTCCAAACTTTGGCACATAGCCATTAGAGTTCTATACTGGCTATGATGCTGAAATTTGGCATACTAGCTCAACTTTTGCTGCTAAATACGATAACATTATTATCGGCTATGGCAAAACAATATTTCGGCCGCAATTTTGTGTCAAAGTAGCTTGAAAAACGCGTCGCATAAAATTTATGCCAAACTTTGCCCATATATAACTCAAGACCAAAAACCAATAGTAATTGGTGCTTTGCCCTGTACACCAAACATCTACATGACTTTGCATTGCTGCAATATCACGGTCAAAGCATATGTATTTGTGGAAATATTCACACCCACATATGATGAAAAACTTAAAAAAACCGAATTGTACCTATTTTTAGGTCAAATTTCTCAAAAAGGGTACCCCTAAAATATATTAATTCTGATATCATTAGAAAGAGCACATTTTTCTCTACAAGGATCATTGTTTGTTTTTTTGGAGTCTCTCAGTTTAAGAAATGAAAAATGCCACTGAACATGGTGTTATTTATTAATACGCAATGAATGGTAACTGCACTATTCAAACCCTTGCGTTGGTCCATGGTGGTTATACCACAACCAATTCCCTAAGAATTGGTATTATAATCCTATTAAGAATTGTAATAATGCTGTCTTTCGAGAATTGGCAGCCCCATCGCCTAGGAGCCATGGCCGATAGCCGTGCAAGGCGAGCCTCGGGCGGTCTCTTTATTGCAGGTTCCGAAGCCTGAGGGTGGGTGTCTTTGCCTAGGATCCCAAGCCTAATATTGGGTATCTTTTGTTGGTTCCCAAGCCATAATGTTCAGTCTAAGTGGTCTGGAATTGTTGCTGAATTTGCAACATAATCGGTTCAGAGAAGCTGTATTGTCGGCCCATTGATGTTGCAGCTGGTGCTGGAATTATTGCAATGATTGACTGCTCGGGAATCCAGCATGTATAATTTCTCACAGGCCAGTGAAAGAAGCTAGCTGGTCCATGAGGATGCATAAAATTTATTAATGCATCATGCTCGTCGACAGAAATTTCAGAAATATTTCCAATCCACCAGTTCCTATCGTAAATGCAGGCAATGTATTGCCCTGGCTGGAGGTTTGCAATTGGCACAAAAGGCATTTCTGATCTGACAGATCTATCTACATAGGCAATGAAAGATGATGGGTCATTTGACACCCTTGAAATGCGAATCTTTTTGTCATCAAGTGGCACAAACTGGTGATTTTCTCTTGTTCCAGCAATTGTATGTCCATCTTTGAACCTTTCCTCTTGAACTACCCGTATTTCGTCAATTTTTTCTTTTGGAACAAAAAAAAACTTGATTCCATGCAGTTGCTCATTGCAAAAGTTGAATAAATCCACCGGGGTCAGTATTTGGTTTTCAGTTGGGCGTTGAAGACTGGCACGAGCTGCCAACCTCTTTGCTGTCCCTCCAATCCCATCACAGGGTGACTTTCCATGACTGGTACCAAAAAAATTCCATTCAGCGCTGATATTGAAATCAGCATTGTGGTGGCACAAGTTGAGAACATTTTTGAAATTTTTGTACTGGGCTGCAGATCCATCGCTGAAGTAGTGGATATGACGAATCCCATAGATGAGAGTCTTGAGATACTCCACAATTACTGTTAAGAAAGTGTGGACTGCAACTGTGTCATGTTGTGAGCAATCACTGATTATGCACAAGCTGATGTTCTGCGCAGCTTCACCATTTTACTCCTTGAAGTAAATTACAAATGGGTGTACTGTAGCTTGACTATTTTCCCAGTGGAAACCTTGACTGGCATCTTGAACAATAAATGAGTAATTTTCAGCAAAGTCCATAAGAATCACAAGCTCTCCAGGTCTCAGATTTTCCTTCAACGATTTCAGATAGCAACTTCGATGCTTGGCGATGTAGTGATGGCTACAAAGTTTAGAAATTTTCAAAACCAATTCTTCAATGAAATCTTCTATAGTCAGTTGTTTGGTATCAAGCGTGTCTCGATCAGTGTGAATCCATTGTTTGAACTCAATAATATCTTCAGGGTCACTGTTGACAAACACATTGACTAGAAATTCTTTTAAAACTTCAAGACCCGGGCATTTATCACAACGGCCAAGCATACAGTCCTTGGATTCAATTCCACAGACCATTTTGCATATGAGCTCTTTGTAGTCATCATTGATTGGGCATGCTGCAAGCATTAGTTTGACATTTTGGTGAATGGTACACACACAAACGGAATGTGTTCCAGCAGATCCAACGGTTACGCACCACTTTGGCCGAAGCTCACAAAACTTGGAAAATCCAATTTGAGGGCCATTCCGATCCCGATCGGCAATAAACATTTCCCTCATATTGCTCAGTAATAGTCGCTTTTGCATCTGCTTTTTTTCTCCTGCTATTCGTACTGATACATAGTCTTTTGTACCAGGGCACATTCGACTGAATTCATCATCCTCAAAAAATGCCTGCACCTTTTTCTTCACTTTCTCAGAAACTTTCTTGCCACACTTAATTCTAGGTAAGGCTAAGATCCCATGTTCACATTTAAGCTTTCGAGCTTGTTTGACCATTCGTTCAGAGACACCGAATTCGTCTGATATAGCCTTAATGGACCAACTTTTAGGTGCCAATGCCAAGATTTGGACCTTTTTAGACAGCAATGGGCTGACAATACAGCTTCTCTGAACCGCTTATGTTGCAAATTCAGCAACAATTCCAGACCACTTAGACTGAACATTATGGCTTGGGAACCAAGGAATGATACCCAATATTAGGCTTGGGATCCAAGGCAAAGACACCCACCCTCAGGCTTCGGAACCTGCAATAAAGAGACCGCCCGAGGCTCGCCTTGCACGGCTATCGGCCATGGCTCCTAGGCGATGGGGCTGCCAATTCTCGAAAGACAGCATTATTACAATTCTTAATAGGATTATAATACCAATTCTTAGGGAATTGGTTGTGGTATAACCACCATGGACCAACGCAAGGGTTTGAATAGTGCAGTTACCATTCATTGCGTATTAATAAATAACACCATGTTCAGTGGCATTTTTCATTTCTTAAACTGAGAGACTCCAAAAAAACAAACAATGATCCTTGTAGAGAAAAATGTGCTCTTTCTAATGATATCAGAATTAATATATTTTAGGGGTACCCTTTTTGAGAAATTTGACCTAAAAATAGGTAAAATTCATTTTTTTTAAGTTTTTCATCATATGTGGGTGTGAATATTTCCACAAATACATATGCTTTGACCGTGATATTGCAGCAATGCAAAGTCATGTAGATGTTTGGTGTACAGGGCAAAGCACCAGTTACTATTGGTTTTTGGTCTTGAGTTATATATGGGCAAAGTTTGGCATAAATTTTATGCGACGCGTTTTTCAAGCTACTTTGACACAAAATTGCGGCCCAAATATTGTTTTGTCATAGCCGGTAATAATTTTATCGTGTTTAGCAGCAAAAGATGGGCTAGTATGCCAAATTTCAGCATCATAGCCAGTATAGAACTCTAATGGCTATGTGCCAAAGTTTGCAAAATCCTCTTAGCTGAAGCCGCAGGCTTGGTGGAACCTCCAGTGAAAGGTCAACAGTGGCCAATGTATTTGAGATCTGGCCCTAAAAATTTACAGAACCTCTTTTCAAACATACATGTACATCCTTATAAATTTTCAGTAAAATCGGAGAAGGTCGAGTGGGGACCACTGGTCCACTTGACACGGAATGACCCAAAGGCAAAATTTATTACCGTAGTTAAAATATTCCATCATGGGTTCAGACACAGTTACGTGTTTCGAATATCCATTGCATTCTTTTACAAAGCTGTACGGGTATGTGCACACGTTGCGGATTTGGAAAATCCGCAGTGCAAAACCACTGCGGATTTTATCGCGGTTTCTTCTGCGGATTCCTCTGCGGTTTTTCAACTGCACTTTCCTATTGGTGCAGGTGGAAAACCGCTGCGGAATCCGCACAAAGAATTGACATGCTGCGGAAAATAATCCCCTGCGTTTCCGCGCGGATTTTTCCGCAGCATGTGCACAGCGGTTTTTTTTTCCCCATAGGTTTACATGGTACTGTAAACTTTGGGAAAACTGCTGCGGATCCGCAGCATCAAATCCGCAGCAAAATTCCCAGCGTGTGCACATACCCTACATGTGCTGGATATAAAATTATTTAAATGGCAGTCAGCCAATTGCAACACATATAATCAGTCACATGATAAGGTGTCATGATTGGATAAGAGCAACACATGTTATGTATGAAAGACATAAGAGAAATAAAAAAAAAAATACGGAAATTTAGATGCATGATGCTATCCGTGCCATGTTTCCTTTCTATAGAAAGGTGAAATTATAGAAAACATGACAGGAATATCTCCTGCCTGGGCCCTCCAGGGGCAAAGATATTGTAGAAGTTGGGGATCCCATGATTTTCTAAAAAGTACTAGCCACGGCCATAACAGCTAATGCCCTTCCTTACTGAGTCTAGACTTGCTTGATACTAGGCCCTTTACTTTCTACTTCCTCAGTATCATTATTTGTTTTAGGTCTGTTGCTTGTCTCACTCGACACCTTCCCTCCCCCACCCTCTACCCTTGGTTGTATTTGTATTTCCCATAACAAAATGAGAGTTTGGACTCAAGTTGTTGCAGGTCAAACTGTTTAGCTCACATTTCTGTGGTTTTAATTTGATATGTGTTGTTGATCTGCTATTCTATGCATTTATTGTACTGTGCTATGTTTTTGCTCTCAATAAAAAATGTTGGATAAAAAATAAAAAGAACTAGCCACAATCAATCACACTCCAGACTCTCCACCATGGCAAGACCAAAGAGCTGTCTACACCAGAGACAAAATTGTAGACCTGCACAAGGCTGGGCTGGACTACAGGACAATAAGCAAGGAACTTGGTGGGGAGGCAACAACTGTTAGCACAATTATTAGAAAATGGATGAAAGGCAAGATGACTGTCAATCTTCCTCTGTCTGGGGATCTATGCAAGATCTCGCCTCGTGGGGTAAGGATGATTCTGAGAAAGGTCAGGAATTGACCCAGAACTACAAAGGAGGACCTGGTCAATGACCGGAAGAGAGAAGGGACCACAGTCTCAAACTTTGCCCTTAGTAACACACTACAGCGTCATGGATTAACCCCTTTCCGACATTGGGCTTAATAGTACACCGATGTCGGACTACCCCTGTTTGGTGCAGGTTTTCAGAATCGCCTGATCGATCAATATAAAAAATAATTCTGATTGCTAAATGGCATACCTATAAAAAAAAAATTCAAAACATCAGAATTACATTTTTTGTCACCGCTACATTGCAATAAAATGCAATAACAGGCGATCAAAAGATCGTATCTACATCAATATGGTATCAATAAAAACTTCAATTCGGCGCACAAAAAAATAAGCCTTCACCCAGTCAAAGATGATGAAAAATGGAGACACTACAGGTCTCAGAAAATGGCACCATTTGTTTTTACCAAATTTTGGATTATTTTTTTCACCACTTAAATAAAAAAGAACCTAGACATATATGGTGTATATGAACTCGAAATGACCTGGGGAGTCCTAATGGCAGGTTTAGCATTTAGTGAACATAGTAAAAAAAAAAAAAAACAATAGTGATGAGCGAATATACTCTTTACTCGAGATTTCCTGAGCATGCTCGGGTGTCCTCTGAGTATTTTTAGTGCTCGGAGATTTAGTTTTCATCGCCTCAGCTAAATGATTTACAGCTATTAGCCAGGCTAAGTACATGTGGGGGTTGCCTGGTTGCTAGGGAATCCCCACATGTAATCAAGCAGGCTAGTAGCTGTAAATCATCCAGGTGCTCCGAAAAAAACAATCTCCGAGCACTAAAAAATACTCGGCGGACACCCGAGCGTGCTCGGGAAATCTTGAGTAACGAGTATATTCGCTCATCACTAAAAACCAACAACTGTGGAATTGCACTTTTTTTGCAATTTCACCGCACTTGGAATTTTTTTCCCGTTTTCCAGTGCACAATATGTTAAAACCAATGGTGTCGTTCAAAAGTACAACTTGTCCCGCAAAAAACAAGCCCTCACACGGCCATATTGACCAAAAAATAAAAAGTTATGGCTCTGGGGTGAAGGGGGAGCAAAAAACAAAAATGTAAATGCTGAAATACCTACTGCAAAGTCCCCCTGCTCACATCAGCACATGTTCAGGCCTTGAAGTTCACCAATGACCACCTGGATTATCCAGACGAGGCATGGGAGAAGGTCATGTGGTCAGATGAGAACAAAATAGAACTTGGTATCAACTCCACTTGCTGTGTTTGGTGCAAGAAGAAGGATGATAAGAACACTGTTCCAACCGTGAAGCATGGTGGGGAAACATCATACTTTGGTGGTGCTTTTCTGCAAAGAGGTCAGGACGACTGCATTGTATTGAAGGGAGGATGGATGGGGTTAAGTATGTTGAGTTTTTGGCCAACAGCCTCCTTCCCTCAATAAGAGCATTGAAGATGGGTAGTGGCTGGGTCTTCCAGCATGATAATGACCTGAAACACACAGCCAAGGAAACTAAGGGTATGTGTCCACGTTCAGGATTGCATCAGGATTTGGTCAGGATTTTCCATCAGTATTTGTAAGCCAAAACCAGGAGTGGGTGATAAATGCAGAAGTGGTGCATATGCTTCTATTATACTTTTCCTCTGATTGTTCCACTCCTGGTTTTGGCTTACAAATACTGAGGTAAAATACTGACCAAATCCTGATGCAATCCTGAACGTGGAGACATACCCTAAGGATCTTAACCCAATAGAATATGTTTGGAGAGAGCTGAAACTGAATGTTGCCCAACGACAGCCCTGAGACCTGAAAGACCTGGAGAAGATCCGTATAAAGGAGGGGGCCAAAATCCTTGCTGGAGTGAGCACAAACTTGATCAAGGACTACAGGAAATGTCTGGCCTCTGTAATTGCAAACAAAGGTTTCTGTACCAAATATTAAGTTCTGTTTTTCTTTTGTATCAAATACTTATTTCATGCAATAAAATGCAATTTAATTATGTAATAATCATACAAATGTGATTTTTCTGGATTTTTTTAGGCTATGTGCACACGATGCGGATTTAGTGCGGATCCGCAGCAGATTTTTCCACGCAGAAACGCTGCAGAGCCGCACTGTGATTTACAGTACAATGTAAATCAATGTGAAAAAAAAAGCTGTGCTGAAAAATCCGCACGGAAACGCTGCGGATTTAAAAGAAGTGTATGTCGTGTATTTTCGACAAACATTACTGACCTCTCCATTCTTTGTAGGTGGGAAAACTTCCAAAATTGTCAGTGAATCAAATACTTATTTTCCTCACTGTAAATACATCTTCCATGTGTATATTCCATATGCTCACGGTGAGTTTCCCAATAATCGTCCTAGTAGTGGAAGCAGCGGCGGCCTCGTCCATCCCTCGCCAATTGCATAATTGTTCTGACGATTGTGGCTTCGGAATGTTGTTCCTTCATAAATTGGTGGCAGAGGTGGGATCTGAGTGATCTCCTGGCTGTATTCCCTGACAGTGACCAGGCCTGATGACTAAAGGCCCCGTCTCACTAAGGGTACCGTCACACAGTGCCATTTTCATCGCTACGACGGCACGATTCGTGACGTTGCAGCGTCGTATAAGTATCGCTCCAGCGTCGTATACTGCGGTCACACGTTGCAATACACGGCGCTGGAGCGATAATTTCATGACGTATTTGCGATGTAGAAGCCGTTGGTTACTGTGCGCACATCGTATACAACCTGTGTCACACAATGCAATCATGCCGCCACAGCGGGATACTAGATGACGAAAGAAAGTTTCAAACGATCTGCTACGACGTACGATTCTCAGCGGGGATCCGGATCGCAGTAGCGTGTCAGACACAGCGATATCGTAAATGCATCGCTGGAACGTCACGAATCGTGCCGTTGTAGCGATCAAAATTGCACTGTGTGACGGTACCCTAAGCGATTTACCAACGATCACGACCAGCGATATGACCTGGCCGTGATCGTTGGTAAGTCGCTGTGTGGTCGCTGGGGAGCTGTCACACAGACAGCTCTCCCCAGCGACCAACGATCAGGGGAACGACTTCGGCATCGTTGAAACTGTCTTCAACGATGCCGAAGTCCCCCTGCAGCACCCGGGTAACCAGGGTAAACATCGGGTTACTAAGCGCAGGGCCGCGCTTAGTAACCCGATGTTTACCCTGGTTACCAAAAAAAACAAACAGTACATACTCGCCTTTCGGTGTCCCTTGCCGTCTGCTTCCTGCTCTCACTGAGCCGCCGTACACTGAGAGCAGAGCGCAGCGGTGACGTCACTGCTGTGCTCTCACTTCTCACTGTACGGCCGGGAGTCAGTGAGAGCAGGAAGCAGACGGCAAGGGACACCGAAAGGCGAGTATGTACTGTTTGTTTTTTTTGGTAACCAGGGTAAACATCGGGTTACTAAGCGCGGCCCTGCGCTTAGTAACCCGATGTTTACCCTGGTTACCAGTGAAGACATCGCTGGATCGGTGTCACACACACCGATTCAGCGATGTCAGCGGGGCCTCAACGACCAAAAAAAGGTCCAGGCCATTCTGACACGACCAGCGATCTCGCAGCAGGGGCCTGATCGCTGGTACGTGTCACACATAGCGAGATCGCTATGGAGGTCGCTGTTGCGTCACAAAACTTGTGACTCAGCAGCGATCTCGCTAGCGATCTCGCTATGTGAGACGGGGCCTTGAACAGAATCTGCAGAGGCTGTCAGGGCCGGGTTGTGTGAAAGGATTTGCACTAACCCTAATATCCCCTATATACACCCATACAAGCGCAAACAAAAAACACAGCAATTCATTTTAAGAGTTTTTATGTGGATTTTGGCTCATACTCGATGTCGATATTACTTCATATTGCCACTTTTAGTGAGGATGAGAATTTTCAAGCGTGTATTTAAAATAACAGTGGAAATTACGGTGTGTTCTCCCATATGGCGCAATTGCACAGGACGGGGTCGTCCGGTTACATTGCAGAAATCTGGGGGGCTTGAATTTCTGCCACAGGTCCTAATGTCAATGAAAACAGCAAAGCCAAATCCTGGGGATGCGTACATTACACACTGTTAGGGTATGTGCACACGTAGAATGGTCCGCAGCGGATTTTATAAATCCGCAGGGCAAAAGCACTGCTTTTTCCTGCGGATTTACAGCGGTTTTTGTGCGGATTCCACTGCGGTTCTCTATTATGGAGCAGGTGTAAAACCGCTGCGGATTCCGCACAAAGAATTGACATGCTGCGGAATGTAAACCACTGCGTTTCCGCGCATTTTTTTCCGCAGCATGTGCACAGCGGATTGTGTTTCTCATAGGTTTATATGGTACTGTAAACGCATGGGAAACTGCTGCAGAAAAATCTGCAGCGTGTGCACATAGCCTAAGGCTGCGTGTCCACGTTCAGGATGGCCAGCGGTATCGCCGCAGCAGCGAAGCCCCGCCCCCTTTTTGGATGCGATGGTGCCGGATGTGTTAACTCTTCACATCCGGGATGATCGCGCTCTCCCATAGCGCCCTGTGATATGCCTTGCGGGGACGCTGCGTCCCCGCAAGGTGTACGGACATGCTGCGATCTGAAAAGACGCGCAGCATGTCCGGAGTCGCAGGGCCGCCGCGTGCGGGTTTCCACGCAGAGTGGAGACGGGATTTCATAAAATCCCCTCCACTATGCTGGAACATCTGGACGCTGCGTGTTTGCCGCTGCAGCGTCAAACACGCAGCATTTACTGACCGTGGACACATACCCTTAAGGTTCAGCGAGTGCAGGGCTTATTGAAAACTCCCTCAGGAGTGTGAACGACCCCTTTAATCCCATCAGTCTGTCCCTCATGCAGCACACCCTGCTTACTCGGGGCGATATTGAGAGCGTTTCGCTTGTTCGTCGGTTGATCGGAGTCCGGTTTTTATGTGTTGCTAATGGTGACTGAGCGTTCTCACACCATGGTTTCCACCATATTCTCCCCTCACTATCACAGTACATGTTGCTAATGGGGACCGAGCTTTCTCACACCATGGGTTCCACCATTTTCCCCCCTCACTATCATGGCTGTTTTTGTTCTTTTGGTGATTATTGTGTTAATGAGCGTGCCGAGGACGTCCATACACACACATTACAAGAGATTATTGCACGTTATCAGACTTTTATTATAACACGTGACGTGATATTACACGTTATACCGTCCGACCCCCGCATGAAACAAAGCGAAATGACACAGGGGTTTCTTTTTTTTTTTCGCCCTCCATTTTATGAAACGGTCACGTAATCGCTGCAGCAGCAGCCCGAACATCAGCAACGCTCTAAGCCAATCAGCTAGCGGCATTCTCAGGCCACACCCCCAGCCACCATTTTGTGAAGAACTGAAAAATGAAGGAGGTGGGGTTTTGCTCCGTGCTCTTTTTCGTCCCCGTATAGGAGACTGTCACGTCAGCCAAGACACGCCTCATTTCTGGAATAGCCACACCCCCGTCCTGTAGATTTTTGTTCAGCTGCAGCTCGCGCGCTGCGTCATTCCCGGATTTGCTGCTGTACGGTGAGGTTGGTATCTGTGAAGGGGTTTGTAGTTTTAGGCTGCGGTTATTCTGCTGTACATATTTATTTTGTGTGCTGCCTTTGTATTTTAGTAATATATATATATATATATATATATATAATTTTTTTTTTTTTTTAATGTTTGTTGCTGCCGCCGACAGTCACAGACGTATAAAGCTGCTGTACAATATAGGAGTCCTTCCTTCTATTGCAGTGTTTTCGTGGTTCTGTGCACAGTAGTGCCCGGGCTCCCCATGAGTGTGGAGATGCCCCGCCTCCTGGCCAGGCTGCAGGCGCCATCTTGGAAAGCTTGCAGCAACATGCAAGTGCCATTCAGATGCCTCACAGTGTGTGACGGTGGATTAGGGCGTTATATCATGTTACATTATTTATTGTAGTACTGCATATTGTGGGTGATCAAGTCACACGTGCGATTATTACCTCGTGTAATGGCATTGAAAGGGTGTGCTAGTATAAAATAGTATGTTGTGGGGGAGGGGTGCGGTAATGGCCACTGTCTGCAGAGAAGAAAGGCTTCATGCATAACATCTATGGCATGTGGCCCATGCCATGGGGAGCAGGGTGGAGCGCATCTGAGAGCTCTGGAGTTACTTTATCGCCATCTAGTGGCCTTCTTACATATTACGCAGGTGCCTTCGGAGCTGTAATCCAGCTTTTTCTTATCAGGTTCTGTTCCAACATCCAGTCAAAGATGAGTGGTTGTCGAGTCTTCATCGGGCGTCTGAATCCAGCTGCCAGAGAAAAAGATGTCGAAAGGTTCTTCAAAGGATATGGACGGATCAGGGACATTGACCTAAAACGAGGCTTCGGATTTGTGGTAAGTGCTTTTTTTTTTTGGGGGGGGGGGGGCTGTTAGTCTAATTTAGATTTATTTTTTTTCTTTAGGGTAAGTTCACACAGGGCGTTTTTGCAGCGTTTTTTATGCTAATTTCCAGCTGCTTTTTACAGTACCAGCAAAGCCTATGAGATTTCAGAAATCTCATGCACACTCATTGGGCTTTGATCAGTATTTTGTGCTTTGGTGCGTTTTTTGGCATAGAGCAAGTCACTTCTGTCAGCGTTTTTGCTGCGTTTTTGCTGCGTTTTTCACCCATTGACTTGAATGGGTGTTGAAAAAACGCAGGTATCATTATTTCCTGCATTTTTGCTGCTGAAAGTTCAAGGACATTAGAACAAAAAAACACCTAAACCTGCGTTTTTGATACATTTTATTTCCAGTCAAAAAGATCAGGTTTTGCTTCAGAAAAAAAGCCGCAAAAACTCCCTGTGTGAACCTACCCTTAGGGGTTGTGGGCGTGTCCCCCCAACCCCCCCCCCCCCCGTAATTTTTTTTTTCCTGCAGCTTTGTCACATATCTGAATGATATGCCTGAAGTGTCATGCACACGATGCTTGGCTTTTGTTTTAATTCCAGCATGTCTATTCCCTCCTAGTTTTTTTTTTTTTTTCTTCAGATTTCAACGAAAAAAGTGCACGTGAGATTTTCTGCCTAGAGATGTAGAAATGTCTGCGTCAAATACTTAACCTGCACATGTGATTTCTGGTTATATAAAATTAACGTCCTTTTTTTTTTTTTTGAGGTTGTCCATTACTTTTACATTGATGGCTTACCCTTGAGATAGGTCAGCAATGGCTGACTGGGGTCTGACACCCAACACCCCCGCCAATCAGCTGTTCTGTGTCGATGGCTGCATGTACACACTTTTGTAGCTGCTCCATCTTCTGGTAGTGGCCGGGACTTGGTACTACACATCCGCCTCCTATTCGAATCATTAGAAGGCAGATGTGCACTACCCTGTCTCCACTACCCTGTCTCGGCCACTACTAGAAGAGAGAGCAGCTTGGCGGGGGGTGCTGGGTGTCGGACCCCAGCCGACCAGACATTGATGACCTAATCCTAATGGTAGGCCATTATTGTAAAAGTATTTTGTATGTACATGGTGTTGATCATAATGGGGTTCACTGAGATAGGTCATATGTGTCTGATCAGGGGTCTGGCATTGCTGTGGGCCCTTTGTGTTGGCTTCTTACCAGTCTGACTGATTGTATGGATTGGCCATCGTTTATATTTGTTCTGGACAAAATAAGACTAGCCATGCTGACCACTTTGCTGGGTGATTCGTAAGTCACAGGTCAATGTAAGACTGAGCGCAAGAACTAGTAAAAATCTATGCGCCATCTTTCTCATACCAGCCAAGTAGCACTTTTTTTTTTAATTATTATTACTGACATTTGTAGACAAACTCCAGAAATTTTATAGAAGTGTGAGCAAAGCCGCCGTCCAGTCCTGGTGTAGAGGATCTGATGTGAAGCGTTGCACTATTCTGTCCCCTAAATTGTACACATCTTCATTGCAGGAGTTTGAAGATCCAAGAGATGCAGATGATGCTGTGTACGAGCTTGATGGGAAGGAGCTGTGTAGTGAAAGGTAGGCGCCTTATATATGAGGGTGTTGGGGGTTTTTTTTGGTTTTTTTTTTCCTATTAGATATTAATGTACTGTAAGTAAAAACCCTCTTCTGTTTCAGGGTTACCATTGAGCATGCACGCCTGCGCTCCAGAGGGGGCGGCGGTGGTGGTGGCGGCGGCGGCAGAGGAATGGGGCGGGGGAGATACTCTGATCGGTTTAGTAGTCGCCGTCCACGTAATGATAGAAGGTAAGTTGTCCTTGTAAAATAAATGGTAAAAAAAAATACTAAAAAAACAGACCGTACATTGACTTTTTTTTTTTTCTCAGTGCTCCACCAGTAAGGACTGAAAATCGTCTCATTGTAGAAAACCTATCGTCTCGTGTCAGCTGGCAGGTTTGTTTACTTGTATTATGTGGGGCACATCACACTGTTTGCCTGTGTTCTCTTCTTAAGAGGCACGTCATGGCATTTGAGCTTTTTGTTAAAAATGTTTTTTTTTTTTATAATTGGGGTTTGGGTGTTTATTTTATATATACATAATATTTTATATATTTAAATATAATATATTTTTTATTGTTTTAACCTAATTTTAACCAAATATTAAACCCTTTATTTGCCAGCCTATCTGTGTCTCGTTGGCCTTGTGACGAGGAGCGCCTGTTGGTTATCGCTCTGTGTTGGTCACTTTTGGTTGGGCCGGGTTGAATTTTTCGAGGGAGCTCCTACCAGTGCTTGTTGGCTTCCTAGATCCGTTGCTGGTCTAGACATACCGGAGCACTTCCTTAAAAGTGCCAGGTTACAGCGACCCCCTGAGAGTTAACGAAATCTGGTCCTTATGTTGAGAGATGGTTCTGCCTGTAAAGATTCCGAATATGAGGTCGTGGTCGCAGAATTGAAAAGATACGCAATTAGGTGGTCGTTGGAATCCTGGTCGCAATAAAGTCCATGGTATCACCACAAGAATAGAAAATGATGGCCATCGTCCATAGTCTTCTTATAGGGAGGGCCATACGATATAAAAGCTTCCATCAATTGGTTAGCCCTCAAGTGGGTGTGAAGAGCCAGTCGGGCTTGTGTCGTGACGGTTCCTCCAGTCGCTTATTGCAGTTTGCTGATTGACTAGCCTAGGGATTAATTATTAAAGGTAAAGTAACTTATATTTTTAATGACATCATGGGCACCAAATAAATGGCTTGTTAAATGCTAATTTTTAGTATTTTATTGTAATTTTAACACCTTTTACGCTAGTTTTGTTCTGTTTTTTTTTCTTACTTCCAAAGACTTCACTTATTTTGTGCCCTATTGTAGTTTTTTGCTATTCTAAAGAGTGGTAAAAGTACAATGTCAGCTTCATGATCTAACACTGTCAAAAGATTTTTTTTTTACACTGTTTTATGGTTTGTGCCATCTATCTTTGTCGTCGTACTAATAAATCTGAAAATCTCACATTAGGATCTGAAGGACTTCATGAGACAAGCTGGTGAAGTTACCTTTGCTGATGCACATAGGCCAAAACTAAATGAAGGGTGAGTGAGAGGGCACTTGGTCTTCCTCTCATTTTCTTGTGCCTGTTGTGAGTGTTGGGCTAATCACTGACTGTTCTTCACAGGGTTGTCGAGTTTGCCTCATACAGTGATCTTAAAAATGCTATTGAAAAGCTGTCTGGCAAGGAAATTAATGGAAGGAAAATCAAGCTGATTGAAGGAAACAAAAGGCACAGGTTAGTGGACTAGTACACATCGTTTGGTCGTGGTGTCATCAGATTTTCTCCTGACAGTCTGTTAAAATCAGACTATACTTCATATTGGGTGCTTTTCTCTACCACGGAGTCATAGACTGACGCTGCCAAATTTGTTCTGACACTCAGATCAAGGGCGAACAGGGTCTCTGGTCCACAAAAAAAAATCTGACATGTGAATGTCTCCCTCCATTCAGTATTTGGCATCAGTCAGATCTTAGACTCTAATGCACATAACGGCCGCAAGTCTTCATACAGGAGCATGCCTGCATCATGTACGCCCTGGCGGTAGACCAATGGCCAGTCCTTGGATTACAGTCTGAGATGAGACCGATTTGCACGGACGTCTGCAAGAGCCCATTACTGGGATGTGTGATCCGTGAAGAACACTGATGCCACTTGTATGAAAGAAGCTTTTATCTGAATGAGCCCTGAAAGGCTGCAGAATTCAGTCCTGACTTTTGCTAGAAAGTCTGGTCTTTTTTGGGTGGCTGAGCACTTTTTTCTAAATAGAGAAAATCACCAATCTGGGACTGCCCGCTGTTTTTGGTACAAAATGCAGCCCGAGAATGGTGATGTGTCCTCCTGTAATTTGATACGTAGTCTGTGTAGAAATGAATCCCTTTTTTTGCTCAGTGGCTTACACTGGATTGCTTTTATTAGCAGGTCAAGAAGCAGGTCCCGTTCCCGCAGCAGAAGCTCATCCAGGTCTCGCAGCCGTTCCCGTTCCAGGAGCAGGAAATCCTATAGCCGCTCTCGTAGCCGTAGCCGCAGTCCTCGCAGCCCCCGTCCTCGCAGCCCCCGTAGTAACCATAGCAAATCCAGATCTGTGAGTAGGTCTCCTGTCCAGGAAAAATCCCCGAAAGCTGCTTCTAGAAGCCCGTCAAAGTCTCCAGCATCTGTTGACCGACAAAGGTCTCGGTCGAGATCTCGGTCCGTTGATAGCAGAAACTGAACTTTTTTTTTTTTTCATTCTAGAAAGTTTTTTTTAAAATGCCTTTTTTTCCCATGAATTTTGTGAAATATGTATACTTGCTAAATCTTGGTAAGTATTAATGAGAAAGCAGGACAAGAGATGCAGACTTTTTACTAATGTGGACCACTGCACAGTAGATTCTCAACCTGTCTTTTATAAAGTTCGCCTAATCTGTACAGTTTGTGTAAAATGTTTTTTTTTCTCCCCTATATATTTTGACATGAGTTTCTCATTGTTAATGCTGTATATAGCTGCACTATCTGCCAATCATCCAGCTTCCTATCATTTTGTGAAATATGCTGTTGAAATAAACTTTAATAAAGACCTGCCTTGTGTGTGTATGACAGGAAGATTCATAGCTGATTTTGCATTCAATTAATATAAATGACAGCCTAAGTTTTGTTACTTGCCTCATCCCAGCTGAATATATTGAACCCCCAACCCCACAAAAAAGAAAAAACTTACAACATAGACATAGTGTAAAGCTTGGCATGCATTCTAGTCACTATGGGAAAAGGGCCACTAAGTATAAATACAGTGCATGAATCAAAAGAAAACTGGGCTTCATTCTTTGGAGTGTTGTCGGGTAGACTGGTTTTAAATTTGACAAGTTACCAGTACGTAGCATGTGAATACGGCCCTAGACTATATAGAGAGAGATACAGGGCCGAATTTGCCACTAGGCACGTGCCTAGGGCGGGGACAATGCAGGGGACGGCACCTGAGCAAGTTTTATTTTTTTTTTTCATAAAAGCTGGGTCACCTCCCGAGCAACCTCCCTCCCCCCCGGCCGCCCGCCTGCCTCCCAACAGCTTCCCACCCACCCTCCTTGAAGAGGATACTCGCCCTGCTCCAGCGATGCCTGGTCTCGGCTTCTGCAATGCTCCTGAATGAGCGGTCACGTGGTACCGCTCATTAAGGTCATGAATATGCACATATTCATGACCTTAATGAGCGGTACCACATTACTGCTCACGCAGGAAGAAGGTGAGGTGCCGGGAGTCGGGACAGAGCCAGAGGGATGTCTGCACGGCCGCGCGGTGAGGATCAGGTGAGTAGGGGGGACGGGAGGGGGGATGAAGGAGGCCTTAAGCCGCGCCATTCAAGATGGGAGCGGGGGGTGGAGTGGAGAGATGAGCCATGCATACGGGGGGGGAATATGAGCCATGCATACAGGAGGGGGGGGTCATTATACAGTATTAAGCATCATGTGAGATCATTATACAGTATAGAGAACTGTGGCCATTGTACAGTATGGAGCATCATGTGTGGCCGTTATACAGTATGGAGCATCATGTGGGATCATTATATAGTATGGAGAACTGTGGCCTTTATACAGTATGGAGCATCATGTGTGGCCGTTATACAGTATGGAGCATCATGTGGGATCATTATATAGTATGGAGAACTGTGGCCTTTATACAGTATGGAGCACTATGGCCATTATACAGTATGGAGCACTGTGTGGCCATTATACAGTATGGAGCACTGTGGCCATTATGCATTATGGAGCATCATGTATGGCCATTATACAGTATGGAGCATCATGTGTGGTGGCCATTATACAGTATTGAGCATCATGTGGGGCTATTATACAGTATGGATCATGTGTGGCCATTATACAGTATGGAGCATCATGTGCGGTCATTATACAGTATAGAGCACTGTGGCCATATTTTTTTTTGTTTATAATTGTATATAAAACAGTGATCAGCAGTACTAAATGGTTGTGGTTGGGACGTGGATATGGGTGTGACTAGTTGTGAAATGGGTGTGGTCAGGTGTGGCCTAAAATTTGCCGCAAACTATATCTCCTTCCCTTCAAAAGTTGGGAGGTATGGTACCGCATTTGCCAGATCATGGCAAGTGCCGCAAATCCCATAAGGAATGAATGAGGCTGAACGCAGTGTTGCTGCAAGTGATCCGTTAAGCGGCAGATGCAGAAAAACTGCCCGATCTGCTGCAAAAGGCGACTTTAACATCAGCGATTCTTGCCAAAGTCACTGCCGATAGTGTCATACTCACCAAAGGGGTAGGCAGTAGTGTTGAGCATTCCGATACCGCAAGTATCGGGTATCGGCCGATATTTGCTGTATCGGAATTCCGATACCGAGATCCGATATTTTTGTTGTATCGGGTATCGGTATCGAAACAACATTAATGTGTAAAATAAAGAATTAAAATAAAAAATATTGCTATACTCACCTCTCCGACGCAGCCTGCACCTTACCGAGGGAACCGGCAGCGTTGTTTGCTTAAAATTCGCGCTTTTTCTCCCTTACGTGAAGTCCCGGCTTGTGATTGGTCGCGTGCCGCCCATGTGGCCGCGACGCGACCAATCACAGCAAGCCGTGACGTAATTTCAGGTCCTTCAGGATTTTAAAATTACGTTCCGGCGTTGTGATTGGTCGCGTCGCGGTCACATGGGCGACGCGACCAATCACAAGCCGTGACGTCACGGGAGGCAGGACAAGCGCGCATTTTAAAATGCGCGCGTGTCCAGCCTCCCGTGACGTCACGGCTTGTGATTGGTCGCGTCGCCCATGTGACCGCGACGCGACCAATCACAAGCCAGAACGTAATTTTAAAATCCTGAAGGACCTAAAATTACGTCACGGCTTGCTGTGATTGGTCGCGTCGCGGCCACATGGGCGGCACGCGACCAATCACAAGCCGGGACTTCACGTAAGGTAGAAAAAGCGC
This sequence comes from Ranitomeya variabilis, assembly GCF_051348905.1. Classification (NCBI taxonomy): domain Eukaryota; kingdom Metazoa; phylum Chordata; class Amphibia; order Anura; family Dendrobatidae; genus Ranitomeya; species Ranitomeya variabilis. The sequence goes on along the minus strand of NC_135232.1, from coordinate 649,597,558 downwards.
GAATTTTAAGCAAACAACGCTGCCGGTTCCCTCGGTAAGCTCCAGGCTGCGTCGGAGAGGTGAGTATAGCAATATTTTTTATTTTAATTCTTTCTTTTACACATTAATATGGTTCCCAGGGCCTGAAGGAGAGTTTCCTCTCCTTCAGACCCTGGGAACCATCAGGAATACCGTCCGATACATGAGTCCCATTGACTTGTATTGGTATCGGTATCGGATTAGATCCGATACTTTGCCGGTATCGGCCGATACTTTCCGATACCGATACTTTCAAGTATCGGACGGTATCGCTCAACACTAGTAGGCAGCACTAAAAGTGCCTAGGGCAGCAGAAATTCTAAATACAGCCCTGGGCACGGTGGCAACTTGTGGGGGCCGGGGCGTGCTAGAGTCCCTGTAAAAAGCCTCAGGCCATCAGTCATACGGGTTTGTCCTATCCTTACCATCAGGGGGACAGAGAAAGAGACATAACATCTAGAACATCAACAGTTGTGAGGACCTTATGAGAGGCTCAGCACTATGGTACTACAACACCCAGGTGCTAGAGAAAGGCTACTGATTACCACCTGGATAAGGGGACTCTGGATTTGCCTTCGGACCGGCCGGACTCTGCCTGCCCTGTGATCTGGTGCTCTGGACTGTGGATGCTGAAGCCTTCAGTAAAAAGGTAGAGAGACTGCACCCTTGTGTCCTCGTTTTTCACTGCGCCTCACACCATCCACCATCTACACACTGGGAAGCCCTGGGGATACACTTCACCTGTGGGAAGGTATACCATCTAGCTGCCATAACATCACCCCAGTGGACCCCTTAATGCAGCGTCGGTCACCCTGACCGAATACCACAGGTGGCGTCACGAACATATTCCTTTAAAGACCTTTCCCCCCATTTACAACGGACGTCCCTATGGCCACGGACCGGGTCAGCCACCGTGACATCCCCATTGAGAAGGTATCGAGTAACCCATAGCCCACGGGGCGCTCCATTAGCAGATTTAACCAGATACACTGGTGAATTGTCATGCTGTTGTGGTCTTCGGTAAGGAAGGGGGGCCTCACACTAACCCTGGAAATGGGACCCTAAGTATCCCTGGCCTGGGCATTCTTTAAAAGGAAGAAAATCCCAAGTCTCTGACCTTACTATGCTCCTGTTGGTGTCCTAATCTGTCCCCTCCCCCAGGAGGCCTATGACAGATATGTTAGTATATAAACTTGTAAGACAAACAGGAATAACAAAAAGCAAGTTGCATACAAAAACTCATCATGGGTATGTAGGAGGGTGCAGCTGTTATGGACAGTAAGGAACACGCTGTTACTTTAAGAGACTGCATCCCCTTGTCTGGCAGGATGGAATGTTTTGCTTCTCCCCTGCAATAGACTGTGTGAATGAACTGGAATGTGCAGATGGCAGGGGTGGAGCCTGAACAGCCTGTGTGAGCTGAGGCTCCTGCAGAGAAAACTTTGTGCTGATAGCTGCAAGAGAAGAGAACTGTCTTGATAAAGGCTGCAAGAGAAGACCCCCAGCCTGTAACGAAGTGGACATGTGAGATTTGACAGACTTTTCCGGGTGCAGCAAGGGTGGCTATCCTGTGTTAGTTGGAGGAGCCACGAAGATACCGAGAAAGGGATTTACAGTTTCCAGGAGCACCACCATGACCCAGAAGCAAGGAGAAGACAACGTTTCACGGAGCTGACAGAAAGCCAGGCGCACCACCGTATTAGACTGTTGGGGGCCCCGGGGACTGGACCTGAGTCCCCAACATCACTGTGAGTTTGTTCCTGTTTTGTGCACGTCAGGGCGTAGTGTAGGCTTCAACAGTCAGAACACGGCAGCCGTGAGGCCTGCTTAGTAAAGGCCAGGGAGGTTATACGCAGAGTAGCATCATTCTTTGTTTATTGTTTGCATTTACTTGTGTGACATATATTGAGTTTGTAACAGTTGGAGCACCGTGCTATTTTACGGACAAGCTAAAGAACATAACTCTTGTAAATTATCTTTTGCCATTGCATACTCCTATTTGCATCTTCCTTATCCACTTAATTCCTTGCCTTCCAATAAATCTACCCTTTGTTGTTTTTGCACCTCATCTTGTGTTCAGTAGTCTTCCTGCACCGTGGTGGTACCCCAGCCATCGCTTCAAGTGGCGCTGTGAGCAGGGTACTGTCACCTAATGGAGGCAGCAGACAGCAACGGCGGGAATGCTAATGTTAATGGAGATGCTGTGGGCATTGGTGAAACCCCTGCAAGGACACTCCCTATGGGCACTATATTTAGTGTGCTACCAAAGTTTGACGGCAATAATATACCACTTTCTGACAGGGTGTCCCGGCTGCAAAGCACCCTGAAGATTTATAACATCAGCCCAGACCTTGAAGCGGACATTGCTTTAACTGCCCTAGAGGGAGAAGCCTGTAGAAACGTCTGCCTACAACCTGAACTCACCCGCAGTACGCTGAAGGAGCTAGTGAAGTTCCTGGAAGAGATCTACGGCGAGACTGCTAGCGCTGGACACCTTCGCGCCAAAGTTTTCTCTAGGCTGCAGCTGGAAAAAGAAGGAACTTCTCAGTATGCAACAGCACTGCAAGAAGTGTTAGTGGAGGTGCAGAGAAAGGAGGGGGATGGATTTGGTGGCATGGGCTCTAAAGACTGGATACTCCAGGAGCAATGCATTCTGGGACTGCACAGCACGTCTTTGAGGCGAGCACTGTCAGAACAGGTCCGGGCAGATCCGACTCTTATGTTTCGTCAAATCCTGGCGGAAACATTGGCCCGAAGTAAAGAAGAGAGCTACGCGCCTGGGGTGATGCTTGTCCAGGGCACCAATACCAGAGGGGACCCAAACCATCAGTAGGTGCTGGTCCAGGTGGTGCCAGACTTGCAGCGGTCCCTTGTCAACGTGCAAGAGAAACTGACCCAGTTGGAGCGAAGAGTGGGGGAAAAACAACAGCCTGACCCACCGTACTCATGCAATCATTCTTTGGCCTGACCGATACGGGATCAGTGGGAGCAAGCCCCCTCCCGTCAAGCATCGGAGGCATGAGGACAGGCTCGAGGTGCCCCCCGGCGAGAAGGAGGCATCCAATGCTGGGAATGTGGAGGACGAGGGCACCTTGCCAGAGACTGTCAGAACTATACTCAAGGCCAGCGGAAGCCGCCGTTAAATTACCAACCCCCGCAGTAGTGCGGCACTCTGCAGGGGAGGCGAGGAGAGAGGCCGCTCCATATCATAACGAACGCTTGATTGCTGCCAACCAACAACCGATCCCGGTCACAGGGGTCGTGTGGATGAATAATCGAATCTGTGGGCAAGAATTGGCGAGAGAAGGGATCCTCCTGCTAGTCCCTGAGCCTATCAAAGAAGATGTGCCTGTAGTACTGAGAATGAATATCCTACATGAATTCGATCATATTATGTTTACCAAACAGGGACCTGGATATTGGAAGAAGGCTACTACACATAAGCCTACTCAAGAAGCCCTTCAACGACTGATCTGCGTCTGTGGGGTGCAGAAGAGTGTGCCATCCAGGGCCGTATTTGCCACTAGGCACTTGAGGGCATGTGCCTAGGGCGGGGGGGGGGGGGCGGCACCTGAGCAAGTTTTTTTTTTCTCTCTTTTTTTTTATTTTTTATACTAGTCCTGTGCGTCCCTTCCTGAAGACAGGGGGCGGCAGACTAGAGCGGCAGCCAGAACAGTGGTGCTGGTGCCGACTCTCCCTACTCCCCCTGCTGAGACACAGTGACCCCCTGCTCACAGCCTAACTGGTGCCCGGCCAGAATGTGACTGACTGCTGAGGTGGAGGGGCGGCGCCCTGTGTCCCGACCCTGGGTCCTGTCCTGGACTCACATTGCCTGCCTGGAGGAATCGCAGTAGAGCAGTACATACACAGTGAGTAGTGTACTGTCTCTAATGGTCATCCTCCTTGCTCCTGCCCGCGCGCTGCCTGCTGCACGGCTGTCTGTGACTCACCTCACTGTCCTCACCCCTTCCCTCACATTCCTCAGCCTCGTTTCTTCCTGTAGTGCCTGAGGCTGGAGGAGCCGTGCAAACACAGCAGCCCTTGAATGTTTAATGTCTGTTTGATCTTTGCTCCCGGCAGACGGACCCAGAGAGTGAGTGGTGGGGGTGGGGTATAATACACCCCCACTCACTCTATCTGGGTCCTGGGAGCAAACATTGCCAGTGCTGGTGTGCAGAGCTGTGTGTGTGTGTGTGCAGAGCTGTATGTATGTGTGTGTCTGTGCGGTGCTGTGTGTGTGTGTGGGGCTGTGTGTGCAGGCAGCGGAGCTGTATGTGGGTGTGTGCGGAGCTGTATGTATGTGTGTGTGTGCGGACCTCTGTGTGTGCGGAGCGGAGCTGTATGGGCATGTGTGCATGGGCAGCGGAGCTGTATGTGTGTGTGCGGAGCTGTATATATGTGTGTGTCTGTGTGTGTGCGGACCTCTGTGTGTGCGGAGCGGAGCTGTATGTGTGTGTCTGTGTGGTGCTGTATGTGTTTGTGTGTGCGGAGCTATATCTGTGTGGGGCTGTATGTGTTTGTGTGTGTGCGGGCAGCGGAGCTGTGTGTGTGTGTGCGGAGCTCTGTGTGTGCGGAGCTGTATGTATGTGTGTGTCTGCGGAGCTGTATGTGTGTGGGGCTGTATGTGTGTGTGCGCGGGCAGCGGAGCTGTATGTGTGTGTCTGCGGTGCTGTATGTGTGTGGGGCTGTATGTGTGTGTGTGCGGGCAGCGGAGCTGTATGTGTGTGTGCGCGGAGCTGTATGTGTGTGTGCAGAGCTGTGTGTGTTTGTGTGCGGAGCTGTATGTGTGTGTGCGCGTGGAGCTGTATGCATGTGTGTGTCTGCGGTGCTGTATGTGTGCAGAGCTGTATGTGTGTTTGTGCAGAGCTGTGTGTGTGGCGCTGTATGCTTGTGGAGCTGTATGTGTGTGTGTGCGGCGCTGTATGTGTGTGGAGCTGTATGTATGTGTGTGTGTGGAGCTCTATGTGTGTGCGGAGCTGTCAGTGCCAGTGTGTTGCCCCATCCCGGACCAACTTTTTACTATTGATGCAGCATCAATAGTAAAAAGATATAATGTTAAAAATAATAAAAAAAATTAAAAATTGTGCTATTCTCACCTTCCGCCGTCCACTGATACGCGCGATGCTGCCGCCAGCTTCCGTTCCCAGTGATGCACGGAAGCTGGCGGCAGCATCGCGCGCATCGGGACAGCTTCTGTGGACGCCGGAGGGTGAGTATATAACTATTTTTTATTTTAATTATTTTTTTTTAACAGGGATATGGTGCCCATACTGCTATATATTACGTGGGCTGTGTTATATACTACGTGGGCTGTGTTATATACTGCCTGGCTATGTTATATACTACGTGGGCAGTGATATATACTGCGTGGGCAGTGATATATACCGTGTGGGCAGTGCTATATACTGCGTGGGCTGTGCTATATATTACGTGGGCTGTGTTATATACTGCATGGGCTGTGCTATATACTACGTTGCTGCTATATACTACGTGGCTCCTATATACTACGTGGCTGTGTTATATACTATATAATACAGCACTGAGGGGTTATAGAGCTGGAGTAACAGATCTACTCCCTAATTTGCATATGTATGCAAACTGATTTCAGATGAGTGGACTGAGCATGTAAAAATATTGCTGGAATTGTCTTTGAAAGAGCTACATGGGCATATACATAGATTTGAACCCCTTACTGATTCCCTATGGGACTTGCGAACATGTGCAGCACTTGCGGTTTTACACGATGAGACAAAAAAACTGCTAGCAGCGGTTTTTTTTCTATTGCTGCAAGTACCGCATTTACCGGATCGCGGCAAAACTGCAAGTGCAGCACATGTCCGCAAGTCTCACAGGGAATGAATGAGAACGAACGCAGTGTTGCAGTAAGTGATGCGTTACGTGGCAGATGCAGAAAAACTGCCGGATCTGCCACAAATGGTAAAAATCGCTGATGTGAAAGTAGCCCAAGTCACTGCCGACAGTGTCTGCATTAGGCTACGTTCACATTTGCGTTGTGCGGCGCAGCGTCGGCGACGCAACACACAACGCATGCAAAACACATGCACAACGCAGCGTTTTGTGACGCATGCGTTCATTTTTTGCATGATTTTTGGGGCAGAAAACACTGCATCATGCAGCGTCCTCTGCGCCCTGACAGTTGCGCCAAAATGACGCATGCGTCACAAAACGCAAGACAACGCATGTCCATGCGCCCCCCATGTTAAGTATAGGGGCGCATGACGCATACGTCGCCGCGGCTGCACCCGATGCTGTGCCGCACAACGCTAATGTGAACGTAGCCTGAGTCATACCAGTGGGGGAGGCAGCACGAAAAGTGCCTAGGGCAGCAGAAACTCTAAATACGGCCCTGGTGCCATCGTATCAGACAGTAAGCGTCATCAGGGCTCCTGGTAAAGAACCTGTAATCTTGTCTCCCGGGCGAGAAACTATAGTATACCTTCCAGTGGGGACTCATCGCAACCTTGACGGGTTGGAAGTGATTTTTCAGCCTGTGGTAGGCGGAGGAGTGGACCAAGAAGTCATAATAGCTCGTACGATAGCTGTGGTCCAGCGAGGACATGTCCCCATAACAGCTTTGAATGTGGGCCCCGGGGAGGTCACCTTGCCACGAGGGACAGATCTGGCCCTGGTGTACCTACATAAGGGTGAAGTGTAGTGTTGAGCGATACCTTCCGATATCGGAAAGTATCGGTATCGGAAAGTATCGGCCGATACCGTCAAAGTATCGGATCTAATCCGATACCGATCCCCGATCCCAATGCAAGTCAATGGGACGAAAATATCGGAATTAAAATAAACCCTTTCTTAACTTGTAGGTTCATTCTACATGAAGGAAAACAACTAAGAATAATGTAGGATGTATTGGGGGACGTGGCGGAGACATTAAAGGCACAGAGATTTAGCCCAATCTAATAGAATAGCAGGATTTTGTTTTGTTTTTTATGACGTTCGGCGTTAGAAAGATTTTGACTATGTTAATTTTTTTTTTATTTTGTCAGATATTGATGTTTCACTACTTCCACGCCCTTCACCTTCTTTTTTACTTCTCCCACACTTTCTTCTTCATTATCCTCATCATCAGCTTCTTTGACATCAACTTCTTCACCTTATTCATCTTCTTCTTCATCTTCTACCTATTATTTTTTTTGTTACATTGTTCATATTCTTTTTATTTTACTATTATCTTCTTCATATTCAACTTCTTCATCATATTCTTATTTGTGACAGGCATTCCCGTAGTTGTTATCTATAAAAGTTTGAAGATTACACCTTCCGTTCTGCCTGTCACAAAACAGTTACATTTGTCTGCGTTCAGTTTGGCCTGCAGCATCAGGCTTTATCCAGGGGCACCACGAGGAGGAACGGACTCACCCCCATACACTGCTTAGTCTTCTTCTGCTTATAATTTAGATAATATCTTTTGCTCTGATATTTAGTCTTATGCTTAATGTTCTTCTGCTCTTTGTTCTGCAGCCTCTTGTTCTTCTGCTTCTCGGTCTTCCAGGTCGTCGTCGTCTCCAGGGTCGTCGTCTCTGGGGTCATCGTCATCGGGGTGGTCTTCAGGGTCATCGTCTCCAGGGTCGTCGTCATCTCAGTGGTTGTCGTCTCTGGTGTCGTCATCTTAGGGGTGGTCTTCCGGGTCGTCGTCTTTAGGGTCTTGAACTTGGAAATGTAGCAGAAGGTACAAGTAGGCTGAGAAAATGCCGAGAAACAGCTGATGGAACTGTAACTCGGATGGCTACCCGAAGGTCCAAGAGCCAATGGAACTACCGAGGACCAGCTGACGTTACTGGAACCCGGTTACTAAGAAGGAGGTACCCATGCTGAAAGCACTACCAAGGACCACCTGACGTTGGTGGAACTCAGATACCCAGAGGGAGGCACCTAAGCCAAAGGCTCTGCCCGGAACCAGCTGACGGTACTGGAACCAGGATGGGGAGCAGAAGGTACAAGAGCAAAAGACACTGCCGAGAACCAGCTGACGGTACTGGAACCCGGATGGGTAGCCGAAGGTCCAAGAGCCAATGGAACTACCGAGGACCAGCTGACGTTACTGGAACCCGGTTACTAAGCAGGAGGTACCCGTGCTGAAAGCACTACCAAGGACCACCTGACGTTGGTGGAACTCAGATACCCAGAGGGAGGCACCTAAGCCAAAGGCTCTGCCCGGAACCAGCTGACGGTACTGGAACCAGGATGGGGAGCAGAAGGTACAAGAGCAAAAGACACTGCCGAGAACCAGCTGACGGTACTGGAACCCGGATGGGTAGCCGAAGGTCCAAGAGCCAATGGAACTACCGAGGACCAGCTGACGTTACTGGAACCCGGTTACTAAGCAGGAGGTACCCGTGCCTGAAAGCACTACCAAGGACCACCTGACGTTGGTGGAACTCGGATACCCAGAGGGAGGCACCTAAGCCAAAGGCTCTGCCCGGAAACAGCTGACGGTGCTGGAACCAGGATGGGGACCTATTCAAGCTTGTCTTCCTAGAGCCCCAACTAGCGGTGTTGGAGCAAAGGGTCAGCAGGGGGAGCAGAGTGTAGGCCGAAGCCTGCACTGGAGGCATTTGTAGGTCTGTTGTGTCTGCATGGCATTTGCAGGACACGTTGCCGGCTACACAGCAGGGGAACAGCTGGCGGTGCTGAACCCCACTGACACATTGGCTGGTGTTTTTCTCTGTGCAGCTAGCAGTACCGGGCCCCAACTGGCGGTGTTAGAGCCCAGGGTCAGCAGGAGGAGAGGGAGCAGAGTGTAGGCCGAAGCCTGCACTGGCGGCAGCTTTGTGTCTGCATGGCTGTTGCAGGACACGATGCCGGCTACACAGCAGGGGAACAGCTGGCGATGCTGAACCCCACTGACACATTGGCTGGTGTTTTTCTCTGTACAGCTAGCAGTACCGGGCCCCAACTGGCGGTGTTAGAGCCCAGGGTCAGCAGGAGGAGAGGGAGCAGAGTGTAGGCCGAAGCCTGCACTGGCGGCAGCTTTGTGTCTGCGTGGCTGTTGCAGGACACGATGCCGGCTACACAGCAGGGGAACAGCTGGCGGTGCTGAACCCCACTGACACATTGGCTGGTGTTTTTCTCTGTGCAGCTAGCACATCTGGGCCCCAACTGGCGGTGTTAGAGCCCAGGGTCAGCAGGGGGAGCAGGCGGAGCGGAGTGTAGGCCGAAGCCTGCACTGGAGCAAGTTGAAAGGGAACCTTTAACCCCCCCCCCCAGGTGTTTGTAGCTGAAAGAGCCATCGTGTACAGCACTAATGCTGGAAAAGGTAAACTTAGCTCTTTGAATTATGGTCCTTGCACATGCTGAACCTAACACTTATGAAATGTGTCCCCTCACACCGTTAAACCGTCCGGTAGGTGGAACTTTCCTTTGTCATGTGACGCAGCACAGCCGTCATTCTTACCCCCTTGGCGCCGTGCGCCGCCTCCTCAGCATTGTTTGAATCTGTCCCGGAGCCTGCGCTGTTAGGTTAGCCCTTGGCCATGCACACATTTTGCGCTGCCCGTCTTCTGACATCATTTGGTGTCAGGCTGGCTGCGCCTGTGCGGCCGCGCTGGCCGAGAGCCCGCCTCGCAGTGTCGTCTAATGTAATCCCACCGCGGGCCTGGGATCCGTGGCCATGCGCAGTGCATATCCTCGCCTCTCACTCCCCTCCCTACGGCTTCTTCAGACTGTGCGGCGTCACGGCCGTGGCATGCTATTAGGGATCAGCTGACGGCGCACAGTCTGAAGAAGGCGTAGGGAGATGAGTGAGAGGCGGAGGTTCAGATATGCACTGCGCATGTCCATGGATCTCAGGCCCCCAGTGGGATTAAATCAGAAGACAATGCGAGGCGGGCTCACGGCCAGCGCGGCCGCACAGGCGCAGCCAGCCTGACACCAAATGATGTCAGAAGACGGGCAGCGCAAAATGTGTGCATGGCCAAGGGCTAACCTAACAGCGCAGGCTCCGGGACAGATTCAAACAACGCTGAGGAGGCGGCGCACGGCGCCAAGGGGGTAAGAATGACGGCTGTGCTGCGTCACATGACAAAGGAAAGTTCCACCTACCGGACGGTTTAACGGTGTGAGGGGACACATTTCATAAGTGTTAGGTTCAGCATGTGCAAGGAGCACCACGAAAAGAGGCACTTTTTCCTTTTGCATCATTACTGCTGCACAAGGTGGCTCTTTCAGTAACAAACGCTTTGGGGGGGGGACAGGTTCCCTTAAATTTAAGTTGTTGTGCCTGCGTGGCGGTCGCATGACACGTTGCCGTATACACAGCAGGGGAACAGCTGGCGGTGCTGAACCCCACTAACACATTGGCGAGGTGTTTGGCTCTGTGCGGACAGCACTTCTGGACAGCAACTAGCGGTGTTGGAGCCCAGGGACAGGAGGAGGAGGAGGTGGAGGAGATAGGAGGGATTGCCACACACACAGCTGGGGAACAGCTGACGTTACTGAACCCCAATAACAGAGGAGCGACTGTTGGGACTGTGCGGACAGCACTTCTGGACAGCAACTAGCGGTGTTGGAGTCCAGGGACAGGAGGAGGTGGAGGAGATAAAAGGGAATGCCACACACACAGCTGGGGAACAGCTGACGTTACTGAACCCCAATAACAGAGGAGCGACTGTTGGGACTGTGCGGACAGCACTTCTGGACAGCAACTAGCGGTGTTGGAGCCCAGGGACAGGAGGAGGAGGAGGTGGAGGAGATAGGAGGGATTGCCACACACACAGCTGGGGAACAGCTGACGTTACTGAACCCCAATAACAGAGGAGCGACTGTTGGGACTGTGCGGACAGCACTTCTGGACAGCAACTAGCGGTGTTGGAGCCCAGGGACAGGAGGAGGTGGAGGAGGAGATAGGAGGGATTGCCACACACACAGCTGGGGAACAGCTGACGTTACTGAACCCCAATAACAGAGGAGCGACTGTTGGGACTGTGCGGACAGCACTTCTGGACAGCAACTAGCGGTGTTGGAGCCCAGGGACAGGAGGTGGAGGAGATAGGAGGGATTGCCACACACACAGCTGGGGAACAGCTGACGTTACTGAACCCCAATAACAGAGGAGCGACTGTTGGGACTGTGCGGACAGCACTTCTGGACAGCAACTAGCGGTGTTGGAGCCCATGGACAGGAGGAGAAGGAGGTGGAGGAGATAGGAGGGATTGCCACACACACAGCTGGGGAACAGCTGACGTTACTGAACCCCAATAACAGAGGAGCGACTGTTGGGACTGTGCGGACAGCACTTCTGGACAGCAACTAGCGGTGTTGGAGCCCAGGGACAGGAGGAGGAGGAGGTGGAGGAGATAGGAGGGATTGCCACACACACAGCTGGGGAACAGCTGACGTTACTGAACCCCAATAACAGAGGAGCGACTGTTGGGACTGTGCGGACAGCACTTCTGGACAGCAACTAGCGGTGTTGGAGCCCAGGGACAGGAGGAGGTGGAGGAGATAGGAGGGATTGCCACACACAGCTGGGGAACAGCTGACGTTACTGAACCCCAATAACAGAGGAGCGACTGTTGACTGTGCGTACAGCACTACCAGGCAACAACTAGCAGTGTTGGAGCCCAGGGACAGCAGGAGAAGCAGAGGAACACAATGTAGGCCGAAGCCTGATTGGAGAAAGTCGAAAGGGAACCTTTTTAGCCCCCCCCCAAGGCGTTTGTAGCTGAAAGAGCCAGCTTGTGCAGCACAAAAGATGCAAAAGGAAAAGGTGGCTCTTTTCATTATGCTCCTTGCAAACACAGAACTAAACACTTATAAAATGTGTCCCCTGAAACCGTGAGACCATCCCGGAGGTGGGACTTTCCTTCGTAATATGACGCAGCACAGCCGTCATTCTTACCCCCCCGGCGCCGTGCCCCGGCTCCTCAGCGTTGTTTGATTCCGTCCCGGAGCCTGCGCTGTTATGTTATCCCTTGGCCAGGCACACTTAGCGCTGCCCATCTTCTGACATCATTTGGTGTCAGGCTGGCTGCGCCTGTGCGGCCGCTCTGGCCGAGAGCCCGCCTCGCAGTGTCGTCTAATGTAATTCCACTGCGGGCCTGGGATCCGTGGCCATGCGCAGTGCATATCCTCGCCTCTCACTCCCCTCCCTACGGCTTCTTCAGACTGTGCGGCGTCACGGCCGTGGCATGCTATTAGGGATCAGCTGACGGCGCACAGTCTGAAGAAGACGTAGGGAGATGAGTGAGAGGCGGAGGTTCAGATATGCACTGCGCATGTCCATGGATCTCAGGCCCCCAGTGGGATTAAATCAGAAGACAGTGCGAGGCGGGCTCTCAGCCAGCGCGGCCGCACAGGCGCAGCCAGCCTGACACCAAATGATGTCAGAAGATGGGCAGCGCTAAGTGTGCCTGGCCAAGGGATAACATAACAGCGCAGGCTCCGTGACGGAATCAAACAATGCTGAGGAGCCGGGGCACGGTGCCAAGGGGGTAGGAATGACAGCTGTGCTGCGTCATATTACGAAGGAAAGTCCCACCTCCGGGACGGTTTTACGGTATCAGTGGACACATTTTATAAGTGTTAAGTTCTGCGTGTGCAAGGAGCTAAACAAAAATAGCTACCTTTTCCTTGTGCAGCATTACTGCTGCACAAGGTGGCTCTTTCAGTAACAAACGCCTTGGGGGGGGGGACAGGTTCAATTACATTTCAGTTGTTGTGTCAGCGTGGCGGTCGCAGGACACATTGCCGGCTACACAGCTGGGGATCAGCTGACGTTACTGAAACCCAATAACACTGGGTCGTATGTTTTGACTGTGCAGACGGCACTTCTGAGCCTCAACTGGCGGTGTTGGAGCCCAGGAATTTAAGTTCAGGTGGTAGAAAGATGAACACAACAGGAGACCTGGATAACGTAGACAGTCACCTAATTATTTAATCAGGAAGAGGAGTGGCAAATTCCTGCGAGATCCAGGCCTTGTTCATTTTCAGGAAAGTAAGCCGGTCAACGTTATCGGAGGATAGTCGCATGCGACGGTCAGTTAGTACACCACCTGCAGCACTAAAGACGCGTTCCGATAATACACTAGCCGCAGGGCAAGCCAGCACCTCCAATGCATACTGGCTTAGCTCTGGCCATGTATCCAGCTTTGAGACCCAAAACTTGAAAGGTGAAGAGCCGTCTGGGAGTACAGCAAGAGGGCAAGACATATAGTCTGTCACCATCTGACGGAACCGTTGCCTCCTGCTGACTGGAGCCGTCTGTGATGGTGTAGACTTTTGTGGCGGGCACAGAAAACTGTGCCACAGTTGGGCCATACTGGTCTTGCCTTGGGCAGAGGCACTGCTTCTGCTCCCTCTTTGTGCAGAGCCTCCACCACTGCCTGGACGCACTGAGCTGCTTTGTAATGCACTAGCAGCACTTCTCTCACTTGGAATGGAGAAGATGATGGAATTCACCAGTGTGTCTTGGTACTCCCGCATTTTTCGCTCCCGGTTCAACGGTGTGATGAGGCTTTCTACGTTGTCCCGGTAGCGAGGATCGAGGAGGGTGAACACCCAATAATCAGACATGTTGAGAATGTGGGCGATGCAGCGGTCGTTTCTCAGGCACTGCAGCATGTAATCCACCATGTGCTGCAGACTGCCAACTGCCCAAGAAACGCTGTCCCCTGCTGGAGGCGTGATCTCTGCCCGCTCGTCATCACCCCACCCTCGCTGTACACACTGAGTACTGGACAATTGTGTAACTCCCTCCTCTGGACGGATGTCTTCCTCCATTGACTCCTCCTCATCCTCCTCACAAACTGTCCCCTGCCTACGCGTTTGTGAGGAACCACGTGGCGCTGACTGTCCAGAAGATGATGGAAATGGTGAATCCTCATCCTCCACCTCTTCCACAACATCATCCCTTAGCGCTTGCAGTGATTTTTCAAGCAGGCAGATAAGGGGGACAGTCATGCTGACTAGTGCATCATCTGCACTCGCCGTCCGCGTGGAATAATCGAAGGGACGCAAAACCTGGCAGACGTCATTCATAGTGGCCCACTCTATGGTTGTGAAGTCTGAACGGCGCTGAGTGCGACTTCTTTGCGCCTGATGCAGCTGGTACTCCATTACAGCTTGCTGCTGCTCACACAACCGCTCCAACATATGTAACGTGGAATTCCACCTGGTAGGTAGGTCACATATGATGCGATGTTCCGGCAGGCGGTGTCGGCGCTGCAGAGCCGCAATGCGCGCTTTTGCCGTGCTGGAACGCCGCAAGTGAGCACACTCTAGGCGGACCTTGTGCAGCAGTGCATCAAGATCCGGATAGTCCCTCAAAAAACTCTGCACGACCAAATTGAGCACATGTGCCAGACATGGGATGTGAGTGAGGTTGCCGAGGCCCAGAGCTGCCACCAGATTTCGGCCATTATCACACACTACCATGCCTGGCTGGAGATTCGCTGGCACAAACCACACATCGCTCTCCTGCGTGATGGCATTCCAGAGCTCCTGCGCTGTGTGGCTTCGATTCCCCAAAGAAATTAATTTCAAGACGGCCTGTTGACGTTTGGCCACGGCTGTTCTCATGTCGGTCGTAACAGGTAAACGTTCATCACGGGTCCATGTGGAGGTGGACTGTGACGGCTCCTGCAGCGATGATTCTGAGGAACTGGTGTAAGAGGAGGAGTCAATGCGTACAGAATGGATTCCTGCAATCCTTGGAGTGGGCAGGACACGTCCTGCGCCACTCGCACGATCTGTACCCGGCTCAACGACATTAACCCAATGGGCAGTGAGGGAAAGGTATCGCCCCTGTCCATGTTGACTGGTCCACGCATCGGTGGTGAGGTGGACCTTGCTACTGACGGCATTCAGTAGCGCGTGTTTTATGTGTCCCTCCACATGCTTGTGCAGGGCAGGGACGGCTTGCCTGCTGAAGTAAAAGCGGCTGGGCACATTGTACTGTGGGACTGCCAATGACATCAAGTCACGGAAGCTGTCAGTCTCCACCAGCCTGAATGACAGCATTTCCAGTGACAGAAGTTTGGCAATGCCTGCAGTCAGAGCCTGTGCTCGTGGGTGGTTTGACGAGAAAGGCCGCCTTTTCTCCCATGCCTGTACTACCGATGGCTGTACACTGGGCTGGGAGTGTGTGGATGACTAGGAAAGTGGTGCTGCGGGTGGAATTACAGCGGGTCTCTGGACAACAGGGCCAGAGGTTCTTCCACGGCGATCCTGGGAGGAAGCCGAACCAGCTGCGTGTGAGCTGGAGGAAGAGGCAACACGAGCTGAAGAGGTGGTAGCTGCCGCTGTTGGTTGGCCTAGCTCTTCAGTGTGTCTTTCTAACTCCGCCGCGTGCCTGTTGCGCACATGTTTCCACATGTTGGAGGTATTGAGGTTGCTGACATTTTTCCCTCTTTTGACTTTGTGATGACACACCTTGCATTTGACATAGCAAATGTCATCTGCAACTGTGTCAAAAAAGGACCAGGCACTGCAAGTCGTGGGAGCGCCCTTTTTGGCTTTTGGAAGAGACATGCTCCTAACGGGTGCCAAAGCGGAGGCTGCAGGATCCGCAGTCTTCCCCCTCCCTCTCCCTCTTTGGGCCGTATGGGGAATCTCTTCCTCAGAGCTGCTCCCACCACCTTCCTGTCCCTCACGCCAAGATGGGTCAAGGACCTCATCATCTACACTACCCTCTGCCCCCAACTGCTCCTCCTGGGTAGTCTCAGCAGCAGAGCACGCACCAGAAAGTGGCACCTGAGTTTCATCAGCGGATGCGTCCTGCGATGTGGTGACCGGAGGCACTGGCCCACCCGCCTCTTCAGAGGAAGAGAGAAAAAGCGGTTGGGCATCACTGCACCCTGCCTCTTCTTCCATTTCTCCAATGCTGCTTGGCTGGCCCCCTGTTTCCAAGCCAAGAGATTCAGAGAACAGAAGTAGAGACGGCTCCTGTCCTGGGATCTCTGTCTGCCTGGGCAATTTGGCAGGTGGTGAAGAGACAGATGGCTGCTCTCCAGTGCTCTGTGTCTGAGAGGATGTGGCACTAATTGAAGTTGATGCATTAGCTGCCATCCATCCGACAATGGCTTCAATTTGGTCTTCACGCAGCAGCGGTGTACGGCGCTCTGCGACAAAGCTGCGCATGAAGGACTGTTCCCTGGTGAAAGTGGGTGCTGATGAGTCAACGGTGCCCGCAGCAGGCACAGAATCCCCACGTCCTCTCCCTGCTCCGCGCCCACGCCCACGTGCCTTACTCACTGCCTTCTTCATCTTGGTTGACTGATAAAGATAAGCAGAAAAGTACTAACGGCTTTGTGTGCTTATTCCTGAACAACTCCTAACAGGTATAAGAAACACTAATTTTTTAAAGTGTGGACTAGACTTTAATATGAGCTAATGTGGCCTACACAAATGTAAAGTGGTGTCACTGGTGTGTTTGGTGAACTTTATTATTTATTTATATTTTGGGGGCTGAACTGACAACAGAGAGAGCTGCAGTCACACGGAGACCGTGCAGACAGCCGTAAACGGCGCTGCAAGGCCCAAAAACCCTCCTCTACGTTATCCTATGTAGTGTTTTTCCACAAGTTAGCTGGAGACGGGTGGAAAGACGCTAATAGGAATTTTTTGAAAAAATGTGCAGCAGCCTGCACTACTTAAAACAAAAGGAAAATTGATTTTACGGTACGATGCAGTGAAGAACCCTGAGCTGGAGACAACCAGGCTATGGCTGCTCACAGACTACAGGGCGAGCTGCAGTCACACGGAGACCGTGCAGACAGCCGTAAACGGCGCTGCAAGGCCCAAAAACCCTCCTCTACGTTATCCTATGTAGTGTTTTTCCACAAGTTAGCTGGAGACGGGTGGAAAGACACTAATAGGAATTTTTTGAAAAAATGTGCAGCAGCCTGCACTACTTAAAACTAAAGGAAAATTGATTTTACGGTATGGCGCAGTGAAGAACCCTGAGCTGGAGACAACCAGGCTATGGCTGCTCACAGACTACAGGGCGAGCTGCAGTCACACGGAGACCGTGCAGACAGCCGTAAACGGCGCTGCAAGGCCCAAAAACCCTCCTCTACGTTATCCTATGTAGTGTTTTTCCACAAGTTAGCTGGAGACGGGTGGAAAGACACTAATAGGAATTTTTGGAAAAAATGTGCAGCAGCCTGCACTACTTAAAACAAAAGGAAAATTGATTTTACGGTATGACGCAGTGAAGAACCCTGAGCTGGAGACAACCAAGCTATGGCTGCTCACAGACTACAGGGCGAGCTGCAGTCACACGGAGACCGTGCAGACAGCCGTAATGACGCTGCAAGGCCCAAAAACCCTCCTCTACGTTATCCTATGTAGTGTTTTTCCACAAGTTAGCTGGAGACGGGTGGAAAGACGCTAATAGGAAGTTTTTTAAAAAATGTGCAGCAGCCTGCACTACTTAAAACAAAAGGAAAATTGATTTTACGGTATGACGCAGTGAAGAACCCTGAGCTGGAGACAACCAGGCTATGGCTGCTCACAGACTACAGGGCGAGCTGCAGTCACACGGAGACCGTGCAGACAGCCGTAAACGGCGCTGCAAGGCCCAAAAACCCTCCTCTACGTTATCCTATGTAGTGTTTTTCCACAAGTTAGCTGGAGACGGGTGGAAAGACACTAATAGGAATTTTTTGAAAAAATGAGCAGCAGACTACACTACTTGAAAAAAAAAAAAAAAAGAACAGTATAAGGCAATGAACCACCCTCCCTGAACTGAATACAACCAGCTATGGATGGCCTATGGCTGCACTCAGACTAGAGAGTGGGCTGCACTCACACACACACACACAGACCTTGCAGATCGCTGTGAAAACAGCGCTACAAGGCAAAAGCAAGGTGATTAGTAGGTGAACACAGCGGTTGCTAAATTAGCCTTTGAAAAGCACAAAGAAGCAAATCGCTATCTCTAAACTGGCCCTCAGTCAGCAAACAGCGTCCTGTCACTAACTGAATTCACAGCAGAGTGAGCGCAAAATGGCGCCAGCGACTTTTAAACTGCATCATGACATCATTTCAGCAGCCAATCACAGCCTTGCCAGTAGTTTCAGGCCCTCCATGCTGAACAGGATGTGCCCACACTTGGAATCATTCTCATTGGCTGATTTCATACAAATTTGTGCAGTTTGAATCCTGGGAACTTCCGATTCCGGTATCCGATACGCGGCAAGTATCGGATCTCGGTATCGGAATTCCGATACCGCTAAGTATCGGCCGATACCCGATACTTGCGGTATCGGAATGCTCAACACTAGTGAAGTGTTGAGTCAGAAGGAGATGTCTTTATATCCAAAAGAATGTGCGGCGTGGACCCTAGCAGTTGCTGCGGGGGGCGAAGAGACGCCATCCCCGGAGTGGAGTGGATGGGTCATCCTTGATCAAATGGAAGTGGATGTGAAGGCTCTGGGCCCTGAACGTGTGCAAGCAATAGAAGCTATGCTGTGGGAAAATCAGGCCGCATTCACCCGTCACGCATGAGATACCGATCAGGGAAGCTCGTCCAATTCGAGAACGATACCTTCAGATCCCACCCAACATGTCTCAAGAGGTGAAAACACTACTGAAGCAGATGCTGGATTCAGGAGTGGTGCAGAGTAGTCAGAGCCCTTGGGCGGCCCCGGTGGTGCTCGTCAAGAAAAAGGATGGGACCACCGGGGCCGCCCAAGGGCTCTGACTACCCTGCACCACTCCTGAATCCAGCACATTCCCAGCATTGGATGCGTCCTTCTCGCCAGGGGGCACCTCGAGCAAAACAAATACAAATATAGGAAGGAGGAATATGACAAAGGATAATACACCACCAGATACGATATTCTTACAACAAGACCACCACTCCAGACCGGAATCACTAGGCACAAAGCACAAGCTATAATCAGCGACGCCCACAGTCCAGCACGACTATTTAAAGGCCGTGGGCGTGACCCAGCCTCCAACCTGATTACCAGCTAGATTAACCCCGAGCAAGCTGGATAAAGTCTAGCCGACGCCACTGAGCGTGTAGAGGATGTATGTGGAATTACCGCTGTCTGTCGGATGCCCTAGTGTGAACAGCGTCCGACATGACAGTACCCCGCCTTCTACGAGGGACACCAGGGCTCTCACGACTTATAGGACCCGGCTTGTCCAGATAGCGGCGGTGAAACATACTGACCAGCCGGTCCGCATGTATGTCCGAGGCTGGTACCCAGGACCTCTCTTCCGGCCCATAGCCACGCCTGTTATGATCCCAATGGCAGAGGATCTCAGAGATTTCAGCAAAGTCTGCAAACATAAATACCAGCTCATAGGAAAGTGGTAACTAGGCTGACCGTATATCTGATCCTAGCACAACCAACTAACAGTAGCCGGGGAATGTACCTACGTTGATCCTAGACGTCTCGCGCCAGCCGGAGAACTAACTAACCCTATCAGGGAAAATAAGACCTCTCTTGCTTTAAGAAGAAAGACCCCAAAGTTATAGTACAAGCCCCCAACAAATAATAACGGTGAGGTAAGAAGAAAAGACAAACGTAAGAATGAACTAGATTTTAGCAAAGAGAGGCCCACTGACTAATAGCAGAAGATAGTAAGATGACTTATACGGTCAGCAAAAAACCCTACAAAATATCCACGCTGAATATCCAAGAACCCCCGAACCGACTAACGGTGAGGGGGGAGAATATCAGCCCCCCTAGAGCTTCCAGCGAAATCAGGAATCACATTTTGTACAAGCTGGACAAAAATAAGAACAATGCAAATAAACAAAAATAAGAAAGCAGGACTTAGCTTATCTTGCAGGGAACCAGGACCTGAAGACAGGAGCAAACAGAAATGAACTGATTACAACGATGCCAGGCACTGGACTGAGAATCCAGGAAGTTTAAATAGCAACACCCCAGGCCTAACGAACCAGGTGAGTACAAACCTGGGGAAAGACAATCCAAGTGCCAACCACTAGTGACCACAAGAGGGAGCCAAGAAGTATAGTTCACAACAGTACCCCCCCTTTAAGGAGGGGTCACCGAACCCTCACCAAGACCACCAGGGCGATCAGGATGAGCAGCGTGGAAGGCACGAACCAAATCGGCCGCATGAACATCAGAAGCGACCACCCAGGAATTATCCTCCTGACCATAGCCCTTCCATTTGACCAGATACTGAAGTTTCCGTCTAGAGAGACGAGAATCCAAGATCTTCTCCACCACGTACTCCAACTCGCCCTCAACCAACACCGGAGCAGGAGGCTCAACAGCAGGAACCACAGGCACAACGTACCGCCGCAACAAAGACCTATGGAACGCGTTGTGAATAGCAAACGACACCGGAAGATCCAAACGAAATGATACTGGGTTAAGAACTTCCAAAATTTTATAAGGACCAATAAAGCGAGGCTTAAACTTAGGAGAGGAAACCTTCAGAGGGACATACCGAGAAGACAACCAAACCAACTCCCCCACACGAAGTCGGGGACCCACACCGCAGCGGCGGTTGGCAAAACGCTGAGCCTTCTCCTGTGACAACTTCAAGTTGTCCACCACATGATTCCAAATCCGCTGCAACCTATCCACCACGGAATCCACCCCAGGACAGTCAGAAGGCTCAACATGACCCGAGGAAAAACGAGGATGAAAACCAGAGTTGCAGAAAAATGGCGAAACCAAAGTAGCGGAACTAGCCCGATTATTAAGGGCAAACTCAGCCAATGGCAAGAAGGTCACCCAATCATCCTGGTCCGCAGAAACAAAACATCTCAAATAAGCCTCCAGTGTCTGATTAGTTCGCTCCGTTTGGCCATTAGTCTGAGGATGAAAGGCAGATGAAAACGACAAATCAATGCCCATTTTAGCACAAAAAGATCGCCAGAATCTGGACACAAACTGGGATCCTCTGTCGGACACGATATTCTCAGGAATGCCGTGTAAACGAACCACATTCTGAAAAAACAAAGGAACCAGATCGGAAGAGGAAGGCAACTTAGGCAAGGGCACCAAATGGACCATCTTGGAAAAACGATCACACACCACCCAGATGACAGACATTCCTTGAGACACCGGAAGATCAGAAATGAAATCCATGGAAATGTGTGTCCAAGGCCTCTTCGGGACGGGCAAGGGCAAAAGCAACCCGCTAGCACGAGAACAACAAGGCTTAGCCCGAGCACAAGTCCCACAGGACTGCACAAATGACCGCACATCCCGTGACAAGGAAGGCCACCAAAAGGACCTGGCCACCAAATCTCGGGTACCAAAAATCCCCGGATGCCCTGCCAACACCGAGGAATGAACCTCGGAAACAACTCTGCTGGTCCATCTATCAGGAACAAACAGTCTGTCGGGTGGACAAGAGTCAGGTCTACCAGCCTGAAATCTCTGCAACACACATCGCAAATCAGGAGATATAGCCGACACGATTACTCCCTCTTTAAGAATACCAGCTGGCTCCGAGACTCCAGGAGAGTCAGGCACAAAGCTCCTAGAAAGAGCATCAGCCTTCACATTCTTCGACCCAGGCAGGTACGAGACCACAAAGTCAAAACGAGAGAAAAACAATGACCAACGAGCCTGCCTAGGATTCAAGCGCTTAGCAGACTCGAGATACATCAGATTTTTGTGATCAGTCAAGACCACCACACGATGCTTAGCACCCTCAAGCCAATGACGCCACTCCTCAAATGCCCACTTCATGGCCAACAACTCCCGATTACCAACATCATAGTTCCGCTCAGCAGGCGAAAACTTCCTAGAGAAAAAAAGCACATGGCCTCATCACAGAGCAACCAGAGCCTCTCTGCGACAAAACAGCCCCAGCACCGATCTCAGAAGCATCCACTTCAACCTGAAAGGGAAGTGAGACATCAGGCTGGCACAAAACAGGCGCCGAAGTAAACCGGCGCTTCAGCTCCTGGAAGGCCTCCACGGCTGCAGGAGCCCAATTAGCCACATCAGAACCTTTCTTAGTCATATCCGTCAAAGGTTTAACAACACTAGAAAAATTAGCGATAAAACGACGGTAGAAATTAGCAAACCCCAAGAACTTCTGAAGACTCTTAACAGACGTGGGTTGAGTCCAATCATGAATAGCTCGGACCTTAACTGGGTCCATCTCCACAGCAGAAGGGGAGAAAATAAAACCCAAAAAGGAAACCTTCTGCACTCCATAGAGACACTTTGAGCCCTTCACAAACAAAGCATTATCACGCAAATCCTGAAACACCATCCTGACCTGCTTTACATGAGAATCCCAATCATCAGAAAAAAACAGAATATCATCCAGATAAACAATCATAAATTTATCTAGATACTTCCGGAAGATATCATGCATAAAGGACTGAAATACTGAAGGAGCATTAGAGAGCCCAAAGGGCATCACCAAGTACTCGAAATGACCTTCGGGCGTATTAAATGCAGTTTTCCATTCATCTCCCTGCCTAATGCGCACAAGGTTGTACGCACCACGAAGATCTATCTTGGTGAACCACTTGGCACCCTTAATCCGAGCAAACAAGTCCGACAATAGTGGCAAAGGATACTGAAATTTAACAGTGATTTTATTCACAAGCCGATAGTCTATACAAGGTCTCAAAGACCCGTCTTTCTTGGCCACAAAAAAGAATCCCGCACCAAGAGGGGAAGAGGATGGACGAATATGGCCCTTCTCCAAAGACTCCTTGACATAAGAACGCATTGCGGCATGCTCGGGTACAGACAAATTAAATAATCGTCCCTTAGGAAATTTACTACCAGGAATCAAATCTATAGCGCAGTCACAGTCCCTATGAGGAGGAAGAGCACTGGACCTGGACTCACTGAATACATCCTGATAGTCACACAAATACTCAGGAACTTCTGAAGAAGTAGAGGAAGCAATAGACACCGGCGGAGAATCGCAATGAATTCCCTGACAACCCCAACTCGACACAGACATAGCCTTCCAATCCAAAACTGGATTATGGGTCTGTAACCATGGCAGACCTAAAACGACCAAATCATTCATTTTATGCAAAACAAGAAAACGAATCACCTCCCGATGTTCAGGAGTCATGCACATGGTCACTTGTGTCCAATACTGCGGTTTATTTTCCGCCAGTGGCGTAGCATCAATTCCTCTAAGAGGAATAGGAATTTTTAAAGGCTCCAGGACAAAACCACAGCGCTTCGCAAACGACAAGTCCATAAGACTCAGGGCAGCACCTGAATCCACAAACGCCATAACAGGGTAGGAAGACAATGAGCAAATTAAGGTCACCGACAAAATAAATTTAGGCTGCAAATTACCAATGGTGACAGGACTGACAACCTTAGTTAGGCGTTTAGAGCATGCTGATATAACATGTGTAGAATCACCACAGTAAAAACACAGCCCATTCTGACGTCTATGATTTTGTCGTTCAGTTCTAGTCAGGATTCTATCACATTGCATTGAGACAGGTGTCTGTTCAGACAACACCGCCAGAGGATTAGCGGATTTGCGCTCCCGCAAACGCCGATCAATCTGAATAGCCAGCGCCATAGAATCATTCAGACTTGTAGGAATGGAGAAACCCACCATCACATTCTTAATAGCTTCAGAAAGGCCATTTCTGAAATTTGCGGCCAGAGCACACTCATTCCATTGAGTAAGCATGGACCATTTCCGAAATTTTTGGCAATACACTTCAGCTTCATCTTGGCCCTGAGAGATAGCCAGTAAAGCTTTTTCTGCCTGGATTTCAAGATTAGGCTCCTCATAAAGCAATCCGAGCGCCAGAAAAAACGCATCAATATTTGCCAATGCCGGATCTCCTGGCGCCAACGAGAAAGCCCAATCCTGAGGGTCGCCACGCAAGAAGGAGATAACAATTTTAACTTGCTGAGCTGAATCTCCAGATGAACGAGGTTTCAAAGATAGAAACAATTTACAATTATTCCTAAAATTCCTGAATTTAAATCGATCTCCAGAGAACAGCTCAGGAATAGGTATCTTAGGCTCTGACATAGGACTGCTAACAACAAAATCCTGAATGTCCTGCACTCGTGCAGCAAGCTGATCCACACTAGTAATCAAGGTCTGAACATTCATGTCTGCAGCAAAGCTTCAAGCCACTCAGAGAAAAAGGGGAAGGAAGAAAAAAAAAACAAAAAAAACTCAGAACTTCTTTTCTTTTAATCCCGCTTCTGCAATGCATTAACAATTCACTTGGCCTGGCATACTGTTATGATCCCAATGGCAGAGGATCTCAGAGATTTCAGCAAAGTCTGCAAACATAAATACCAGCTCATAGGAAAGTGGTAACTAGGCTGACCGTATATCTGATCCTAGCACAACCAACTAACAGTAGCCGGGGAACGTACCTACGTTGATCCTAGACGTCTCGCGCCAGCCGGAGAACTAACTAACCCTATCAGGGAAAATAAGACCTCTCTTGCCTCAAGAAGAAAGACCCCAAAGTTATAGTACAAGCCCCATCAAATAATAACGGTGAGGTAAGAAGAAAAGACAAACGTAAGAATGAACTAGATTTTAGCAAAGAGAGGCCCACTGACTAATAGCAGAAGATAGTAAGATGACTTATACGGTCAGCAAAAAACCCTACAAAATATCCACGCTGAATATCCAAGAACCCCCGAACCGACTAACGGTGAGGGGGGAGAATATCAGCCCCCTAGAGCTTCCAGCGAAATCAGGAATCACATTTTGTACAAGCTGGACAAAAATAAGAACAATGCAAATAAACAAAAATAAGAAAGCAGGACTTAGCTTATCTTGCAGGGAACCAGGACCTGAAGACAGGAGCAAACAGAAATGAACTGATTACAACGATGCCAGGCACTGGACTGAGAATCCAGGAAGTTTAAATAGCAACACCCCAGGCCTAACGAACCAGGTGAGTACAAACCTGGGGAAAGACAATCCAAGTGCCAACCACTAGTGACCACAAGAGGGAGCCAAGAAGTATAGTTCACAACACACGCCAGTGTACCAGGTACTGTAATGTGTGGCGCACTACTCGAGAGTCAACCAACTTGGAGACTTCAAACTCCAAATTGCCATCCACCAAGACTGGAGGTGGCATAGGCGCCGTGTCCACAGAACCCACCACCTTTTTTAATAAAGATCTGTGGAACACGTGTATTTTATATACCGTAGGAAGCGCCAAACGGTGGGCTACCGGGTTACTGATGGCGGCAACCCTAAATGGACCAATAAACCTTGGACCCAATTTCAAGGATGGAATCTTGAGTTTTATGTTGTTTGTGGACAACCACACCCAGTCACCCTCACTCAGGTCCGGACCTGTCACACGTTTACTGTTAGCCACTCGTTTGTACCTTGCACCTACGCTTATGCAGCGCCCCAGAGTCCTGGTCGTTGCAGTATTGTCGCTCTTCCACAAGGGGGAGTGATTGTGCGTCTGATGGCACTAAAGGAGTTCACCTGACCAGGTATCACAGTCACACACTACACTTCACACTCCGGCCACCAGGGGGAGCAAAAGGTTCTATGTGCAGCGCCCCAGAGTTCTGGTCGTTGCAGTACTGTGGCTTCGCCGCTAAGGGGAGCCATGGTACGTTCGATGGCACCGAAGGAGTTCCTCCAATCAGGTATCACAGACACCAATATATTTCACAGCTGGGCCTCCGGGGGGAGCTAAGGGTGCTATTCATTAGGCCACTCCCCACCATAGTGGGTAAACTGGGGGTCAGGCAGGAAGTTAGAGAGAACGCTGACGGGATTGAACGGAGCAACACCCTGTGGCAGGGGGTGTTGTGAAGGGAGAGACTGTAGGGTCTCTGCCAGGGGTGGGATCCTGGCAGAGGCTTGGCATTGAAAGAACGTAACGGGTCCGCGCAGGCTCCTGGAAGCGGCGGGACTCAAGAAAGGACTAGAAGCGAGATAGATTGTGCTGAGTGAGAAACGAGATCAAGCAGAAGGAGAATACCAGCAGGGGTTTTGTTGAAAGAGGCAGCACCCTGCTGAGGCGCAATACCGGTGGCCGGAACGCCGAGGGAGTGGATTAGAATACAGCTTCAAGCCATACTCCAAACAGCGGCAGGACAGTCGGTCTCAGGCGGGCTGTCCACCACATATCACCTATGAAGTCTTGGGGGGCAATTGCGGGAGAGGGGCGACTCTAGGGTCCCGGAAGAACTCCAGGCCTACCTGACAAACGGGTGCCATTCCAACCTGAATACAGGGAAGGGGTGGATTACAGAGGAACATCAAATCGAGTTGTGAGGGAACTTAAGAAACAGACACAACCATTGTGGGGTTACTTTCCGTAAGCACAGCAGGGAAGGACTACAACACATAGCGCTAGAAGGAAGGCACAGATTTCCACCTGAGAGGAGAACTCTGGAGGTGCCATTGGACCGGCCGGACTTGCGTAGCCTGGTGAACCGTGTTCCGGACTGAGGACTCAGAGATCTCCAGTAAAGAGGTAAAGAGACTGCAACCTGGTGTCCTCGTTATTTACCGCGACTTACACCCCACAACCGCTACAACACCACTTATTGCACCGGACGTCCCCCACTGACAGACAGGGCCACGGACCGGGTCTAGCCACCGTGACAACCCCAGGACTGAGACCTAGAGGCTCGGCTCCGGGTACCCCTCGGCCCTGCGGCGGTGTGGGGGCGCTCCAAAAACTTGGCGTCACGAACAGGATCTACTTAAGCCTGAAGAATCAGGTCATGTGTGGCTAGAGACTGTGATTTACTGTACTTGAACCGTATTTTATTGAAAAGACTGTGCTGTGCCATTTGCCGCCAAAATCCGCCGCCATTGCAGCGCTGAGGAAAGCGCAGGAAGAGAAGAGGGGCGTGGAGTGGGCGTAGACGAGCTGGAGAGCGCGAACAGTAATGGCCGCCCAGTCTAAATATTTCTGTACAGTGAGGACGTGTCCGTCAGCAGCAGAGATCCGCCTCCTAATCCTTAATGGGGGGCGGAGGCAGAGGAAACGAAACTGCTCACGCAGGAGAGAGCGGGAAAAAGACCAGGAAGCGACCCACGTGGAGGACGCTATGGCCAGCAGCTCCGAACCCGACAGCGGGGTTGAAGTGGAAGTCTCCCCTGACTACCCGGCTGAGCCCAGCAGCTTGTCCTCCGTGGATAACACCAAATTCCTGAGAGCCGAGATGGAGGATTTATATAACCAGCTCCTCCAACTGCATGTAAGAGTCCAGGCCCCGCATCAGGTGGGACCGGCAGTGGATTCCCGGACATCGGAAGAACCAGCGGGACCTGTTGCGGAAAGTGGAATCATACCAGTGGGTGAGTCCGCCGATCTTACCCCACTAGCAGAGGGTGTGTTAGTGGGTCCCGTAGCAGCACCACCTCTCCCGGGGACCCATAGACTTCAGCGCCTGTTACCATGGGAGGAAGCCACGGGCATGGAACACCGTATGCGAGCCCCAATCACCCCTACTCCCTTGCCGTGTGAGGTCAGCGCGGAGCGCACGGTGTGCCGCTGGGTGAACCCTGGATCCAATCTCATGGGGTTCCCCGGGGTGGAGACCCAGAAGGGAGAAATGGTACAGGCCCTAAGCTGGGAAGAATACCAGACCCAGCTAGAACAGCGGTGGCGAGAGGAAGAGAAAACACATCAGGCTAAACGGGAGGCCTATCATCAAAAAGATTTGGCGGTCAAGGACCGGGCCCGTAAGGACCCCACCACTCATCAGGCCCCGCGCAGGCAGGGCATCGTCACTGTCTTTAAACTCCAAGGAGGCTGGGGCTTCATTAAAGAACCGGGGCTATACGCGGAGGTCTTTGTTAACCGACGGGATGTCGAGTCACACCTTAGAGAGGGTCACCCCGATCGAGACCTCTACCCGGGAGACAGTGTTACTTACACTCGGCATTTTGGGGAAAAAGGGTGGTTCGCCCTGAACGTCTACAAGAAAGAGAAACCAGCCCCTGTAGCCAAAGTGCCGCCGTGTGACCGACCTGTAACCACCCTGGTCGCCTCCACCTGCCCAACCACAGAACTTGCGATCTGCCGCCCGATCGCCGCAACCACCGTAGTGGCTAAAGAAGTTCCTCTTCGGGGGATCAATGTCCCTGATGTACCAGCACAAAGAGAAGTGGGGACACAGACCTTTATCGCCGCGCACGACCTGGTCGTGCAACAGACCCGAACCCATGGGGTGTATCTGGCAGCAGGAGTGGACCTGAAACCTGAATTGCAGGGGTCCGCCCGCCAGGTGGCGCCTCATGGAAATTTCTGAAAGAAGAGTAAGATTGCTTTATGAAAATGTAAATAGTTACTGTTTGTTCTTTTGTTCCTGTTGCTGCTAAACCCGCCCAGGGTTAATGGATCCCTTTGTTGACCCGGGATCCCTGTGTTTGTTCTGAGTTTTCCTAAAATTTTTGCACAAGTTTAAAGAACTGCAGAAATCATGGACTGTGCATGATTCGAACTTCCCTTGTAAATAGTTTGCACCTTCTTAAAGGTGCTCCCTACTGGTTTTAGCCAAAGACACTTTGCGAAGATATTTGCCCTATTTGTTTGAGCCAAAGACACTTTGTGAAGATACCTTTCCTACCGGTTCTAGTTAAAGACACTTTGCGAAGATACCATACCGGAACCTTTGCGTGGGCTGGTAGGCTGAGAAGACGAGCTACCTTAGAAAGACTTGGTCTCCTCTTAAAGGGGATGTGAGAAACTGAACTTGAGAGAGATACTGTTGCAGAACAGTAATGCCATAATGATGCCTTGAAAAGAAATGTAACTGTTTTACATGCTAAGTTATATGTGTTGAATTTGTTGAAATGTCTAAATAATGTTTGCAGAAAGAAAAGATGCAGAGAGCCCGTAGGGGTAGAGATAGAGGTCTGCATAGTTGAAAGTAAGCAAAGTAATAATGAAGGTGAGGATAGAAGGTAAACCCCGCGTCCCCATTGAAAGTTACTTTGTTACTAAGGACAGAGAGTGACCCGTAGGGGTTAGAGAGTGAGTCCTTAAAGGAGCCGAGTAGAGCTGGCTCAGAGTTCTTTAAACGAAAGGAATGTTATGTCTATACCATGTATAGTAGAGAAAGGCAGTAGGCCCTGGATGAACAGGGCGGTCCTGTAAAAGAAAGGAGAGGCAGTAGGTCTGGTGCCATAGGGACAGGCGGTCCTGCAGGTTCAAAGTAGGAGAATGTGAAGTTACCTTACCCTGTAATGTGATTATAGGAAGGCCTTTGGTAAACTAAGAGTGTATGTTTCTTAAAGGCAATGTTAATTTATTGTTCCAGAATTTGCACTAAGTAGAATACCCGGTTGGGTAACAGGAGTTATGCATAGCCTGTAATTTATAATGTTGACCATGTTTGTAACGTTAAAAGTGTCCTCACCTCCCATAAAGGGAAGCCTGTTCAAGTATACTTATTGTTTTGCACTCAACAAAATTGTATGTCTGTTTGCTAATCTGTATTGTTGTTTTTCTTCCCAGTCCCGGAGTACTGTGTTTAACCAGGGGGGAGTGCAGCGCCCCAGAGTTCTGGTCGTTGCAGTACTGTGGCTTCGCCGCTAAGGGGAGCCATGGTACGTTCGATGGCACCGAAGGAGTTCCTCCAATCAGGTATCACAGACACCAATATATTTCACAGCTGGGCCTCCGGGGGGAGCTAAGGGTGCTATTCATTAGGCCACTCCCCACCATAGTGGGTAAACTGGGGGTCAGGCAGGAAGTTAGAGAGAACGCTGACGGGATTGAACGGAGCAACACCCTGTGGCAGGGGGTGTTGTGAAGGGAGAGACTGTAGGGTCTCTGCCAGGGGTGGGATCCTGGCAGAGGCTTGGCATTGAAAGAACGTAACGGGTCCGCGCAGGCTCCTGGAAGCGGCGGGACTCAAGAAAGGACTAGAAGCGAGATAGATTGTGCTGAGTGAGAAACGAGATCAAGCAGAAGGAGAATACCAGCAGGGGTTTTGTTGAAAGAGGCAGCACCCTGCTGAGGCGCAATACCGGTGGCCGGAACGCCGAGGGAGTGGATTAGAATACAGCTTCAAGCCATACTCCAAACAGCGGCAGGACAGTCGGTCTCAGGCGGGCTGTCTACCACATATCACCTATGAAGTCTTGGGGGGCAATTGCGGGAGAGGGGCGACTCTAGGGTCCCGGAAGAACTCCAGGCCTACCTGACAAACGGGTGCCATTCCAACCTGAATACAGGGAAGGGGTGGATTACAGAGGAACATCAAATCGAGTTGTGAGGGAACTTAAGAAACAGACACAACCGTTGTGGGGTTACTTTCCGTAAGCACAGCAGGGAAGGACTACAACACATAGCGCTAGAAGGAAGGCACAGATTTCCACCTGAGAGGAGAACTCTGGAGGTGCCATTGGACCGGCCGGACTTGCGTAGCCTGGTGAACCGTGTTCCGGACTGAGGACTCAGAGATCTCCAGTAAAGAGGTAAAGAGACTGCAACCTGGTGTCCTCGTTATTTACCGCGACTTACACCCCACAACCGCTACAACACCACTTATTGCACCGGACGTCCCCCACTGACAGACAGGGCCACGGACCGGGTCTAGCCACCGTGACAACCCCAGGACTGAGACCTAGAGGCTCGGCTCCGGGTACCCCTCGGCCCTGCGGCGGTGTGGGGGCGCTCCATATGTATTAGGCCACTCCTCACACTCTGGTAAAACTGGGAGTCGGATAGGAAGTTAGAGAGAAGCTGACTGGGTTTTGCCCAGGTAACACCTAGTGAGAGAGAGCGTTGCTTGGGAAGACTCAGGGGGGTCCCTGTCAGGGGTGGGATCCTGACAGTGGCCTAGCACGAGACAGATCGTTACGGAGCCGTGCCTGCACCTCATTGCGGCGGCATCCTAAGAAAGGCCACGAAGCGAAGTATTTTGTGGAGAAGTGAGAAACGAGATCATAGCACAAAGGAGATAGAACCAGGAGGAGTCGTGCCCCAAGATCGGCAACATCCTTCTGAAGCGCGTAGCCGGCGGACGGAACGCCGAGGGAGTAATAGGCTCTACGCATTACTCTGAACTACGGCAGGGCAGTTAACTCTAGGTTGGCTGTCTCACCTTTACACCTAATGAAGACAACGGAGGCAATTGTGGGAGAGGGGCGTCTCTAGGGTCCCTATAAAATAACTCCAGGCCTACCCCGTCATATGGGTGCGTCCTATCCATACCATCTGGGGGACGGAGAGAGAACAGAAACATACACGACAGTTGTGAGGACTATCCAGTGGTGCTCAGCAGGGAGGTACTACAACACACTGGCGCTAGTAGGAAGGCTACTGATTTCCACCTGCAAAGGGAACTCTGGATGTGCCTTCGGACCAGCCGGTCTCAGCCAGCCCTGTTAGCAGTGCTCTGGATTGTGGATGCCGAAGCCTTCAGTAAAAAGGTAAAGAGACTGCAACCCTGTGTCCTCGTCATTTACTGCGACCTACACCATCACCATCTACTCATCAAGGGAAGCCCTGGGGACATACTTCACCTGTGGGAAGTTACACCATCTAGCTGCCATTCCATCACCCCAGCGGACCCCTAGCAGCGTCGGTCACCCTGACCGAACACCACAGGTGGTGTCACGAACTCTTGACAAACTCTCACCTACACCTTTAATTGGGCGCCCCTTAGCAGGGCCACGGACCGGGTCGGGCCACCGTGACACCCCCAGAACCGAGACCGAGGGACCCGGTACCGAGTACCCCGCTGCCCTGCGTTTTGGGGCCGCTCCAAACTTCAAGCGTCACGAACAGGATCTACTTAAGCCTGAGAATCAGGTCATGTGTGCCTTGGAACTGTGACTGAATTGTGTTTGAGTCGTGATTTATTGCAAAGACTGTGTATTGCTATTTGCCGCCAAAAGTTCCCGCCAAAACCGCCGCCATTACAGCGCCACGAGGAGCGCAGGAGAAGAAGAAGGGCGTGGATTTGTGGGCATAAACAAACTGAAGAGCGCAAAGAACAAAGGCCGCCCAGTCTAAGTATTTCTGTACCTTGAGGACGTGTCCGTCAGCAGCCGAGATCCGCCTCCTGATTCTCAATGGAGGGCGGAGACAAAGAAAGCGAAACCGCCCACGAAGGAGAGAGCGGGAAAAGGACCAGGAAGCGAGCCACGTGGAGGACGCCATGGCCAGCCGCTCAGAACCAGAATGCGGGGTTGAAGCAGAGGACTCCCCCAGCTACCCAGAAGAGCACAGCAGTCAAACCTCCACGGTTGGCACCGACCTCCAGATTGAGATGGAGGAATTGATTGATCAGCTCCTTCAACTACGGGTAAAGACCAAGGCCCCGTACCAGGTAGCGCCGGCGGAGGATCCCCCGACATCGGTTCCTGTACCGCTACCCGAGCTGCTGCCAATGCCTCCACCGACGCCAGCAGAGCCCGTCGCTGAGGAGGGCACCGCTCCGGCTGGTAAGCACGCTGACCCTGCCCCGCCAGCAGAGGACCTGCTGATAGGCCCCATCGCAGCGCCACCTTCCCCTGGGACCCACAGATTCCAGCGCCTTGCACCCTGGGACCAGGCCACGGGTATGGAGCAGTTCCTAAAGGCCCCGATTTCACCAACCACCTTGCCAGGTGAGGTCTATGCAGAGCGGACTGTGTGCCGCTGGGTGAACCCAGGGTCGGACTTCATGGGGTTCCCCGGGGTGGAGTCTCATCAAGGGGAGAAGGTGGAGGCCCTTAGCTGGGAAGAGTACCAGGCCAAGCTTGACCAACAGTGGAAGGAGGCGGATGAGAGATACCAGGCTCAGCGCGAGGCCCATCACCAGCGGGACCTAGCGGTCAAGGCCCAAGCCCTAAAGGACCGCACCACCCACCAAGCCCCGAGTAGGCAAGGCACCGTCATAGCCTTTAGACTCCGTGGGGGTTGGGGCTTCATTAAGGAGCCAGGCCTGTATGCCGAGGTCTTTGTAAATCGGAGAGATGTGGAGTCCCACCTCAGAGAAGGCCACCCAGATCGAGATCTTTACCCAGGAGACGTAGTCACTAGTGTTGAGCGATACTTTCCGATATCGGAAAGTATCGGTATCGGAAAGTATCGGCCGATACCGTCAAAATATCGGATCCAATCCGATACCGATACCCGATCCCAATGCAAGTCAATGGGACGAAAATATCGGAATTAAAATAAACCCTTAATAAACTTGTAGGTTCATTCTACATGAAGGAAAACAACTAAGAATAATGTAGGATGTATTGGGGGACGTGGCGGAGATATTAAAGGGACAGAGGTTTAGCCCAATGTAATAGAATAGCAGGATTTTTTATTTTTTTTTATGAAGTTCGGCGTTAGAAAGAATTTGACTATGTTATTTTTTTTTTTTTTTATGTCAGATATTGATGTTTCACTACTTCCACGCCCTTCACCTTCTTTTTTACTTCTCCCACGCTTTCTTCTTAATTATCCTCATCATCAGCTTCTTTGACATCAACTTCTTCACCTTATTCATCTTCTTCTTCATCTTCTACCTATTATTTTTTGGGTTACATTGTTCATATTCTTTTTATTTTACTATTATCTTCATCATATTCAACTTCTTCATCATATTCTTATTTGTGACAGGCATTCCCGTAGTTGTTATCTATAAAAGTTTGAAGATTACACCTTCCGTTCTGCCTGTCACAAACCAGTTACATTTGTCCGCGTTCAGTTTGGCCTGCAGCATCAGGCTTTATCCAGGGGCACCACGAGGAGGAACGGACTCACCCCCATACACTGCTTAGTCTTCTTCTGCTTATAATTTACATAATATTTTTTTGCTCTGATATTTTGTGTTATGCTTAATGTCCTTCTGCTCTTTGTTCTGCAGCCTCTTGTTCTTCTGCTTCTCGGTCTTCCAGGTCGTCGTCGTCTCCAGGGTCGTCGTCTCCGGGGTCGTCGTCATCGGGGTGGTCTCCGGGGTCGTCGTCATCGGGGTGGTCTTCAGGGTCATCGTCTCCAGGGTCGTCGTCATCACGGTGGTTGTCGTCTCTGGTGTCGTCGTCATCTTAGGGGTGTTCTTCCGGGTCATCGTGTTTAGTCTCTTGAACTTGGAAATGTAGCAGAAGGTACAAGAAGGCTGAGAAAATGCCGAGAACCAGCTGATGGAACTGGAACTCGGATGGCTACCCGAAGGTCCAAGAGCCAATGGAACTACCGAGGACCAGCTGACGTTACTGGAACCCGGTTACTAAGCAGGAGGTACCCGTGCCTGAAAGCACTACCAAGGACCACCTGACGTTGGTGGAACTCGGATACCCAGAGGGAGGCACCTAAGCCAAAGGCTCTGCCCGGAACCAGCTGACGGTACTGGAACCAGGATGGGGAGCAGAAGGTACAAGAGCAAAAGACACTGCCGAGAACCAGCTGACGGTGCTGGAACCCGGATGGGTAGCCGAAGGTCCAAGAGCCAATGGAACTACCGAGGACCAGCTGACGTTACTGGAACCCGGTTACTAAGCAGGAGGTACCCGTGCCTGAAAGCACTACCAAGGACCACCTGACGTTGGTGGAACTCGGATACCCAGAGGGAGGCACCTAAGCCAAAGGCTCTGCCCGGAACCAGCTGACGGTACTGGAACCAGGATGTGGAGCAGAAGGTACAAGAGCAAGTGTCTGCGTAGCTTTTGCAGGACACGTTGCCGGCTGCACAGCAGGGGAACAGCTGGCGGTGCTGGACCCCACTGACACATTGGCGAGGTGTTTGGCTCTGTGCAGCCAGCACTTCCGGACAGCAACGAGCGGTGTTGTAGCCCGGGCTCTGCAGGGGGAGCAGAGTGTAGGCCGAAGCCTACTTGAACCAATTTCAAAGGTAACCTTTAACCCCCCCTCAGGGGTTAGAAAGTAGAAGAGCCACAGCTTATGCAGCAGTAGTGCTGCACAAGTCAAAGGTTGCTCTTTTAATTTCGCTCCTTGCACACGCTGAATGAAACACGTATAACATTTAGCCCTTTATACAGTCAAACTGTGTTGGAGGCGCGAGTTCCCTTTGTAATGAGACGCAGCACAGATGTCAAGAATCCCACCTTGGTGCTGGGTGCAGCCTCCTGAGCGTTGTTATTTGCTGTACAGGAGTCTGCGCTGTCGTGTTATCCCCTGGCCTAGCGCCGTTAGCGCTGCCCATCTTCTGACCTCATTTAATGTTGGCCGGTGCGGTTCGCGATGCCCATGAATCACAGCCCCGCAGTGTATTGACATAGTTTAAACACTGCGGGGCTGGGATTCATGGCCTGGCGCAGTACATATGTTCGCCTCTCGCTTGGGTTCTTACACCCGCTTCAGACTATGCGGCGTCATCTGATCCCTTATCGCATGCCACGGCCATGAAGCCGCACAGTCCGAAGAAGGCGGAAGGAGAGGAGGGACAGGCGAACTGATGCACTGATCCTGCCCATCAATCACACCCTCGCAGTCCCAATAAATAAGACACCGAGGGGCGTTGTGTGGGTCAGGGCGGCCGCAGAGGCGCAGGCAGCCAAACCATGATGCCAGAAGACGGGCAGCGCTACCAAGGGGGTTGCAGCGTGTCATTACAAAGGAAAGTCACACCACCGGGACGGTTAAATGGTCACACAGAGGACACATTGCAGACGTGTTTTCAGTTCCACATGTGCGAGGAGAATACGTTTCTGAGCCACCTTGCACACATGCAGCATTACCGCTGTACAAGGTGGCTGGATAACGTAAAAACGCCTGGGGGAGGGGGGACAGGTTCCCTTCAATTTCAGTTCTTGTGTCTGCGTGGCTTTTGCAGGACACGTTGCCGGCTGCACAGCAGGGGAACAGCTGGCGGTGCTGGACCCCACTGACACATTGGCTGGTGTTTTTCTCTGTGCAGCTAGCACATCTGGGCAAAAACTGGCGGTGTGTTAGAGCCCAGGGACAGCAGGAGGAGGAGCAGGAGGAGGAGGAGCAGGGGGAGGGGAGTGTAGGCCGAAGCCTGCACAGGCGGCAGCTTTGGGTGTGTTGTGTCTGCGTGACTTTTGCAGGACACGTTGCCGGCTACACAGCAGGGGAACAGCTGGCGGTGCTGGACCCCACTGACACATTGGCGAGGTGTTTGGCTCTGTGCAGCCAGCACTTCCGGACAGCAACTAGCGTTGTTGGAGCCCGGGCTCTGCAGGTGGAGCAGAGTGTAGGCCGAAGCCTAATTGGACCGATTTCAAAAGTCACCTTTAACCCCCCCTCAGGGGTTACAAAGTAGAAGAGCCACAGCTTATGCAGCAGCAGTGCTGCGCAAGTCAAAGGTTGCTCTTGTAATTTTTCTCCTTGCACACGCTGAATGGAACACGTATAACATTCAGCCCTTTAGACAGTCAAACTGTGTAATGGAGGCGAGAGTTCCCTTTGTAATGAGACGCAGCACAGGTGTCAAGAATCCCACCTTGGTGCTGGGTGCAGCCTCCCGAGCGTTGTTATTTGCTGTACAGGAGTCTGCGCTGTCGTGTTATCCCCTGGCCTAGCGCCGTTAGCGCTGCCCATCTTCTGACCTCATTTAATGTTGGCCGGTGCGGTTCGCGATGCCCATGAATCACAGCCCCGCAGTGTATTGACATAGTTTAAACACTGCGGGGCTGGGATTCATGGCCTGGCGCAGTACATATGTTCGCCTCTCGCTTGGGTTCTTACACCCGCTTCAGACTATGCGGCGTCATCTGATCCCTTATCGCATGCCACGGCCATGAAGCCGCACAGTCCGAAGAAGGCGGAAGGAGAGGAGGGACAGGCGAACTGATGCACTGATCCTGCCCATCAATCACACCCTCGCAGTCCCAATAAATAAGACACCGAGGGGCGTTGTGTGGGTCAGGGCGGCCGCAGAGGCGCAGGCAGCCAAACCATGATGCCAGAAGACGGGCAGCGCTACCAAGGGGGTTGCAGCGTGTCATTACAAAGGAAAGTCACACCACCGGGACGGTTAAATGGTCACACAGAGGACACATTGCAGACGTGTTTTCAGTTCCACATGTGCGAGGAGAATACGTTTCTGAGCCACCTTGCACACATGCAGCATTACCGCTGTACAAGGTGGCTGGATAACGTAAAAACGCCTGGGGGAGGGGGGACAGGTTCCCTTCAATTTCAGTTCTTGTGTCTGCGTGGCTTTTGCAGGACACGTTGCCGGCTGCACAGCAGGGGAACAGCTGGCGGTGCTGGACCCCACTGACACATTGGCTGGTGTTTTTCTCTGTGCAGCTAGCACATCTGGGCAAAAACTGGCGGTGTGTTAGAGCCCAGGGACAGCAGGAGGAGGAGCAGGAGGAGGAGGAGCAGGGGGAGGGGAGTGTAGGCCGAAGCCTGCACAGGCGGCAGCTTTGGGTGTGTTGTGTCTGCGTGACTTTTGCAGGACACGTTGCCGGCTACACAGCAGGGGAACAGCTGGCGGTGCTGGACCCCACTGACACATTGGCGAGGTGTTTGGCTCTGTGCAGCCAGCACTTCCGGACAGCAACTAGCGTTGTTGGAGCCCGGGCTCTGCAGGTGGAGCAGAGTGTAGGCCGAAGCCTAATTGAACCGATTTCAAAAGTCACCTTTAACCCCCCCTCAGGGGTTACAAAGTAGAAGAGCCACAGCTTATGCAGCAGCAGTGCTGCGCAAGTCAAAGGTTGCTCTTGTAATTTTTCTCCTTGCACACGCTGAATGGAACACGTATAACATTCAGCCCTTTAGACAGTCAAACTGTGTAATGGAGGCGAGAGTTCCCTTTGTAATGAGACGCAGCACAGGTGTCAAGAATCCCACCTTGGTGCTGGGTGCAGCCTCCCGAGCGTTGTTATTTGCTGTACAGGAGTCTGCGCTGTCGTGTTATCCCCTGGCCTAGCGCCGTTAGCGCTGCCCATCTTCTGACCTCATTTAATGTTGGCCGGTGCGGTTCGCGATGCCCATGAATCACAGCCCCGCAGTGTATTGACATAGTTTAAACACTGCGGGGCTGGGATTCATGGCCTGGCGCAGTACATATGTTCGCCTCTCGCTTGGGTTCTTACACCCGCTTCAGACTATGCGGCGTCATCTGATCCCTTATCGCATGCCACGGCCATGAAGCCGCACAGTCCGAAGAAGGCGGAAGGAGAGGAGGGACAGGCGAACTGATGCACTGATCCTGCCCATCAATCACACCCTCGCAGTCCCAATAAATAAGACACCGAGGGGCGTTGTGTGGGTCAGGGCGGCCGCAGAGGCGCAGGCAGCCAAACCATGATGCCAGAAGACGGGCAGCGCTACCAAGGGGGTTGCAGCGTGTCATTACAAAGGAAAGTCACACCACCGGGACGGTTAAATGGTCACACAGAGGACACATTGCAGACGTGTTTTCAGTTCCACATGTGCGAGGAGAATACGTTTCTGAGCCACCTTGCACACATGCAGCATTACCGCTGTACAAGGTGGCTGGATAACGTAAAAACGCCTGGGGGAGGGGGGACAGGTTCCCTTCAATTTCAGTTCTTGTGTCTGCGTGGCTTTTGCAGGACACGTTGCCGGCTGCACAGCAGGGGAACAGCTGGCGGTGCTGGACCCCACTGACACATTGGCTGGTGTTTTTCTCTGTGCAGCTAGCACATCTGGGCAAAAACTGGCGGTGTGTTAGAGCCCAGGGACAGCAGGAGGAGGAGCAGGAGGAGGAGGAGCAGGGGGAGGGGAGTGTAGGCCGAAGCCTGCACAGGCGGCAGCTTTGGGTGTGTTGTGTCTGCGTGACTTTTGCAGGACACGTTGCCGGCTACACAGCAGGGGAACAGCTGGCGGTGCTGGACCCCACTGACACATTGGCGAGGTGTTTGGCTCTGTGCAGCCAGCACTTCCGGACAGCAACTAGCGTTGTTGGAGCCCGGGCTCTGCAGGTGGAGCAGAGTGTAGGCCGAAGCCTAATTGAACCGATTTCAAAAGTCACCTTTAACCCCCCCTCAGGGGTTACAAAGTAGAAGAGCCACAGCTTATGCAGCAGCAGTGCTGCGCAAGTCAAAGGTTGCTCTTGTAATTTTTCTCCTTGCACACGCTGAATGGAACACGTATAACATTCAGCCCTTTAGACAGTCAAACTGTGTAATGGAGGCGAGAGTTCCCTTTGTAATGAGACGCAGCACAGGTGTCAAGAATCCCACCTTGGTGCTGGGTGCAGCCTCCCGAGCGTTGTTATTTGCTGTACAGGAGTCTGCGCTGTCGTGTTATCCCCTGGCCTAGCGCCGTTAGCGCTGCCCATCTTCTGACCTCATTTAATGTTGGCCGGTGCGGTTCGCGATGCCCATGAATCACAGCCCCGCAGTGTATTGACATAGTTTAAACACTGCGGGGCTGGGATTCATGGCCTGGCGCAGTACATATGTTCGCCTCTCGCTTGGGTTCTTACACCCGCTTCAGACTATGCGGCGTCATCTGATCCCTTATCGCATGCCACGGCCATGAAGCCGCACAGTCCGAAGAAGGCGGAAGGAGAGGAGGGACAGGCGAACTGATGCACTGATCCTGCCCATCAATCACACCCTCGCAGTCCCAATAAATAAGACACCGAGGGGCGTTGTGTGGGTCAGGGCGGCCGCAGAGGCGCAGGCAGCCAAACCATGATGCCAGAAGACGGGCAGCGCTACCAAGGGGGTTGCAGCGTGTCATTACAAAGGAAAGTCACACCACCGGGACGGTTAAATGGTCACACAGAGGACACATTGCAGACGTGTTTTCAGTTCCACATGTGCGAGGAGAATACGTTTCTGAGCCACCTTGCACACATGCAGCATTACCGCTGTACAAGGTGGCTGGATAACGTAAAAACGCCTGGGGGAGGGGGGACAGGTTCCCTTCAATTTCAGTTCTTGTGTCTGCGTGGCTTTTGCAGGACACGTTGCCGGCTGCACAGCAGGGGAACAGCTGGCGGTGCTGGACCCCACTGACACATTGGCTGGTGTTTTTCTCTGTGCAGCTAGCACATCTGGGCAAAAACTGGCGGTGTGTTAGAGCCCAGGGACAGCAGGAGGAGGAGCAGGAGGAGGAGGAGCAGGGGGAGGGGAGTGTAGGCCGAAGCCTGCACAGGCGGCAGCTTTGGGTGTGTTGTGTCTGCGTGACTTTTGCAGGACACGTTGCCGGCTACACAGCAGGGGAACAGCTGGCGGTGCTGGACCCCACTGACACATTGGCGAGGTGTTTGGCTCTGTGCAGCCAGCACTTCCGGACAGCAACTAGCGTTGTTGGAGCCCGGGCTCTGCAGGTGGAGCAGAGTGTAGGCCGAAGCCTAATTGAACCGATTTCAAAAGTCACCTTTAACCCCCCCTCAGGGGTTACAAAGTAGAAGAGCCACAGCTTATGCAGCAGCAGTGCTGCGCAAGTCAAAGGTTGCTCTTGTAATTTTTCTCCTTGCACACGCTGAATGGAACACGTATAACATTCAGCCCTTTAGACAGTCAAACTGTGTAATGGAGGCGAGAGTTCCCTTTGTAATGAGACGCAGCACAGGTGTCAAGAATCCCACCTTGGTGCTGGGTGCAGCCTCCCGAGCGTTGTTATTTGCTGTACAGGAGTCTGCGCTGTCGTGTTATCCCCTGGCCTAGCGCCGTTAGCGCTGCCCATCTTCTGACCTCATTTAATGTTGGCCGGTGCGGTTCGCGATGCCCATGAATCACAGCCCCGCAGTGTATTGACATAGTTTAAACACTGCGGGGCTGGGATTCATGGCCTGGCGCAGTACATATGTTCGCCTCTCGCTTGGGTTCTTACACCCGCTTCAGACTATGCGGCGTCATCTGATCCCTTATCGCATGCCACGGCCATGAAGCCGCACAGTCCGAAGAAGGCGGAAGGAGAGGAGGGACAGGCGAACTGATGCACTGATCCTGCCCATCAATCACACCCTCGCAGTCCCAATAAATAAGACACCGAGGGGCGTTGTGTGGGTCAGGGCGGCCGCAGAGGCGCAGGCAGCCAAACCATGATGCCAGAAGACGGGCAGCGCTACCAAGGGGGTTGCAGCGTGTCATTACAAAGGAAAGTCACACCACCGGGACGGTTAAATGGTCACACAGAGGACACATTGCAGACGTGTTTTCAGTTCCACATGTGCGAGGAGAATACGTTTCTGAGCCACCTTGCACACATGCAGCATTACCGCTGTACAAGGTGGCTGGATAACGTAAAAACGCCTGGGGGAGGGGGGACAGGTTCCCTTCAATTTCAGTTCTTGTGTCTGCGTGGCTTTTGCAGGACACGTTGCCGGCTGCACAGCAGGGGAACAGCTGGCGGTGCTGGACCCCACTGACACATTGGCTGGTGTTTTTCTCTGTGCAGCTAGCACATCTGGGCAAAAACTGGCGGTGTGTTAGAGCCCAGGGACAGCAGGAGGAGGAGCAGGAGGAGGAGGAGCAGGGGGAGGGGAGTGTAGGCCGAAGCCTGCACAGGCGGCAGCTTTGGGTGTGTTGTGTCTGCGTGACTTTTGCAGGACACGTTGCCGGCTACACAGCAGGGGAACAGCTGGCGGTGCTGGACCCCACTGACACATTGGCGAGGTGTTTTTCTCTGTGCAGCTAGCAGTACCGGGCCCCAACTGGCGGTGTTGGAGCCCAGGGTCAGCAGGAGGAGCAGGGGGAGCGGAGTGTAGGCCGAAGCCTGCACTCGAGCAAGTTGAAAGGAAACCTTTAACCCCCCCCCCCCCAGGCGTTTGTAGCTGAAAGAGCCATTGTGTACAGCACTAATGCTGGAAAAGGTAAACTTAGCTCTTTTAATTATGGTCCTTGCACATGCGGAACCTAACAGTTATGAAATGTGTCCCCTCACAGCGTTAAACCGTCCGGTAGGTGGAACTTTCCTTTGTCGTGTGACGCAGCACAGCCATCATTTTTACCCCCTTGGCGCCGTGCGCCGCCTCCTCAGCGTTGTTTTAATCTGTCCCGGAGCCTGGGCTGTTAGGTTAGCCCTTGGCCATGCACACATTTTGCGCTGCCCGTCTTCTGACATCATTTGGTGTCAGGCTGGCTGCGCCTGTGCGGGTGCGCTGGCCGAGATCCCGCCTCGCAGTGTCGTCTAATGTAATCCCACCGCGGGCCTGTGATCCGTGCCCGTGCGCAGTGCATATCCTCTCCTCTCACTCCCCTCCCTACGGCTTTTTCAGACTGTGCGGTGTCACGGCCGTGGCATGCTATTAGGGACCAGCTGACATCGCACAGTCTGAAGAAGCCGTAGGGAGGGGAGTGAGAGGAGAGGATATGCACTGCGCACGGGCACGGATCACAGGCCCGCGGTGGGATTACATTAGACGACACTGCGAGGCGGGATCTCGGCCAGCGCACCCGCACAGGCGCAGCCAGCCTGACACCAAATGAGGTCAGAAGACGGGCAGCGCAACATGTGTGCATGGCCAAGGGCTAACCTAACAGCGCAGGCTCCGGGACAGATTAAAACAACGCTGAGGAGGCGGCGCACGGCGCCAAGGGGGTAAAAATGATGGCTGTGCTGCGTCACACGACAAAGGAAAGTTCCACCTACCGGACGGTTTAACGCTGTGTGGGGACACATTTCATAAGTGTTTGGTTCAGCATGTGCAAGGAGCATCACGAAAAGAGGCACTTTTTCCCTTTGCATCATTACTGCTGCACAAGGTGGCTCCTTCAGTAACAAACGCCTGTGGGGGGGGGGGGGGGGTCAGGTTCCCTTACATTTAACTTGTTGTGCCTGCGTGGCGGTCGCAGTACACGTTGCCGTATACACAGCAGGGGAACAGCTGGCGGTGCTGAACCCCACTAACACATTGGCGAGGTGTTTGGCTCTGTGCGTACAGCACTTCTGGACGGCAACTGGCGGTGTTGGAGCCCAGGGGCAGGTGGAGGAGGAGGAGGTTGGAGGAGGTAGGAGGAGGTAGGAGGGATTGCCACACACACAGCAGGGGAACAGCTGACGTTACTGAACCCCAATAACAGAGGAGGGACTGTTGACTGTGCGTACAGCACTTCTGGACGGCAACTGGCGGTGTTGGAGCCCAGGGGCAGGTGGAGGAGGAGGAGGTTGGAGGAGGTAGGAGGAGGTAGGAGGGATTGCCACACACACAGCAGGGGAACAGCTGACGTTACTGAACCCCAATAACAGAGGAGGGACTGTTGACTGTGCGTACAGCACTTCTGGACGGCAACTGGCGGTGTTGGAGCCCAGGGACGGGTGGAGGAGGAGGAGGTTGGAGGAGGTAGGAGGGATTGCCACACACACAGCAGGGGAACAGCTGACGTTACTGAACCCCAATAACAGAGGAGGGACTGTTGACTGTGCGTACAGCACTTCTGGACGGCAACTGGCGGTGTTGGAGCCCAGGGACGGGTGGAGGAGGAGGAGGTTGGAGGAGGTAGGAGGGATTGCCACACACACAGCAGGGGAACAGCTGACGTTACTGAACCCCAATAACAGAGGAGGGACTGTTGACTGTGCGTACAGCACTTCTGGACGGCAACTGGCGGTGTTGGAGCCCAGGGACAGGTGGAAAAGCAGAGGAACACAATGTAGGCCGAAGCCTGAGAAAGTCGAAAGGGAACCTTTAACCCCCCCCCAAG
Organism: Ranitomeya variabilis; assembly: GCF_051348905.1. Classification (NCBI taxonomy): domain Eukaryota; kingdom Metazoa; phylum Chordata; class Amphibia; order Anura; family Dendrobatidae; genus Ranitomeya; species Ranitomeya variabilis. Next base: position 649,554,121 of record NC_135232.1, on the reverse strand, counting down.
GCGTTTGTAGCTGAAAGAGCCAGCTTGTGCAGCACAAAAGATGCAAAAGGAAAAGGTGGCTCTTTTCATCATGCTCCTTGCAAACACAGAACTAAACACTTATAAAATGTGTCCCCTGCAACCGTAAAACCGTCCCGGAGGTGGGACTTTCCTTCGTAATGTGACGCAGCCCAGCCGTCATTCCTACCCCCCCGGCGCCGCGCACCGGCTCCTCAGCGTTGTTTTATTCCGTCAAGGAGCCTGCGCTGTTATGTTATCCCGTGGCCAGGCACACTTAGCGCTGCCCGTCTTCTGGCATCATTTGGTGTCTGGATGGCTGCGCCTGTGCGGCCGCGCTGGCAGAGAGCCCGCCTCGCAGTGTCTTCTGATTTAATCCCACTGGGGGCCTGGGATCCATGGACATGCGCACTGCATATCTGAACCTCCACCTCTCACTCATCTCCCTATGGCTTCTTCAGACTGTGCGGTGTCACGGCCGTGGCATGCTGTTAGGGACCAGCTGACACCGAACAGTCTGAAGAAGCCATAGGGAAATGAGTGAGAGGTGGAGGTTCAGATATGCACTGCGCATGTCCATGGATCCCAGGCCCCCAGTGGGATTAAATCAGAAGACACTGCGAGGCGGGCTCTCTGCCAGCGCGGCCGCACAGGCGCAGCCATCCAGACACCAAATGATGCCAGAAGACGGGCAGCGCTAAGTGTGCCTGGCCACGGGATAACATAACAGCGCAGGCTCCAGGACGGAATAAAACAACGCTGAGGAGCCGGTGCGCGGCGCCGGGGGGGTAGGAATGACGGCTGGGCTGCGTCACATTACGAAGTAAAGTCCCACCTCCGGGACGGTTTTACGGTATCAGTGGACACATTTTATAAGTGTTAAGTTCTGCGTGTGCAAGGAGCTAAACAAAAATAGCTACCTTTTCCTTGGGCAGCATTACTGCTGCACAAGGTGGCTCTTTCAGTAACAAACGCCTTGGGGGGGGGGGGACAGATTCCCTTACATTTCAGTTGTTGTGTCAGCGTGGCGGTCGCATGACACATTGCCGGCTACACAGCTGGGGATCAGCTGACATTACTGAAACCCAATAACACTGGGTCGTATGTTTTGACTGTGCAGACGGCACGTCTGAGCCTCAACTGGCGGTGTTGGAGCCCAGGAATTTAAGTTCAGGTGGTAGAAAGATGAACACAACAGGAGACCTGGATAACGTATACAGTGACCTAATTATTCAATCAGGAGGAGGAGTGGCAAATTCCGGCGAGATCCAGGCCTTGTTCATTTTCAGGAAAGTAAGCCGGTCAACGTTATCGGAGGATAGTCGCATGCGACGGTCAGTTAGTACACCACCTGCAGCACTAAAGACACGTTCCGATAATACACTGGCCGCAGGGCAAGACAGCACCTCCAATGCATACTGGCTTAGCTCTGGCCATGTATCCAGCTTTGAGACCCAAAACTTGAAAGGGGAAGAGCCGTCTGGGAGTACAGCAAGAGGGCAAGACATGTAGTCTGTCACCATCTGACGGAACCGTTGCCTCCTGCTGACTGGAGCCGTCTGTGATGGTGTAGACTTTTGTGGCGGGCACAGAAAACTGTGCCACAGTTCGGCCATACTGGTCTTGCCTTGGGCAGAGGCACTGCTTCTGCTCCCTCTTTGTGCAGAGCCTCCACCACGGCCTGGACGCACTGAGCTGCTTTGGAATGCACTAGCAGCACTTCTCTCAGTTGGAATGGAGAAGATGATGGAATTGACCAGTGTGTCTTGGTACTCCCGCATTTTTCGCTCCCGGTTCAACGGTGTGATGAGGCTTTCTACGTTGTCCCGGTAGCGAGGATCGAGGAGGGTGAACACCCAATAATCAGACATGTTGAGAATGTGGGCGATGCGGCGGTCGTTTCTCAGGCACTGCAGCATGTAATCCACCATGTGCTGCAGACTGCCAACTGCCCAAGAAACGCTGTCCCCTGCTGGAGGCGTGATCTCTGCCCGCTCGTCATCACCCCACCCTCGCTGTACACACTGAGTACTGGACAATTGTGTAACTCCCTCCTCTGGACGGATGTCTTCCTCCTCCATTGACTCCTCCTCATCCTCCTCACAAACGGTCCCCTGCCTACGCGTTTGTGAGGAACCACGTGGCGCTGACTGTCCAGAAGATGATGGAAATGGTGAATCCTCATCCTCCACCTCTTCCACAACATCATCCCTTAGCGCTTGCAGTGATTTTTCAAGCAGGCAGATAAGGGGGACAGTCATGCTGACTAGTGCATCATCTGCACTCGCCATCCGCGTGGAATAATCAAAGGGACGCAAAACCTGGCAGACGTCATTCATAGTGGCCCACTCTGTGGTTGTGAAGTCTGTACGGCGCTGACTGCGACTTTTTTGCGCCTGAAGCAGCTGGTACTCCATTACAGCTTGCTGCTGCTCACACAACCGCTCCAACATATGTAACGTGGAATTCCACCTGGTAGGTAGGTCACATATGATGCGATGTTCCGGCAGGCGGTGTCGGCGCTGCAGAGCCGCAATGCGCGCTTTTGCCGTGCTGGAACGCCGCAAGTGAGCACACTCTAGGCGGACCTTGTGCAGCAGTGCATCAAGATCCGGATAGTCCCTCAAAAAGCTCTGCACGACCAAATTGAGCACATGTGCCAGACATGGGATGTGAGTGAGGTTGCCGAGGCCCAGAGCTGCCACCAGATTTCGGCCATTATCACACACTACCATGCCTGGCTGGAGATTCGCTGGCACAAACCACACATCGCTCTCCTGCTTGATGGCATTCCAGAGCTCCTGCGCTGTGTGGCTACGATTCCCCAAGAAAATTAATTTCAAGACGGCCTGTTGACGTTTGGCCACGGCTGTGCTCATGTCGGTCGTAACAGGTACACGTTCATCACGGGTCCATGTGGAGGTGGACTGTGACGGCTCCTGCAGCGATGATTCTGAGGAACTGGTGTAAGAGGAGGAGTCAATGCGTACAGAATGGATTCCTGCAATCCTTGGAGTGGGCAGGACACGTCCTGCGCCACTCGCACGGTCTGTACCCGGCTCAACGACATTAACCCAATGGGCAGTGAGGGAAAGGTATCGCCCCTGTCCATGTTGACTGGTCCACGCATCGGTGGTGAGGTGGACCTTGCTACTGACGGCGTTCAGTAGCGCGTGTTTTATGTGTCCCTCCACATGCTTCTGCAGGGCAGGGACGGCTTGCCTGCTGAAGTAAAAGCGGCTGGGCACTTTGTACTGTGGGACTGCCAATGACATGAAGTCACGGAAGCTGTCAGTCTCCACCAGCCTGAATGACAGCATTTCCAGTGACAGAAGTTTGGCAATGCCTGCAGTCAGAGCCTGTGCTCGTGGGTGGTTTGACGAGAAAGGCCGCCTTTTCTCCCATGCCTGTACTACCGATGGCTGTAGACTGGGCTGGGAGTGTGTGGATGACTGGGAAAGTGGCGCTGCGGGTGGAATTACAGCGGGTCTCTGGACAACAGGGGCAGAGGTTCTTCCACGGCGATCCTGGGAGGACGCCGAACCAGCTGCGTGTGAGGTAGAGGAAGAGGCAACACGAGCTGAAGAGGTGGTAGCTGCCGCTGTTGGTTGGCCTACCTCTTCAGTGTGTTTTTCTAACTCCGCCGGGTGCCTGTTGCGCACATGTTTCCACATGTTGGAGGTATTGAGGTTGCTGACATTTCGACCTCTTTTGACTTTTTGATGACACACGTTGCATCTGACATAGCAAATGTCATCTGCAACTGTGTCAAAAAAGGACCAGGCACTGCAAGTCTTGGGAGCGCCCTTTTTGGCTTTTGGAAGAGACATGCTCCTAACGGGTGCCAAAGCGGAGGCTGCAGGATCCGCAGTCTTCCCCCTCCCTCTCCCTCTTTGGGCCGTACGGGGAATCTCTTCCTCAGAGCTGCTCCCACCACCTTCCTGTCCCTCACGCCAAGATGGGTCGAGGACCTCATCATCTACACTACCCTCTGCCCCCAACTGCTCCTCCTGGGTAGTCTCAGCAGCAGAGCACGCACCAGTAAGTGGCACCTGAGTGTCATCATCAGCTGATGCGGCCTGCGATGTGGTGACCGGAGCCACTGGCCCACCCGCCTCTTCAGAGGAAGACAGAAAAAGCTGTTGGGCATCACTGCACCCTGCCTCTTCTTCCATTTCTCCAATGCTGCTTGGCTGGCCCCCTGTTTCCAAGCCAAGAGATTCAGAGAACAGAAGTAGAGACGGCTCCTGTCCTGGGCTCTCTGTCTGCCTGGGCAATTTGGCAGGTGGTGAAGAGACAGATGGCTGCTCTCCAGTGCTCTGTGTCTGAGAGGATGTGGCACTAATGGAAGTTGATGCATTAGCTGCCATCCATCCGACAACAGCTTCAATTTGTTCTTCACGCAGCAGCGGTGTACGGCGCTCGGACACAAAGCTTCGCATGAACGACTGTTGCCTGGTGAAAGTGGGTGCTGATGAGTCACCGGTGCCCGCAGCAGGCACAGAATCCCCACGTCCCCTCCCTGCTCCGCGACGGCTCCCACGCCCCCGTGCCTTACTCACTGCCTTCTTCATCTTGGTTGACTGATAAAGATAAGCAGAAAAGTACTAACGGATTTGTGTGCTTATTCCTGAGCAACTCCTCCTAACAGGTATAAGAAGCACTAATTATCTAAAGTGTGGACTAGACACAAATATGAGCTAATGTGGCCTACAGAAATGTAAAGTGGTGTAACTGGTGTGTTTGGTGAACTTTATTATTTATTTATTTTTTGGGGGCTGAACTGACAACAGATAGAGCTGCAGTCACACGGAGACCGTGCAGACAGACGTAAACGGCGCTACAAGGCCCAAAAACCCTCCTCTACTTTATCCTATGTAGTGTTTTTCCACAAATTAGCTGGAGACGGGTGGAAAGACACTAATAGGATTTTTTTGAATAAATTAGCAGCAGACTACACTATTTTGAAAAAAAAGAAAATTGATTTGGCGGTATGACGCAGTGAAAAACCCTGAGCTGGAGACAACCAGGCTATAGCTGCTCACAGATTACAGGGCGAGCTGCAGTCACACGGAGACCGTGCAGACAGCCGTAAACGGCGCTGCAAGGCCCAAAAACCCTCCTCTACTTTATCCTATGTAGTGTTTTTCCACAAATTAGCTGGAGACGGGTGGAAAGACACTAATAGGATTTTTTTAAATTAATTAGCAGCAGACTACACTACTTTGAAAAAAAAGAAAATTGATTTGGCGGTATGACGCAGTGAAAAACCCTGAGCTGGAGACAACCAGGCTATAGCTGCTCACAGATTACAGGGCGAGCTGCAGTCACACGGAGACCGTGCAGACAGCCGTAAACGGCGCTGCAAGGCCCAAAAACCCTCCTCTACTTTATCCTATGTAGTGTTTTTCCACAAATTAGCTGGAGACGGGTGGAAAGACACTAATAGGATTTTTTTAAATTAATTAGCAGCAGACTACACTACTTTGAAAAAAAAGAAAATTGATTTGGCGGTATGACGCAGTGAAAAACCCTGAGCTGGAGACAACCAGGCTACAGCTGCTCACAGATTACAGGGCGAGCTGCAGTCACACGGAGACCGTGCAGACAGCCGTAAACGGCGCTGCAAGGCCCAAAAACCCTCCTCTACTTTATCCTATGTAGTGTTTTTCCACAAATTAGCTGGAGACGGGTGGAAAGACACTAATAGGATTTTTTTAAATTAATTAGCAGCAGACTACACTACTTTGAAAAAAAAGAAAATTGATTTGGCGGTATGACGCAGTGAAAAACCCTGAGCTGGAGACAACCAGGCTACAGCTGCTCACAGATTACAGGGCGAGCTGCAGTCACACGGAGACCGTGCAGACAGCCGTAAACGGCGCTGCAAGGCCCAAAAACCCTCCTCTACTTTATCCTATGTAGTGTTTTTCCACAAATTAGCTGGAGACGGGTGGAAAGACACTAATAGGATTTTTTTGAATAAATTAGCAGCAGACTACACTACTTGGGAAAAAAAAAAAAAAAAGGAACAGTATGAGGCAATGAACCACCCTCCCTGAACTGAATACAACCAACTATGGATGGCCTATGTGGCTGCACTCAGACTGGAGACTGGGCTGCACTCACACACACACACACACAGACCCTGCAGATCGCTGTGAAAACAGCGCTACAAGGCAAAAGCAAGGTGAATAGTAGGTGAACACAGCGGTTGCTAAATTAGCCTTTGGAAAGCACAAAGAAGCAAATCGCTATCTCTAAACTGTCCCTCAGTCAGCAAACAGCGTCCTGTCACTAACTGAATTCACAGCAGAGTGATCGCAAAATGGCGCCAGCGACTTTTAAACTGCATCATGACATCATTACACCAGCCAATCACAGCCTTGCCAGTAGTTTCATGCCCTCCATGCTAAACAGGATGTGCCCACACTTGGAATCAATCTCATTGGCTGAATTTCTGCTTTTTGAATCTTAGAACTTCCGATTCCGGTATCCGATACGCGGCAAGTATCGGAATCCCGGTATCGGAATTCCGATACCGCAAGTATCGGCCGATACCCGATACTTGCGGTATCGGAATGCTCAACACTAGTAGTCACCTATACCAGGCACTTCGGGGAAAAGGGCTGGTTTGCCCTGAACGTGCACAAAAAGCAAGACCTTGTAGCACCTCCAACCAAAGCGCCAGTAAAATTGTCTCCCGTGGCAGTGGTGCCCCCTCGTGGTCAGGCTACCGTCATTACAAAGACTACCGTCGTCACTCCGACGTGCACCATCGTCAAAACCACGACCTGTCCGGTCGCCACTACCACCACTGATGTGGCTAAAGAGTTAACCTCAGTGAAGGCTAGTGCTCAGGCCATCTCAGGATCGAAAACTGTGGGTACCCAGACTCCTGTTTGGAGCAAGGGAGCTCCTGGCATGACACCTGGTAGCCGCAGGTATCTGGGCGGATGGCCTCGCCCATTGCTACCTGCGGAGCTACGGCCGCCAGAACAAGAATAAACCTCGGAACCACGAGTATGTATATAGTTGTTTAAAACTGTTTGTCTGTTTTGCTGCTAAAACCCGTCTAGGGTTATTCTTAAAAGGGATCCCTGTTATGGCCTGGTGGTTACGGAGCAGTACTGAGATGACCTGGTGGGTAAGACCAATCATGGACAAGCTCAGCGGAGGTGGCAGCTCCACCGACAGTAATCACTGTTATGACCTAGTGATTACGGAGCAGAACTGAAATGACCAGGTGGGTAAGACAAATAAAGTACTAGCTCTGGGGAGGTGGTAGCTTTACTGACCGCAATCCCTACTCCTAACACCAACACTAGAAATAGCCGTGGAGCGTGCCTATCTCTGCCTAGACACCTCTTCACAGCCTAAGAACTAGCTACCCCTGAAGATGGAAACGGAAAACTATCTCGCCTCAGAGAAACCCCCAAAGGAAAGATAGCCCCCCACAAATATTGACGGTGAGTGGAGAGGAAAATGACAAACTCAGAAATGAAACTAGATTTAGCAAAGGAGGCCAAAACTATCTAAATAGACAGAGATAGAAAAGGCTACTGTGCGGTCAGTATAAAAACTAAAAGTCCACGCAGAGTTTACAAAAAATAACCTCCACACCGACTCACGGTGTGGAGGAGCAAATCTGCGACCCCAGAGCTTCCAACTATCCGGAATAATTTATACTGACAAGCTGGACAAAAGAGACATAACTTAAACTGAACAGAAGGTCATAAGCAAGGAAACACCCCAAAACTAGCAGAACTTATCTTAAGCTGAAATGGACTGGCCAACAGAGAACTTCCAGGAAAGGACTGAATCCACAGGAAGAAACATTGACAGCTGGCATCAACTACAGCCTAAAGCCCAGTTAAATAACAAGGCCAGGCCACCGATTAGTGAAAGCAGCTGCTAAGTTCCACTTGAAACCACCAGAGGGAGCCCAAGAGCAGAACTCCCAAAAATACCATTCATGACCACAGGATGGAGCCCAAGAACGAAATTCACAACAGTACCCCCCCCCCCTTGAGGAGGGGTCACCGAACCCTCACCAGAGCCCCCAGGCCGATCGGGACGAGCCAAATGAAAAGCACGTACCAAATCGGCAGCATGGACATTGGAGGCAAAAACCCAAGAGTTATCCTCCTGGCCATAACCCTTCCACTTGACCAGATACTGAAGTTTCCGCCTTGAAAGACGAGAATCCAAAATCTTCTCCACCACATATTCCAGCTCCCCCTCAACCAACACAGCAGGAGGGTCAACTGAGGGAACCATGGGCACCACATATCTCCGCAACAAAGATCTATGGAACACATTATGAATGGAAAAAGAAGCTGGAAGGGCCAAACGAAAAGACACCGGATTGATAATTTCCGAAATCCTATAAGGACCAATAAAACGAGGCTTGAACTTAAGGGAAGAGACCTTCATAGGAACATGACGAGAAGACAACCAGACCAAATCCCCAACCCGAAGCCAGGGACCAACGCACCAACGGCGGTTAGCAAAGCGTTGAGCCTTTTCCTGAGACAATGTTAATTTGTCCACCACATAAGTCCAAATCCGCTGCAACCTGTCCACCACAGAATCTACCCCAGGCTCAACCTGCCCTGAAGAAAAACGAGGATGAAAACCGAAGTTACAAAAAAAAGGCGAAACCAAAGTAGCCGAACTAGCCCGATTATTAAGGGCAAACTCGGCCAACGGCAAGAAGGTAACCCAATCATCCTGATCAGCAGACACAAAGCATCTCAAATAGGTTTCCAAGGTCTGATTGGTTCGCTCCGTCTGTCCATTTGTCTGAGGGTGAAATGCCGAAGAAAAAGACAAATTAATGCCCATTCTAACACAAAAGGATCGCCAAAACCTAGAAACAAACTGGGTACCTCTGTCAGACACAATATTCTCCGGAATACCATGCAAACGAACCACATGCTGGAAAAACAAAGGAACCAAATCAGAGGAGGAAGGCAACTTAGGCAAAGGTACCAAGTGGACCATTTTAGAAAACCGGTCACAAACCACCCAGATGACAGACATCTTCTGAGAAACAGGAAGATCAGAAATAAAATCCATGGAAATATGCGTCCAGGGCCTCTCAGGGATAGGCAAAGGCAAAAGCAACCCACTAGCACGAGAACAGCAGGGCTTAGCCCGGGCACAGGTCCCACAGGACTGCACGAAGGAACGCACATCCCGTGACAAAGAAGGCCACCAAAAGGACCTGGCAACCAAATCTCTGGTACCAAAGATCCCAGGATGACCGGCCAACACCGAACAATGAATCTCAGAAATCACCTTACGAGTCCATCTATCAGGAACAAACAATTTCCCCACAGGACAGCGGTCGGGTCTATCAGCCTGAAACTCCTGAAGCACCCGCCGCAAATCAGGGGAGATAGCAGAAAGAATCACCCCCTCCTTGAGAATACCAGCCGGCTCACGGACTCCCGGAAAATCATGCAAAAAACTCCTAGACAGGGCATCAGCCTTCACATTCTTAGATCCCGGAAGATACGAGACCACAAAATCAAAACGGGAGAAAAAGACCACCGAGCCTGTCTAGGATTCAACCGCTTGGCAGACTCAAGGTAAATCAGATTCTTATGATCGGTCAAGACTGTTATGACCCCAATGGCAGAGGGTCTCAGAAATAAATACCAAGTCTGCAAACACAAAAAACCAGCTCATAGGGCAGTGGTAACTGGGCTGACCGTATATCTAATCCTAGCACCACAAATAGCAGCAGCCGGGGAACGTGCCTACGTTGGTTCTAGACGTCTCGCGCCAGCCGGAGAACTAACTAACCCTAGAAGGGAAAAGATAGACCTTTCTTGCCTTCAGAGAAAAGACCCCAAAAGTTGGATACAAGCCCCCAACAAATAATAACGGTGAGGTAAGAAGAAAAGACAAACGTAAGAATGAACTAGGTATTTAGCAAAGAGAGGCCCACTGACTAATAGCAGAATATAGTAAGATGACTTATACGGTCAGCAAAAACCCTATCAAAATTTCCACGCTGGATATTCAAGAACCCCCGAACCGTCTAACGGCCCGGGGGGAGAATACCAGCCCCCTAGAGCTTCCAGCAAAATCAGGAATCACATTTAGTACAAGCTGGACAAAAAATAAGAGCAATGCAAATAACCAAAAAACAAGGAAGCAAGACTTAGCTTAATTTTGCAAGAACCAGGACCAGCAGACAGGAGCAAACAGAAAGGACTGATTACAACGATGCCAGGCACCAGACTGAGAATTCAGGAAGTTCATATAGCAACACCCCTGGACTAACGACCCAGGTGGGTGCCAAACTGAGGAAAGACAATCCCAGAGTCATATCACTAGTGACCACAAGAGGGAGCCAAAAAAGTCTAATTCACAACACAAGACCACAACCCAATGCTTAGCTCCCTCAAGCCAATGTCGCCACTCCTCAAATGCCCACTTCATAGCCAACAACTCCCGATTGCCGACATCATAATTACGTTCAGCAGGCGAAAACTTTCTGGAGAAGAAAGCACACGGTTTCAACACAGAGCCATCAGAACTTCTCTGAGACAGAACAGCTCCTGCCCCAATCTCAGAAGCGTCAACCTCAACCTGAAAAGGGAGAGAAACATCTGGCTGATGCAACACAGGGGCAGAAGTAAAACGACGCTTAAGCTCCTGAAAGGCCTCCACAGCCGCAGAGGACCAATTCACCACATCAGCACCTTTCTTGGTCAAATCGGTCAGAGGTTTAACCACAGTAGAAAAATTAGCAATGAAGCGGCGATAAAAATTAGCAAAGCCCAAAAATTTCTGAAGGCTCTTCACAGATGTGGGTTGAGTCCAATCATAAATAGCCTGGACCTTAACAGGGTCCATTTCAATAGCCGAGGGAGAAAAAATGAACCCCAGAAAAGAAACCTTCTGAACTCCAAAAAGGCACTTAGACCCCTTCACAAACAGTGTATTAGCACGGAGAATCTGAAATACCATCCTGACCTGCTTCACATGAGACTCCCAATCATCGGAAAAAAACAAAATATCATCCAAATATACAATCATGAATTTATCCAGATACTCCTGGAAAATATCATGCATAAAGGACTGAAACACAGATGGAGCATTAGAGAGCCCGAAAGGCATCACAAGATATTCAAAATGGCCCTCGGGCGTATTAAATGCTGTTTTCCATTCATCACCCTGTTTGATGCGAACAAGATTATACGCCCCTCGAAGGTCAATCTTGGTAAACCAGCTAGCCCCTTTAATCCGAGCAAACAAATCAGAGAGCAAAGGCAAAGGGTACTGGAATTTGACCGTGATCTTATTGAGAAGGCGATAATCTATACAGGGCCTCAAGGAGCCATCCTTCTTGGCAACAAAAAAGAACCCCGCTCCCAACGGTGACGAAGACGGGCGAATATGCCCCTTCTCCAAGGACTCCTTTACATAACTCCGCATAGCGGCATGCTCTGGCACAGACAGATTGAAAAGTCGACCCTTAGGGAACTTACAGCCAGGAATAAAATTAATAGCGCAATCACAGTCCCTATGAGGAGGCAGAGGACTGGATTTAGGCTCCTCAAATATATCCTGGAAATCCGACAAAAACTCAGGAACTTCAGAAGAAGGGGACGAGGAAATTGACATCAGGGGGATGTCACTATGTATCCCCTGACAACCCCAACTAGTCACAGACATAGATTTCCAATCCAGCACTGGATTATGTACCTGTAACCATGGAAACCCCAGCACAACCACATCATGCAAATTATGCAACACCAAAAAGCAAATATTTTCCTGATGTGCTGGAGCCATGTTCATGGCTAACTGTGTCCAGTACTGAGTTTTATTCTTGGCCAATGGCGTAGCATCAATCCCCCTCAAGGGAATAGGGCTCTGCAAAGGCTCCAAGGAAAAACCAAAGGGCTTGGCAAATTCTAGGTCCATTAAGTTCAGGGCAGCGCCAGAATCCACAAATGCCATTACAGAAAAGGACGTCAATGAGCAAATCAGGGTAATAGACAAGAGAAATTTAGGCTGTACAGTACTGATGGCAACCGACCTAGCAACACTCTTAGTTCGCTTTGGGCAGTCAGAGATAGCATGAGTAGCGTCACCACAGTAAAAACACAGCCCATTCTGACGTCTAAACTCCTGCCATTCTGCTCTCGTCAAAATCCTATCACATTGCATAGGCTCAGAACTCTGCCCAGAGGACACCGCCATATGGTGCACCATCTTACGTTCACGTAGGCGCCGATCAATCTGAATGGCCAGAGACATTGATTCATGCAAACCAGCAGGCGTGGGAAACCCCACCATAACATCTTTAAGGGCTTCAGAAAGACCCTTTCTGAAAATAGCTGCCAGGGCATCCTCATTCCATTTTGTAAGCACAGACCACTTTCTAAATTTCTGACAATATATCTCTGCTGCTTCCTGATCCTGACACAGAGCCAGTAAAAAATTTTCTGCCTGATCCACAGAATTAGGTTCGTCATAAAGCAGTCCAAGTGCTTGAAAAAATGAATCTACATTGAGCAATGCAGGATTCCCTGGCTCAAGGGAAAATGCCCAGTCCTGCGGGTCGCCATGCAGCAGAGAAATAACAATCTTCACTGTAAAAAGTTATAAAAGATGTATTTGCGCTAAAAATATCAGTATAAAAATATAAATAAATAAATATACATGACACCCTTGGGGCAAAGTGATAATAAGGTGTTTTAGTATACCTGGCTCCTAATGCGCTGAATGTAGACGTGAGTTTCCTGATGTTACGGGGTCCTGTGAGTGCTGAACTTGAATGCCGATCCTAAAACAGCCCGAGGTGCCTAATGAAAGAACTGAATCGCAAAGTCCCAATATGTCGGGGGGTCGCCGTCCCGGCCGGTAACAGGCGTACCTCCCTGCAGAAGATAAAGCACACACGTGCCGTGCACAGGCACAAAAAAACCCTGCTATACAGCAGAGCCGGCAAGGTGCAGAGAGACTGCAGGACCTTGCGTGACGTCACTGTCACGTGATGAGTCACGTGACCGGCTACGGAACGCACACCAGACCAAAAACCAACGCGTTTCGGAATCGCTGATTCCTTCTTCAGGGATCCCTGAGTCCCTGATCCTGGGACTTTGCGATTCAGTTCTTTCATTAGGCACCTCGGGCTGTTTTAGGATCGGCATTCAAGTTCAGCACTCACAGGACCCCGTAACATCAGGAAACTCACGTCTACATTCAGCGCATTAGGAGCCAGGTATACTAAAACACCTTATTATCACTTTGCCCCAAGGGTGTCATGTATATTTATTTATATTTTTATACTGATATTTTTAGCGCAAATACATCTTTTATAACTTTTTACAGTGTCTATTATTTGATGAATTGGGTGGTTTTCATCATCATATTTGCCGCAAATTTATTCAGTTTTTTGGCAGCGCCTTTTGGACACCTGCTTATTTTTAAATAACAATCTTCACCTGCTGAATGGGGTCACCAGAGGAACGGAGTCTCAGAGCAAAAAACAATCTGCAATTATTTTTAAAGTTCAAAAACTTAGATCTATCCCCAGAAAACAAATCAGGGACAGGAATTCTAGGCTCAGAAACAGGAGTTTGAACAACATAGTCTTGGATACTCTGTACCCTTGCAGCGAGATGATCAACACGCGCAGACAGACCCTGAACCTCCATATCAGCACCAAGCTCCTGCACCATCCAAAAATCAAGGGGAAAAAAAAAGACAAAACAGGCAACAAGAAAAAAAAAAAAATAACTCAGAACTTTCTTTTCCCTCTTTTGAGATGCATTTAACACATTGTGGGCCAGCTGTACTGTTATGGCCTGGTGGTTACGGAGCAGTGCTGAGATGACCTGGTGGGTAAGACCAATCATGGACAAGCTCAGCGGAGGTGGCAGCTCCACCGACAGTAATCACTGTTATGACCTAGTGATTACGGAGCAGAACTGAAATGACCAGGTGGGTAAGACAAATAAAGTACTAGCTCTGGGGAGGTGGTAGCTTTACTGACCGACCGCAATCCCTACTCCTAACCAACACTAGAAATAGCCGTGGAGCGTGCCTATCTCTGCCTAGACGCCTCTTCACAGCCTAAGAACTAGCTACCCCTGAAGATGGAAACGGAAAACTATCTCGCCTCAGAGAAACCCCCAAAGGAAAGATAGCCCCCCACAAATATTGACGGTGAGTGGAGAGGAAAATGACAAACTCAGAAATGAAACTAGATTTAGCAAAGGAGGCCAAAACTATCTAAATAGACAGAGATAGAAAAGGCTACTGTGCGGTCAGTATAAAAACTAAAAGTCCACGCAGAGTTTACAAAAAATAACCTCCACACCGACTCACGGTGTGGAGGAGCAAATCTGCGACCCCAGAGCTTCCAACTAGCCGGAATAATTCATACTGACAAGCTGGACAAAAGAGACATAACTTAAACTGAACAGAAGGTCATAAGCAAGGAAACACCCAAAAACTAGCAGAACTTATCTTAAGCTGAAATGGACTGGCCAACAGAGAACTTCCAGGAAAGGACTGAATCCACAGGAAGAAACATTGACAGCTGGCATCAACTACAGCCTAAAGCCCAGTTAAATAACAAGGCCAGGCCACCGATTAGTGAAAGCAGCTGCTAAGTTCCACTTGAAACCACCAGAGGGAGCCCAAGAGCAGAACTCCCAAAAATACCATTCATGACCACAGGATGGAGCCCAAGAACGGAATTCACAACAGATCCCTTTGTTGACCCGGGATCCTTTTGTTTTTGAGTTTGCACAAGTTTTTCTAATTTTGCATCAAAGAACTGCTGGGATCATGAACTGCAAATGATTCACAAACTACTTGTACATAGTTTGCACCTTCTTAAGGGTGCCCCCTACTGGTTTTACAAAAAGAAGAGCTTTTTGAAGAGACTGTTCCTGATTACAGCGCAGAAGTTCTTGCTTTAAACTGACTTGCAAATAATTTGCACTACCTCAGAAGACACTTGGTTTCCTCTTAAAGGGAATGTTTAATCGTTGCATTTAGTCTACACCATAATGTTGCCTTAAGAAAGTGAATAGTAATAATGTTGATACATAGTAGTAGTATGTAGTTGGTAAGCCAATAATAAGAAATGTTTGATGATGTTGAGAAATAGAAACTGAGGACAGAAGAAAAGTTGAAAGCCGAATTTCAATGAAAGTGAACCCGTAGAGGTTAGTGTTGTGAATTCTGCTCTTGGGTTCCCTCCGGTGGTTGCTGGTGGTAATACAGTTGTCCCTGGGTTGCAATCCTGGGCAGGTGTCCCTGCTGATTGCAGCTCTGACTGGGGTATTTAGGTGTGCAGGATTCATTAGCCCTTGCCAGTTGTCCATTGTTCTTGGAGGTTATGCATCTCTGTCTGGTTCCTTCTGCCCTGCTGCCAAATCAGCCAAGATAAGAGTCTGGTTTGTTTCTGCAGCACACATGCTGTGTGCTTTACAATTCAGTGCTATTCATTGTTTTTTCTTGTCTAGCTTAGACTGTGTTTGGATATTTTCAGTCAAGTTGGATTCTCAGGAGATGCAGATATACATTCCATGTCTTTAGTTAGATGGTGGAATTTTTGTATTATCTGCTGTGGATATTTTTAGGGTTTTAATACTGACCGCTTAGTATTCTGTCCTATCTTTTCCTATTTAGCTAGCGTGGCCTCTTTTTCTAAAACCTGATTTCTGCCTGCGTGTGTCTTTCCTCTAATACTCACAGTCAATATTTGTGGGGGGCTGCCTATCCTTTGGGGTTCTGCTCTGAGGCAAGATAGAATTCCCATTTCCATCTATAGGGGTATTTAGTCCTCCGGCTGTGTCGAGGTGTCTAGGATGTGTTAGGTATACCCCACGGCTACTTCTAGTTGCGGTGTCAGTTTAGGGTTTGCGGTCAGTACAGGTTCCACCTATTCCTGAGAAAGTCTCATGCGGCTCCAAGGTCACCGGATCATAACAGGTTAGTGAGTCCTCTAGAGAGCCATAGATAGATGGTTGATAAATCTTGCACTTAGGAAAATAAAGAAGAGTTAATTTGTAGTGTAGCGTTAGATTATATACCTTTAGTGGGTACCTGCCCTTACGCCCTTAAAGGAAAAGTTAAATTATTGTTCAATAAAAGTGTGCACTTAGTAGATAGTAGATAGTATGCCCGGCTGGGTAATGATAGTTATTTATAGTTAGTTGATTATAAGTGTTATTTAAAATCTTAAGCACAATGTAAATATGTTTCTGTTTGCAACGTTCAAGTGTTCTCACCTCCCATAAAGGGAAGCACTGTTAAATTTACTTGTTTACAGCATTCCCAAAAATTTTGTATGTCTTTTGCTAACATGTATTGTTGTTCTTCTTTTCCCAGTCCGGGAGTACTGGATTTAACGGGGTGGGGGGGGGAGTGCAGCGCCCCAGAGTCCTGGTCGTTGCAGTATTGTTGCTCTTCCACAAGGGGGAGTGGTGGTATGTCTGATGGCACTAAAGGAGTTCACCTGACCAGGTATCACAGTCACACACTACACTTCACACTCCGGCCACCGGGGGGAGCAAAAGGTTCTATGTATTAGGCCACTCCTCACACTCTGGTAAAACTGGGAGTCGGATAGGAAATAAGAGAGAAGCTGACTGGGTTTTGCCCAGGTAACACCTAGTGAGAGAGAGCGTTGCTTGGGAAGACTCAGGGGGGTCCCTGTCAGGGGCGACATCCTGACAGTGGCCTAGCACGAGACAGATCGTTATGGAGCCGTGCCTGCACCTCATTGCGGCGGCATCCTAAGAAAGGACACGAAGCGAAGTATTTTGTGGAGAAGTGAGAAACGAGATCACAGCACAAAGGAGATAGAACCAGGAGGAGTCGTGCCCCAAGATCGGCAACATCCTTCTGAGGCGCGTAGCCGGCGGCCGGAACGCCGAGGGAGTAATAGGCTCTACGCATTACTCTGAACTACGGCAGGGCAGTTAACTCTAGGTTGGCTGTCTCACCTTTACACCTAATGAAGACAACGGAGGCAATTGTGGGAGAGGGGCATCTCTGGGGTAGCAGGGTGGCACAGTGGATAGCACAGCAGCCTTGCAGCGCTAGAGTCCTGGGTTCAAGCCCCACTAAGAACAACATCTGCAAAGAGTTTGTATGTTCTCTCTGTGTTTGCGTGGGTTGCCTCCGGGTGCTCTGGTTTCCTCCCACATTCCAAAGACATACTGATAGGGAATTTAGATTGTGAGCCCCAACAGGGACAGCGATGATAATGTGTGCAACCTGTAAAGCGCTGCGGAATATGTTAGCGCTATATAAAAATAAAGATTATTATTATTATCTCTAGGGTCCCTATAAAATAACTCCAGGCCTACCCCGTCATACGGGTGTGTCCTGTCCATACCATCTGGGGGATGGAGAGAGAGAACAGAAACATACACGACAGTTGTGAGGACTATCCCTGCTCAGCAGGGAGGTACTACAACACACAGGCGCTAGTAGGAAGGCTACTGATTTCCACCTGCAAAGGGAACTCTGGATGTGCCTTCGGACCAGCCGGTCTCAGCCAGCCCTGTTAGCAGTGCTCTGGATTGTGGATGCCGAAGCCTTCAGTAAAAAGGTAAAGAGACTGCAACCCTGTGTCCTCGTCATTTACTGCGACCTACACCATCACCATCTACTCATCAAGGGAAGCCCTGGGGACATACTTCACCTGTGGGAAGTTACACCATCTAGCTGCCATTCCATCACCCCAGCGGACCCCTAGCAGCGTCGGTCACCCTGACCGAACACCACAGGTGGTGTCACGAACTCTTGACAAACTCTCACCTACACCTTTAATTGGGCGCCCCTTAGCAGGGCCACGGACCGGGTCGGGCCACCGTGACACCCCCAGAACCGAGACCGAGGGACCCGGTACCGAGTACCCCGCTGCCCTGCGTTTGGGGGCCGCTCCACTTAGCAAGCGCTGTTTCACTCTCCTCCAAACGGATGACAGGTGCTCCTAACTGGTCCTCCTCCGGGACGCCAGTAGAGCCCCCCTGACGCAGAGTACAAAACTGAGGATGGAGCCCGTAAACACAAAAGAACGGGGACTCCCCAGACGATTCCTGACGGTGATTATTTATAGCAAACTCAGCCAAAGGAAGGAACGTCGACCACTCCTCCTGATTGTCAGAAACAAAACAGCATAAATACTGCTCCAAATTCTGGTTCATACGCTCGGTTTGACCATTTGACTGAGGATCAAACGCAGAAGAATGCGACAACTTGATCCCCAGCCGTGAGCAAAAAGCTTTCCAAAATTTTGCCACAAACTGAGTACCCCTATCAGACATGATGTCAGATGGGACCCCGTGAAGTCTGACCACCTCCTGCACAAATACCTGAGCCAGAGTCTAAGCGTTAGGCAACGAAGGCAAAGAAACAAAGTGCGACATCTTTGAGAACCGATCAACAACCACCAGAATGACCGTGTTCCCAGCAGAGGAGGGCAAATCTGTGATAAAATCCATGGAAATCTCCGTCCATGGCCTACTGGGTACCCCGAGAGGATGTAGTGTGCCAGCAGGACGAGAGCGGGACGTCTTAGCCCTAGTGCACGTGGTACATGCTGACACGTACGAGACCACGTCCTGTCAGATTTTGGGCCACCAGAACCGACGCGACACCAACTCCAAGGTACCCCTAACCCCTGGATGGCCAGCCAGGACAGCATCATGATGCTCACCCAACACCTTTAGGCGAAGATGGAGCGGTACAAACGATTTGTTAATGGGAAGCTCTGGTGGTACCTCCTCCTGAGCCTCGGCAATCTCAGCCTCAACCTCGGTCGTGAGAGCCGAGACCACAACACCCAATCCCCACAGAAAGCACGAACAGGGAAAACTGAAAAACGCACCATGCCGCAGACACACAGGAATACACTATAATGTGCACAGGGCAAAACAAATACAAATATAGGAAGGAGGAATACGACAAAGGATAATACACCACCAGATACAATATTCCTACAAGACCACCACTCCAGACTGGAATCACTAGGCACAAAGCACAAGCTATAATCGGCGATGCCCAAAGTCCAGCATGACTATTTAAAGGCCGTGGGCGTGACCCAGCCTCCAACCTGATTACCAGCTAGATTAGCCCCAAGCAAGCTGGATAAATTCTAGCCGACGCCACTGAGCGTGTAGTGGACGTATGTGGAATTACCGCTGTCTGTCGGATGCCCTAGTGTGAACAGCGTCCGACATGACAGGTGGTCATCCCAGGAAGAGTTGCTCAAGAAGTAGCTAAAGAAGCCCATGAATTTGGAGCTCACTTCGGCCCTACCAATGGTTACAGCGGTATGTGTATTGCCCCCGGTTGGAGTCTGGTGGAAGAGATTTGCCGGCAATGTCGAGTATGTGACCTCATTAAGAGTACCAAAAAGAGGGCACCCATCCAGACCATACAAACTAAGGATCCGCTAGAAGTCTTGATGATCGACTATCTCCTCGTGGGACACTCGGCCCAGGGGCTACAATACTGTTTGGTGATGACCTATGTGATGCAGTGACCCCTGTGGCAGCTAGGTGGCGCTGTGTGTGCTCCTCGGGATATGCATGGAGGTGTATCTGTTGTTATAATGGTGATGAAACAGTGACTGGCAGAATTGTAAGTGGCCGATATGTGTCGCAGAGGGAGTCTGCGTGGTAAGTCTGACGTAATGTTGTTGTTCTTGGACCTGTAGTCCCACAAGTGTTTGTATAGTTGTCAAGGGAGACTTACTAGGCTAGTTATGAGAGATGGGCGGGTCAAACTAGCCACACACACACACACTCCCATCTAGGGGAGTGATTACAGGTGTATAATGTGACCAGGGTGTGGGTCACAGGGGTCCTGTATGGTCGCTGAGTGTGGACCTGAATGGTCGGTGCTGGAAGGTCCTGGAAAGCCTTTGTGTTAGGAGTGTTGTCTCCCTGAAGAGAACATGGTGGGGCTTTGGACATATTTGCCTGGGGTGTTGGACAGATGTCCTGAATAGCACCCGGACAGGTCACATTCCTGTGTGTTGGACGGTCCTGAATAACGCACTGAGTAACCTGTGTTGGAAGACCTGGGAGTAGGCTTCCTGAAGAGCACAACTTGTGTTGGATGTCCTGGGAGTAGGAGTCCTGAAGAGCACATGCCAGTGTGTTGGACAGTCCCAGGTGGGATGAACATCCTGAATAGCGCACAGTGAAACTGGGGTCCTGGACGGTCTGTGTTGGAAGCTCCTGTGAGTGAAGTCTTCCTGGAGCACCTGAGAGACTGTGGACCTGGATGGTCTGTGTTGGGAAAGCTACCGTCCTTCAGTGGCTCTGGACTGACTGATGCGTGCCAGCTAGGCAAGTTGGTAAGCGCAATCTTATGTATGGTGCTAGACTGCGGGCAACGGTCCAGGAAGAACGTGTGGAGTTACAGTAATTGCTGTTGCTCGGCAGGGCCATGAAGGTGACAAGCTTCTTGCTGTGGATCGGCGGGTCCACGAAGGAGACAAGCGTCTTGCTGTGAATCGGCGGGTCCACGAAGTCTGCGGTGGAGCCGTACAGAGCATTATAAAGTGTAGCTGCAGGTGCAGCAAGAGGTTCCGCTTTTTTTTTTCTTTGTACTGTGTGAACTGGGGCCTGAGTATACCGTGGGGGAGTCCACAGGGTGTACCCCAGGGAAGGGGTGGTGTTCCTAAAGGTGGGCAGTGACCCAAACAGGGATGGAGTCTCAAAAGGGGGTGGTAACCCAAACAGGGATAGAGGCCAAAAAAAAGGGTGGAATCCCAAAAGGGGGCGGTGATCCGAACAGGGATGTTTGCCCAAAAAGGGGTGGAATCCCAAAAGGGGTCTGTAATCCAAACAGGCAGGGCCGGACTGGCCATAGGGCAGTTCTGGCAAATGCCAGAAGGGCCAGTGGCAGTAGTGGGCCGCTCGAGTGTGCCGCTGTCGGCACACTCCCCACGCTGTCGCGGCACACTCCCGGCCCCGCATTCAACTATACCGGCGTCATAGACACCGGTACAGTTGAATCCAATGATGGAGTAGAGAGCGTCCGCTGACGCCCCCTCTCCCATCATTCCCCGCTCTGCCTGCTGCTGACACTGCGGGTGCGCGATGACGTCATATCATCGCGCACCTGCTGTGTGACCGGGCGGGCAGACTGCGACTGCTGAGACCAGAGCCAGAGCAGCGCGGGGCAGGAGGAGAGGTGAGTAGAGTGTTTTGTTTTTTTTTATCAATGAGTGATGACTGGATTGTGGAGCTATTGGGGGGGGGGGGGGGCTGCCTGCCTGCATTACTTTCTATGGGGGCTGCCTGCCTGCATTACTTTCTATGGGGGCTGCCTGCCTGCATTACTTTCTATGGGGGCTGCCTGCCTGCATTACTTTCTATGGGGGCTGCCTGCCTGCATTACTTTCTATGGGGGCTGCCTGCCTGCATTACTTTCTATGGGGGCTGCCTGCCTGCATTACTTTCTATGGGGGCTGCCTGCCTGCATTACTTTCTATGGGGGCTGCCTGCCTGCATTACTTTCTATGGGGGCTGCCTGCCTGCATTACTTTCTATGGGGGCTGCCTGCCTGCATTACTTTCTATGGGGGCTGCCTGCCTGCATTACATTCTATGGGGGCTGCCTGCCTGCATTACATTCTATGGGGGCTGCCTGCCTGCATTACATTCTATGGGGGCTGCCTGCCTGCATTACATTCTATGGGGGCTGTGCTGCATTATATTGTATGGTGTCTGCCTGCATTACATTCTATGGGGGCTGGCTGCATTCCATTCCATGGGCCTGTGCTGCATTATATTCTATGGGGCTGGCTGCATTCCATTCCATGGGCCTGTGCTGCATTACTTTCTATGGGGGCTGCCTGCCTGCATTACTTTCTATGGGGGCTGCCTGCCTGCATTACTTTCTATGGGGGCTGCCTGCCTGCATTACTTTCTATGGGGGCTGCCTGCCTGCATTACATTCTATGGGGGCTGCCTGCCTGCATTACATTCTATGGGGGCTGCCTGCCTGCATTACATTCTATGGGGGCTGCCTGCCTGCATTACATTCTATGGGGGCTGTGCTGCATTATATTGTATGGTGTCTGCCTGCATTACATTCTATGGGGGCTGGCTGCATTCCATTCCATGGGCCTGTGCTGCATTATATTCTATGGGGCTGGCTGCATTCCATTCCATGGGCCTGTGCTGCATTATATTCTATGGGGCTGGCTGCATTCCATTCTATGGGTCTGTGCTGCATTATATTCTATGGGGCTGTGCTGCATTACATTCTATGGGGCTGTGCTGCATTACATTCTATGGGGGCTGCCTGCATTACATTCTATGGGGGCTGCCTGCATTACATTCTATGGGGCCTGTGCTGCATTATATTCTATGGGGCTGGCTGCATTCCATTCCATGGGCCTGTGCTGCATTATATTCTATGGGGCTGGCTGCATTCCATTCTATGGGCCTGTGCTGCATTATATTCTATGGGGCTGGCTGCATTACATTGTATGGTGGCTGTGCTGCATTATATTGTATGGGGCTGTGCTGCATTATATTCTATGGGGCTGTGCTACATTATATTCTATGGGGCTGTGCTGTATTACATTCTATGGGGCTGTGCTGCATTTAATTCTATGGGGCTGGCTGCATTACATTCTATGGGGGCTGTGCTGCATTACATTCTATGGGGCTGGCTGCATTACATTCTATGGGGGCTGTGCTGCATTACATTCTATGAGGGCTGTGCTGTATTACATTCTATGGGGGCTGTGCTGTATTACATTCTATGGGGGCTGTGCTGTATTACATTCTATGGGGGCTGTGCTGTATTACATTCTATGGGGGCTGTGCTGTATTACATTCTATGGGGGCTGTGCTGTATTACATTCTATGGGGCTGGCTGCATTACATTCTATGGGGGCTGTGCTGTATTACAGTCTATGGGGGCTGTGCTGTATTACAATCTATGGGGGCTGTGCTGTATTACATTCTATGGGGGCTGTGCTGCATTACATTCTATGGGGGCTGTGCTGTATTACATTCTATGGGGGCTGTGCTGTATTATAGTCTATGGGGGCTGTGCTGTATTACATTCTATGGGGACTGAGCTGTAATGCTGGATACAGCTGTAATTATATGTTATATAGTCGTGTTACACTCCCCTCACTTCTTGTAGCCTACAAGTGTACAAAGATATTATACAGTCACCATGCGACAAGTGGGCCTGTGTGACTTCAAATGCCAGGGCTGAATTTTAGTCCCAGTCCGGCCCTGCAAACAGGGGTGGTGTCAAAAAACGGAGCACTTGCCCAAAAGGGGGTAGAGACAAAAAGGGGCGGCAATCAATGAGGAGTCACGACTGTGTCCTTTTTGGCTGGATGGAGAGCTTGTGTGGGGGTTGATAGACCCGGGGAGGGAAGCGTCTTTTCTGAGGACCCTTCCTGAAAGTTCTGTGTCACCTGGGACAAAGGCGAAAATAAGTGGCATAGGTGGGGACACTAAAGGTCTTCAGGTAGCCACTCTCTACATTGTCGCAGCTGATATTTCCACGGACCATGAGGTGGCTGTAGTCCCGAATTTGCCGTGTCCTATGGTAATAGGACAAGATTTGGAAGCACTGTGGGACTGGTGGAAAAAGGGTGAAGTATTTGTGGAAATAATGTGTATGGGAGGTAGTAATGCTGAGAATGCGCCCCATAGAGCTGACAGTCCTAAGGTGGGCATAACCAAGGAAAATGGTGAGCGGGCCCAACTTAGTGACATGACGTTGTCAGTAACACCTCCCAAAACTGACGGGTCAGATATACGGGTGACCAGAGGAAAAGGTGCGTCTGCCCAACTTACTAACCTGACGTCACCTGAAGTGTGCCACAATATGACTGGTAATGATCTGGTGGTGGTTAAACAGAGTGGAGCTGACACCCAGATAGAGTGTGACTTGGGGGTTCGCCACACTGTGGGGTATGACACAGACTGCAAGGGTGACTGACTGAGGAAGTAAGGGAGTACAGTAAAGAGCCCCACAAGAAGGGCAAGTCCTTTGGTCGCCGGAGACATAAAGGGTGCAAAGAAGTTGTACCACTTGCACCTTGTGAAGAAGAGGAGGCGGCCACCAAAGGAGTAGGGCCTGAAGTGGATACCTGGTTGAAGCAAGAGGAGCTTCGGAGACAGGCTGCTGAGTGCCGTGTGGGTGCCTTAGAGAAAGAGGTGGCGGAGCTCAGAGATCGCCTGGCAGAAAGCCAGTCAATGAATAAAGCAGCCTGGGAGAAGATGAAGCGGCAGGTGTCTATTCTGGCCAAACATCTGGAAGCTGGTGACATTCAGAGGAAGTTAGCTCTGGAAGCGGAACAAGATGGGTGTCTAATGACAGCAGAAGAGCAGGAGACTTCCTTGTTCAAGTGCATGATAGACGTACCTGAAGACCTGAGAGAGGCATGTGCCACGGAGTCTATGCATGAAGGGTTAAAGAAGGCTGTGGGGGCATGTAAGGTGAATTGGACCCTGGAAACAAGTCAGTTAGTGATAGTGTCTACAACTGATGTCACAGCGGAGAGAGTAGCCACCCTGAGTGACATGCTCTTGAGATATGTGCGCACAAAGTGGATGGCCCAATTGAGGAATGAAGACACTGCTAGGTGGCTGGAGCATATGAGGAAAGCTCGGAGTCTTCAGGAAGGTGTAATACAGGTACCCGTCTCTATGGTGAAGAAAGTCATTGGAAGGAATGGTCAAGCCATGCAAGAGATGGTGGATAAATCTGAAGTGGTGAGGTTGAGAATACCTGGTGTCCACGAAGTACAGTTGCCCCGGAAAAAGGGTATGGTTCCCTTCTTTATTGTGGGAACAGAGGAGAGTCTTAGCTATATACGAACTCTGCTGGAGTACCGTATGGTATATCTAAGAGAGATGGAGCAGTTAAGGCTTGAAAGACGGCGCCTTACAGGACTGCTGCGCCCAATTGGTGGAAATGTTGACAGACAAAGACGTTCAGAGGGACAAGGAGGTCGAATATCTGAAAGTGGCAGTTCTATTCCCAGTAGAAAGCTAAGGGACATGGACAGTAGTAGACATAGTAATGAAAGGTCATACTCAGATCAGTCGCTAGGCTCTACTGGACGGTGGACTCATGACCGCAATAACCGTGGGTGGCGGCCATGGAGAGAAAGGTTGGGTAATGGGGCGCACTTGGAAAGTGTGGTGACTAAGGGTTTGGTGCCACAGACAGACTGTGACTTGAGGGCCAAAGCTCAAGGCCTACATGTTGACCGCTGGGGGAGGGTAAACCTAAGAAGGGTGTGATGATGTATGATGCTCAAAGCCGACTGAGACGGTTCTCTCGACTGGTAGGGCAAGGTAACGTGCGTGACCGGTCTCGAGACCCCGGATGTATGACAGGTGTTCAACTCCACAAGTTTGAACAGAGGGGGGGTATGTGATGCAGTGACCCTTGTGGCTGCTAGGGGGTGCTGTGTGTGCTCCTCGGGATATGCATGGAGGCGTATCTGTTGTTATAATGGTGGTGAAACAGTGACTGGCAGAATTGTAAATGGCCAATATGTGTCGCAGAGGGAGTCTGCGTGGTAAGTCTGATATAATGTGGTTCTGGGACCTGTAGTCCCACAAGTGTTTGTATAGTTGTCAAGGGAGTCTTACTAGGCTAGTTATGAGAGATGGGTGGGTCAAACTAGCCACACACACACACTCCCATCTAGAGGAGTGGTTACAGGTGTATAATGTGACCAGGGTGTGGGTAATGGGGGTCATGTATGGTCGCTGAGTGTGGACCTGAATGGTCGGTGCTGGAAGGTCCTGGAGAGCCTTTGTGTTGGGAGTGTCGTCTCCCTGAAGAGCACATGGTGGGGCTTTGGACCTGGTGGCCAGGGGTGTTGGGCAGATGTCCTGAATAGCACCCGGTAGGGTCCTGAATAGCGCACTGAGTAACCTGTGTTGGAAGACCTGGGAGTAGGCTTCCTGAAGAGCACAACTTGTGTTGGATGTCCTGGGAGTAGGAGTCCTGAAGAGCACATGCCAGTGTGTTGGACAGTCCCAGGTGGGATGGACGTCCTGAATAGCGCACAGTGAAACTGGGGTCCTGGACGGTCTGTGTTGGAAGCTCCTGTGAGTGGAGTCTTCCTGGAGCACCTGAGAGACAGTGGACCTTGATAGTCTGTGTTGGGGAAGCTACTGTCCTTCAGTGGCTCTGGGCTGACTGATGTGTGCCAGCCAGGCAAGTTGGTGAACTCTGTAACGCAGTTTCCCCAGGAGAGAGGACTGACGAGGAGTCAGCAGGTGGAGCAGGAGCTCCCATAAAGAGGTTCAGCGTGTTTAGAGACCGCTACATAATGTCAGGTGCGCTATATGACTAGGGACATTGGTGAACTGTTCGGCGTACGGACACCCATGGTAACTGGACAAAGTGAGAGGTCCAGCATGTTTAGTGTCCGTGAGATAAAGCCGAATATGAAGTGTCTAAGATAAAGCTGCAACTTAATGTCACCAGTTGGTGCCTATTGTGTTCCATGAAGTGTAATGACCTGTGAATGACCCGGTTTATGATGCCATAATAAACCGTATAAATTGTGTTTAAGTGAAAAAAAGTGCCTGTGTGCTTGAATCCTGTGCCAAGCGAGTGTCCCCCAAGACAAGTGGTAAGCGCAATCTTACACCGATCATTTCTCTAAGTTCGCAGTAGTCACCCTGTGATGGTGCAATATGTTATGTTGGTATCATTTTGTATATATTTATATTTTACTGATTATCATGGTGTTCTCTTGTAGGATGAGTTATTTGCCAATTGATGAATTGTTGTTATTTACCATCTGATATCAGCCCCCACAGTCCTGTACTGTTATATCTCCACAGGGTCAGTGAATAATGTTGTTTGCTAATATGCTAATGACATGTTGACCTAGCTTGTTGAAACAATGAGCCCCAGGGACCCAACCCCCTAACCTGTGAATGAGGAGAGGGACTTGTAAATATCAGTGAGGTGAGACACAGATCAGTCTTGTGTGGAATGATGTGAACCCAGCAGGTCAGAGAGAAGGGGAAGCATATGGACCATTTTTTATCCTCTGTCTGCTGGATTATTGAACTCTCATCTCCTTGGACATTTGTCCGGTTACTGAACTGCATTCGGCTTCTGGACTATCTTGTCCTTTGTGTGGTGGATCGTTTATGGACCTTTTGTGTTTTTGCCTAAATAAAGCTTTTGGAATTGTTCCCTATTCTCTTGCTCTGTTGATTGTGTGGTATCGGAGAAGGACCCCATGACACACCCCGACTAGAGATCAAACTGCGGAATCGGCGTCACGAGCTATCTGTCAAGACTTCATCCGGGTGCATGGGTGCCCAAAGCGCATCCACTCCGACCAAGGCGCATATTTCCAAGGCAAGTTGATGTAAGAACTGTATCTTATGTATGGCATCGAGTGGTCCCGGACCACCCCTTACCACCCTCAAGGTAACGGAGCATGTGAACTCTTCAACCGAACCTTACTTCAAATGCTGAGAACGTTGGAGGAGGATAAGAAGGTGTGTTGGCCAGACTACCTGCCAGAGTTGGTCTGGACTTACAACAATCGGGTCCACTCCACCATGGGTTATACCCCCTATCTACTGCTGTTTGGAAGAGCTGGACGAGAGATCATTGAGCTGAATTTGGAACAGCCAGAGGAGCTGATGGAGCGAACTGTCACTTCATGGGTAAAAGAGCATTGGCAACGATTACAAACGATACGGCGGTTGGTGGGTCAGCAGCTGCAAGAAAAAGAACATACGGGCCGCAAACCAACTCAAGAGTTACTGCTCCAACCCGTAGACTGAGTATTAGTCAGAGAGAAACACCCCAAGGGAAAACTAAGTGAGAGATGGGAAGTACAGCCTTACAGAGTAATCGAGTGAGTGTATGCTAACGGCCCTGTCTACAAGGTGCAGATTGAGAGTGGGGTGTCCACCCCTAGAGTACTTCACAGAAATTTGCTGCGGCCCTGTCGGTCTGAGGTCTGTTCTACGCCATTGTGACCTGAAGGCTACTCCACTTCCTGAATCTGTCATGCCTGTTGGTGAAATCAATGACGAGTGGTGGACCATCCCTGACACAGGGGTCCTCAGCCGCACAGAGACGGTAATCCCATGGATGTACCTGTATCGGCACACAAGGACGAGACCACACAAGTGCCCATGATGACTCCTGCAGCAAGTGTTCCTCTGGAAGATAGTCAAGCCTTACCTGACAGCCAAGAGCTTTGGAGATCCCAGAGGTCTACTGCAGGGGTTCCACCAGTCCAATATGTAGAACATTGTGCTCTGTCTGTTTTTACAACTTTGTTGCCTCCTCTATAGGTGCTTTTTCCGCATTGCAGGTTCCTTCATTACACTTTGACCTTGATGCTGTGATGGCCGAGGACAACCATCATTAAGAAGGGAGGCATGTAGGAGGGTTTTGCTGTTATGGACAGTAAGGAACACTTTAAGAGACTGCACCCCCTTGTCAGGCAGGATGGAATGTTCTGCTTCTCCGCTGCAATAGACTGTGTGAATGAACTGGGCTGTGCAGATGGCAGGGGTGGAGCCTGAACAGCGTGAGTGAGCTGAGGCTCCTGCAGAGAGAAATTTGTGCTGATATCTGCAAGAGAGGAGAACTGTGTCCTGATATAGCTGCAAGAGAGGACCCCCAGCCTGTAATGGAGTGGACTTGTGAGATTTGACAGACTTTTCCAGGTACAGCGAGGGAGGCTGTCCTGTGTTAGTTTGAGGACCAACGAAGATACTGAGAAAGGGATTTACAGTTTCCAGGAGCACCTCCAAGACCCAAAAGGAAGGAGAAGACCACGTTTCAAGGAGCTGACAGAAAGACGTGCGCACCACCGTATTAGACTGTTGGGGGCCCCCCGGGACTGGATCTGAGTCCCCAACATCACCGTGAGTTTGTTCCTGCTTTGTGCACATGTCAGGGCCTAATGTAGGCTTCAATAGTCAGAACAAGGCAGCCGTGAGGCGTGCTTAGTAGCAGCCACGAAGGTTATACGTAGAGTAGCATCATTCTTTGTTTATTGTTTGCATTTACTTGTGTGACATAAATTGAGTCTGTAACAGTTGGAGCACCATGCTATTTTACGGACAAGCTAAAGAATATAACTCTTGTAAATTATCTTTTGCCATTGCATACCCCTGTTTGCATTTCCTCACCCACATCATTCCTTGCCTTCCAATAAATCTACCCTTTGTTGTTTTTGCACCTCATCTTGTGTACAGTAGTCTTGCTGCACCGTGGTGATCCCCCAGCCATCGCTTCAGGTAGAGAGGAATTAAGGGAAGGATAGGAATGTACAAACCAACTGGGAATTGGGTAAAAGAGAAAGAATACACCCAAAAACAGGAAACAACAATCTGCATCAGCAACTACGAACTCCAACTTCACCACATCAACTCCAGCAAGCCAGGAAGTAAACTTTCACAGGCAGGTATGATAATGTCTGGCCAGGTTTTATAGAGAGAGAAAATGAGCAGGTCAGGAGCATCTGTGAGGCCGGCGTCACACTAGCGAGTTTTACGGAAGTATGAGAGGCGCTGAAAATACGGATTGCATACGGTACAATGATTCTCTATGGCCCAGCTCCTATCTGCCGTATTTTACGGATCCGTATTATACGGTCTTGTACGGCCGTAGAAAATCGCAGCATGCTGCGTTTGTCACTCTATTGCGCAAATAAAAATCGCCAATGAAAGTCTATGGGGGTGAAAAAAAAAATACGGATTACACACGGACCAGCAGTGTGACTTGCGAGAAATATGCCAGACATCTCCAGACAACTCCAGGTGCCCGGAATTGTGCAAAGCCCTCAATCAGGAAGTTTAGACATGCTAATTAGCTGAAAAATCCAGACAGACATCCCGGAAGTCTGGCGCTCGCCTCCATGGAGTTCCAAGCAGCATGGCCAGCATAATCAACGTGGATATACTCCTCATCCTTGTCCAAGAAAGACCAGAAATCTGGGACCAGCGGGATCCAAATTATTCCAACTGGTCCAGGAAAGAGGCAGCTTGGAGGACCATCTGTGGCAGAGCCGGCTCCAGGTTTCTGAGGGCCCCGGGCGAAAGAGTCTCAGTGGCCCCCCCTTTAACACATACCACGATTCATAATGCACAGATACAGGAGAGAAATATAGCACAGCCACGTAGCATATAACACAGCCCACGTAGTATATAGCACAGCCCACGTGGTATATAGCACAGCCACGTAGTGTATAACGGCCCACGTAGTATATAGCACAGCCACACAGTGTATAACAGCCCACATAGCATATAACACAGCCCACGTAGTATATAGCACAACCACGTAGTGTATAACAGCCCACGCAGTATACAGCACAGCCCATGTAGTGTATAGCAGCCCACATAGCATATAACACAGCCCACGTAGTGTATAGCATAGCCACGTAGTGTATAGCACAGCCACGTAGTGTATAGCACAGCCACGTAGTATATAGCACAGCCCACGTTGTATATAGCACAGCCCACGTAGTACATAGCACAGCCCACGTAGTATATAGCACAGCCCACGTAGTATATAGCACAGCCCACGTAGTATATAGCACAGCCCACGTAGTATATTGCCCAGCTCACGTAGTATACAGCACAGCCCACGTAGTATATAGCACAGCCAGTCATGTAGTATATAGTCTATAAGTCCCACCCACACCCAGCATCACTCAGATGCCATACTGTAGGTCTGTGGTGGCCCCGTACAGTAGCACCTTGTCCTCCCAGGCTGCATCCCCCCTACAACGCTTTGGTTTTGGACCAGCCTGGAACTTGGAAGAAAGACTCCCTGCTTTCACTGTCACTCACGCCGTCGCCCCTGTTGTACAGGGATGGCCCGGGTGCACCATTCACTGACTGCTGGCTGCTCGTGCTCGTCGTCATCTTCCTGCTTGGCGCCGGACCTGGCTGGACGGTGGACGATCGCTGAGCGCCTTAGCTCACCTGGAAGTGACGACACAGACAACCGCCGGCCCGGAAGTAACTCTTCATATCCATGGTGATGGTGTGGTGAGTATTCCAGCACCTGCGCAGCGATACTCAGTCACAGAGAGAGTTCTGTGCCGCGCCTGCTGCCAGGGATGGCTCCGCCTCCGAGTCCTGGCTGGGAGACGGAGATCACGGAACTGATCTTGTAAATACACATACAGCACAGCCGGATATAGTCCGGCTGCGGGGGCCCCCCAGGAGCGCATAAGTGTAGTACCGTCCGTGTCTGTACTGTAGTGTTACTACCTTAAATGGTCCCCCCTGTCTCGCCAGGGCCCCGGCACTTGCCCGGGTATGCCGGGTGCTGACGCCGGCCCTGATCTGTGGGATCCTATTCCCAGATTATGCCCAACGGCCAGGTGCGGAGCAGACACAACTTTGTAAGTACACTCATGTTGCGACATTAATTAACCTTGAAAAATGCTTTACCAACATGATTACAGGAAGAATATTTTTTGCCTTAGTATGGTATTTTTTGATTTGTTTAGGAAAAAACAAAGATGATTAACATGATAAAGTGTTTATTACGTACATAGCTAATATTGATGTTGCATTGGTTAATATTTTTGTTTACGCCAAACTGGTACAGAGGGGTGTGGACCCTGTCCTTTTTTTTTTTAAATATTTTGTTTGTTTTTTAAGCAATTGTAACTTTACGCAAATCATTTAAGAAGTCATTTTATTATCATCGTTCAAATATGATCTATCAATGCCAACTGGTTTAAGCAATGTGCAGAATGAGCTTAAACAATATTTGTTACCATGTCATTGCAGTGGATGATGTTATGACACGATGGCGCAGCATCAGGGAGCAGTACCGGCGGGAAAGGCAGCAGCGGGCAAGAAGTGGGTCAGCAGCACCACCCACAAAAAGGAAATACATTTACTACGATCGTCTGTCCTTTTTGGATGCCAGTATGGATCTAACGCAGCAAGTCAAAACAACACAACACATTTTTGTTTGAAAATATGATTTTTAATATTATTTGTTCTGGTTATTCCATGGCGCTTTACATGTAAGGAGGGGTAAACATTTTCTAAAAAATATAAAAAAAAATAATTTAAAAAAAAAAAAGGTCCAGGAGGAGAGAGGACCCTGCCCGCAAAGCCTCACAAGCTCCAACAAGGGATGAGTGAGAATACAGTAGGCGAGGGTAGAGCTGTTCATGCAGTGGTTTGGTCGATCGGTGGTTACAGCAGGTTATCTGATTGTTGGAAGAGGTGGGTCTTCATGCTCTTTTTGTAGCTTTCAATGGTAGGCAACAGTATGATGTGTTGTGGTAGTGGTTTCCACAGTAGGGGTGATACACGAGATAAATCTTGTATCCGATTGTGGGAAGAGGAGATAAGAGGGGAGTAGAGAAGGAGATCTTGTGAGGATCGGAGGTTGTGTGTTTGTAATTATCGGGAGATGAGGTCATAGATGGCTAATAAAATTATGTTACCAAATGACTCAACTATTAATGTTTTGTTTTTTTGCTTTATTGTTTAATAACAGAACACAGTCCTACCTCACAGAGAGGGAGACCGGGTCTGATTCGGAGGCTGTAATTGGTCCCATTAGTGTGGAAGAAGGGGTGGCAGGCCCATCTTTGGCCTCTTCTACCTCCATCCTTCAAGGTCCATCAGCTTCGGCATCACTACAGACAGCAGCAAGTGTCGAAGATGCAGCACCACCACCCTCAGCAGCACCTGATCATGTAAGCCAGGAAGAGCATGGCTACAGCAGCAGCCCTCCTGGCCCACTGGTGTCCTCCCCACAGGCAGCTGGGGCTTTAAGCAGAGGCCACAGAAGGAGAGAGCTGCAAGCCACTAGGAGGGATGTGGACGCTGGGGTCCTCAATTATTTGGCCAGGGCAGCCACGGATGATGGAGAGGAGGCCTTTGCTCGCAGCCTTGCCCGGTACCTTCGTCCCCTTCCCCGTGAGGTGAGGCTACGTGTGAGAGGGTGTATTCAAATCCTGATTGATTTAAGCACCCCTCCAAATAACCCCTATGAGGTGTTTGAATTTCTTGAGAGAAGGCAGCTTTCACAAACTAACCTCTTGCACCTTCAAATAACTCAACAGGTGCATGGTCAATCAGGATTTGAAGCACCTCCTCCACGTATGCCTACACCTCAACCCCTCCCAACCCAAAATCAACAAAGACCAGCACCGTACCAAATGGCAGCCTACAACCCACCTTCCCAATATGGCCACTTTTCCAGACGCAGTGCTGTAGGCTGGTCCCAACCTGGGTTTGGACAACATGGCCATTTTGGGGTTGGGTATGAGTACAGCCAAAATGTCCGTCAGCATGAGGGCCAGAGACAATTCCCTTATGGCCAACACCAAACTGGCCAATATGGACAAGGCCTGTATTTGGCTCAGCAAAACACAGCATCTTCACAGGGTGAAGGACAATTGCCCAACAAAGGCCCCCTGAACAGGACCCTGAGCTGCCGCCATCTCCACCGCCAACTTACAGGGAT
This sequence comes from Ranitomeya variabilis, assembly GCF_051348905.1. NCBI lineage: Eukaryota > Metazoa > Chordata > Amphibia > Anura > Dendrobatidae > Ranitomeya > Ranitomeya variabilis. The sequence continues at coordinate 649,520,627 of NC_135232.1, read as the reverse complement.
CTGTAAGGCAATTTTTTTTTTTTTTTATTCTTTTTGTTTGTTATGCAAAACCATGTTTTTGGTTCTTTTGTGCAGTATTTGCACTTTGTTGTGTTTTGTTGTTGGTAAAAAATACCAAAAAGAGAAAAAAACAAACCATATGCCAAAAATATGGTTAAAAGTTAACAACAAAAGGCTTTTGCTCACAGTAAAAAATGTTGTCAAAAGCTAAATGATGTTTGTGGACCAATCATTATTACATCACACACATATGCTCTGTTCATAATCATATGGTAATTAAGTATGCAAATTGCCTCTTCTGAGAAAAAGAGGACTTAAACTCTATAGCGCCACCTGTTGGAAGTAGCGATCCTACAAGTCACAATCAACCCTTTAAAGAGTCGTACAATATGACTTAGGATAAAAGCCAAATCAGTATCTCAATTCGCAGACACGGTGTTTCGGGCTGTTGGCCCTCGTCAGTTCGAAGCATGAGAACTGATTTGGCTAGGTGAGAGGCTCTGGACTGGGATCTAAGGGGTAACATTTCTCCTTAAGAAATTCAACACACAGAGTACTGTTTCTTTGGCAACAAAAATTATATTTTGATAATATATTTATAAAAGAAGGAAATCACAACTGAGAAACAGCATAATCTTGCCAGGGAGTAGCACCCTGCGGAGAAACGAAATAATTTTTGAAAACATCCCTAACTTTTATGCCAGAAAGGGGATGGCGCGGAGGAGGGCCATGTGGTGTAGGCCTAATCACATTGCTCAACATGTGTTCAGCAATATCAGCTGAGGAGCAATCATGTATGTGGGTATAATTGTGCAAAATTACAGAGGCGTTTATGACTTCCTTCACTGTATCCTCACAGCTGAATGGCAGACTGGAGGACACGCCATTTGGCCACCAGAATACCAAAGGCGCACTCCACCAGTCTCCGCATCCTAGAAAGACGCAAATTAAAGATCCTCCCCCGGTCGTCGAGGTTGCGCCGAGGATAAGGCCTCATGACGTGTCTCGTCAGTTGGAACGCCTCATCTCCAACAAGAACAAAAGGCACTGCTTCGGCATTGGAGCCTGGGAATTGTTGTGGTGGTGGGAGGTCTAACTGGTTGTCACGTAGCCGCCGACCCATAATGGATGAATTGAAGACCCTAGAGTCTCCAGTTCGGCCATAGGCCCCAATGTCTAAAATTATAAACCTGTAGTTACTGTCAACTACAGCTAACAGAACTACAGAGAAAAACTGCTTATAATTGTAGAATTGGGAGCCAGAGTTCGGCTGCTTACGTACCCTGATATGTTTCCCATCCACGGCTCCAATGCAGTTTGGGAAGTCACAATTGTCCTGGAACCCAAGGGCTATTTTGAGCCAATCTGCCTGTTTTGGCTCAGGCATCACAAGTTCCTTGAGTTTATCCCATATTTGAATACAGGTTGCCCGCACAATGCCCGAAATTTTCGACCGGCCAATCAGAAACTCCAGGTGTAGTCCCGCATACGACAAGCCAGTGGACAGGAAGCTGAAAATGTAAAAAAATGAATATTAGGTATGTTACAAGAGTTCACACAAAACATGAAGAACCACAAGTAGATTGTATATTTTAAAATACATGCTTTACGCTGTAAAAGGAAAAATTTTCCAAGGGTACTTAACTATAACATTAAACCAACTTTATAAGATCTGCTTGTGACCTAATGTACACATATACATGAATAAACCTGCTAGAACACAACACATAAAAAAAAATCATCAACATACAGTATGTGAGGATGTTGAATACATACCGTAAGATAAGGAGAAGACGCTCCTCTGCGGATATGGCTTTGCGCATCCTTATGTCCTGATAGGTGATACCTGGACGTAATATCTCCAACAATATATCAAAGGTTCTGATGGTCATGCGACAGTACAGATAGAACTTATCAGGATGTTCCCGCAGAGCTGTATAGAGCCTCTGAAAATGGCCTTTAGTGAGGCGTTTAGACAGAAGAGGATGCACCCACATTCTTCTTCTCCTCCTTCGCGGATCTACAATCACAGGGTATGGCTGGCCAAACCAATGCGACAAGACCCAGTTAAACAAAACCCACTGAGTTGGGGTGAAGTGCAGTAGGTGAGACATGGTGCAAACGTTAGCACAACACACCAACAGATGCACAACCACAAAATGGCCATATGGGAGGGTGCCACCTGTTGTAGAGGCCTTAAATAGGGTTGATGATGGTGATTTAAATCAATTTCAGTCTCAAAATCCGTTAAATGTCCATTTTGTCAGATTGCGTGAAAAATACGCATTACGGATGTCATACGGATTACATACACAACATTACATGCGCAAAATACGCGACCACACCTTGCCAACGGATTACATACGGATCACCATTTCTGGAATTTTGTGTCGTATTACGGACATATAATACGGACCGTATTTCCATACGCTGAGTGTGACGCCGGCCTGAGAGGGAGGTGCATGTCTCCAACCAGCATACAAAGACTTGGTAACCTCTTCAGCGCCAATGGAAACGAAGTCCATTTAATATGAGGAACAAACACACAGGCTAAATGGAAGATCTGTGGTTCAAAACACAAAGATCGCATAAACCCCAATTCTGCTGGTGTCTGATGGTCCCAGCACTCATCCTGGTCTCAGATTTCACCAGAACTCATGCCACAGATGTGACCCGGGCGTCAGATAACACATCAAAGCAGATGCTTACGCCGAGTCTGTGCTTTAGAAATGACAAACCACCCTCATACAGAAGTGTAAGCTACACCAGGTACAACGGGAGGCCGCCCAGTAGCTGAGCCATGTCCATCAGACAGCGAGCACAGTACGCAGCCCAAAGCTTACTCCGTAGTTATATACACACATGTAACAGGTATAAACTAACACATACATGCAGCTCTATACTGACTTATGTTACTGACTTTATGGCACTTTCATCCTGCAGACACTAGATGGCGCTGTGGTTCCCGATGACGTCACGGCTCCTGCAGCCTCTAGTCAGTAATAGCAGCAATAGACATTGCCGGGTGCGGTGGCGTGCGCCTGTAATCCCAGGGAGGCTGAGGCTGGTGGATTGCTTGAGTCCAGGAGTTCTGGGCTACCCTGTGCTATGTCGATCGGGTGTCCGCACTAAGTTCGGCATCAATATGGTGACTCTGGGGGAGCTCGGAGCTACCAGGTTGCCCTAATGAGGGGTGAACCGGCCCAGGTCAGAAACGGAGCAGGTCAAAACCCCCGTGCCGATCAGTAGTGGGACCGCGCCTGTGAATAGCCAGTGTAGAGCAGCCTGGACAACACAGCGTGACACAGACTTTTGATACAAGCAGAAAATATTCAATTTATAGCACAAAATCATCATTATATCATTACCCTCAGTCACATCTGGAACAATTATTATTGATTGGAAGCTCGAGATAATAAACTGCCCAAAACTTTTACATTTTTCATAAAATACGTATCTATCCATGTATTTGTACTTTTTCACTATTTCTCCATATTCTGCTTTTCTGCCTCCTGATCTTTATGTGATGCAGTTACCCTGAGTGCTACTGACACCTACTGGTAGAACTTAGAAAATGCTTCTATCTGTGTGCAGTACTGGTTATTACCAGTAGAGACCGCTGCGCTCCAAACCTTCAGAACAGAACAGTAATCATTGACACTGAGCAATTCCCGTTATAATAAGGTTGCAGTGCCGCCATCATCAGGGAATAATGTATTGTCTAAATCCGGATTTTTTTGGTCAATCTTTCTCCCCATATAACAATCTGTGTTAAAAATAAAAAGTAGTAATATAATTTTATAATTATTATTTATGCTTAGAGCACCATTGAGTCCATGTAAGGGGTTACATACAGTGTACAAATAAAAAAACACGGTGAACAAACTAATAATGACAGACTGGTACAGAAAAGAGAGGGCCCTACCCTTGCAGGCCTACAGTCTCGAGGATAATGGGATGGAAACAGTAGGGTAGGGGGTCACGGCTTATGTAGTGAGGTGGTAGTAGGGTCATGTCAGGCTGTAGGCCTTCCTGGAGAGGTAGGTTTTCACGTTCCGTCTGAAGGGTCCGACTGTGGCAGATAATCAAACATGTCGAGGCACAGAGTTCCAGAGGATAGGAATGTACAAACCAACTGGGAGTTGGATAAAGGAGAAAGCATACACCCAAAAACAGGACGGGGGACACTTATGAGTAGTCTTGGAGGCAATTGGGGGTGAAATTTATGAGTGTGGAGAATAGAAGGAGGTCTTGGGAAGACCGGAGGTTGCGTGTTGGAAGATACCAGGAGATTAGTTCGGAGATATATGGAGGAGACAGATTATGGATGGCTTTGTGGGTCAGTGTTAGCAGGTTTAACTAGATACGCTGGTGAATTGTCATGCTGTGGTGGTCTTCGGTAAGGAAGGGGGGCCTCACACTATCCCTGGAAATGGGACCCTAACTATCCCTGTCCTGGGCATACTCTAAAAGGCAGAAAAGCCCAAGTCTCTGACCTTACTATGCTCCTGTTAGTGTCCTAATCTGTCCCCTCCCCCAGGAGGCCTGGGACAGATATGTAAAGGCCCCGTCACACACAGCGACGCTGCAGCGATACAGACAACGATGCTGATCGCTGCAGCGTCGCTGTTTTGTCGCTGTGTGGTCGCTGGGGAGCTGTCACACAGACAGCTCTCTCCAGCGACCAACGATCAGGGGAACGACTTCGGCATCGTTGAAACTGTCTTCAACGATGCCGAAGTCCCCCTGCAGCACCCGGGTAACCAGGGTAAACATCGGGTTACTAAGCGCAGGGCCGCGCTTAGTAACCCGATGTTTACCCTGGTTACCAAAAAAAACAAACAGTACATACTCACCATCTGATGTCCTTCAGGTCCCTCGCCGTCTGCTTCCTGCTCTGACTGAGTGCCGCCGTACAGTGAGAGCAGAGCGCAGCGGTGACGTCTCCGCTGTGCTGTACTTTCACTTTCACTTTGCGGCGCTCAGTCAGTGTGGGAAGCAGACGGCAAGGGACCTGACGGACATCAGATGGTGAGTATGTACTGTTTGTTTTTTTTTACATTTGCGCTGGTAACCAGGGTAAACATCGGGTTACTAAGCACGGCCCTGCGCTTAGTAACCCGATGTTTACCCTGGTTACCAGTGAAGACATCGCTGGATCGGTGTCACACACACCGATTCAGCGATGTCAGCGGGACCTCAACGATCAAAAAACGTCCCAGGCCGTTCCGACACGACCAGCGATCTCGCAGCAGGGGCCTGATCGCTGGTACGTGTCACACATAGCGAGATCGCTACTGAGGTCGCTGTTGCGTCACAAAACTTGTGACTCAGCAGCGATCTCGCTAGCGATCTCGCTATGTGAGACGGGGCCTTTAGTCTATAAACTTGTAAGACAAACAGGAATAACAAAAAGCAACTTACATACAAAAAACTGTCACCATGGGTAGAGAAGAATAAAGGAAAGGATAGGAATGTACAAACCAACTGGGAATTGGATAAAGGAGAAAGCATACACCCAAAAACAGCAACAACAATCTCCAGCAGCAACTACAAACTCCAACTTCAGCACACCAACTCCAGAAAGCCAGGAAGTAAACTTTCACAGGCAGGTATGATAATATCTGGCCAGGTTTTATAGAGAGGGAAAATGAGCAGGTCAGGAGCATCTGTGAGAGGGAGGTGCATGTCTACACCCAGCATACAAAGACTTGGTAACCTCTTCAGCGCCAATGGAAACGAAGTCCATTTAATATGAGGAACAAACACACAGGATAAATGGAAGACCTGTGGTTCAAAATACAAAGATCGCCTAACCCCAATTCTGCTGGTGTCTGATGGTCCCGGCACTCATCCTGGTCTCAGATTTTACCAGAACCCATGCCACAGATGTGACCCAGGCCTCAGATAACAGAACAAAGCAGACGCCTATGCCGAGTCTGAACAAAGAGTTTGTGCTTTAGAAATGACAAACCGCCCTCATACAGAAGTGTAAGGTACAACGGGAGGCCGCCCAGTAGCTGACCCATGTCCATCAGACAGCGAGCACAATATGCTGCCCAAAGCTTACTCCGTAGTTATATACACACACATGTAACAGGTATAAACTAACACACGGGGGTCATGGCAGCTTAGGTGGTGGTGAGGTGGTAGTAGGGTCGTGTCAGGCTGTAGGCCTTCCTGGAGAGGTAGATTTTCACGTTCCGTCTGAAGGGTCCGACTGTGGCAGATAATCAAACATGTCGAGGCACAGAGTTCCAGAGGATAGGAATGTACAAACCAACTGGGAGTTGGATAAAGGAGAAAGCATACACCCAAAAACAGGACGGGGGACACTTATGAGTAGTCTTGGAGGCAATTGGGGGTGAAATTTATGAGTGTGGAGAATAGAAGGAGGTCTTGGGAAGACCGGAGGTTGCGTGTTGGAAGATACCAGGAGATTAGTTCGGAGATATATGGAGGAGACAGATTATGGATGGCTTTGTGGGTCAGTGTTAGCAGGTTTAACTAGATACGCTGGTGAATTGTCATGCTGTGGTGGTCTTCGGTAAGGAAGGGGGGCCTCACACTATCCCTGGAAATGGGACCCTAACTATCCCTGTCCTGGGCATACTCTAAAAGGCAGAAAAGCCCAAGTCTCTGACCTTACTATGCTCCTGTTAGTGTCCTAATCTGTCCCCTCCCCCAGGAGGCCTGGGACAGATATGTAAAGGCCCCGTCACACACAGCGACGCTGCAGCGATACAGACAACGATGCTGATCGCTGCAGCGTCGCTGTTTTGTCGCTGTGTGGTCGCTGGGGAGCTGTCACACAGACAGCTCTCTCCAGCGACCAACGATCAGGGGAACGACTTCGGCATCGTTGAAACTGTCTTCAACGATGCCGAAGTCCCCCTGCAGCACCCGGGTAACCAGGGTAAACATCGGGTTACTAAGCGCAGGGCCGCGCTTAGTAACCCGATGTTTACCCTGGTTACCAAAAAAAACAAACAGTACATACTCACCATCTGATGTCCTTCAGGTCCCTCGCCGTCTGCTTCCTGCTCTGACTGAGTGCCGCCGTACAGTGAGAGCAGAGCGCAGCGGTGACGTCTCCGCTGTGCTGTACTTTCACTTTCACTTTGCGGCGCTCAGTCAGTGTGGGAAGCAGACGGCAAGGGACCTGACGGACATCAGATGGTGAGTATGTACTGTTTGTTTTTTTTTACATTTGCGCTGGTAACCAGGGTAAACATCGGGTTACTAAGCACGGCCCTGCGCTTAGTAACCCGATGTTTACCCTGGTTACCAGTGAAGACATCGCTGGATCGGTGTCACACACACCGATTCAGCGATGTCAGCGGGACCTCAACGATCAAAAAACGTCCCAGGCCGTTCCGACACGACCAGCGATCTCGCAGCAGGGGCCTGATCGCTGGTACGTGTCACACATAGCGAGATCGCTACTGAGGTCGCTGTTGCGTCACAAAACTTGTGACTCAGCAGCGATCTCGCTAGCGATCTCGCTATGTGAGACGGGGCCTTTAGTCTATAAACTTGTAAGACAAACAGGAATAACAAAAAGCAACTTACATACAAAAAACTGTCACCATGGGTAGAGAAGAATAAAGGAAAGGATAGGAATGTACAAACCAACTGGGAATTGGATAAAGGAGAAAGCATACACCCAAAAACAGCAACAACAATCTCCAGCAGCAACTACAAACTCCAACTTCAGCACACCAACTCCAGAAAGCCAGGAAGTAAACTTTCACAGGCAGGTATGATAATATCTGGCCAGGTTTTATAGAGAGGGAAAATGAGCAGGTCAGGAGCATCTGTGAGAGGGAGGTGCATGTCTCCAACCAGCATACAAAGACTTGGTAACTTCTTCAGCGCCAATGGAAACGAAGTCCATTTAATATGAGGAACAAACACACAGGATAAATGGAAGACCTGTGGTTCAAAATACAAAGATCGCCTAACCCCAATTCTGCTGGTGTCTGATGGTCCCGGCACTCATCCTGGTCTCAGATTTTACCAGAACCCATGCCACAGATGTGACCCAGGCCTCAGATAACAGAACAAAGCAGACGCCTATGCCGAGTCTGAACAAAGAGTTTGTGCTTTAGAAATGACAAACCGCCCTCATACAGAAGTGTAAGGTACAACGGGAGGCCGCCCAGTAGCTGACCCATGTCCATCAGACAGCGAGCACAATATGCTGCCCAAAGCTTACTCCGTAGTTATATACACACACATGTAACAGGTATAAACTAACACACGGGGGTCATGGCAGCTTAGGTGGTGGTGAGGTGGTAGTAGGGTCGTGTCAGGCTGTAGGCCTTCCTGGAGAGGTAGATTTTCACGTTCCGTCTGAAGGGTCCGACTGTGGCAGATAATCAAACATGTCGAGGCACAGAGTTCCAGAGGATAGGAATGTACAAACCAACTGGGAGTTGGATAAAGGAGAAAGCATACACCCAAAAACAGGACGGGGGACACTTATGAGTAGTCTTGGAGGCAATTGGGGGTGAAATTTATGAGTGTGGAGAATAGAAGGAGGTCTTGGGAAGACCGGAGGTTGCATGTTGGAAGATATCAGGAGATTAGTTTGGAGATATATGGAGGAGACAGATTATGGATGGCTTTGTGGGTCAGTGTTAGCAGATTTATCTAGATACGCTGGTGAATTGTCATGCTGTGGTGGTCTTCGGTAAAGAAGGGGGGTCAGACTATCCTTGGAAATGGGACCCAAACTATCCCTGTCCTGGGAATACTCTAAAAGGCAGAAAAGCCCAAGTCTCTGACATTAATATGCTCCTGTTAGTGTCCTAATTTGTCCCCTCCCCCAGGAGGCCTGGGACAGATACGTTAGTCTATAAACTTGTAAGACAAACAGGAATAACACAAAGCAACTTACATACAAACACTTTCACCATTGGTAGAGAGGAATAAAGGAAAGGATAGGAAAGCACAAACCAACTGGGAATTGGATAAAAGAGAAAGCATACACCCAAAAACAGCAAACAACAATCTCCAGCAGCAACTACGAACTCCAACTTCAGCACACCAACTCCAGCAAGCCAGGAAGTAAACTTTCACAGGCAGGTTGTCAGGACTCTGAACATTTTTTTATTACCTTTTGTGCATTACTGCCCTTTTCCAAGATGGCGTCTTTGGTCTCATGTGCACTGTGTCGTCCTGCTATAAAACTCCTCCCCAGCCTTCAGTCTGTGCTAGAGTATTCTGCCTTGCATCCAGCTGCGGTCCCTGGTGACTCCCTGGCTATATACCTGCTCCTGTGAACCTGTGTGGTGATCCCGCTACTCTGTTCTGAGTTCCTGCTGCATACACCAGTTTCCTGCTGCTTGTTTACTTCCATCTGCATTTGCTGGGCATGTAAGCTGTTGCTGCTCTGCAAAAACCTGAGACTATTACCCAGGCCTCCCTGGTTGAGCTAAGATATTATTTGAACTGCCTTATAAGCATATCTATCTGTGTTTGGACTAAAACAAGGACTTATTCGTGTCAAGTATCCTCAAGAATAATTTTGCTTCATAGACTTTCTGCGTGATTGCATTTTCCTCTGAAGTTTCCTATAGACTGCTAAGCTGTGTTTAATATTTACACCAAGTGTTGTGGACTTGAGTTTCTCTCTGCACCTGTTTGAATCACCGTGTGATAATATAGACTTTACCACTTATAAAACTGTGTCCTGTAGTTGTCTTGTTCCACGCAAAGAGTCTCCTGAGTTATCCCCTATAATTATTACAGGATACTCTAGCCCCAAAATAGGAGACTGCTGGAACAATGACTACAGAGAGCAGATTAGAGCAGGTGTTTTCCATAATTAGATCACTGCAGATGGATGTGGAAGGTCTGCAAAAGAAGTTTGGAAGCTTTGAACACAATCAACAAGTGTCTGGACAGACTTTGCAGGACTTAAGCACCCACATGGCAGCCCAGGAAAACAAACTTGCTGGCATAGAGTCCCAGTATGGACGGGCTTTTCAGGACATAAGCAGGCAAATAGCTGCACAAGCGACTTTACCCTCTGGGCAACCGCCACCAGCTAGCCCACCTAAGTTGCCCCCATTCAGATTTAATGGTGATCGCGACAAATTTTGTGGCTTTGTGAATCAATGTATGCTATATTTTGATGTGCAGGCTGACCGTTTTCCTAATGATAGATCCAATGTATTGTGTGTAATAATGCTGCTGACCGCATGAGTGCTCGCCTGGGCAAATCTGTCAGGACTCTGAACATTTTTTACCTTTTGTGCATTACTGCCCTTTTCCAACATGGCGTCTTTGGTCTCATGTGCACTTGTCTTCCTGCTATAAAACTCCACCCCAGCCTTCAGTCTGTGCTAGATTATTCTGCTTTGCATCCAACTCCTGATTACTCCCTGGCCTTGCACCTGCACCTACTCCTGTGAACCTGTGTTGGAGATCCTGCCACTCTGCTCTGAGTTCCTGCTGCATACACCAGTGTTCAGTAATCCTCCTTCATCTGCTGCTCGTGTTACTTCCATCTGCATTTGCTGGACATGTAAGCTGTTTCTGCTCTGCAAAACCTGAGACTATTAACCAGGCCTCCCTGGTTGAGCTATGATATGATTTGAACTGCCTAATAGCATATCTATCTGTGTCTGGACTAAGTCAAGGATCTATTCGTGTCAAGTTTCCTCAAGAATAACCATGCTTCATAGACTTTCTGTTTGTTTGCATCTACCTCTGAAGTTTCCTATTGACTGCTAAGCTGCGTTAATTATTTGCACCAAGTGTTGTGGACTTGAGTTTCTCTCTGCACCTGCTTGAATCACCATGTGATAATATAAACTTTACCACTTATAAAACTGTGTCCTGTTGTCTTGTTCCACGCAAAGAGTCTCCTGAATTATCCCCTATAATTATTACAGAATCCGACGATTGAGTCTCGTGACCCATGGTTAAATAACTTGAAGGATTTCTTGGCCGCTATGGCATTAATATTTGATGACCCTAATCGCCGTGCAACTGCTGAATCTGCTTTATTGTCTTTACGCCAGGCTAAACGTTCTGTTATTGAGTATGCTACTGAATTCAGGAGATTAGCGGTAGATACCAATTGGGACAGTTATTCACAATTGCCTATTTTTAAAAGGGTTCTGTCTAGTATTGTAAAAGATGAACTAGCTCGCTCTGAGTCACCACAAGAGCTAGAGACATTTATACAGCATTGTGTGCGCATAGACATTCGCCTTACTGAGCATAGGCAGGAGAAGTTTGCTGCATATAGCCGTATTTCTAACTTTTCCCTTCCTTCCAAAGAGCCTGCAGGTAAAACATCTCGGGAGGAGGAGGTGGTGCCCATGCAAATTGATTCCGTTCAGAGGCGCGAGATCAATGAGCGCTGGGAGCATCGCCTTCGTGAAAGTCTATGTTTCTACTGCGGCCAATCTGACCACTTCTTGATCAATTGTCCTAAGTGTCCTAGACGGCCTAACAAGGTGCTAGCAGCAGTAGGGGAGTATGACAACTGTGATAATGAATCTGACATCTCTGAATGTAGCTTGCCTTTAAACGCTGTAGTCCATTCACTTTCTATGACTTCACCCCCCAAGGAGCTCAAGGAAGAGAACTCTCATTGTTCTCTCCCTATTAAGATCCTGTGTTCAGGACAGTGGATTTCCAGTGCAGCTATGATTGACTCTGGTTCAGGTGGCAATTTCATGGATATCGCATTTGCCAAGGAACATGGTATTGAAATTCAGCAAAGAGCTTCTCCAATTACCATGGAAACAGTGGATGGGTCACCTTTCATCTCTGGGCCTGTGGATCAGGAGACCGCACCCCTTGAAAGTTTGATGGAGCCTAATCATCAGGAGCAACTTTCTTTCTTGCTAAATTCTTCTCCTCATTTTCCTGTGATTTTAGGCATTCCTTGGCTGCGTTCTCAGAACCCAATTATCAACTGGGAGACCAAGGAGATTATCTTTCCAACAAGGAGCAACTCAGCGTTAACAGAAGCTGTCCCTGAGTCCACGGCTACGGAACCACATGTACAGGTATTTTCTTTACCTCCAGCATATAAAGAGTTTTCTGACATCTGTGACAAGAATGCAGATCAGCTTCATCCACACAGGCTTTATGACTGTCCCATTGAGCTGCTTCCTGGGGCAGCTATTCCTTTTGGTAACGTATACCCTTTGGCGGCACCTGAGCTTCAAGCCTTAAAGGAGTATATTGATGAAAATCTGGCCAAAGGCTTCATACGTCCTTCTTCCTCACCAGTAGGGGCACCTATATTTTTTGTAAAAAAGAAGGCTGGGACCCTGTGTTGACTATCGGGAACTCAATAAGGTAACCGTACGAAACCGTTACCCTTTGCCTCTGATTCCTAAATTACTGGAAAGAGTCTGCTATGCTAAGGTGTTCTCTAAACTGGATCTTCGTGGGGCTTATAATTTGGTGCGTATTCGTCCAGGGGATGAGTGGAAGACAGCATTCAGATGCCGGTATGGACACTTTGAATATCCTGTGATGCCCTTCGGGCTTTGTAACGCCCCTGCAACGTTTCAACACCTTGCTAATGACATTTTCAGAGATTTGTTGGACCAGTTTGTGGTGAACTATTTGGATGATATACTAATCTTTTCTGACTCTTTACAGGAACATGAAGAACATGTCAAAACTGCTTCAAGACATCTGAAAGAGAACCATCTGTATATTAAGCCGGAGAAATGCGAGTTCCATCGTTCTGAGATACAGTTCTTAGGTTATGTCATCTCTCCCCAGGGGCTGAACATGGAATCTGGTAAGAATCAGGCTATCCTTGACTGGCCGGTACCCAAGAACATTAAGGAGATCTGCAGCGCCCCAGAGTTCTGGTCATTGCAGTAATGTCGCTCTGCCACTAAGGGGAGTGATGTTACGTCTGATGGCACTTAAGGAGTTCACCTGACCAGGTATCACAGACACCAATACACTTCACAGTCTGGCCTCCAGGGGGAGCAAAGGGCACTATGTATTAGGCCACTCCTCACAATTTGGTAAAACTGGGGGTTGGATAGAAAGTTAGACAGAAGCTGACTGGGTTGGAACCAGGCAACACCCTGTGGCAGAGGGTGTTGCGGGGGAAGATTCAGGGGGTCCCTGTCAGGGGTGGGATCCTGACAGAGGCCTAGCGAACAAGACAGAGCATTAAGGAACCGCGCCTGCACTACATCGCGGCGGTATCTCAAGAAAGGACAAGAAGCGAGGTTTATTGTGAAGAGTGAGAAACGAGATCATAGGAAAAAGGAGATAACACCAGTAGGAGTCGTGCTGTAAGAATGAGGCAACATCCTACTGAGGCGCGTAGCCGGTGGCCGGAACGCCGAGGAAGTATTGGGCTCCAAGCATTACTTCAAACCAACGGCAGGACAGTTAATTATAGGTTGGCTGTCTCACCTAAATCACCTAAGCAGACGTAGGGGGCAACTGTGGGAGAGGGGCGTCACTAGGGTCCCAGAAGAACTCCAGGCCTACCCATCATACGAGTGCGTCCTAGCCATATCATCTGGGGGACGGAGATGAACATCAGGACAGATATAAGTTGTGGGAAAGAACATCAGAAACAGACACAACAGTTGTGAGGACTAGCCCGTGGTGCTCAGCAGGGAAGTACTACAACACACAGGCGCTAGAAGGTAGGCACAGATTTCCACCTGGAAAGGGAACTCTGGAGGTGCCATCGGACCGGCCGGTCTCAGCCAGCCCTGTTAACCGTACCCTGGATTGAGGATCTTGAAGCCTTCAGTAAAGAGGTAAAGAGACTGCAACCCTGTGTCCTCGTTATTCACCGCGACCTGCACCACGCACCATCACCTACACCTTTCATTGGACGCCCCTTAGCAGGGTCACGGACCGGGTCTAGCCACCGTGACAACCCCAGAGCTGAGACAGAGAGGCCCGGTACCGAGTACCCCGCGGCCCTGCGTCTGGGGGTGCTCCAAACTTGGCGTCACAAACAGGATCTACTCAAGCCTGAAGAATCAGGTCATGTGTGCCTTGGAACTGTGATTTATTGTGCTTGAACCGTGACTTATTGCAAGGACTGTGTATTGCTAGTTGCCGCCAAAACCGCCGCCATTACAGCGCAACAAGGAGCACAGGAGAAGAAGAGGGGCGTGGAAGTGGGCGTAGACAAGTTGGGGAGCGCGAAAGACAATGGCCGCCCAATCTAAGTATTGCTGTATCCTGAGGACGTGTCCGTCAGCTGCTGGGGTCCGCCTCCTCATCCTCTATGGAGGGTGGAGACCATGAAGACGGGGCCGCCCCCGAAAAAGAGCGCGGGAAGAAGACTCAGAAGAGGGGACAAAGATGGCGACGTCCGAAGCACCGCATGGGGACGACCTGACCCAGTGTGAGGCTGCATCACCCGTAGCAGCATCGGAGTTGCCGTCCTTGCAAGGACTGGCCCTCACGGAGCTACCGATGGGAAGACCCAGCTGGCAGCCGTCTGAGCAATGGGTGGCTGCGGCTGAGGCCCGGCAGTTCGCACGCCGCCAGGAGGCTGACGACCGGGTGACCTCCCGGCTGGGCCAGCCTACGGAGGTCCGCCTGTCTCCAGTGTCCTCCGCCCTATCCATCCCGACCGCGGCAGAGCATGAGCTGCAGACGCCGGACCTGAGGATCCTGCCGGCGGCGGAACATTTACAGCGCCTGGTAGCAGCGTGGAGGAACAGGCCCCAACCTGCGGCCCTGGTCGACCTGACGGGTGCTGATGAGGTCCCACCGTCACACTGGGGTGTAGTGGTTTTCTTCAACTCCCGGGAAGGAAGGGGAGTTATTAAGGAAATCGGAGAGCCGCTGCAGGTCCGCGTCGACCGGAAGGAAGTGGAGCCTTGTGGTGGAAAGTCTGATGAGGACCGCGACTTGGAACCCGGAGATGCTGTGACCTATACCCGGTGGAGGAGGGAGGTAGGCTGGACGACTCGGGGCGTTCAGCGGTGCATCACTCTCCAGGCTGCTGCTGGGACTCCGGAGGTCGAACCCATTGCAGAAAAGGTAGCAGTACCCTCCACAGCGGATCACCAGGATATCCCGACCCACCGTGTATCTATGGGTCGTGTCCGTTCTCGGCTGAGGAGGGTGGACCAAAGAGGGGCGTCGCCGCTGCCTGGACGAGGATCGGGCCTTCCCACACCACCGAGGGCCGTTTGCCAGGTAAGGCCCGGAAGGAGGCCACCTCCTGATCAGTCAGAATGAAGCCCTAAAGTTCTACAAACTGTAAATAGTTAACTGTTCGTCTTCTGTGTCTTCTGCTGCTAGTACCCGACCAGGGTTGTTCTTAAAGGGATCCCTTTGTTTACCCGGGATCCCTATTACTTTTTATTTTTGCTTTTGTTTTCCTTTTTGCTCCTTTACCCCCCCTATTTTGAAAAGACTACCGAATCATGGACGGTGAATGGTTCACAAACTGTGTTGTAAATAGTTTGCACCCTATTAAGGGTGCCCCCCTACTAGTTTTACAAGAAAAGGGACTCTTTGCGAAGAAACTGTTCCTGAAAACAGTACCGGAGTTCCTGCCTTACACGGACTTGCAACTTGAGCAGTTGCACTACCTCAAAGAGACTTGGTTCCCTCTTAAAGGGGATGTTCACCAGTTGCACTTAATATACAATGTTGCCTTAAAAGAAAGTGAACAGTAATAATGTTTTACATAACAAGTTATATGTAGCCAGCTAGTTAGTTATAGAAAATGTTTGATAATGTTGCTAGAAATTGAGGACAGGAAGTGAACCCGTAGGGGTTAGTGGGTGAGTCCTCCTAGGAGCCATAAAGAGATGGCTCAGTGATCCTGTACTAAGAAAAGAGGCAGTAGGCCTGGGCAGATAGACAGGCGGTCCTGCATAAGACAAATCAGAGAGTAAGAAGAAAATATTGCACTTAGAAGAGAGAAATGAAGAAGAGTTAATTTATATTTAGAGAGGTTTATAGTAAGCCTTTAGTGGATCCAGCTTATACGTCCTTAGAGGCAAAGTTAAATTATTGTTCAGAATTTGCACTTAGTAGAATACCCGGCTGGGTAATAGAAGTTATTTATAGTGTGTTATTTAAGATATTTAACCATGTTTTGTTTGTAACGTTTAAGAGTCCTCACCTCCCATAAAGGGAAGCACTGTTATTATTATTGCTTATTACTTGTTTATTGCATTTCAAAAATTGTATGTCTTTTTGCTGATATGTATTGTTGTTTTCTTCCCAGTCCGGGAGTACTGGATTTAACCGGGGGAGAGTGCAGCGCCCCAGAGTTCTGGTCTTTGCAGTAATGTCGCTCTGCAACTAAGGGGAGTGATGTTACGTCTGATGGCACTTAAGGAGTTCACCTGACCAGGTATCACAGACACCAATACACTTCATAGTCTGGTCTCCATGGGGAGCAAAGGGCACTATGTATTTGGCCACTCCTCATAATTTGGTAAAACTGGGGGTTGGATAGAAAGTTAGACAGAAGTTGACTGGGTTGGAACCAGGCAACATCCTGTGGCGGAGGGTGTTGCGGGGGAAGATTCAGGGGGGTCCCTGTCAGGGGTGGGATCCTGACAGAGGCCTAGCGAACAAGACAGAGCGTTAAGGAACCGCGCCTGCACTACATCGCGGCGGTATCTCAAGAAAGGACAAGAAGCGAGGTTTATTGTGAAGAGTGAGAAACAAGATCATAGCAAAAAGGAGATAACACCAGTAGGAGTCGTGCTGTAAGAACGAGGCAACATCCTACTGAGGCGCGTAGCCGGTGGCCGGAATGCCGAGGAAGTATTGGGCTCCAAGCATTACTTCAAACCAACGGCAGGACAGTTAATTATAGGTTGGCTGTCTCACCTAAATCACCTAAGCAGACATAGGGGGCAACTGTGGAAGAGGGGCGTCACTAGGGTCCCGGAAGAACTCCAGGCCTACCCGTCATACGGGTGCGTCCTAGCCATATCATCTGGGGGACGGAGAAAAACATCAGGACAGATATAAGTTGTGGGAAAGAACATCAGGAACAGACACAACAGTTGTGAGGACTATCCCGTGGTGCTCAGCAGGGAAGTACTACAATACACAGGCGCTAGAAGGTAGGCACAGATTTCCACCTGCAAAGGGAACTTTGGAGGTGTCATCGGACCGGCCGGTCTCAGCCAGCCCTGTTAACCGTACTCTGGATTGAGGATCTTGAAGCCTTCAGTAAAGAGGTAAAGAGACTGCAACCCTGTGTCCTCGTTATTCACCGCGACCTGCACCACGCACCATCACCTACACCTTTCATTGGACGCCCCTTAGCAGGGTCACGGACCGGGTCTAGCCACCGTGACAACCCCAGAGCTGAGACAGAGAGGCCCGGTACCGAGTACCCCTGCATCTGGGGGCGCTCAAGATCCAATGTTTTATTGGTTTTGCAAATTTCTACAGACGCTTCATTCAAACTTTTACTGATATTGTCCGTCCCATTACTTCCTTGACAAAGAAGGAAAAGCCCTTTAAGTGGTCATCACAGGCTCAAGAAGCTTTTGATCGGCTTAAGATCTGTTTCACATCAGCACCGCTGTTGATACACCCAGATCAAACACTTTCTTTCATTGTGGAGGTAGACGCTTCTGATAATGCTTTGGGGGCTATTCTCTCCCAAAGAACTGGAGAGAAGGGTCTGCTACATCCTTGTGCTTTCTTTTCCCGTAGACTAACCTCAGCAGAGAAGAATTACGAGACAAGGAATTGCTGGCTATTATTGCTGCTTTCAAAGAATGAAGGCATCATCTGCAAGGAGCTGCAAAACAGATCATAGTGCTAACTGACCATCGCAATTTAGAGTTCCTTAGATCCGCTAGATGTCTTTCTCCTCGTCAGGCTCGTTGGAACTTATTTTTAAATCAATTTAACTTTGTTATCTCATACCGTCCAGGTTCTCGTAATGGGAAGGCTGATGCTTTATCCCGAATCCATGCTGCGGATTCCGTACCTGGAGCCCCGTCCAAGACCATTCTATCTGATGCCAATTTCATTGGAGTTATCCACGATCAGGACTTGTGGAAGGAGTGCAGGGAGGCCTATGACGGTGATGTATTTCTGGCCAACCCACCTGTGGATATTAATCTTGTCTTTAAGGGTGGCATGTGGTTCAGAGATCGACGTATCTACGTCCCTGAGGTCGTCCGTCTGCAGATCTTCAAGTTGGTACATGACTCCAAGTTGGCTGGTCACAGGGGGGTACAGAAGACACAAGAGTTCCTGAGCCGATTCTTCTGGTGGCCAACTTGCCTGAAGGATACCAAGGACTATGTTCTCTCTTGCGAGGTATGTGCTCGTTACAATACCCCTCATGTGGCACCTACAGGTCTTCTACAACCATTACCTGTTCCGTCCCGCCCTTGGGGGTCTATATCAATGGACTTTATTGTGGAGCTGCCTACATCGGGGGGCATGAATACAATCATGGTGGTAGTTGATCGCCTGACTAAAGCTGCTCACTTTATTCTGTGCACCGGCCTCCCCTCAGCTAAAGATACAGTGAACTTGGTTATACAGAATGTCTTTCGGTTGCATGGGGTTCCGGATGAGATCATCTCTGACCGTGGAGTACAGTTCACTTCAAGATTCTGGAAGGGGTTTTGCTCTGCACTCAATATTAATGTCTGTCTCTCTTCCGCTTACCATCCCCAGACAAATGGTCAGACTGAGCGTATCAACCAGACGCTGGAACAATATCTAAGATGCTATGTCAGCCATCTCCAGGATGATTGGTTGGAGTTGCTGCCGTTAGCCGAATTTTCATATAACAATTCTCAGAGCGCCTCCACTAAATTTACACCTTTCTTTGCCAGTCTGGGTTATCATCCGTGTATCTTACCTAGGTCTCCAATTAATTCTCCGGTTCCGGAAGTGGAGGAAAGGGTGACTGCGATGAGGCAAAATCTGGAGGTTCTGAAGGAATCCCTGACCACAGCTCAAGAACGTTATAAGAGATCGGCTGATAGATTCCGTAAACCTGCACCCACGTTCAAGGTAGGAGATTCCGTGTGGTTAGCAACTAAGAATCTGAAGTTAAACGTTCCTTCACAAAAACTTGGACAGAAATTCATTGGCCGTTTCAAGATCAACGGTATTGTGAGCTCTGTGGCCTGCCGGCTGAAGCTGCCTAGGACTATGAAGGTACATCCAGTTTTTCATGTATCTTTACTAAAGCCTGTATCTCCTAATACCTTCCAGGGACGTGTTGTGCCACCTCCGCAGCCTGTGGTGATTGATGGGCAAGAAAAATTTGTGGTGGAGGAAATTGTTGATTCCAGGATTCGCAGGAATCGGCTCCAATATCTGATAAGATGGCAGGGATATCACCCTGAGGAAGACTCTTGGGAACCTGTGGAAAACATCAATGCCCAACAGAAGATTTCTCGTTTTCATCAGAGATTCCCTGAGAAACCAGGTCCAGGATTGTCCTGAGGCCACTTCTAAGAAGGGAGTAATGTCAGGTAACAGGAACGTTTTGATTACCTTTTGTGCATTACTGCCCTTTTCCAAGATGGCGTCTTTGGTCTCATGTGCACTGTGTCTTCCTGATATAAAACTCTTCCGCAGCCTTCAGTCTGTGCTAGAGTATTCTGCCTTGCATCCAGCTCCTGTCCCTGGTGACTCCCTGGCTATATACCTGCTCCTGTGAACCTGTGTGGTGATCCTGCTACTCTGCTCTGAGTTCCTGCTGCATACACCAGTTTCCAGTAATCCTCCCTCATCTGCTGCTTGTTTACTACCATCTGCATTTGCTGGACATTTAAGCTGTTGCTGCTCTGCAAAACCCTGAGACTATTACCTAGGCCTCCCTGGTTGAGCTAAGATATTATTTAAACTGCCTTATAAGCATATCTATCTGTGTTTGGACTAAAACAAAGACTTATTTGTGTCAAGTATCCTCAAGAATAATTGTGCTTCATAGACTTTCTGCGTGATTGTATTTTCCTCTGAAGTTTCCTATAGACTGCTAAGCTGCATTTAATATTTACACCAAGTGTTGTGGACTTGAGTTTCTCTCTGCACCTGTTTGAATCACCGTGTGATAATATAGACTTTACCACTTATAAAACTGTGTCCTGTAGTTGTCTTGTTCCACGCAAAGAGTCTCCTGAGTTATCCCCTATAATTATTACACAGGTATGATAATGTCTGGCCAGGTTTTATAGAGAGAGAAAATGAGCAGGTCAGGAGCATCTGTGAGAGGGAGGTGCATTTCTCCAACCAGCATACAAAGACTTGGTAAACTCTTCAGCGCCAATGGAAACGAAGTCCATTTAATATGAGGAACAAAACACACTGGCTAAATGGAAGACCTGTGGTTCAAAACACAAAGATCGCCTAACCCCAATTCTGCTGGTGTCTGATGGTCCCAGCACTCATCCTGGTCTCAGATTTCACCAGAACTCATGCCACAGATGTGACCCAGGCCTCAGATAACAGAACAAAGCAGACACTTATGCCGAGTCTGAACAGAGAGTTTGTGATTTAGAAATGACAAACCACCATCATACAGAAATGTAAGCTACACCAGGTACAACGGGAGGCCGCCCAGTAGCTGAGCCATGTCCATCAGACAGCGAGCACAGTACGCAGCCCAAAGCTTACTCTGTAGTTATATACACACACATAGGTGTATACATGCTAACAGGTATAAACTAACACATACATGCAGCTCTATACTGACTTATGTTACTGACTTTATAGCACTTTCATCCTGCAGACACTAGATGGCGCTGTGGTTCCCGATGACGTCACGGCTCCTGCAGCCTCTAGTCAGTAATAGCAGCAATAGACATCGCCGGGTGCGGTGGCGTGTGTCTGTAATCCTAGCTACCAGGGAGGCTGAGGCTGAGGCTGATCGCTTGAGTCCAGGAGTTCTGGGCTACCCTGTGCTATGTCGATCGGGTGTCCGCACTGACGAGGGCCAACAGCCCGAAACACCGTGTCTGCGAATTGAGATACTGATTTGGCTTTTATCCTAAGTCATATTGCACGACTCGTTAAAGGGTTGATTGTGACTTGTAGGATCGCTACTTCCAATAGGTGGCGCTGTAGAGTTTAAGTCCTCTTTTTCTCAGAAGAGGCAATTCGCACTAAGTTCGGCATCAATATGGTGATTCTGGGGGAGCTCGGAGCTACCAGGTTGTCCTAATGAGGGGTGAACCGGCCCAGGTCGGAAACGGAGCAGGTCAAAACCCCCGTGCCGATCAGTAGTGGGACCGCGCCTGTGAATAGCCAGTGTAGAGCAGCCTGGACAACACAGCGTGACACAGACTTTTGATACAAGCAGAAAATATTCAATTTATAGCACAAAATCATCATTATATCATTACCCTCAGTCACATCTGGAACAATTATTATTGATTGGAAGCTCGAGATAATAAACTGTACAAAACTTTTACATTTTTCATAAAATACGTATCTATCCATGTATTTGTGCTTTCTCACTATTTCTCCATATTCTGCTTTTCTGCCTCCTGATCTTTATGTGATGCAGTTATCCTGAGTGCTACTGACACCTACTGGTAGAACTTAGAACATGCTTCTATCTTTGTGCAGTACTGGTTATTACCAGTAGAGACCGCTCCGCTCCAAACCTTCAGAACAGAACAGTAATCATTGACACTGAGCAATTCCCGTTATAATAAGGTTGCAGTGCCGCCATCATCAGGTAATAATGTATTGTCTAAATCAGGATTTTTTAGTCAATCTTTTTCCCCATATAACAATCTGTGTTAAAAATAAAAAGTAGTAATACAATTTTATAATTATTATTTATGCTTAGAGCACCATTGAGTCCATGTAAGGGGTTACATACAGTGTACAAATAAAAAAAACACGGTGAACAAACTAATAATGACAGACTGGTACAGAAAAGAGAGGGCCCTACCCTTGCAGGCCTACAGTCTCGAGGATAATGGGATGGAGACAGTAGGGTGGGGGGTCTCGGCAGCTTAGGTGGTGGTGAGGTGGTAGTAGGGTCGTGTCAGGCTGTAGGCCTTCCTGGAGAGGTAGGTTTTCAAGTTCCGTCTGAAGGTTCCGACTGTGGCAGATAATCAAACGTGTCGAGGCCCAGAGTTCCAGAGGATGGGGGACACTTATGAGTAGTCTTGGAGGCAATTGGGGGTGAAATTTATGAGTGTGGAGAATAGAAGGAGGTCTTGGGAAGACCGGAGATTGTGTGTTGGAAGATATCAGGAGATTAGTTTGGAGCTATATGGAAGAGACAGATCATGGATGGCTTTGTCGGTCAGTGTTAGTGCAGCGCCCCAGGGTCCTGGTCGTTGCAGTAATATCATTCTTCCACCAGGGAGAGTGATGTTACATCTGAAGGAGATCTCTTTACCAGGTATCACAAACCATGCAACACACTTCACACTCCAGTCCACCAGGGGGAGCTATGCTCCTATTTATTAGAGCACTCTTCACAAATAGGTAAAACTGGTGGTCTGGATAGGAAGTTGGTCAGAAGCTGACTGGGCTTCACCCAGGTAGTACCTGTCAGGCAGACAGAGGGGAAGGAGGAACACCTAATAGCTGCTGACAGGGTGGTCCCTGACAGGGTGTCAGGACTCTGGATTCCCTGTTTCATTTGTGGTACTTTTTGCCCTTTTTCAAGATGGCGTCTGCTGCCTGGCTTCTGCTCATGTGATCCGCCTTCCTTGTCTTTATAACCCTGGTTCACATCCAACTCTTTGCTTGTGTATTCTGCTAGACTTCCTGGCTTGTGCTACAAGAGACTTTCCTCTTCAGATACTCCGGCTCCGCCTCCTCAGCAAACCTGCTCAGCTCTCAGTGGTCTCTATGCTGCAAGCTGTTTTTGCCTGTGTCTATCTGCAATCTTCTCCTGCATGCTAGGACACGTAAGATCTGCCTGCTACAGCCAATCTAGTTTGGTATCCGCTGCCAGTTTGTTTCTGGACTCAACGCTCTGCACTGCTTCTGGACACTTTTCTAGTGACTGCCAAACTTAGTATGAACTGTGTCTGATTATCTGCTTCACCACAGAGGGTGCTACACCCATAAGACTTTGCCCGCAGCAGAGCTGCTAATTAACTACTCCTAAGAAGGAACTTGTTTGCTATTTACTTGAACTGTTGTGCACATGCTGCAGCCACGTTTGTGCATATAAACACTGACTTTGCCTGCAGCAGAGCTGCTAAAGGCCCCGTCTCACTAAGCGATTTACCAACGATCACGACCAGCGATACGACCTGGCCGTGATCGTTGGTAAGTCGCTGTGTGGTCGCTGGGGAGCTGTCACACAGACAGCTCTCTCCAGCGACCAACGATCAGGGGAACGACTTCGGCATCGTTGAAACTGTCTTCAACGATGCCGAAGTCCCCCTGCAGCATCCGGGTAACCAGGGTAAACATCGGGTTACTAAGCGCAGGGCCGCGCTTAGTAACCCGATGTTTACCCTGGTTACCAAAAAAAACAAACAGTACATACTCGCCTTTCGGTGTCCAGGTCCCTTGCCGTCCGCTTCCTGCTCTGACTGAGCCGCCGTACAGTGAGAGCGCAGCGGTGACGTCACTGCTGTGCTCTCACTTCTCACTGTACGGCCGGCAGTCAGTGAGAGCAGGAAGCGGACGGCAAGGGAACTGACGGACATCAGAAGGCGAGTATGTACTGTTTGTTTTTTTTTACATTTACGCTGGTAACCAGGGTAAACATCGGGTTACTAAGCGCGGCCCTGCGCTTAGTAACCCGATGTTTACCCTGGTTACCAGTGAAGACATCGCTGGATCGGTGTCACACACACCGATTCAGCGATGTCAGCGGGGCCTCAACGACCAAAAAAAGGTCCAGGCCATTCCGACACGACCAGCGATCTCGCAGCAGGGGCCTGATCGCTGGTACGTGTCACACATAGCGAGATCGCTATGGAGGTCGCTGTTGCGTCACAAAACTTGTGACTCAGCAGCGATCTCGCTAGCGATCTCGCTATGTGAGACGGGGCCTTAAGGCACTTCTCCTGATATCATCTTGTTTGCTGTGTTTGAACTTGCTCACACCTTGCACCTGTGTTTATTTGAATAATACAGACTTTACATTGCACTTTGGTTCTGTTGCCTTATTTGTCTCAAGCCAAGAGATTCCTGAGTGTACCACTATAATTGTTACACAGGGGTGGGATCCTGTCAGAGGCCTAGACAGAAGGCCACGGAGCTACGCCTGCCCGATGTGCGGCAGCATCCTAAGAAAGAGACAAGAACAGCGAATTGTATTGTAGAGGGTGAGAAACAAAGTCATAGCAAAAGGAGAGGAAACCAGAAGGAGTTCTGCCCTGCAAAGGCCTGCCTTCTTCTGAGGCGCAGGATCCGGTAGCTAGAACACCGAGGGAGCAACAGTCTCATTGCCTTGCTCCAGAGACCGGCAGGACAGCTAATTCCATGTTATCTGCCTGACCTATACCCAGGAGGCACGGTCAGGGCCGTATTTGCCACTAGGCACTTGAGGGCACGTGCCTAGGGCGGTGGAATGCGGGGGGGGGGGGGGGCGCACTTGAGCTAGGTTTTTTCCTTTCTCATATTTATTTATTTATTTTTTATATAACTCCAGGGTCAAGTGCCCGCCCCCCTCCTCCCTGAAGACGTAATACTCACCTTCCTCCAGCGGTGGCTGCAACTGCGTCTCAGCGCCGGCAGCGCGTCCTGTCTTCAGCGGTCACATGGTACCGCTCATTAAGGTGATGAATATGCGCATATTCATCACCTTAATGAGCGGTATCACATGACCTCTCATACAGGAAGGAAGACGCTGCAGAGATGCCGGGAAGTTCTGCGGTGAGAGGTGAGGGGCATCACCGTAAAGTGACAGATCGCCAATCTGACACTTTGCTGTGCACTGTGTCAGATCGGCGATCTGACGTGCACAACATGGAGGCTTCCCGGCGCCTGCTCTGAGCAGGCGCTGTGAAGCCACCTCCCTGCAGGACCCGGATGCAGCCCCGTGGCCATTTTGGATCCGGGGACTGCAGGGAGCAGACGCTCGGTACAAGGTGAGCACATCGCCTTGTGCCGATCGTCTCAGGGAAGCACACAGGGAGCCCCCTCCCTGCGTGATGCTTCCCTGTACCGCCGGTACACTGCGATCATGTTTGATCGCAGTGTACCGTGGGTTAATGTGCCGGGGGCGATCCGTGACCGCTCCTGGCACATAGTGCCGGATGTCAGCTGCGATAGTCAGCTCCCCACGTGAGCGCGGCTGATCGCGCTGGACGTACTATTCCGTCCTTGGGGAATTAGGGCCTACCCCACATGGACGGAATAGTACGTCCGATGACAGAAAGGGGTTAAATGTATTAGCGTCTAAAAGACAAAAATGGCTGGAATCGAGAGAAGACGTCGTGTCGCGTTTGGAGAGCCTCTAATGTGCCTAAACAGTAGAAATCCCCCACAAGTGATCCCATTTTGGAAACTGCACCACTTAGACGTGTGGTGAGCACCTTGAACCCCCCAGATGCTTCACATAATTTTATCATGTAGAGCTGTGAAAATAAAAAAATCACATTTTACCAGGGCCGTTCTGGGACTAAAATTCAGCCCTGGCATTTGAAGTTCCACAGGCCCACTTGTCACATGGTGACTGTATAATATCTTTGTACACTTGTAGGTTACAAGAAGTGAGGGGAGTGTAACACGACTATATAACATATAATCACAGCGGTATCCAGCATTACAGCACAGTCCTATTTATTGCTTTTAGTTGCATTACCAAGAAAAGCCGCTACTTTACCTACATAACTGGAACTCGTAGATAATGAAGCGATTGAGACGACCAAAGGCAATGGAACCTCATTCTGATGCTCCATAAACTTTGCCTACAGCCACTTTTGGTTCCTCTGCGCAGCACGAGACCCGGTGACTCTGAAGAGCGGTGACATCAGTAACGTCACCGCTCTTCAGATATTCTGGGTCTTGCGCTGTGCTCAGCGACTGTGAAGAGCGGTATTGTTACTACCGTATCAGCCCTTCAGAGTCGCTGGATCTCGCCAGGTCTGGGCTAGTAGTAGGGGTGTCTGATAGACACCTCTCCATTACTTACACCAGAAATTGCTAGCAGCTGACATTACGCAGCTGACATCAACCCTAAAAATCATTACACATACCAGAATTAAATGCTCTGGCGGCTGGGAAAAGCAGTAGAGTTAGCGCTATTCCCAGGCGCCGGGTGCTAACTACAACTGTCATCATCCTTGCCTCATCTCCCTGCGAAGCATTTCTGCTGTATTTACATGCGCTGATCTCAGGCCACTAAACGAGTGTGATCGACAATAGTGAAGTCATTTGCTTGTTTCCCGGCCTCTTTACACCAACTGAGAAAGAATGAAGGGGACAGAACAATCACAATTAGATCAATCTGTCCCCATACAGTATCATGTTATCAGCAGCACATCTACAGTTTACACCGGTGATGTGCTGCTGAGAACAATGATTTCTGTTCCCACATAAACAATCCAATCACTCGATGAATAGGCAGCATTTTGCTTGTTTAGTATAGTGCACCTCAGTCCTCCATATAGTATAATACGCTCCTTAGTCCTCCATATAGTATAATACACTCCTCAGTCCTCCATATAGTATAATACATTCCCCATAGTCCTCCATATAGTATAATACACTCCTCATAGTCCTCCATATATTAAAATACACTGCAATTCCTCCATATAGTATAATACACGCCTCAGTCCTCCAAATAGTATAATACATTCCTCAGTCCTCCAAATAGTATAATACATTCCTCATAGTGCTCCATATAGTATAATGCCCTGCCATTGTCATCCATGTAGTACAATTCACTTCCCATAGTATAATGCACCCCATAGTTCTTCATATAGGTATAATGTATTCCCCATAGTCCTTGATACAGTATAATGCAGCCCACATATAGTATAATGATGCCACCTCAGAGTATAATGCAGCCACCCCACAGAATATATTGTAGCCCCCTGAATATAATATAATCCCCCAGAGAATATAATGCAGCACCCTCATATAGCATAATGCAGCCCCTGCATATATAATATCTGGTAGCCCCCTCATAGAGCATAATGCAGCCCCCCATAAAATATAATGTAGCCCCTCCATAGAATATAATACAGCACCCCACAGAATGTAATACAGCCCTCCCCCATAGAATGTAATGCAGCCAGCCCCCATAGAATGTAACGCAGCCACCCATAGAATGTAACGCAGCCACCCCCCATAGAATGTAATGCAGCCAGCCCCCATAGAATGTAACGCAGCCAGCCCCCATAGAATGTAACGCAGCCAGCCCCCATAGAATGTAACGCAGCCAGCCCCATAGAATGTAACGCAGCCAGCCCCCATAGAATGTAATGCAGCACAGCCCCCATAGAATGTAACGCAGCCAGTCCCCATAGAATGTAACGCAGCCAGTCCCCATAGAATGTAATGCAGCACAGCCCCATAGAATGTAATGCAGCATAGCCCCCATAGAATGTAACGCAGCCAGCCCCCATAGAATGTAATGCAGCCAGCCCCCATAGAATGTGACGCAGCACAGCCCTCATAGAATGTAATACAGCAAAGCCCCCAAAAAAAGAAATGCAGCACAGCCCCCATAGAATGTAATGCAGCCAGCCCCCAGTAACCCCACAATCCAGTTATCACTCACTGACATATTTAAAAAAAAACAAAAAAACACTCTCCTCGCCTTTCCTCTTGCCCGCGCTGCTCCCGGCTCCGGTCTCAGCAGCTGCAGCCTGCCCGCCGACACACAGCAGGTGAGCGATGATATGACGCCATCTCTCACCCGTAGTGTCAGCGCAAGGGAGAGCAGGGAATGATGGGAGAGGGCGCGCCAGTAGACGCTCTCTCCTCCATCATTGCGTTCAACTGTACCGGCGTCATAGACGGCTGTATAGTTGAATGCGGCGGCACTGGCGGGGGGGGGGGGGGAGGCAGCGCTGGCGAGCGGCTCACGACTGCCACTGGCCCTTCCGGCCCTGCATTTTACCCACAAAAATGTACTTTTAACAGCAATTTTTTTTATTTTCACAAGGGGAACAGGAGTTCTGTATATAGTGTCAGTGTACAGGTAATATAGTGATCACCAGTGACATTACACACAGGAACTCTGTACACAGTATATAGTATATGGTGTGCATGTACATGTAACACACTCACTCACCGGTGACGTCTTTAGATGCAGTCCTTCTTCTTTGCTTTTCTTCAGCCAGCAGAGACCACCATCACTTCTTCCCAGGACCATATTTAGAGTTTATGCTGCCCTAGGCACTTTTAGTGCTGCCTCCCCCTTTGGTGAGTATAACAATATTGGCAGTGACTTTGTCAAAAATCGCTGATGTGAAAGAAGCCTTCTGCAGCAGATCTGGCAGTTTTTCTGCATCTGCTGCATAACGGATCACTTACGGCAACACTGCGTTCGGCCTCATTCATTCCCTATGGGATTTGCGGACATTTGCAGCACTTGCCGCGATCTGGCTAATTTTAGGCCATGCCTCTGACCACATACATTTCACAACTAGTCACACCCATATTCACGCCCCAACCACACCCATTTACTACTGCTGATTACACTGTTTCATAAACAATAATTATAAACAAAAAAAAACATGGCCACACAGTGCTCCATACTGTATAATGACCCCACATGATGCTCAATACTGTATAATGGCCCCACACGATGCTGCGTACAGTATAATGGCCACACAGTGCTCCATACTGTATAACGACCCCACATGATGCTCAATGCTGCATAATGGCCCCACATGATGCTGTGTACAGTATAATGACCACACAGTGCTCTATACTGTATAATGGCCACACAGTGCTCCATACTGTATAATGGCCCCACATAATGTTCAATACTGTATAATGGCCACACAGTGCTCTATATGTTGCATAATGGCCACACATGATGTTCCATATTGTATAATGGCCACACAGTGCACCATACTGTATAATGACCACACAGTGCTCCAAACTGTATAATGGCCCCACATGATGCTCAATACTGTATAATGGCCACACATGATGCTCCATACTGTATAATGGCCACACATGATGCTCCATACTGTATAATGACCACACAGTGCACCATACTGTATAATGACCACACAGTGCTCTATACTGTATATTGGCCACTCATGATGCTCACTACTGTATAATGACCGCACATGATGCTCCATACTGTATAATGGCCACACATGATGCTCCATACTGTATAATGCCCCCCTCCCATCTTGTATGAATGGCTCATCTCCCCCCTCCCATCCTGTATGCATGGCAGATCTCCCCCCTCCCATCCTGTATGCATGGCTCATCTCCCCCCTTCCCATGCTGTGTGCATGGCTCATCTCACTCCCCCCTCCCATCCTGTGTGCATGGCTCATCTCATCCCCTTCCTCCCATCCTGTATGCATGGCTCATCTCACCCCTCTCCCATCCTGTATGCATGGCTCATCTCACCCCCCTCCCATCCTGTTTGCATGGCTCATCTCACCCCCCTCCTCCCATCCTGTAGGCATGGCTCATCTCACCCCCACATCCTGTATGCATGGCTCATTTCCCCCCTCCCGTCCTGTATGCATGGCGCTACTCCCCCCCATCCTGTATGCATGGCTCATCTCACCCCCCCTCCTCCCATCCTGTATGCATGGCTCATCTCACCCCCCCTCCCATCCTGTATGCATGGCTCATCTCCCCCCTCCCACCCTGTTGCATGGCTCATCTCACCCCCCTCCTCCCATCCTGTATGCATGGCTCATCTCACCCCCCCATCCTGTATGCATGGCTCATCTCCCCTCCCCTCCCCTCCTGTATGCTCCCCGTCCTCCTTCATCCTCCCCCCGTCCTCCATGGCTGTCATACTCACCTTTCCCACACCGCGCCTAACATCCCTCCATCTCTGTCCCGGCGCAGCACCTTCTTCCTGCGTGAGCGGTCACGTGGTACCGCTCATTAAGGTCATAAATATGCATCCATATTGATCACCTTAATGAGCGATACCACGTGACCGCTCACACAGGAAGAGCTGCAGGTGCTGAGACCAGGCATCGCTGGAGTAGGGTGAGTATGACGTCTTCAAGGAGGCAGGCAGGCAGGCGGGTGGGCGGGTATTACGGCCGAGGGCGCGGTCGGTTGGGAGGTGACTCCGGACTATACTTAAAAAAAAACAGAAAAAACTTGCTCAGGTGCCCCCCCCCCACCCACACCGCATTGTCCTGCCCTAGGCACGTGCCCTCAAGTGCCTAGTGGCAAATACGGACCTGCTTCTTCCAGCCTGGACTCATCTCTGCAAAAAATAGAACACAGTCTTCAATAGCTGATCGCTTCCAGATCACTTTCCCCACTTTTTCCCTGACTTCTACACTAGAAGAGATATTCATGAAGAAAAAAAGAGACATTAAGTAATTCATTTTATGATTCTTATGATGTAAGTTGTGCTGCTGTGATACCATAATTTCCCACGGGATCAATAAAGTGTATCGTATCGTATCGTATCGTATCGTACATAGTGCCGCCCTGCACAGTAACTGGACCCCTAAAAAGTAAATTATATTACAGTAGTAATATTGTCCCTAATTGGACCCTAAAGAAATTATGCTCCCCTCTTGTCACCATAAACTAATATAGCATGCTCCTCATACTGGCCCCCAAACAGTAATTAAGTCCCTCATCCTGGCCCCATTTATTTAATATTGCCCAGCCTGGCCCCCTTTATTTTATAATATGCCCCAGCCTGGGCCCTATGTCCCTGGCCCCTATGTACCTTGTGGAGCCTGGCACCCCAGAAACCCATCCTGCCCCCCAGCTATCCATACTGGCCCCCATATGTCCCTTGTCCTCCCCCCATATATCCATCCTGGTCCCACTTACATATGCATCCTGGCTCCCCGTATAGCCATCCTGGCCCCCCATATATATGCATCCTGGCTCTACCTTATATCCATCCCGGTCACCCATATGTCTGCACCCTGACCCCCCATATATATTCATCCTATTCCCTTGTCCTGCCCCCCGATGAGTCCATCCGGACTCCCCATATATTGATCCTGGCTCATATATATATATATATATATATATATATATATATATATATATATATATATATATATATATATATATATATATATATTTATACACATATGCATCTGCATCCTGGCCCCCAATATATATGCATCCTGTCTCCTCGTCCTGCTCCCCCCCCTATAAATCCATCCTGGTTCCTATATATATATATATATATATATATATATATATATATATATATATATATATATATATATAGGAACACATCCTGGCTCTACCTTATATCCATCCTGGTCGCAAATATATCTGCATCCTGGCTCCTCACATGTATCCATCTTGGTTCTTTGTCCTGCCCCCCATATATCCATCCTGCCGCCCCCCTTGTATCCATCCTGGTCCTTTCTTCCTGCCCCCGATATGTATGCATCTTGGCCCCTCATATGTATCCGTCCTGGTCCTTTTTTCCTGCCCCCATATATCCATCCTGGACTCTTATCTTGGCTTCATGGAGATAGAGAGACAGACAGACAGAGAGACAGATGCAGCGCCACAGAGTCCTGGTTGTTGCAGTAATGTCGCTCTTCCACCAGGGGGAGTGATATTACGTCTGATGGTACTAAAGGAGTTCATCTGATCAGGTATCACAAGTCACACACTACACTTCACACTCCAGTCCACCAGGGGGAGCCTTGCTTCTATCTATTGGGGCACTCCTCACACACGGGTAAAACTGGTGGGTTGGATAGGAAGAGAGGGAGAAGCTACCTGGGTTCAACCCAGAGAGGACCTGTCAGGCAGACAGGGAGAGAAGGAGGAACATCTAAGCTGCAGACAGAGGGTCCCTGTCAGAGGTGGGATCCTGACAGAGGCCAAGCACGAGATAGAGCGTTACGGAGCTGCGCCTGCACCCATTGCGGCAGCATCCTAAGAAAGGACACGAAGCGAAGTATATTGTGGAGAGTGAAAAACGAAGTCACAGCACAAGGAGATAATACCGGGAGGAGACCTGCCCCAAGATCGGCAGCCTCCTTCTGAGGCGCGTAGCCGGTGGCCGGAACACCGAGGGAGTAATTAACTCTACGTATTACTTCAGAAATCGGCAGGGCAGTTAATTCCAAGTTGGCTGTCCAACCTTAATACCTAAGAAGACACGGAGGCAAATTGTGGGAGAGGGGCGACGCTAGGGTTCCTATAAAATAGCTCCAGGCCTACCCCGTCATATGGGTTGTCCTATCCATACCATCTGGGGGACAGAGAGAGAACATCAGAAACATCCACGAAAGTTGTGAGGACTATCCCGTGGTGCTCAGCAGGGAAGTACTACAACACACAGGCGCTAGTAGGAAGGCTACTGATTTCCACCTGATTAAGGGAACTCTGGATGTGCCTTCGGACCGGCCAGACTCCATCTGCCCTGTGACTAGCGCTCTGGACTGTGGGTGCTGAAGTCTTCAGTAAAAGATAAAGAGACTGCAACCTTTGTGTCCTCGTTATTCACTGCGCCTTACAGCGTCCACCATCATCACCTACATATCTGGGAAGCCCTGGGGACATACTTCACCTGTGGGAAGGTATACCATCTAGCTGCCATTCCATCACCCCAGCGGACCCCTAAGCAGTGTCGGTCACCCTGACCGAATACCACAGGTGGCGTCACGAACACCAGACAAACTACACCTTTAATTGGGCGCCCCTCAAAGGGCCACGGGCCGGGTCGGGCCACCGTGACATCCACTGAACTGAGAAGGACCCGTACCGAGTAACCCCACTGCCCTTACGCATTGGGGTGCTCCACAGACAGACAGAGAGACAGACAGAGACAGAAGATTCCTCTTACCTTCCAGCGCCAGGCAGCATTCTCCTCCTCTGCAGGTCGGGCGCTCACATAGTAAAATGGCCGCCGACCCAGCAGAGGCCGGTGGCTGATGTGCGCCTGTTGCATGTGGCGCATGACACGGATGTCATGCGCCGGTTATGACGGGCGCACATTTGCCACCATCGATCGGTATGTGAGAGGCCGCCGTTCAGGTAATGACCGCTGCGTGCGCGCGCCCCTGCACTTTCTGTGTCTGCGCTTTTAAAGGGTCCATTGTTGTGAATTTACCTTTTTGGCTCCCTCTAGTGGTTACTAGTGATTTGACTCTGGGAATGTCTGCCATCCCTTGTATGCTCACCTGGGTCGTTAGGTCAGGGGTGTTGCTATATAAGCTCCCTGGACCTTCAGTTCAATGCCTGGCAACGTTGTAATCAGAGCTAATCTGTTGTGCTCTTGTCTACTGATCCTGGTTCCTGCTAGATTAAGCTAAGTCTGCTTTCTTGCTTTTTGCTATTTGTTTTTGTTTGCATTTTTGTCCAGCTTGTACATAATCTGTATCCTAACCTTGCTGGAAGCTCTAGGGAGGCTGGAGTTCTCCCCCCGGGCCGTTAGACGGTTCGGGGGTTCTTGAATTTCCAGTGTGGATTTTTGATAGGGTTTTTGTTGACCATATAAGTTATCTTACTACATTCTGCTATTAGTAAGTGGGCCTCTCTTTGCTAAACCTAGTTCATCTCTGTGTTTGTCATTTCCTCTTACCTCACCGTTATTATTTGTGGGGGGCTTGTATCCAACTTTTGGGGTCTATTCTCTGGAGGCAAGAGAGGTCTTTGTTTTCCTCTTCTAGGGGTAGTTAGTCCTCCGGCTGGCGCGAGACATCTAGCGACCAACGTAGGCATGTTCCCCGGCTACTTCTAGTGTTGGCGTTAGGAGTAGTTATATGGTCAACCCAGTTACCACTGCCCTATGAGCTGGATTTTTGTACTTTGCGACTTACTTGTTCCTCTGAGACCCTCGCCATTGGGGTCATAACAGTTTGCCAGGCCAGTATTAAATGTTAAATGCATTGCAGAAGCGGGATTATAAGAAAGAAAATTCTGAGTTTTTTTTTTCTTTTTCTCATTTTTTTTTCTTTTCCCCTTTACCTCTGAGTGGCTTGTGTTTGCTGCAGACATGAATGTCCAGACCTTGATTACAGGTGTGGACCAGCTTACTGCTCGTGTGCAGGGCATACAAGATTATGTTATCAGAAATCCTATGTCAGAACCTAAGATACCGATTCCTGAACTGTTTTCCGGAGACCGATTTAAATTTAGAAATTTCAGGAATAATTGTAAATTGTTTTTGTCCCTGAGACCCTGTTCATCTGGAGACTCCGCTCAGCAAGTGAAAATTGTTATTTCTTTTTTACGGGGCGACCCTCAGGATTGGGCTTTCTCGCTGGCGCCAGGAGATCCGGCATTGGCTGATATTGATGCGTTTTTTCTGGCGCTCGGTTTGCTTTATGAGGAACCCAATCTTGAGATTCAGGCAGAAAAAGCCTTGCTGGCTATGTCTCAGGGCCAGGACGAGGCTGAAGTGTATTGCCAAAAATTTCGGAAATGGTCCGTGCTGACCCAGTGGAACGAGTGTGCATTGGCTGCAAATTTCAGAAATGGCCTTTCTGAAGCCATTAAGAATGTGATGGTGGGTTTTCCCATTCCCACAGGTCTGAATGATTCCATGGCCCTGGCAATTCAAATCGATCGGCGGTTGCGGGAGCGCAAAACCGCAAATTCCCTCATGGTGTTGTCTGAACAGGCACCTGATTTAATGCAATGTGATAGAATCCTGACTAGAAATGAGCGGAAAATTCATAGACGCCAGAATGGCTTGTGTTACTACTGTGGTGATTCTACACATGTTATCTCAGCATGCTCTAAACGTCTTACTAGGGTTGTTAGTCCTGTCGCCATTGGTAATTTGCAACCTAAATTTATTCTATCTGTAACTTTGATTTGCTCACTGTCATCGTATCCTGTCATGGCGTTTGTAGACTCAGGTGCTGCCCTGAGTCTGATGGATCTGTCATTTGCCAAGCGCTGCGGTTTTGTTCTGGAGCCATTAGAAAATCCTATCCCTCTTAGGGGTATTGATGCTACGCCTTTGGCAAAAAATAAACCGCAGTTTTGGACACAGGTTACCATGTGCATGACTCCCGAACATCGGGAGGTGATATGTTTTCTTGTTCTGCATAAGATGCATGATTTGGTTGTTTTGGGTTTGCCATGGTTACAGACCCATAATCCAGTCTTGGACTGGAAGGCAATGTCGGTGTCAAGTTGGGGCTGCCATGGAATTCATGAAGATTCCCTGCCCTTGTCTATTGCTTCTTCTACGCCTTCGGAAGTTCCGGCGTATTTGTCTGATTATCAGGATGTCTTCAGCGAGTCTAAGTCCAGTGCACTGCCTCCTCATAGGGAATGTGACTGTGCAATAGATTTGATTCCTGGCAGTAAGTTTCCTAAGGGGAGACTGTTTAATTTGTCGGTACCTGAACATACCGCGATGCGTTCATATATCAAGGAGTCTCTTGAGAAGGGGCATATCCGTCCTTCTTCTTCCCCTCTTGGTGCGGGATTCTTTTTTGTGGCCAAAAAGGACGGATCTTTGAGGCCTTGTATTGACTATCAGCTTTTAAACAAGATCACTGTCAAATTTCAGTATCCTTTGCCGCTGTTGTCAGACTTGTTTGCCCGGATTAAAGGTGCCAAGTGGTTCACCAAGATAGACCTTCGTGGTGCGTACAACCTTGTGCGCATTAAGCAAGGCGATGAATGGAAAACCGCATTCAATACGCCCGAAGGTCATTTTGAGTACTTGGTGATGCCATTTGGGCTCTCTAATGCACCTTCAGTTTTTCAGTCCTTCATGCATGACATTTTCCGGAAGTATCTGGATAAATTTTTGATTGTTTATCTGGATGATATTCTGTTTTTTTCTGATGATTGGGACTCGCATGTGGAGCAGGTCAGGATGGTTTTTAAGATTTTGCGTGAAAATTCTTTGTTTGTTAAAGGCTCAAAGTGTCTCTTTGGTGTACAGAGGGTTCCCTTTTTGGGGTTCATTTTTTCCCCTTCTGCTGTGGAGATGGACCCAGTCAAGGTCCGAGCTATTCATGATTGGACTCAACCCTCGTCAGTTAAGAGTCTTCAGAAGTTCTTGGGTTTTGCTAACTTCTACCGTCGTTTTATCGCAAATTTTTCTAGCGTTGTTAAACCATTGACGGATATGACCAAGAAAGGCTCTGATGTAGCTAACTGGGCTCCTGCTGCCGTGGAGGCTTTCCAGGAGTTGAAACGCCGGTTTACTTCGGCGCCTGTTTTGTGCCAACCTGACACCTCACTTCCCTTTCAGGTGGAGGTGGATGCTTCGGAGATTGGGGCAGGGGCCGTTTTGTCGCAGAGAGGCCCTGGTTGCTCTACTATGAGACCTTGTGCCTTTTTCTCTAGGAGGTTTTCGCCGGCAGAGCGAAATTATGATGTGGGCAATCGGGAGTTGTTGGCCATGAAGTGGGCATTTGAGGAGTGGCGTCATTGGCTCGAGGGTGCTAAGCATCGTGTGGTGGTCTTGACTGATCACAAAAATCTGATGTATCTCGAGTCTGCTAAACGCCTGAATCCTAGACAGGCCCGCTGGTCATTGTTTTTCTCCCGTTTTGACTTTGTGGTCTCGTATTTACCAGGTTCTAAGAATGTGAAGGCCGATGCTCTGTCTAGGAGCTTTGTGCCTGATGCTCCTGGAGTCGCTGAACCTGTGGGTATTCTTAAGGAAGGAGTTATCTTGTCAGCTATTTCTCCTGATCTGCGGCGTGTGTTGCAGAGATTTCAGGCTGGTAGGCCTGACTCTTGTCCATCTGACAGATTGTTTGTGCCTGCTAAATGGACCAGCAGAGTCATTTCCGAGGTTCATTCCTCAGTGTTGGCAGGGCACCCGGGAATTTTTGGCACCAGAGATCTGGTGGCCAGGTCCTTTTGGTGGCCTTCCTTGTCAAGGGATGTGCGGTCATTTGTGCAGTCCTGTGGAACTTGTGCTCGAGCTAAGCCTTGCTGTTCTCGTGCCAGCGGGTTGCTCTTGCCCTTGCCTGTCCCGAAGAGACCTTGGACACACATCTCTATGGATTTCATTTCTGATCTTCCGGTGTCTCAGGGCATGTCTGTCATCTGGGTGATATGTGATCGTTTCTCCAAGATGGTCCATTTGGTTCCTTTGCCTAAGCTGCCCTCCTCTTCTGATCTGGTTCCTGTGTTCTTCCAGAACGTGGTTCGTTTGCACGGCATTCCTGAGAATATTGTGTCGGACAGAGGATCCCAGTTTGTTTCCAGGTTCTGGCGATCCTTTTGCGGTAGGATGGGCATTGATTTGTCGTTTTCGTCCGCTTTTCATCCCCAGACTAACGGACAAATGGAGCGAACTAATCAGACTCTGGAGGCTTATTTGAGGTGTTTTGTCTCTTGTGATCAGGATGATTGGGTGACCTTCTTGCCGTTGGCGGAATTTGCCCTTAATAATCGGGCTAGTTCCGCCACCTTGGTTTCGCCATTTTTCTGCAACTCTGGTTTCCATCCTCGTTTTTCCTCGGGACATGTGGAGCCTTCTGACTGTCCTGGGGTGGATTCTGTGGTGGATAGGTTGCAGCGGATCTGGAGTCATGTGGTGGACAACTTGAAGTTGTCACAGGAGAAGGCTCAGTGTTTTGCCAACCGCCGCCGCGGTGTGGGTCCCCGACTTCGCGTTGGGGATTTGGTATGGCTGTCTTCTCGATTTGTTCCTATGAAGGTCTCCTCTCCCAAATTTAAGCCTCGCTTCATTGGTCCTTACAAGATATTGGAAATCCTTAATCCTGTATCCTTTCGCCTGGATCTTCCGGTGTCGTTTGCCATTCACAACGTATTTCATAGGTCCTTGTTGCGGCGGTACGTTGTGCCTGTGGTCCCTTCTGCTGAGCCTCCTGCTCCGGTGTTGGTTGAGGGCGAGTTGGAGTACGTGGTGGAGAAGATCTTAGATTCTCGTCTCTCCAGGCGGAGGCTTCAGTACCTGGTCAAGTGGAAGGGCTATGGTCAGGAGGATAATTCCTGGGTGGTCGCCTCTGATGTGCATGCGGCCGATTTGGTTCGTGCCTTTCACACCGCTCATCCTGATCACCCTGGTGGTCTTGGTGAGGGTTCGGTGACCCCTCACTAAGGGGGGGGTACTGTTGTGAATTTACCTTTTTGGCTCCCTCTAGTGGTTACTAGTGATTTGACTCTGGGAATGTCTGCCATCCCTTGTATGCTCACCTGGGTCGTTAGGTCAGGGGTGTTGCTATATAAGCTCCCTGGACCTTCAGTTCAATGCCTGGCAACGTTGTAATCAGAGCTAATCTGTTGTGCTCTTGTCTACTGATCCTGG
The DNA here is from genome assembly GCF_051348905.1 of Ranitomeya variabilis. NCBI lineage: Eukaryota > Metazoa > Chordata > Amphibia > Anura > Dendrobatidae > Ranitomeya > Ranitomeya variabilis. The sequence goes on along the minus strand of NC_135232.1, from coordinate 649,482,358 downwards.
TTCCTGCTAGATTAAGCTAAGTCTGCTTTCTTGCTTTTTGCTATTTGTTTTTGTTTGCATTTTTGTCCAGCTTGTACATAATCTGTATCCTAACCTTGCTGGAAGCTCTAGGGAGGCTGGAGTTCTCCCCCCGGGCCGTTAGACGGTTCGGGGGTTCTTGAATTTCCAGTGTGGATTTTTGATAGGGTTTTTGTTGACCATATAAGTTATCTTACTACATTCTGCTATTAGTAAGTGGGCCTCTCTTTGCTAAACCTAGTTCATCTCTGTGTTTGTCATTTCCTCTTACCTCACCGTTATTATTTGTGGGAGGCTTGTATCCAACTTTTGGGGTCTATTCTCTGGAGGCAAGAGAGGTCTTTGTTTTCCTCTTCTAGGGGTAGTTAGTCCTCCGGCTGGCGCGAGACATCTAGCGACCAACGTAGGCATGTTCCCCGGCTACTTCTAGTGTTGGCGTTAGGAGTAGTTATATAGTCAACCCAGTTACCACTGCCCTATGAGCTGGATTTTTGTACTTTGCGACTTACTTGTTCCTCTGAGACCCTCGCCATTGGGGTCATAACAGTCCATGCTCCTAAAAACCACAGATTTATTTTTTCTTTTTCTCCTCCTCTCCTTCCCACTGCCAAGGGCCCACCAGGGATTTCCCCAATACCCCGCCAGGCCAGTCCGACTCTGCCTGAATATAAAGGAGCACTGAAGAACTAGGACCGGGTAACAGGACTGATGGAGCATTCACCTTCACCCTGACATACGTTTCACCCTTGCTCCTTCCGGGAGGTGTCTGGGTGAGGAGAGTCAAGCCTTTTAAAGGGCTTAGAGCCAATAGAAAGAGGAGATGGAGGGGCTTATGTGGTGTCATGGACTTGTCAGCTGTCCGGGCTATCCGGAGCATGCGGCGCGTGTCACTCCCCTGATGGAAATCCAATTCCGGGATGGTGCTTACTGGAAGGCATGCATAAATCGAGTGCTCCCGGAAGTGCGTGGGGTTTGATAGTGGATGCATGTGCACAGTCCAGAGAGCCAACACACTAAGGGAACAGAAATAGAGAAGAGACAGTTGTGCATCTTCACACCAACTACTGACCTATGGCTATGTAAAAACCCACAGTCCACACTATACAGGGATACAAAATCAATGGTAGTGAGATGCCTCAGGAAGAAGATGCCATGTGATGTGAAAGTGAGTGAAAGAAGTAATAAATAAGGTGAATGAAAGAACATGACACAAATGATTAATATATGGTGAAAGATAGGAGTATTATCTATCAAATAAATGATGAGTAGTAGTGATGGGTGAGTGTGCTGGTTACTCGAGATTTCCGAGCATGCTCAGGTGTTCTCCAAGTATTTTGGGCGTTCTCAGAGATTATGTTTGAGTCCCCGCAGCTGCATGATTTGCGGCTGCTATACAGCCATACAGCCTGAATACATGTGGGGGTTCCCTAACAAATAAGCAATCCCTGCATGTGTTCAGGCTGTCTAGCAGCCGCAAATCATACAGCTGCTTTGACTCAAACATAATCTCCGAGCACGCCCAAAATACTCGGAGACAACCCGAGCATGCTTGGAAATCTTGAGTAATGAGCACACTCACTCATCACTATGAGTAGTTGTAAAATATGAACAATACATATATGCATAATTGCAGAGAATGTAATAAAGTGACTCGTGAAGAGTTGGATATCTAGCTTTAAGATTGAGAAGTTTATTAAAACATTAACAAGATTATATACCAAAAGAGGTTTAAATAAGGGGCAAATTGAGGATGTGAATAAATTTAAGTTGGACAATGGAAATAATAGAGTGCAGGGTAAGAAATAAAGCTAGGTAAATTTAATTAGAGCAACAGAAGCCCGGTAGAAAGGTTGTATGTAAACAGATAAAATTGCCATTTATGATCAGTCATATATAGTCTTTTGATGCAAGGGAAGAAACTAAGTCCTTGACACATGAGAACAGTCCCATTATAGTTCTGCAGTCATCCTCGTCCACATCATGAGTCCATCTAAGGGTGAGTAGAGAACAATAAAGATACTGAGATTTTGGTTCCAATAGTAAGGCATCCCGATCATCCTTGGGGAAAGCATGGTCCAGATGGCGTGGAAATAGGATCAAAGGGTAGATGATATAGAAAAATGAAAAGGGGAAGGTCCAAAGATGTATTCCAAGATCAGAATGATGCCCTTAGTTCCATTCGATAAAGGGTCCCACAGCCGATGGTGTATGCCACAGAAGTAAGAAAGGAAACAGCCCCGTCAATCAAGACGGCGACCATCCACTGCCCAGCACTGAGGTAAGTTTCTCTAGTACAACAACAATTAAAATCTATGTTAATATATATACACAGTAAAAACAAACTACCTCTCCACACATTAAAAAGATGCCTCACACATGGTCAATCTCTTTAACTGTTTCTTGGAGGGCTCCACCATGTCGGAAGCATTGGCTCATTCCTACTTGGTCCTTGTCCCAAAGGCGGGGAAGGATCCTCTGGAATGTTCGAACTACCAGCCAATAGCACTGTTTAACTTTGATTTTAAGGTATTTATTCGCTTGTTGGCTAGTAGGTTGAACTATTGGCTTCCTCAGCTTATCAACAAGGATCAGGTGGGTTTTGTCCCAAACCGGCAGGGGGAGACAACACTAGAAGGGCAATAGACTTAAAGGATGTAGCTAACAAAAATAAACTACAGTCTCTGATATTGAGTCTGAATGCGGAAAAGGCATTTGATTGCCTTAATTGGTCCTTCTTGTTGGAAACCTTAAAGGCCTTTGGCTTTTCGGGCCCCTTCCTAGCAGCTATAAGAGTACTGTACAACCCTCCCACTGCCTCAATCAAGCTCCGCTTCCATTCGTCTTCCCTATTTAAAATATCCAATGAGACCCATCAGGGTTACCCTCTATCACTCCTATTATATGCCTTATGCATTTAGCCGTTAGTGGCTATAGTCAGGCAAAACCCGAACATTTCGGGGATAGAGGTTCGGGATAAGGTGTTTAAGATCTCCCTATTTGCTGACAATGTTCTTTTGACTCTGACTAATCTCCATGCTATGTTGCCTAATCTGATGGATGACCTTAAACAATATGGCGATTTGTCAGGGTATAATTTGAACACATCAACAACAGAGGCCCTTCCATTGAACATACCAGATGTACTGGATCATCTGAAGTTGAATTTTAAATTCAGGTGGAAAGTTGAGAATATTCAATACTTGGGGGTCAAACTTTCCTTCTCTTATGACAAGCTATATACTCGTAGTTCCAATTTTCCGCCACTCCTGTCTTAGTTGAAGTGATTGTTAGATAAATGGAAGCAGCTCCCAGTATCATTTTTGGGTGGGATTTCCTCACTCAAGATGTCCCCCCTCTCCAAACTACTCTATGATTTTGAGTCCTTACCGGTCAAGGTTCCTATGAGTGAGCTCAAGTCCCTCCAGGCGGCTATGATGAGGTTCCTTTGGAAAGATGGTCTTCATCGGATCTCTAAGCGTGTTCTCATCTCCCTTAAGTCACAGGGGGGACTATCGGTTCCAGACATAACTAAATATTTTTTGGCTGCTCATCTTCATAGAATCCCTTTGTTGGCCTCCTATTGGGCATATGATAAATGGACAGAGATAGAGAAGTTTTGGTTGGCCTCAATCCATCCTAATTTTCTGCTACGGTCTAAGAGGACTGCGATAGTCCCGGAGTCCCTTTTGGGCCCAATTCAATTTACAAGGGAAATTTGGCACTCATGTATGAAGAAGTTCGGATTAGCCTCTCAAAATTCGCCTATGATTTCCTTCATATTCCAACCCCTGTTACCAAGCAGTCTGGAACATGCAATGGCCCATGAATGGTCCTCTGCGGGTCTATTTAGGTTTGCGGATGTGGTGGACAGGGACACGCTTGGGCAGCTTTAATTTGATTAAGTTAAATCTAAATTCTCAATTACTAATAAAGAATTTTACCAATACTTACAAATCAAGAATTTTGCCTCCTCCCTCTTTGGCTCCTTGGGAATCTCTCTGCCAACTGATTTTGAGAGGCTCTGCAGGAGGGGGATGACGACTAAAGGTTTGATTTCAGAAATCTATAAAATTCTCTGTTCCACCCAAGATGGTCGTCAACCAAGGCATCCTTACATGAGCAGATGGGAATCCATTCTGGGAAAGGAACTCTCGCCCGAAAAATGGCATATCATTTGGGAAAAGGTGGCTAAATCATCTATCAGTACCCCCTATAAAGAGAATCAGTATAAGATATTAATGTTTTGGTACCACACTCCCGATCTTCTGAATAGACTGAATCCTGCGGTTCCAAATGTGTGTTCAGGACCTTGTTAGGACACTTCAGGCAGCAAGGGACTATAGCGAGCGCAAAGTGGAAGGCTCCCAACCTGACTTGCCAAGGGGATTTCACTTGTTTCCAGGCTCCCTAGACTTCTTATGTACCTATTGCCGGTACCCTGGACTGAGGCCTGTTACAACTTCAGTAAACCAGGTAAAGACTGCAGCGCTGTGTCCTTTTCTCATCTACCGTCATACACCATCATTGCCATACACTGGGAGCCCTGGGGACCCTGCTTCACCTGTGGGAAGCGTCACCATCTGGCCGCCATATTATCACCCCAGAGGACCCCTTTTAAGCTGCGTCGGTCCCCACTGACCGAACACCACAGGGGGTGTCGCGCAGGGGCTGGCTGGCAAATTTTAGCCTGGGGGGCAAGCACACAGCAGTGGCCCATGAGTAGCGACCCATCCTTAAAGGGGTTTTCGGATCTTAAGCTACATGTCTACAGACACTACAGGTATGTGTGAATCCTCATATCATGAGCACTGTGAGGATTTTCTAGTGTCGGCGCCGGGAACAGGTGGTCTTGTTACTGCAAGCTTGCGAATATAAATATAAATAATAATAAAAATAAATAAATATATATATATATATATATATATATATATATATATATATATATATATAGACACACACCACACACGCACAGTTCCACTGTATAAAGAGACACACACAGGGCCGGACTGGGACAAAAGAGCAGCCCTGCCTGCCAAATAAACCCATATCCATTTAAATGGGTTTTCCAATATTTTTTTTTTATTTTCCCATGAAAAAAACCCTGAAAATAATAAACCAGTATTGACCTTCCCGAAGTCCAATGTCACCTCTATGACAATAGAACAGAAGGAGTGGTACTGTGAAGTGTATATATACAGGACAAGAGGAGTGGTACTGTGCAGAGTATATATACAGGAGGAGTGGTACTGTGCAGTGTATATATACAGGACAAGAGGAGTGGTACTGTGCAGAGTATATATACAGGAGGAGTGGTACTGTGCAGTGTATTTATACAGGACAAGAGGAGTGGTACTGTGCAGAGTATATATACAGGAGGAGTGGTACTGTGCAGTGTATATATACAGGAGGAGTGGTACTGTGCAGTGTATATATACAGGACAGGAGGAGTGGTACTGTGCAGAGTATATATACAGGACAGGAGGAGCGGTACTGTGCAGTGTATATATACAGGAGGAGTGGTGCTGTGCAGTGTATATATACAGGACAGGAGTGGAACTGTGCAGTGTATATATACAGGACAGGAGGAGTGGTACTGTGCAGTGTATATATACAGGACAGGAGGAGTGGTACTGTGCAGAGTATATATACAGGACAGGAGGAGTGGTACTGTGCAGTGTATATATACAGGACAGGAGGAGTGGTACTGTGCAGTGTATACATACAGGACAGGAGGAGTGGTACTGTGCAGTGTATATATACAGGACAGGAGGAGTGGTACTGTGCAGTGTATATATACAGGACAGGAGGAGTGGTGCTGTGCAGTGTATACATACAGGACAAGAGGAGTGGTACTGTGCAGAGTATATATACAGGACAGGAGGAGTGGTACTGTGCAGTGTTTATATACAGGACAGGAGGAGTGGTAGTGTGCAGTGTATATATACAGGACAGGAGAAGTGGTACTGTGCAGTGTATATATACAGGACAGGAGGAGTGGTACTGTGCAGTGTATATATACAGGACAGGAGGAGTGGTACTGTGCAGTGTATATATACAGGACAGGAGGAGTGGTACTGTGCAGTGTATATATACAGGACAGGAGGAGTGGTACTGTGCAGTGTATATATACAGGACAGGAGGAGTGGTACTGTGCAGTGTATATATACAGGACAGGAGGAGCGGTACTGTGCAGTGTATATATACAGGACAAGAGGAGTGGTACTGTGCAGAGTATATATACAGGACAGGAGAAGTGGTACTGTGCAGTGTATATATACAGGACAGGAGGAGTGGTACTGTGCATTGTATATATACAGGACAGGAGGAGTGGTACTGTGCAGTGTATATATACAGGACAGGAGGAGTGGTGCTGTGCAGTGTATATATACAGGACAGGAGGAGTGGTACTGTGCAGTGTATATATACAGGACAGGAGGAGTGGTACTGTGCAGTGTATATATACAGGACAGGAGGAGTGGTACTGTGCAGTGTATATATACAGGAGGAGTGGTACTGTGCAGTGTATATATACAGGAGGAGTGGTACTGTGCAGTGTATATATACAGGAGGAGTGGTACTGTGCAGTGTATATATACAGGAGGAGTGGTACTGTGCAGTGTATATATACAGGACAGGAGGAGTGGTACTGTGCAGTGTATATATACAGAACAGGAGGAGTGGTACTGTGCAGTGTATATATACAGGACAGGAGGAGTGGTAATGTGCAGTGTATATATACAGGAGGAGTGGTACTGTGCAGTGTATATATACAGGACAGGAGAAGCGGTACTGTGCAGTGTATATATACAGGACAGGAGGAGTGGTACTGTGCAGTGTATATATACAGGACAGGAGGAGTGGTAATGTGCAGTGTATATATACAGGAGGAGTGGTACTGTGCAGTGTATATATACAGGACAGGAGAAGCGGTACTGTGCAGTGTATATATACAGGACAGGAGGAGTGGTACTGTGCAGTGTATATATACAGGACAGGTGGAGTGGTACTGTGCAGAGTATATATACAGGACAGGAGGAGCGGTACTGTGCAGTGTATATATACAGGACAGGAGGAGTGGTACTGTGCAGTGTATATATACAGGACAGGAGGAGTGGTACTGTGCAGTGTATATATACAGGAGGAGTGGTACTGTGCAGTGTATATATACAGGAGGAGTGGTACTGTGCAGTGTATATATACAGGACAGGAGGAGTGGTACTGTGCAGAGTATATATACAGGACAGGAGGAGTGGTACTGTGCAGTGTATATATACAGGACAGGAGGAGTGGTACTGTGCAGTGTATACATACAGGACAGGAGGAGTGGTACTGTGCAGTGTATATATACAGGACAGGAGGAGTGGTACTGTGCAGTGTATACATACAGGACAGGAGGAGTGGTACTGTGCAGTGTATATACAGGACAGGAGGAGTGGTGCTGTGCAGAGTATATATACAGGACAGGAGGAGTGGTACTGTGCAGTGTATATATACAGGACAGGAGGAGTGGTACTGTGCTGTGTATATATACAGGACAGGAGGAGTGGTACTGTGTGGTGTATATATACAGGACAGGAGGAGTGGTACTGTGCTGTGTATATATACAGGACAGGAGGAGTGGTACTGTGCTGTGTATATATACAGGACAGGAGGAGTGGTACTGTGCAGTGTATATATACAGGACAGGAGGAGTGGTACTGTGCTGTGTATATATACAGGACAGGAGGAGTGGTACTGTGTGGTGTATATATACAGGACAGGAGGAGTGGTACTGTGCAGTGTATATATACAGGACAGGAGGAGTGGTACTGTGCGGTGTATATATACAGGACAGGAGGAGTGGTACTGTGCAGTGTATATATACAGGACAGGAGGAGTGGTACTGTGCGGTGTATATATACAGGACAGGAGGAGTGGTACTGTGCAGTGTATATATACAGGACAGGAGGAGTGGTACTGTGCTGTGTATATATACAGGACAGGAGGAGTGGTACTGTGCAGTGTATATATACAGGACAGGAGGAGTGGTACTGTGCAGTGTATATATACAGGACAGGAGAAGTGGTACTGTGCAGTGTATATATACAGAAAAGGCCATGTTCACAATTTCAGTATTTGGTCAGGATTTTCCATCAGTATTTGTAGCCAAAACCAGTAGTGGGTGATAAATGCAGAAGTGGTGCATATGTTTCTATTATACTTTTCCTCTGGATTGTCCCACTCCTGGTTTTGGCTACAAATACTGATTAAAACACTGAACAAATACTGACCGTGTGAACGTGGGCTTAATACAGGTACTCATTAGGGTGGAATCACACTAGCATATGGAATCGGATGTGATATGCCAACGATACCCGGCTCTTGCTCTGCTGCGAGCATGAGCCAAGTGTCAGTGCTCCAATGTTCTCGCAGCACAGATGTGAAGGAGACGGAGAAATTCAATTCTCCATCTCCTCAATGGTCTGACTCGCCGTGTATCAGACTGCAACATCTGCTGAGAAAAAAACGACTGCACACGGACAGCAAGTGGGAAGAAAATGGAACCAATTTTGTGGAAGAAAATGGAACCAATTTTTGTTATACTCTTTATTGGTCAATGTGGCAACATTTCACTTCCATATCAGAGAAATGTTCAGTTATGGATCCAAAACATTGCCACACAGGCCAATAAAGAGTACGCTACTTTTCTAACAATTAATCAGGCTCCCTCGTCCCTGAATCCATGGCTCTTTATCCCCGTCCTTGTATGCATGGCTCCTTATCCCCATCTTTGTCTGCATGGCTCCTTATCCCCATCCTTGTCTGCATGGCTCCTCTGTCGCTGTCCTTGTATGCATGGCTCCTTATCCCCATCCTTATAATCACAATATCCAGTAGAGGTAGGGCCGCACCCTAGAATTATATAGTCTTTTTTGGACTCAAAGGCGCAAGTCCTTACCGGGGGGTCCAACCCAGTCCACAGTTCCAAATATACACAAAGAAAGGACAGCGCCACATCAGGATGTGAAGAAAGCAACTTACATTTTAATCTGCCTCCTGCGGCAACGTTTCGGTCCGAGGACCTTTATCAAGCACAGTACAAAACACATTTCAACCACCATTATATATCAATAGACACACCCATTAATTAAGCAGCAACCAATAGGGTGACCATCTCCTTTAGAAAAACACATAATGTAACAAAACATAATCATATAAATATAAAAACAGTCCCAAAAAGGCAGTCCCACATAAGTCCCATTACCTAACAAAGTCCAACTACTCCTGATCGTTCCCAGATGTATACATATGTCCATAAATCACATAAAACATACCCCACTCTCAGAATGTAAACAAAATGCATCGCACCAATTGGGATAATGCAATAGTAGTTGCCATAGTAACATAGGCGTACATCGAACAAAAATACCCAATCACAATGTCACACAGCCATATCCTAAGACCAGCCCATAACCGGCATGCAATGCACAGCACCGCGCCAGCTCATAGGTTGTTTACCCAGTCCATTAGTGCTTAACGCCGGAAATCATGATGCCGCGCCGACATATTCTTCAAGAGTCGTACTGCGCATGTCAAAAGTCCACTTCCCAAACAGACCGCGCATGTCCGCGAAGTCTCCTTGCTCAGAGGCTTTATTGCGCATGTCCATGACGTCATCTCGCTCGAACGCTATACTGCGCATGTCAGGATCCCATTTATCTCCAATGCCAGTGCGCATGACAGTCGTTGTCCATATAGCCATATTGCACATATCCCGGTTCCAAATTGCGCCGATATCAATGCGCATAACTCCGCTGATCATAAATTAGCACTCCATATATAGGGCATCACTGGAATATAACGGGTAATCCTCCGATTTAAGACAAGAATGTGTCACATAGTGGGGTACATATTTAAATCTTATTAGGTAACAGCTAGATATTTTCAAATGTTCCATTGTTCCATAATATTCCGTATTTGAGGTACTAATAATGTGTGCAGACATATAGAGAAACCAAATGTCACCTCTCACAAAATGCGGACACACCTGTAATGTAATATTACATATTGACCCGAAAGTACACCAACCAACATATAAAAGAAAAAAACATAATTCACACAAATACTGTCAATATCAAATGGGACCATACTCCTTAGGGGAACTAACCCATCAGGGACATAACTGATCTTACTCAAATAACAATTCTCCCATAAAAACAATATATAATAGGCTAAAAACAATATACCGATTTATGCATCACAAGAACCACATGACACTATAAGAGACAACTCTGTTGATATTCAATATTTAACCCCCTAGGGGAAAGTGTGTCAAGCTCATATATCCATTTGAGTTCTCTCCTCTTAAGGATAGCAACACGATCCCCTCCTCGTCTTAATACAGGGACATCATCTATAATTCTATATCTGAGTTGATTAACCGAATGTTTCAACTCGTGAAAGTGTCTAGGTACCGGAAGATCGATGAGCTTTGTTCTAATTGTGCTTTTGTGTTTGGAGATCCTTGTCCTGATCTCCTTAGTGGTCTCGCCCACATAGTAGAGGCCACAAGGGCAACTGAGAACATAGATCACAAAACTACTCTTGCATGTATATCGTTTTTGTATCATGTACTTTTTTCCGGTGTGGGGATGATAAAAACATGCCCCTTTCACCATATTGTTACAACACGCGCATCCGAGACATGGGAAATTACCCAAGCTCGGACGACTAAGAGTAGTTTGTGTGTCCCTCTTTGAACTCCCCACATCCGATACCACCAACACATCTTTTAGATTTTTATTCCTTCTGTAGGAAAAAAGCGGAGGTTCCCGAAATTCCTTTACATTAGCATGTCCCTTGTTAAGCAAAGGCCAATGCTTTCGTATTATACCCGAAATCTGATGACTCTGACCATTATATGCTGTAACAAAAGGTATCCTTTTTTCCGACTCTACAACAACCTTAGGGGTAAGAAGCTCATCCCTATTCTTGGATAACACCTTAGATTTGAAATCATCCAAATCCGACTTGGGGTACCCTCTCGCAAGAAATTTTTGGCACATTTCATTAAGCCTAGTATCAATCAAAGCGTCATTAGAGACAATTCTTCTGACCCTCAGAAGCTGGCTCCATGGGAGAGACTCCACCATTCGCCGCGGATGCTCACTTGAAAAATGTAATAAATTGTTCCTGTCTGTCTGCTTAACAAACAGATCAGTGTACAATAACCCATTATTTTTATACACACTTGTGTCAAGGAACTGCATCCTAGTCTGAGAGCACTCCATCGTGAAACCCAACCCAGGGTATATGCTGTTCAAAAATAGATGAAAGAGCTCAAGCTCGTCTCGATCACCATCCCATATCAGGAAGACTTCATCAATGTAGCGCCGCCAACCCCTAACATGGCCCCAAAATCGAGAACTGTACACGTACTCGTCCTCCAGGACAGCCATGTAGATGTTAGCATAAGTGGGGGCCACATTGGACCCCATGGCTGTCCCGCGGCGCTGCAGGAAAAATTCATCCCCAAAGAGAAAAAAATTTCTCCCAAGGACGAACTCCAGCAGCGCCAGGACGAAACGTGCACAGTCAGGAGCCATGTCGGAGCCGGCCAGCGCCACACCAACCGCTGACATCCCCCTGACATGTTCAATGGACGTGTACAATGAGGTCACATCAAAGGAGACCAACCATGTGGAATCCTCAACCTGCACACCCCTCAGAGATCCAATAAAGTCACTAGTATCTTTGACGTAGGACGGTGCAGAAACTGCAAACCTCCTCAACAGATGGTCCAGGAAAATTGCTACTTTGTTGCATAAAGAGCCCCTACCCGACACGATCGGGCGACCAGGGGGCCTCTGAAGATCCTTGTGGATCTTCGGAAGGGTGTACAGGACGGGAACCACCGGGTGTTCAACTTTCAAGTATTCCGCCAATTTTGTATCAATCAGACCATTGGTGTGTGCCTCCTCCATCAATGTATCCAATTCCATTTTGAACCTCTGGGCTGGGTTCACCTGGAGTCTCTCATACACATTAGTATCCGAAAGCTGTGACCTTATCTCATCAACATATTGGGCCGTATCCATCACCACCAAGGCCCCACCTTTATCGGCCGCCTTGATGGTGATGGATTTATTGTTTTTAAGGGTCTCAATTTCCCTACGTTCCATATAACTCAAATTTGAGCGACCCCTTCTCCTCCCTTTTTGTTTCAATCTGGCTATATCTGCTTTCACAAATTTACAAAAAGTCTCTACAACCGGGTCCTGTACCGGAGGTATAAAATCACTCTTGTTATAGAGACCACACTTATCTAGGGAGAGATATGTGTGAGATTCCAAGGGCACAGCTTTCTCTTTATCAGAAAAGAATAACGCCAATTTTAAACGTCTAAAGAAGGAGAACAAATCATTGTCAACATTAAACCAATTAGTGCTACCTGTAGGACAAAAAGAAAGTCCTTTGGACAGCACTTTAACCTGTAGATCTGAAAGGGTTAGTGAAGAAATATTTACCACCAGAGAGGATGCTCCACTCACTTCCTCTTCCCCTTGGATCTGGTCACCGACCTTTGATTCTCTCTTCCGATGTTTCCTGCCACCCCTGTGGCCACTCCGTCTCCTTGGGATGTCGCCGCCCCTTTGGCTAAAAAACAAGATGTATCCGGAATCATCACTCTACCATCATCAGAAGAATCGGATTCGCCCCCTGTGAAACCAAAGGCTGTTTGTGCATTCATATTCTTACGGGGTCTCCTCGTTCTCTTAGGAGCACCCCTAGACCGTCCAAAACCTGGCGATGATCTACTTGGCAACGAGTTTCTGAATTGCCACCCGTAGACTCTGCCATTATTATAATCGTCCAGATCCCTAAACCATTTGGATCTCTTGGTATCCTCCAATCCAACTTTAAACTTGAGAAGATTTTCCTCCATCTTAATATTAATATCTCCAAGTTCATCGACTGAAGTGGCAGACAACAGGGCATTCTTCGTCTCATCCTGTTTAATCTTTAAGGTCTCGATTTCTTTTTTCAGAAATTCTATATTTAGTAGCATGATGTCAAACGCATACTTATTGCCAATCGCTTCAAACTTGGCACAAAATTGCACATTACCCGGCATCAAGGTGGGCCTTAAACTAGACCTCAATCCCCTAGGGATTCTCTTGGCCTTAAAGTACTCCACCAATGTTCCCGCATGCAACTCTAGTGAGATAATTTTTCTCCTTTCCGCCTCCCATCTTGTTTTCAGCATTTCAACAGAAGGTTGTTGTAAATATGAGTTGTCAGTCCTAGTGTCTGATATGATCCTTGCAGCATCCTCATCGGTATAGTAAAAACAGTCAGATGCTGGTTCACCACCACTCGGTCCAGCACAAATATCCATAATTCAAGATAACAAGGATGCAGGCCGAACAAGATCCATATAATCACAATATCCAGTAGAGGTAGGGCCGCACCCTAGAATTATATAGTCTTTTTTGGAATCAAAGGCGCAAGTCCTTACCGGGGGGTCCAACCCAGTCCACAGTTCCAAATATACACAAAGAAAGGACAGCGCCACATCAGGATGTGAAGAAAGCAACTTACATTTTTATCTGCCTCCTGCGGCAACGTTTCGGTCCGAGGACCTTTATCAAGCACAGTACAAAACACATTTCAACCACCATTATATATCAATAGACACACCCATTAATTAAGCAGCAACCAATAGGGTGACCATCTCCTTTAGAAAAACACATAATGTAACAAAACATATTCATATAAATATAAAAACAGTCCCAAAAAGGCAGTCCCACATAAGTCCCATTACCTAACAAAGTCCAACTACTCCTGATCGTTCCCAGATGTATACATATGTCCATAAATCACATAAAACATACCCCACTCTCAGAATGTAAACAAAACGCATCGCACCAATTGGGATAATGCATTAGTAGTTGCCATAGTAACATAGGCGTACATCGAACAAAAATACCCAATCACAATGTCACACAGCCATATCCTAAGACCAGCCCATAACCGGCATGCAATGCACAGCACCGCGCCAGCTCATAGGTTGTTTACCCAGTCCATTAGTGCTTAACGCCGGAAATCATGATGCCGCGCCGACATATTCTTCAAGAGTCGTACTGCGCATGTCAAAAGTCCACTTCCCAAACAGACCGCGCATGTCCGCGAAGTCTCCTTGCTCAGAGGCTTTATTGCGCATGTCCATGACGTCATCTCGCTCGAACGCTATACTGCGCATGTCAGGATCCCATTTATCTCCAATGCCAGTGCGCATGACAGTCGTTGTCCATATAGCCATATTGCACATATCCCGGTTCCAAATTGCGCCGATATCAATGCGCATAACTCCGCTGATCATAAATTAGCACTCCATATATAGGGCATCACTGGAATATAACGGGTAATCCTCCGATTTAAGACAAGAATGTGTCACATAGTGGGGTACATATTTAAATCTTATTAGGTAACAGCTAGATATTTTCAAATGTTCCATTGTTCCATAATATTCCGTATTTGAGGTACTAATAATGTGTGCAGACATATAGAGAAACCAAATGTCACCTCTCACAAAATGCGGACACACCTGTAATGTAATATTACATATTGACCCGAAAGTACACCAACCAACATATAAAAGAAAAAAACATAATTCACACAAATACTGTCAATATCAAATGGGACCATACTCCTTAGGAGAACTAACCCATCAGGGACATAACTGATCTTACTCAAATAACAATTCTCCCATAAAAACAATATATAATAGGCTAAAAACAATATACCGATTTATGCATCACAAGAACCACATGACACTATAAGAGACAACTCTGTTGATATTCAATATTTAACCCCCTAGGGGAAAGTGTGTCAAGCTCATATATCCATTTGAGTTCTCTCCTCTTAAGGATAGCAACACGATCCCCTCCTCGTCTTAATACAGGGACATCATCTATAATTCTATATCTGAGTTGATTAACCGAATGTTTCAACTCGTGAAAGTGTCTAGGTACCGGAAGATCGATGAGCTTTGTTCTAATTGTGCTTTTGTGTTTGGAGATCCTTGTCCTGATCTCCTTAGTGGTCTCGCCCACATAGTAGAGGCCACAAGGGCAACTGAGAACATAGATCACAAAACTACTCTTGCATGTATATCGTTTTTGTATCATGTACTTTTTTCCGGTGTGGGGATGATAAAAACATGCCCCTTTCACCATATTGTTACAACACGCGCATCCGAGACATGGGAAATTACCCAAGCTCGGACGACTAAGAGTAGTTTGTGTGTCCCTCTTTGAACTCCCCACATCCGATACCACCAACACATCTTTTAGATTTTTATTCCTTCTGTAGGAAAAAAGCGGAGGTTCCCGAAATTCCTTTACATTAGCATGTCCCTTGTTAAGCAAAGGCCAATGCTTTCGTATTATACCCGAAATCTGATGACTCTGACCATTATATGCTGTAACAAAAGGTATCCTTTTTTCCGACTCTACAACAACCTTAGGGGTAAGAAGCTCATCCCTATTCTTGGATAACACCTTAGATTTGAAATCATCCAAATCCGACTTGGGGTACCCTCTCGCAAGAAATTTTTGGCACATTTCATTAAGCTTAGTATCAATCAAAGCGTCATTAGAGACAATTCTTCTGACCCTCAGAAGCTGGCTCCATGGGAGAGACTCCACCATTCGCCGCGGATGCTCACTTGAAAAATGTAATAAATTGTTCCTGTCTGTCTGCTTAACAAACAGATCAGTGTACAATAACCCATTATTTTTATACACACTTGTGTCAAGGAACTGCATCCTAGTCTGAGAGCACTCCATCGTGAAACCCAACCCAGGGTATATGCTGTTCAAAAATAGATGAAAGAGCTCAAGCTCGTCTCGATCACCATCCCATATCAGGAAGACTTCATCAATGTAGCGCCGCCAACCCCTAACATGGCCCCAAAATCGAGAACTGTACACGTACTCGTCCTCCAGGACAGCCATGTAGATGTTAGCATAAGTGGGGGCCACATTGGACCCCATGGCTGTCCCGCGGCGCTGCAGGAAAAATTCATCCCCAAAGAGAAAAAAATTTCTCCCAAGGACGAACTCCAGCAGCGCCAGGACGAAACGTGCACAGTCAGGAGCCATGTCGGAGCCGGCCAGCGCCACACCAACCGCTGACATCCCCCTGACATGTTCAATGGACGTGTACAATGAGGTCACATCAAAGGAGACCAACCATGTGGAATCCTCAACCTGCACACCCCTCAGAGATCCAATAAAGTCACTAGTATCTTTGACGTAGGACGGTGCAGAAACTGCAAACCTCCTCAACAGATGGTCCAGGAAAATTGCTACTTTGTTGCATAAAGAGCCCCTACCCGACACGATCGGGCGACCAGGGGGCCTCTGAAGATCCTTGTGGATCTTCGGAAGGGTGTACAGGACGGGAACCACCGGGTGTTCAACTTTCAAGTATTCCGCCAATTTTGTATCAATCAGACCATTGGTGTGTGCCTCCTCCATCAATGTATCCAATTCCATTTTGAACCTCTGGGCTGGGTTCACCTGGAGTCTCTCATACACATTAGTATCCGAAAGCTGTGACCTTATCTCATCAACATATTGGGCCGTATCCATCACCACCAAGGCCCCACCTTTATCGGCCGCCTTGATGGTGATGGATTTATTGTTTTTAAGGGTCTCAATTTCCCTACGTTCCATATAACTCAAATTTGAGCGACCCCTTCTCCTCCCTTTTTGTTTCAATCTGGCTATATCTGCTTTCACAAATTTACAAAAAGTCTCTACAACCGGGTCCTGTACCGGAGGTATAAAATCACTCTTGTTATAGAGACCACACTTATCTAGGGAGAGATATGTGTGAGATTCCAAGGGCACAGCTTTCTCTTTATCAGAAAAGAATAACGCCAATTTTAAACGTCTAAAGAAGGAGAACAAATCATTGTCAACATTAAACCAATTAGTGCTACCTGTAGGACAAAAAGAAAGTCCTTTGGACAGCACTTTAACCTGTAGATCTGAAAGGGTTAGTGAAGAAATATTTACCACCAGAGAGGATGCTCCACTCACTTCCTCTTCCCCTTGGATCTGGTCACCGACCTTTGATTCTCTCTTCCGATGTTTCCTGCCACCCCTGTGGCCACTCCGTCTCCTTGGGATGTCGCCGCCCCTTTGGCTAAAAAACAAGATGTATCCGGAATCATCACTCTACCATCATCAGAAGAATCGGATTCGCCCCCTGTGAAACCAAAGGCTGTTTGTGCATTCATATTCTTACGGGGTCTCCTCGTTCTCTTAGGAGCACCCCTAGACCGTCCAAAACCTGGCGATGATCTACTTGGCAACGAGTTTCTGAATTGCCACCCGTAGACTCTGCCATTATTATAATCGTCCAGATCCCTAAACCATTTGGATCTCTTGGTATCCTCCAATCCAACTTTAAACTTGAGAAGATTTTCCTCCATCTTAATATTAATATCTCCAAGTTCATCGACTGAAGTGGCAGACAACAGGGCATTCTTCGTCTCATCCTGTTTAATCTTTAAGGTCTCGATTTCTTTTTTCAGAAATTCTATATTTAGTAGCATGATGTCAAACGCATACTTATTGCCAATCGCTTCAAACTTGGCACAAAATTGCACATTACCCGGCATCAAGGTGGGCCTTAAACTAGACCTCAATCCCCTAGGGATTCTCTTGGCCTTAAAGTACTCCACCAATGTTCCCGCATGCAACTCTAGTGAGATAATTTTTCTCCTTTCCGCCTCCCATCTTGTTTTCAGCATTTCAACAGAAGGTTGTTGTAAATATGAGTTGTCAGTCCTAGTGTCTGATATGATCCTTGCAGCATCCTCATCGGTATAGTAAAAACAGTCAGATGCTGGTTCACCACCACTCGGTCCAGCACAAATATCCATAATTCAAGATAACAAGGATGCAGGCCGAACAAGATCCATATAATCACAATATCCAGTAGAGGTAGGGCCGCACCCTAGAATTATATAGTCTTTTTTGGACTCAAAGGCGCAAGTCCTTACCGGGGGGTCCAACCCAGTCCACAGTTCCAAATATACACAAAGAAAGGACAGCGCCACATCAGGATGTGAAGAAAGCAACTTACATTTTTATCTGCCTCCTGCGGCAACGTTTCGGTCCGAGGACCTTTATCAAGCACAGTACAAAACACATTTCAACCACCATTATATATCAATAGACACACCCATTAATTAAGCAGCAACCAATAGGGTGACCATCTCCTTTAGAAAAACACATAATGTAACAAAACATATTCATATAAATATAAAAACAGTCCCAAAAAGGCAGTCCCACATAAGTCCCATTACCTAACAAAGTCCAACTACTCCTGATCGTTCCCAGATGTATACATATGTCCATAAATCACATAAAACATACCCCACTCTCAGAATGTAAACAAAACGCATCGCACCAATTGGGATAATGCATTAGTAGTTGCCATAGTAACATAGGCGTACATCGAACAAAAATACCCAATCACAATGTCACACAGCCATATCCTAAGACCAGCCCATAACCGGCATGCAATGCACAGCACCGCGCCAGCTCATAGCTTGTTTACCCAGTCCATTAGTGCTTAACGCCGGAAATCATGATGCCGCGCCGACATATTCTTCAAGAGTCGTACTGCGCATGTCAAAAGTCCACTTCCCAAACAGACCGCGCATGTCCGCGAAGTCTCCTTGCTCAGAGGCTTTATTGCGCATGTCCATGACGTCATCTCGCTCGAACGCTATACTGCGCATGTCAGGATCCCATTTATCTCCAATGCCAGTGCGCATGACAGTCGTTGTCCATATAGCCGTATTGCACATATCCCGGTTCCAAATTGCGCCGATATCAATGCGCATAACTCCGCTGATCATAAATTAGCACTCCATATATAGGGCATCACTGGAATATAACGGGTAATCCTCCGATTTAAGACAAGAATGTGTCACATAGTGGGGTACATATTTAAATCTTATTAGGTAACAGCTAGATATTTTCAAATGTTCCATTGTTCCATAATATTCCGTATTTGAGGTACTAATAATGTGTGCAGATATATAGAGAAACCAAATGTCACCTCTCACAAAATGCGGACACACCTGTAATGTAATATTACATATTGACCCGAAAGTACACCAACCAACATATAAAAGAAAAAAACATAATTCACACAAATATTGTCAATATCAAATGGGACCATACTCCTTAGGGGAACTAACCCATCAGGGACATAACTGATCTTACTCAAATAACAATTCTCCCATAAAAACAATATATAATAGGCTAAAAACAATATACCGATTTATGCATCACAAGAACCACATGACACTATAAGAGACAACTCTGTTGATATTCAATATTTAACCCCCTAGGGGAAAGTGTGTCAAGCTCATATATCCATTTGAGTTCTCTCCTCTTAAGGATAGCAACACGATCCCCTCCTCGTCTTAATACAGGGACATCATCTATAATTCTAGATCTGAGTTGATTAACCGAATGTTTCAACTCGTGAAAGTGTCTAGGTACCGGAAGATCGATGAGCTTTGTTCTAATTGTGCTTTTGTGTTTGGAGATCCTTGTCCTGATCTCCTTAGTGGTCTCACCCACATAGTAGAGGCCACAAGGGCAACTGAGAACATAGATCACAAAACTACTCTTGCATGTATATCGTTTTTGTACCATGTACTTTTTTCCGGTGTGGGAATGATAAAAACATGCCCCTTTCACCATATTGTTACAACACGCGCATCCGAGACATGGGAAATTACCCAAGCTCGGACGACTAAGAGTAGTTTGTGTGTCCCTCTTTGAACTCCCCACATCCGATACCACCAACACATCTTTTAGATTTTTATTCCTTCTGTAGGAAAAAAGCGGAGGTTCCCGAAATTCCTTTACATTAGCATGTCCCTTGTTAAGCAAAGGCCAATGCTTTTGTATTATACCCGAAATCTGATGACTCTGACCATTATATGCTGTAACAAAAGGTATCCTTTTTTCCGACTCTACAACAACCTTAGGGGTAAGAAGCTCATCCCTATTCTTGGATAACACCTTAGATTTGAAATCATCCAAATCCGACTTGGGGTACCCTCTCGCAAGAAATTTTTGGCACATTTCATTAAGCCTAGAATCAATCAAAGCGTCATTAGAGACAATTCTTCTGACCCTCAGAAGCTGGCTCCATGGGAGAGACTCCACCATTCGCCGCGGATGCTCACTTGAAAAATGTAATAAATTGTTCCTGTCTGTCTGCTTAACAAACAGATCAGTGTACAATAACCCATTATTTTTATACACACTTGTGTCAAGGAACTGCATCCTAGTCTGAGAGCACTCCATCGTGAAACCCAACCCAGGGTATATGCTGTTCAAAAATAAATGAAAGAGCTCAAGCTCGTCTCGATCACCGTCCCATATCAGAAAGACGTCATCAATGTAGCGCCGCCAACCCCTAACATGGCCCCAAAATCGAGAACTGTTCACGTACTCGTCCTCCAGGACAGCCATGTAGATGTTAGCATAAGTGGGGGCCACATTGGACCCCATGGCTGTCCCGCGGCGCTGCAGGAAAAATTCATCCCCAAAGAGAAAAAAATTTCTCCCAAGGACGAACTCCAACAGCGCCAGGACGAAACGTGCACAGTCAGGAGCCATGTCGGAGCCGGCCAGCGCCACACCAACCGCTGACATCCCCCTGACATGTTCAATGGACGTGTACAATGAGGTCACATCAAAGGAGACCAACCATGTGGAATCCTCAACCTGCACACCCCTCAGAGATCCAATAAAGTCACTAGTATCTTTGACGTAGGACGGTGCAGAAACTGCAAACCTCCTCAACAGATGGTCCAGGAAAATTGCTACTTTGTTGCATAAAGAGCCCCTACCCGACACGATCGGGCGACCAGGGGGCCTCTGAAGATCCTTGTGGATCTTCGGAAGGGTGTACAGGACGGGAACCACCGGGTGTTCAACTTTCAAGTATTCCGCCAATTTTGTATCAATCAGACCATTGGTGTGTGCCTCCTCTATCAATGTATCCAATTCCATTTTGAACCTCTGGGCTGGGTTCACCTGGAGTCTCTCATACACATTAGTATCCGAAAGCTGTGACCTTATCTCATCAACATATTGGGCCGTATCCATCATCACCAAGGCCCCACCTTTATCGGCCGCCTTGATGGTGATGGATTTATTGTTTTTAAAGGTCTCAATTTCCCTACGTTCCATATAACTCAAATTTGAGCGACCCCTTCTCCTCCCTTTTTGTTTCAATCTGGCTATATCTGCTTTCACAAATTTACAAAAAGTCTCTACAACCGGGTCCTGTACCGGAGGTATAAAATCACTCTTGTTATAGAGACCACACTTATCTAGGGAGAGATATGTGTGAGATTCCAAGGGCGCAGCTTTCTCTTTATCAGAAAAGAATAACGCCAATTTTAAACGTCTAAAGAAGGAGAACAAATCATTGTCAACATTAAACCAATTAGTGCTACCTGTAGGACAAAAAGAAAGTCCTTTGGACAGCACTTTAACCTGTAGATCTGAAAGGGTTAGTGAAGAAATATTTACCACCAGAGAGGATGCTCCACTCACTTCCTCTTCCCCTTGGATCTGGTCACCGACCCTTGATTCTCTCTTCCGATGTTTCCTGCCACCCCTGTGGCCACTCCGTCTCCTTGGGATGTCCCCGCCCCTTTGGCTAAAAAACGAGATGTATCCGGAATCATCACTCTACCATCATCAGTAGAATCGGATTCGCCCCCTGTGAAACCATATACAGCATATAATGGTCAGAGTCATCAGATTTCGGCTATAATACGAAAGCATTGGCCTTTGCTTAACAAGGGACATGCTAATGTAAAGGAATTTCGGGAATCTCCGCTTTTTTCCTACAGAAGGAATAAAAATCTTAAAGATGTGTTGGTGGTATCGGATGTGGGGAGTTCAAAGAGGGACACACAAACTACTCTTAGTCGTCCGAACTTGGGTAATTTCCCATGTCTCGGATGCGCGTGTTGTAACAATATGGTGAAAGGGGCATGTTTTTATCATCCCCACACCGGAAAAAAGTACATGATACAAAAACGATATACATGCAAGAGTAGTTTTGTGATCTATGTTCTCAGTTGCCCTTGTGGCCTCTACTATGTGGGTGAGACCACTAAGGAGATCAGGACAAGGATCTCCAAACACAAAAGCACAATTAGAACAAAGCTCATCGATCTTCCGGTACCTAGACACTTTCACGAGTTGAAACATTCGGTTAATCAACTCAGATATAGAATTATAGATGATGTCCCTGTATTAAGACGAGGAGGGGATCGTGTTGCTATCCTTAAGAGGAGAGAACTCAAATGGATATATGAGCTTGACACACTTTCCCCTAGGGGGTTAAATATTGAATATCAACAGAGTTGTCTCTTATAGTGTCATGTGGTTCTTGTGATGCATAAATCGGTATATTGTTTTTAGCCTATTATATATTGTTTTTATGGGAGAATTGTTATTTGAGTAAGATCAGTTATGTCCCTGATGGGTTAGTTCCCCTAAGGAGTATGGTCCCATTTGATATTGACAATATTTGTGTGAATTATGTTTTTTTCTTTTATATGTTGGTTGGTGTACTTTCGGGTCAATATGTAATATTACATTACAGGTGTGTCCGCATTTTGTGAGAGGTGACATTTGGTTTCTCTATATGTCTGCACACATTATTAGTACCTCAAATACGGAATATTATGGAACAATGGAACATTTGAAAATATCTAGCTGTTACCTAATAAGATTTAAATATGTACCCCACTATGTGACACATTCTTGTCTTAAATCGGAGGATTACCCGTTATATTCCAGTGATGCCCTATATATGGAGTGCTAATTTATGATCAGCGGAGTTATGCGCATTGATATCGGCGCAATTTGGAACCGGGATATGTGCAATACGGCTATATGGACAACGACTGTCATGCGCACTGGCATTGGAGATAAATGGGATCCTGACATGCGCAGTATAGCGTTCGAGCGAGATGACGTCATGGACATGCGCAATAAAGCCTCTGAGCAAGGAGACTTCGCGGACATGCGCGGTCTGTTTGGGAAGTGGACTTTTGACATGCGCAGTACGACTCTTGAAGAATATGTCGGCGCGGCATCATGATTTCCGGCGTTAAGCACTAATGGACTTGGTAAACAAGCTATGAGCTGGCGCGGTGCTGTGCATTGCATGCCGGTTATGGGCTGGTCTTAGGATATGGCTGTGTGACATTGTGATTGGGTATTTTTGTTCGATGTACGCCTATGTTACTATGGCAACTACTAATGCATTATCCCAATTGGTGCGATGCGTTTTGTTTACATTCTGAGAGTGGGGTATGTTTTATGTGATTTATGGACATATGTATACATCTGGGAACGATCAGGAGTAGTTGGACTTTGTTAGGTAATGGGACTTATGTGGGACTGCCTTTTTGGGACTGTTTTTATATTTATATGATTATGTTTTGTTACATTATGTGTTTTTCTAAAGGAGATGGTCACCCTATTGGTTGCTGCTTAATTAATGGGTGTGTCTATTGATATATAATGGTGGTTGAAATGTGTTTTGTACTGTGCTTGATAAAGGTCCTCGGACCGAAACATTGCCGCAGGAGGCAGATTAAAATGTAAGTTGCTTTCTTCACATCCTGATGTGGCGCTGTCCTTTCTTTGTGTATATTTGGAACTGTGGACTGGGTTGGACCCCCCGGTAAGGACTTGCGCCTTTGAGTCCAAAAAAGACTATATAATTCTAGGGTGCGGCCCTACCTCTACTGGATATTGTGATTATATGGGTCTTGTTCGGCCTGCATCCTTGTTATCTTGAATTATGGATATTTGTGCTGGACCGAGTGGTGGTGAACCAGCATCTGCCTGTTTTTACTATACCGATGAGGATGCTGCAAGGATCATATCAGACACTAGGACTGACAACTCATATTTACAACAACCTTCTGTTGAAATGCTGAAAACAAGATGGGAGGCGGAAAGGAGAAAAATTATCTCACTAGAGTTGCATGCGGGAACATTGGTGGAGTACTTTAAGGCCAAGAGAATCCCTAGGGGATTGAGGTCTAGTTTAAGGCCCACCTTGATGCCGGGTAATGTGCAATTTTGTGCCAAGTTTGAAGCGATTGGCAATAAGTATGCGTTTGACATCATGCTACTAAATATAGAATTTCTGAAAAAAGAAATCGAGACCTTAAAGATTAAACAGGATGAGACGAAGAATGCCCTGTTGTCTGCCACTTCAGTCGATGAACTTGGAGATATTAATATTAAGATGGAGGAAAATCTTCTCAAGTTTAAAGTTGGATTGGAGGATACCAAGAGATCCAAATGGTTTAGGGATCTGGACGATTATAATAATGGCAGAGTCTACGGGTGGCAATTCAGAAACTCGTTGCCAAGTAGATCATCGCCAGGTTTTGGACGGTCTATGGGTGCTCCTAAGAGAACGAGGAGACCCCGTAAGAATATGAATGCACAAACAGCCTTTGGTTTCACAGGGGGCGAATCCGATTCTACTGATGATGGCAGAGTGATGATTCCGGATACATCTCGTTTTTTAGCCAAAGGGGCGGGGACATCCCAAGGAGACGGAGTGGCCAAAGGGGTGGCAGGAAACATCGGAAGAGAGAATCAAAGGTCGGTGACCAGATCCAAGGGGAAGAGGAAGTGAGTGGAGCATCCTCTCTGGTGGTAAATATTTCTTCACTAACCCTTTCAGATCTACAGGTTAAAGTGCTGTCCAAAGGACTTTCTTTTTGTCGTACAGGTAGCACTAATTGGTTTAATGTTGACAATGATTTGTTCTCCTTCTTTAGACGTTTAAAATTGGCGTTATTCTTTTCTGATAAAGAGAAAGCTGTGCCCTTGGAATCTCACACATATCTCTCCCTAGATAAGTGTGGTCTCTATAACAAGAGTGATTTTATACCTCCGGTACAGGACCCGGTTGTAGAGACTTTTTGTAAATTTGTGAAAGCAGATATAGCCAGATTGAAACAAAAAGGGAGGAGAAGGGGTCGCTCAAATTTGAGTTATATGGAACGTAGGGAAATTGAGACCCTTAAAAACAATAAATCCATCACCATCAAGGCGGCCGATAAAGGTGGGGCCTTGGTGGTGATGGATACGGCCCAATATGTTGATGAGATAAGGTCACAGCTTTCGGATACTAATGTGTATGAGAGACTCCAGGTGAACCCAGCCCAGAGGTTCAAAATGGAATTGGATACATTGATAGAGGAGGCACACACCAATGGTCTGATTGATACAAAATTGGCGGAATACTTGAAAGTTGAACACCCGGTGGTTCCCGTCCTGTACACCCTTCCGAAGATCCACAAGGATCTTCAGAGGCCCCCTGGTCGCCCGATCGTGTCGGGTAGGGGCTCTTTATGCAACAAAGTAGCAATTTTCCTGGACCATCTGTTGAGGAGGTTTGCAGTTTCTGCACTGTCCTACGTCAAAGATACTAGTGACTTTATTGGATCTCTGAGGGGTGTGCAGGTTGAGGATTCCACATGGTTGGTCTCCTTTGATGTGACCTCATTGTACACGTCCATTGAACATGTCAGGGGGATGTCAGCGGTTGGTGTGGCGCTGGCCGGCTCCGACATGGCTCCTGACTGTGCACGTTTCGTCCTGGCGCTGCTGGAGTTCGTCCTTGGGAGAAATTTTTTTCTCTTTGGGGATGAATTTTTCCTGCAGCGCCGCGGGACAGCCATGGGGTCCAATGTGGCCCCCACTTATGCTAACATCTACATGGCTGTCCTGGAGGACGAGTACGTGAACAGTTCTCGATTTTGGGGCCATATTAGGGGTTGGCGGCGCTACATTGATGACGTCTTTCTGATATGGGACGGTGATCGAGACGAGCTTGAGCTCTTTCATCTATTTTTGAACAGCATATACCCTGGGTTGGGTTTCACGATGGAGTGCTCTCAGACTAGGATGCAGTTCCTTGACACAAGTGTGTATAAAAATAATGGGTTATTGTACACTGATCTGTTTGTTAAGCAGACAGACAGGAACAATTTATTACATTTTTCAAGTGAGCATCCGCGGCGAATGGTGGAGTCTCTCCCATGGAGCCAGCTTCTGAGGGTCAGAAGAATTGTCTCTAATGACGCTTTGATTGATACTAGGCTTAATTAAATGTGCCAAAAATTTCTTGCGAGAGGGTACCCCAAGTCGGATTTGGATGATTTCAAATCTAAGGTGTTATCCAAGAATAGGGATGAGCTTCTTACCCCTAAGGTTGTTGTAGAGTCGGAAAAAAGGATACCTTTTGTTACAGCATATAATGGTCAGAGTCATCAGATTTCGGGTATAGTACGAAAGCATTGGCCTTTGCTTAACAAGGGACATGCTAATGTAAAGGAATTTCGGGAACCTCCGCTTTTTTCCTACAGAAGGAATAAAAATCTAAAAGATGTGTTGGTGGTATCGGATGTGGGGAGTTCAAAGAGGGACACACAAACTACTCTTAGTCGTCCGAGCTTGGGTAATTTCCCATGTCTCGGATGCACGTGTTGTAACAATATGGTGAAAGGGGCATGTTTTTATCATCCCCACACCGGAAAAAAGTACATGATACAAAAACGATATACATGCAAGAGTAGTTTTGTGATCTATGTTCTCAGTTGCCCTTGTGGCCTCTACTATGTGGGCGAGACCACTAAGGAGATCAGGACAAGGATCTCCAAACACAAAAGCACAATTAGAACAAAGCTCATCGATCTTCCGGTACCTAGACACTTTCACGAGTTGAAACATTCGGTTAATCAACTCAGATATAGAATTATAGATGATGTCCCTGTATTAAGACGAGGAGGGGATCGTGTTGCTATCCTTAAGAGGAGAGAACTCAAATGGATATATGAGCTTGACACACTTTCCCCTAGGGGGTTAAATATTGAATATCAACAGAGTTGTCTCTTATAGTGTCATGTGGTTCTTGTGATGCATAAATCGGTATATTGTTTTTAGCCTATTATATATTGTTTTTATGGGAGAATTGTTATTTGAGTAAGATCAGTTATGTCCCTGATGGGTTAGTTCCCCTAAGGAGTATGGTCCCATTTGATATTGACAATATTTGTGTGAATTATGTTTTTTTCTTTTATATGTTGGTTGGTGTACTTTCGGGTCAATATATAATATTACATTACAGGTGTGTCCGCATTTTGTGAGAGGTGACATTTGGTTTCTCTATATGTCTGCACACATTATTAGTACCTCAAATACGGAATATTATGGAACAATGGAACATTTGAAAATATCTAGCTGTTACCTAATAAGATTTAAATATGTACCCCACTATGTGACACATTCTTGTCTTAAATCGGAGGATTACCCGTTATATTCCAGTGATGCCCTATATATGGAGTGCTAATTTATGATCAGCGGAGTTATGCGCATTGATATCGGCGCAATTTGGAACCGGGATATGTGCAATACGGCTATATGGACAACGACTGTCATGCGCACTGGCATTGGAGATAAATGGGATCCTGACATGCGCAGTATAGCGTTCGAGCGAGATGACGTCATGGACATGCGCAATAAAGCCTCTGAGCAAGGAGACTTCGCGGACATGCGCGGTCTGTTTGGGAAGTGGACTTTTGACATGCGCAGTACGACTCTTGAAGAATATGTCGGCGCGGCATCATGATTTCCGGCGTTAAGCACTAATGGACTGGGTAAACAACCTATGAGCTGGCGCGGTGCTGTGCATTGCATGCCGGTTATGGGCTGGTCTTAGGATATGGCTGTGTGACATTGTGATTGGGTATTTTTGTTCGATGTACGCCTATGTTACTATGGCAACTACTAATGCATTATCCCAATTGGTGCGATGCGTTTTGTTTACATTCTGAGAGTGGGGTATGTTTTATGTGATTTATGGACATATGTATACATCTGGGAACGATCAGGAGTAGTTGGACTTTGTTAGGTAATGGGACTTATGTGGGACTGCCTTTTTGGGACTGTTTTTATATTTATATGATTATGTTTTGTTACATTATGTGTTTTTCTAAAGGAGATGGTCACCCTATTGGTTGCTGCTTAATTAATGGGTGTGTCTATTGATATATAATGGTGGTTGAAATGTGTTTTGTACTGTGCTTGATAAAGGTCCTCGGACCGAAACGTTGCCGCAGGAGGCAGATTAAAATGTAAGTTGCTTTCTTCACATCCTGATGTGGCGCTGTCCTTTCTTTGTGTATATTTGGAACTGTGGACTGGGTTGGACCCCCCGGTAAGGACTTGCGCCTTTGAGTCCAAAAAAGACTATATAATTCTAGGGTGCGGCCCTACCTCTACTGGATATTGTGATTATATGGGTCTTGTTCGGCCTGCATCCTTGTTATCTTGAATTATGGATATTTGTGCTGGACCGAGTGGTGGTGAACCAGCATCTGCCTGTTTTTACTATACCGATGAGGATGCTGCAAGGATCATATCAGACACTAGGACTGACAACTCATATTTACAACAACCTTCTGTTGAAATGCTGAAAACAAGATGGGAGGCGGAAAGGAGAAAAATTATCTCACTAGAGTTGCATGCGGGAACATTGGTGGAGTACTTTAAGGCCAAGAGAATCCCTAGGGGATTGAGGTCTAGTTTAAGGCCCACCTTGATGCCGGGTAATGTGCAATTTTGTGCCAAGTTTGAAGCGATTGGCAATAAGTATGCGTTTGACATCATGCTACTAAATATAGAATTTCTGAAAAAAGAAATCGAGACCTTAAAGATTAAACAGGATGAGACGAAGAATGCCCTGTTGTCTGCCACTTCAGTCGATGAACTTGGAGATATTAATGTTAAGATGGAGGAAAATCTTCTCAAGTTTAAAGTTGGATTGGAGGATACCAAGAGATCCAAATGGTTTAGGGATCTGGACGATTATAATAATGGCAGAGTCTACGGGTGGCAATTCAGAAACTCGTTGCCAAGTAGATCATCGCCAGGTTTTGGACGGTCTAGGGGTGCTCCTAAGAGAACGAGGAGACCCCGTAAGAATATGAATGCACAAACAGCCTTTGGTTTCACAGGGGGCGAATCCGATTCTACTGATGATGGTAGAGTGATGATTCCGGATACATCTCGTTTTTTAGCCAAAGGGGCGGGGACATCCCAAGGAGACGGAGTGGCCACAGGGGTGGCAGGAAACATCGGAAGAGAGAATCAAAGGTCGGTGACCAGATCCAAGGGGAAGAGGAAGTGAGTGGAGCATCCTCTCTGGTGGTAAATATTTCTTCACTAACCCTTTCAGATCTACAGGTTAAAGTGCTGTCCAAAGGACTTTCTTTTTGTCCTACAGGTAGCACTAATTGGTTTAATGTTGACAATGATTTGTTCTCCTTCTTTAGACGTTTAAAATTGGCGTTATTCTTTTCTGATAAAGAGAAAGCTGTGCCCTTGGAATCTCACACATATCTCTCCCTAGATAAGTGTAGTCTCTATAACAAGAGTGATTTTATACCTCCGGTACAGGACCCGGTTGTAGAGACTTTTTGTAAATTTGTGAAAGCAGACATAGCCAGATTGAAACAAAAAGGGAGGAGAAGGGGTCGCTCAAATTTGAGTTATATGGAACGTAGGGAAATTGAGACCCTTAAAAACAATAAATCCATCACCATCAAGGCGGCCGATAAAGGTGGGGCCTTGGTGGTGATGGATACGGCCCAATATGTTGATGAGATAAGGTCACAGCTTTCGGACACTAATGTGTATGAGAGACTCCAGGTGAACCCAGCCCAGAGGTTCAAAATGGAATTGGATACATTGATGGAGGAGGCACACACCAATGGTCTGATTGATACAAAATTGGCGGAATACTTGAAAGTTGAACACCTGGTGGTTCCCGTCCTGTACACCCTTCCGAAGATCCACAAGGATCTTCAGAGGCCCCCTGGTCGCCCGATCGTGTCGGGTAGGGGCTCTTTATGCAACAAAGTAGCAATTTTCCTGGACCATCTGTTGAGGAGGTTTGCAGTTTCTGCACCGTCCTACGTCAAAGATACTAGTGACTTTATTGGATCTCTGAGGGGTGTGCAGGTTGAGGATTCCACATGGTTGGTCTCCTTTGATGTGACCTCATTGTACACGTCCATTGAACATGTCAGGGGGATGTCAGCGGTTGGTGTGGCGCTGGCCGGCTCCGACATGGCTCCTGACTGCACGTTTCGTCCTGGCGCTGCTGGAGTTCGTCCTTGGGAGAAATTTTTTTCTCTTTGGGGATGAATTTTTCCTGCAGCGCCGCGGGACAGCCATGGGGTCCAATGTGGCCCCCACTTATGCTAACATCTACATGGCTGTCCTGGAGGACGAGTACGTGTACAGTTCTCGATTTTGGGGCCATGTTAGGGGTTGGCGGCGCTACATTGATGACGTCTTTCTGATATGGGACGGTGATCGAGACGAGCTTGAGCTCTTTCATCTATTTTTGAACAGCATATACCCTGGGTTGGGTTTCACGATGGAGTGCTCTCAGACTAGGATGCAGTTCCTTGACACAAGTGTGTATAAAAATAATGGGTTATTGTACACTGATCTGTTTGTTAAGCAGACAGACAGGAACAATTTATTACATTTTTCAAGTGAGCATCCGCGGCGAATGGTGGAGTCTCTCCCATGGAGCCAGCTTCTGAGGGTCAGAAGAATTGTCTCTAATGACGCTTTGATTGATACTAGGCTTAATGAAATGTGCCAAAAATTTCTTGCGAGAGTGTACCCCAAGTCGGATTTGGATGATTTCAAATCTAAGGTGTTATCCAAGAATAGGGATGAGCTTCTTACCCCTAAGGTTGTTGTAGAGTCGGAAAAAAGGATACCTTTTGTTACAGCATATAATGGTCAGAGTCATCAGATTTCGGGTATAATACGAAAGCATTGGCCTTTGCTTAACAAGGGACATGCTAATGTAAAGGAATTTCAGGAACCTCCGCTTTTTTCCTACAGAAGGAATAAAAATCTAAAAGATGTGTTGGTGGTATCGGATGTGGGGAGTTCAAAGAGGGACACACAAACTACTCTTAGTCGTCCGAGCTTGGGTAATTTCCCATGTCTCGGATGCGCGTGTTGTAACAATATGGTGAAAGGGGCATGTTTTTATCATCCCCACACCGGAAAAAAGTACATGATACAAAAACGATATACATGCAAGAGTAGTTTTGTGATCTATGTTCTCAGTTGCCCTTGTGGCCTCTACTATGTGGGTGAGACCACTAAGGAGATCAGGACAAGGATATCCAAACACAAAAGCACAATTAGAACAAAGCTCATCGATCTTCCGGTACCTAGACACTTTCACGAGTTGAAACATTCGGTTAATCAACTCAGATATAGAATTATAGATGATGTCCCTGTATTAAGACGAGGAGGGGATCGTGTTGCTATCCTTAAGAGGAGAGAACTCAAATGGATATATGAGCTTGACACACTTTCCCCTAGGGGGTTAAATATTGAATATCAACAGAGTTGTCTCTTATAGTGTCATGTGGTTCTTGTGATGCATAAATCGGTATATTGTTTTTAGCCTATTATATATTGTTTTTATGGGAGAATTGTTATTTGAGTAAGATCAGTTATGTCCCTGATGGGTTAGTTCCCCTAAGGAGTATGGTCCCATTTGATATTGACAATATTTGTGTGAATTATGTTTTTTTCTTTTATATGTTGGTTGGTGTACTTTCGGGTCAATATGTAATATTACACTACAGGTGTGTCCGCATTTTGTGAGAGGTGACATTTGGTTTCTCTATATGTCTGCACACATTATGAGTACCTCAAATACGGAATATTATGGAACAATGGAACATTTGAAAATATCTAGCTGTTACCTAATAAGATTTAAATATGTACCCCACTATGTGACATATTCTTGTCTTAAATCGGAGGATTACCCGTTATATTCCAGTGATGCCCTATATATGGAGTGCTAATTTATGATCAGCGGAGTTATGCGCATTGATATCGGCGCAATTTGGAACCGGGATATGTGCAATACGGCTATATGGACAACGACTGTCATGCGCACTGGCATTGGAGATAAATGGGATCCTGACATGCGCAGTATAGCGTTCGAGCGAGATGACGTCATGGACATGCGCAATAAAGCCTCTGAGCAAGGAGACTTCGCGGACATGCGCGGTCTGTTTGGGAAGTGGACTTTTGACATGCGCAGTACGACTCTTGAAGAATATGTCGGCGCGGCATCATGATTTCCGGCGTTAAGCACTAATGGACTGGGTAAACAACCTATGAGCTGGCGCGGTGCTGTGCATTGCATGCCGGTTATGGGCTGGTCTTAGGATATGGCTGTGTGACATTGTGATTGGGTATTTTTGTTCGATGTACGCCTATGTTACTATGGCAACTACTAATGCATTATCCCAATTGGTGCGATGCGTTTTGTTTACATTCTGAGAGTGGGGTATGTTTTATGTGATTTATGGACATATGTATACATCTGGGAACGATCATGAGTAGTTGGACTTTGTTAGGTAATGGGACTTATGTGGGACTGCCTTTTTGGGACTGTTTTTATATTTATATGATTATGTTTTGTTACATTATGTGTTTTTCTAAAGGAGATGGTCACCCTATTGGTTGCTGCTTAATTAATGGGTGTGTCTATTGATATATAATGGTGGTTGAAATGTGTTTTGTACTGTGCTTGATAAAGGTCCTCGGACCGAAACGTTGCCGCAGGAGGCAGATTAAAATGTAAGTTGCTTTCTTCACATCCTGATGTGGCGCTGTCCTTTCTTTGTGTATATTTGGAACTGTGGACTGGGTTGGACCCCCCGGTAAGGACTTGCGCCTTTGAGTCCAAAAAAGACTATATAATTCTAGGGTGCGGCCCTACCTCTACTGGATATTGTGATTATATGGATCTTGTTCGGCCTGCATCCTTGTTATCTTGAATTATGGATATTTGTGCTGGACCGAGTGGTGGTGAACCAGCATCTGACTGTTTTTACTATACCGATGAGGATGTTGCAAGGATCATATCAGACACTAGGACTGACAACTCATATTTACAACAACCTTCTGTTGAAATGCTGAAAACAAGATGGGAGGCGGAAAGGAGAAAAATTATCTCACTAGAGTTGCATGCGGGAACATTGGTGGAGTACTTTAAGGCCAAGAGAATCCCTAGGGGATTGAGGTCTAGTTTAAGGCCCACCTTGATGCCGGGTAATGTGCAATTTTGTGCCAAGTTTGAAGCGATTGGCAATAAGTATGCGTTTGACATCATGCTACTAAATATAGAATTTCTGAAAAAAGAAATCGAGACCTTAAAGATTAAACAGGATGAGACGAAGAATGCCCTGTTGTCTGCCACTTCAGTCGATGAACTTGGAGATATTAATATTAAGATGGAGGAAAATCTTCTCAAGTTTAAAGTTGGATTGGAGGATACCAAGAGATCCAAATGGTTTAGGGATCTGGACGATTATAATAATGGCAGAGTCTACGGGTGGCAATTCAGAAACT
Source organism: Ranitomeya variabilis (assembly GCF_051348905.1). Taxonomy (NCBI): domain Eukaryota; kingdom Metazoa; phylum Chordata; class Amphibia; order Anura; family Dendrobatidae; genus Ranitomeya; species Ranitomeya variabilis. Next base: position 649,448,729 of record NC_135232.1, on the reverse strand, counting down.
CGTTGCCAAGTAGATCATCGCCAGGTTTTGGACGGTCTAGGGGTGCTCCTAAGAGAACGAGGAGACCCCGTAAGAATATGAATGCACAAACAGCCTTTGGTTTCACAGGGGGCGAATCCGATTCTACTGATGATGGTAGAGTGATGATTCCGGATACATCTCGTTTTTTAGCCAAAGGGGCGGGGACATCCCAAGGAGACGGAGTGGCCACAGGGGTGGCAGGAAACATCGGAAGAGAGAATCAAAGGTCGGTGACCAGATCCAAGGGGAAGAGGAAGTGAGTGGAGCATCCTCTCTGGTGGTAAATATTTCTTCACTAACCCTTTCAGATCTACAGGTTAAAGTGCTGTCCAAAGGACTTTCTTTTTGTCCTACAGGTAGCACTAATTGGTTTAATGTTGACAATGATTTGTTCTCCTTCTTTAGACGTTTAAAATTGGCGTTATTCTTTTCTGATAAAGAGAAAGCTGTGCCCTTGGAATCTCACACATATCTCTCCCTAGATAAGTGTAGTCTCTATAACAAGAGTGATTTTATACCTCCGGTACAGGACCCGGTTGTAGAGACTTTTTGTAAATTTGTGAAAGCAGACATAGCCAGATTGAAACAAAAAGGGAGGAGAAGGGGTCGCTCAAATTTGAGTTATATGGAACGTAGGGAAATTGAGACCCTTAAAAACAATAAATCCATCACCATCAAGGCGGCCGATAAAGGTGGGGCCTTGGTGGTGATGGATACGGCCCAATATGTTGATGAGATAAGGTTACAGCTTTCGGATACTAATGTGTATGAGAGACTCCAGGTGAACCCAGCCCAGAGGTTCAAAATGGAATTGGATACATTGATGGAGGAGGCACACACCAATGGTCTGATTGATACAAAATTGGCGGAATACTTGAAAGTTGAACACCTGGTGGTTCCCGTCCTGTACACCCTTCCGAAGATCCACAAGGATCTTCAGAGGCCCCCTGGTCGCCCGATCGTGTCGGGTAGGGGCTCTTTATGCAACAAAGTAGCAATTTTCCTGGACCATCTGTTGAGGAGGTTTGCAGTTTCTGCACTGTCCTACGTCAAAGATACTAGTGACTTTATTGGATCTCTGAGGGGTGTGCAGGTTGAGGATTCCACATGGTTGGTCTCCTTTGATGTGACCTCATTGTACACGTCCATTGAACATGTCAGGGGGATGTCAGCGGTTGGTGTGGCGCTGGCCGGCTCCGACATGGCTCCTGACTGCACGTTTCGTCCTGGCGCTGTTGGAGTTCGTCCTTGGGAGAAATTTTTTTCTCTGTGGGGATGAATTTTTCCTGCAGCACCGCGGGACAGCCATGGGGTCCAATGTGGCCCCCACTTATGCTAACATCTACATGGCTGTCCTGGAGGACGAGTACGTGTACAGTTCTCGATTTTGGGGCCATGTTAGGGGTTGGCAGCGCTACATTGATGACGTCTTTCTGATATGGGACGGTGATCGAGACGAGCTTGAGCTCTTTCATCTATTTTTGAACAGCATATACCCTGGGTTGGGTTTCACGATGGAGTGCTCTCAGACTAGGATGCAGTTCCTTGACACAAGTGTGTATAAAAATAATGGGTTATTGTACACTGATCTGTTTGTTAAGCAGACAGACAGGAACAATTTATTACATTTTTCAAGTGAGCATCCGCGGCGAATGGTGGAGTCTCTCCCATGGAGCCAGCTTCTGAGGGTCAGAAGAATTGTCTCTAATGACGCTTTGATTGATACTAGGCTTAATGAAATGTGCCAAAAATTTCTTGCGAGAGTGTACCCCAAGTCGGATTTGGATGATTTCAAATCTAAGGTGTTATCCAAGAATAGGGATGAGCTTCTTACCCCTAAGGTTGTTGTAGAGTCGGAAAAAAGGATACCTTTTGTTACAGCATATAATGGTCAGAGTCATCAGATTTCGGGTATAATACGAAAGCATTGGCCTTTGCTTAACAAGGGACATGCTAATGTAAAGGAATTTCAGGAACCTCCGCTTTTTTCCTACAGAAGGAATAAAAATCTAAAAGATGTGTTGGTGGTATCGGATGTGGGGAGCTCAAAGAGGGACACACAAACTACTCTTAGTCGTCCGAGCTTGGGTAATTTCCCATGTCTCGGATGCGCGTGTTGTAACAATATGGTGAACGGGGCATGTTTTTATCATCCCCACACCGGAAAAAAGTACATGATACAAAAACGATACACATGCAAGAGTAGTTTTGTGATCTATGTTCTCAGTTGCCCTTGTGGCCTCTACTATGTGGGCGAGACCACTAAGGAGATCAGGACAAGGATCTCCAAACACAAAAGCACAATTAGAACAAAGCTCATCGATCTTCCGGTACCTAGACACTTTCACGAGTTGAAACATTCGGTTAATCAACTCAGATATAGAATTATAGATGATGTCCCTGTATTAAGACGAGGAGGGGATCGTGTTGCTATCCTTAAGAGGAGAGAACTCAAATGGATATATGAGCTTGACACACTTTCCCCTAGGGGGTTAAATATTGAATATCAACAGAGTTGTCTCTTATAGTGTCATGTGGTTCTTGTGATGCATAAATCGGTATATTGTTTTTAGCCTATTATATATTGTTTTTATGGGAGAATTGTTATTTGAGTAAGATCAGTTATGTCCCTGATGGGTTAGTTCCCCTAAGGAGTATGGTCCCATTTGATATTGACAATATTTGTGTGAATTATGTTTTTTTCTTTTATATGTTGGTTGGTGTACTTTCGGGTCAATATGTAATATTACATTACAGGTGTGTCCGCATTTTGTGAGAGGTGACATTTGGTTTCTCTATCTGTCTGCACACATTATTAGTACCTCAAATACGGAATATTATGGAACAATGGAACATTTGAAAATATCTAGCTGTTACCTAATAAGATTTAAATATGTACCCCACTATGTGACACATTCTTGTCTTAAATCGGAGGATTACCCGTTATATTCCAGTGATGCCCTATATATGGAGTGCTAATTTATGATCAGCGGAGTTATGCGCATTGATATCGGCGCAATTTGGAACCGGGATATGTGCAATACGGCTATATGGACAACGACTGTTATGCGCACTGGCATTGGAGATAAATGGGATCCTGACATGCGCAGTATAGCGTTCGAGCGAGATGACGTCATGGACATGCGCAATAAAGCCTCTGAGCAAGGAGACTTCGCGGACATGCGCGGTCTGTTTGGGAAGTGGACTTTTGACATGCGCAGTACGACTCTTGAAGAATATGTCGGCGCGGCATCATGATTTCCGGCGTTAAGCACTAATGGACTGGGTAAACAACCTATGAGCTGGCGCGGTGCTGTGCATTGCATGCCGGTTATGGGCTGGTCTTAGGATATGGCTGTGTGACATTGTGATTGGGTATTTTTGTTCGATGTACGCCTATGTTACTATGGCAACTACTATTGCATTATCCCAATTGGTGCGATGCGTTTTGTTTACATTCTGAGAGTGGGGTATGTTTTATGTGATTTATGGACATATGTATACATCTGGGAACGATCAGGAGTAGTTGGACTTTGTTAGGTAATGGGACTTATGTGGGACTGCCTTTTTGGGACTGTTTTTATATTTATATGATTATGTTTTGTTACATTATGTGTTTTTCTAAAGGAGATGGTCACCCTATTGGTTGCTGCTTAATTAATGGGTGTGTCTATTGATATATAATGGTGGTTGAAATGTGTGTTGTACTGTGCTTGATAAAGGTCCTCGGACCGAAACGTTGCCGCAGGAGGCAGATTAAAATGTAAGTTGCTTTCTTCACATCCTGATGTGGCGCTGTCCTTTCTTTGTGTATATTTGGAACTGTGGACTGGGTTGGACCCCCCGGTAAGGACTTGCGCCTTTGAGTCCAAAAAAGACTATATAATTCTAGGGTGCGGCCCTACCTCTACTGGATATTGTGATTATATGGGTCTTGTTCGGCCTGCATCCTTGTTATCTTGAATTATGGATATTTGTGCTGGACCGAGTGGTGGTGAACCAGCATCTGCCTGTTTTTACTATACCGATGAGGATGCTGCAAGGATCATATCAGACACTAGGACTGACAACTCATATTTACAACAACCTTCTGTTGAAATGCTGAAAACAAGATGGGAGGCGGAAAGGAGAAAAATTATCTCACTAGAGTTGCATGCGGGAACATTGGTGGAGTACTTTAAGGCCAAGAGAATCCCTAGGGGATTGAGGTCTAGTTTAAGACCCACCTTGATGCCGGGTAATGAGCAATTTTGTGCCAAGTTTGAAGCGATTGGCAATAAGTATGCGTTTGACATCATGCTACTAAATATAGAATTTCTGAAAAAAGAAATCGAGACCTTAAAGATTAAACAGGATGAGACGAAGAATGCCCTGTTGTCTGCCACTTCAGTCGATGAACTTGGAGATATTAATGTTAAGATGGAGGAAAATCTTCTCAAGTTTAAAGTTGGATTGGAGGATACCAAGAGATCCAAATGGTTTAGGGATCTGGACGATTATAATAATGGCAGAGTCTACGGGTGGCAATTCAGAAACTCGTTGCCAAGTAGATCATCGCCAGGTTTTGGACGGTCTAGGGGTGCTCCTAAGAGAACGAGGAGACCCCGTAAGAATATGAATGCACAAACAGCCTTTGGTTTCACAGGGGGCGAATCCGATTCTACTGATGATGGTAGAGTGATAATTCCGGATACATCTCGTTTTTTAGCCAAAGGGGCGGGGACATCCCAAGGAGACGGAGTGGCCACAGGGGTGGCAGGAAACATCGGAAGAGAGAATCAAAGGTCGGTGACCAGATCCAAGGGGAAGAGGAAGTGAGTGGAGCATCCTCTCTGGTGGTAAATATTTCTTCACTAACCCTTTCAGATCTACAGGTTAAAGTGCTGTCCAAAGGACTTTCTTTTTGTCCTACAGGTAGCACTAATTGGTTTAATGTTGACAATGATTTGTTCTCCTTCTTTAGACGTTTAAAATTGGCGTTATTCTTTTCTGATAAAGAGAAAGCTGTGCCCTTGGAATCTCACACATATCTCTCCCTAGATAAGTGTGGTCTCTATAACAAGAGTGATTTTATACCTCCGGTACAGGACCGGTTGTAGAGACTTTTTGTAAATTTGTGAAAGCAGATATTGCCAGATTGAAACAAAAAGGGAGGAGAAGGGGTCGCTCAAATTTGAGTTATATGGAACGTAGGGAAATTGAGACCCTTAAAAACAATAAATCCATCACCATCAAGGCGGCCGATAAAGGTGGGGCCTTGGTGGTGATGGATACGGCCCAATATGTTGATGAGATAAGGTCACAGCTTTCGGATACTAATGTGTATGAGAGACTCCAGGTGAACCCAGCCCAGAGGTTCAAAATGGAATTGGATACATTGATAGAGGAGGCACACACCAATGGTCTGATTGATACAAAATTGGCGGAATACTTGAAAGTTGAACACCCGGTGGTTCCCGTCCTGTACACCCTTCCGAAGATCCACAAGGATCTTCAGAGGCCCCCTGGTCGCCCGATCGTGTCGGGTAGGGGCTCTTTATGCAACAAAGTAGCAATTTTCCTGGACCATCTGTTGAGGAGGTTTGCAGTTTCTGCACCGTCATACGTCAAAGATACTAGTGACTTTATTGGATCTCTGAGGGGTGTGCAGGTTGAGGATTCCACATGGTTGGTCTCCTTTGATGTGACCTCATTGTACACGTCCATTGAACATGTCAGGGGGATGTCAGCGGTTGGTGTGGCGCTGGCCGGCTCCGACATGGCTCCTGACTGTGCACGTTTCGTCCTGGCGCTGCTGGAGTTCGTCCTTGGGAGAAATTTTTTTCTCTTTGGGGATGAATTTTTCCTGCAGCGCCGCGGGACAGCCATGGGGTCCAATGTGGCCCCCACTTATGCTAACATCTACATGGCTGTCCTGAAGGACGAGTACGTGAACAGTTCTCGATTTTGGGGCCATGTTAGGGGTTGGCGGCGCTACATTGATGACGTCTTTCTGATATGGGACGGTGATCGAGACGAGCTTGAGCTCTTTCATCTATTTTTGAACAGCATATACCCTGGGTTGGGTTTCACGATGGAGTGCTCTCAGACTAGGATGCAGTTCCTTGACACAAGTGTGTATAAAAATAATGGGTTATTGTAAACTGATCTGTTTGTTAAGCAGACAGACAGGAACAATTTATTACATTTTTCAAGTGAGCATCCGCGGCGAATGGTGGAGTCTCTCCCATGGAGCCAGCTTCTGAGGGTCAGAAGAATTGTCTCTAATGACGCTTTGATTGATACTAGGCTTAATGAAATGTGCCAAAAATTTCTTGCGAGAGGGTACCCCAAGTCGGATTTGGATGATTTCAAATCTAAGGTGTTATCCAAGAATAGGGATGAGCTTCTTACCCCTAAGGTTGTTGTAGAGTCGGAAAAAAGGATACCTTTTGTTACAGCATATAATGGTCAGAGTCATCAGATTTCGGGTATAATACGAAAGCATTGGCCTTTGCTTAACAAGGGACATGCTAATGTAAAGGAATTTCGGGAACCTCCGCTTTTTTCCTACAGAAGGAATAAAAATCTAAAAGATGTGTTGGTGGTATCGGATGTGGGGAGCTCAAAGAGGGACACACAAACTACTCTTAGTCGTCCGAGCTTGGGTAATTTCCCATGTATCGGATGCGCGTGTTGTAACAATATGGTGAAAGGGGCATGTTTTTATCATCCCCACACCGGAAAAAAGTACATGATACAAAAACGATATACATGCAAGAGTAGTTTTGTGATCTATGTTCTCAGTTGCCCTTGTGGCCTCTACTATGTGGGTGAGACCACTAAGGAGATCAGGACAAGGATCTCCAAACACAAAAGCACAATTAGAACAAAGCTCATCGATCTTCCGGTACCTAGACACTTTCACGAGTTGAAACATTCGGTTAATCAACTCAGATATAGAATTATAGATGATGTCCCTGTATTAAGACGAGGAGGGGATCGTGTTGCTATCCTTAAGAGGAGAGAACTCAAATGGATATATGAGCTTGACACACTTTCCCCTAGGGGGTTAAATATTGAATATCAACAGAGTTGTCTCTTATAGTGTCATGTGGTTCTTGTGATGCATAAATCGGTATATTGTTTTTAGCCTATTATATATTGTTTTTATGGGAGAATTGTTATTTGAGTAAGATCAGTTATGTCCATGATGGGTTAGTTCCCCTAAGGAGTATGGTCCCATTTGATATTGACAATATTTGTGTGAATTATGTTTTTTTCTTTTATATGTTGGTTGGTGTACTTTCGGGTCAATATGTAATATTACATTACAGGTGTGTCCGCATTTTGTGAGAGGTGACATTTGGTTTCTCTATATGTCTGCACACATTATTAGTACCTCAAATACGGAATATTATGGAACAATGGAACATTTGAAAATATCTAGCTGTTACCTAATAAGATTTAAATATGTACCCCACTATGTGATACATTCTTGTCTTAAATCGGAGGATTACCCGTTATATTCCAGTGATGCCCTATATATGGAGTGCTAATTTATGATCAGCGGAGTTATGCGCATTGATATCGGCGCAATTTGGAACCGGGATATGTGCAATACGGCTATATGGACAACGACTGTCATGCGCACTGGCATTGGAGATAAATGGGATCCTGACATGCGCAGTATAGCGTTCGAGCGAGATGACGTCATGGACATGCGCAATAAAGCCTCTGAGCAAGGAGACTTCGCGGACATGCGCGGTCTGTTTGGGAAGTGGACTTTTGACATGCGCAGTACGACTCTTGAAGAATATGTCGGCGCGGCATCATGATTTCCGGCGTTAAGCACTAATGGACTGGGTAAACAACCTATGAGCTGGCGCGGTGCTGTGCATTGCATGCCGGTTATGGGCTGGTCTTAGGATATGGCTGTGTGACATTGTGATTGGGTATTTTTGTTCGATGTACGCCTATGTTACTATGGCAACTACTAATGCATTATCCCAATTGGTGCGATGCGTTTTGTTTACATTCTGAGAGTGGGGTATGTTTTATGTGATTTATGGACATATGTATACATCTGGGAACGATCATGAGTAGTTGGACTTTGTTAGGTAATGGGACTTATGTGGGACTGCCTTTTTGGGACTGTTTTTATATTTATATGATTATGTTTTGTTACATTATGTGTTTTTCTAAAGGAGATGGTCACCCTATTGGTTGCTGCTTAATTAATGGGTGTGTCTATTGATATATAATGGTGGTTGAAATGTGTTTTGTACTGTGCTTGATAAAGGTCCTCGGACCGAAACGTTGCCGCAGGAGGCAGATTAAAATGTAAGTTGCTTTCTTCACATCCTGATGTGGCGCTGTCCTTTCTTTGTGTATATTTGGAACTGTGGACTGGGTTGGACCCCCCGGTAAGGACTTGCGCCTTTGAGTCCAAAAAAGACTATATAATTCTAGGGTGCGGCCCTACCTCTACTGGATATTGTGATTATATGGATCTTGTTCGGCCTGCATCCTTGTTATCTTGAATTATGGATATTTGTGCTGGACCGAGTGGTGGTGAACCAGCATCTGCCTGTTTTTACTATACCGATGAGGATGCTGCAAGGATCATATCAGACACTAGGACTGACAACTCATATTTACAACAACCTTCTGTTGAAATGCTGAAAACAAGATGGGAGGCGGAAAGGAGAAAAATTATCTCACTAGAGTTGCATGCGGGAACATTGGTGGAGTACTTTAAGGCCAAGAGAATCCCTAGGGGATTGAGGTCTAGTTTAAGGCCCACCTTGATGCCGGGTAATGTGCAATTTTGTGCCAAGTTTGAAGCGATTGGCAATAAGTATGCGTTTGACATCATGCTACTAAATATAGAATTTCTGAAAAAAGAAATCGAGACCTTAAAGATTAAACAGGATGAGACGAAGAATGCCCTGTTGTCTGCCACTTCAGTCGATGAACTTGGAGATATTAATATTAAGATGGAGGAAAATCTTCTCAAGTTTAAAGTTGGATTGCAGGATACCAAGAGATCCAAATGGTTTAGGGATCTGGACGATAATAATAATGGCAGAGTCTACGGGTGGCAATTCAGAAACTCGTTGCCAAGTAGATCATCGCCAGGTTTTGGACGGTCTAGGGGTGCTCCTAAGAGAACGAGGAGACCCCGTAAGAATATGAATGCACAAACAGCCTTTGGTTTCACAGGGGGCGAATCCGATTCTACTGATGATGGTAGAGTGATGATTCCGGATACATCTCGTTTTTTAGCCAAAGGGGCGGGGACATCCCAAGGAGACGGAGTGGCCACAGGGGTGGCAGGAAACATCGGAAGAGAGAATCAAAGGTTGGTGACCAGATCCAAGGGGAAGAGGAAGTGAGTGGAGCATCCTCTCTGGTGGTAAATATTTCTTCACTAACCCTTTCAGATCTACAGGTTAAAGTGCTGTCCAAAGGACTTTCTTTTTGTCCTACAGGTAGCACTAATTGGTTTAATGTTGACAATGATTTGTTCTCCTTCTTTAGACGTTTAAAATTGGCGTTATTATTTTCTGATAAAGAGAAAGCTGTGCCCTTGGAATCTCACACATATCTCTCCCTAGATAAGTGTAGTCTCTATAATAAGAGTGATTTTATACCTCCGGTACAGGACCCGGTTGTAGAGACTTTTTGTAAATTTGTGAAAGCAGACATAGCCAGATTGAAACAAAAAGGGAGGAGAAGGGGTCGCTCAAATTTGAGTTATATGGAACGTAGTGAAATTGAGACCCTTAAAAACAATAAATCCATCACCATCAAGGCGGCCGATAAAGGTGGGGCCTTGGTGGTGATGGATACGGCCCGATATGTTGATGAGATAAGGTCACAGCTTTCGGATACTAATGTGTATGAGAGACTCCAGGTGAACCCAGCCCAGAGGTTCAAAATGGAATTGGATACATTGATGGAGGAGGCACACACCAATGGTCTGATTGATACAAAATTGGCGGAATACTTGAAAGTTGAACACCTGGTGGTTCCCGTCCTGTACACCCTTCCGAAGATCCACAAGGATCTTCAGAGGCCCCCTGGTCGCCCGATCGTGTCGGGTAGGGGCTCTTTATGCAACAAAGTAGCAATTTTCCTGGACCATCTGTTGAGGAGGTTTGCAGTTTCTGCACCGTCCTACGTCAAAGATACTAGTAACTTTATTGGATCTCTGAGGGGTGTGCAGGTTGAGGATTCCACATGGTTGGTCTCCTTTGATGTGACCTCATTGTACACGTCCATTGAACATGTCAGGGGGATGTCAGCGGTTGGTGTGGCGCTGGCCGGCTCCGACATGGCTCCTGACTGCACGTTTCGTCCTGGCGCTGCTGGAGTTCGTCCTTGGGAGAAATTTTTTTCTCTTTGGGGATGAATTTTTCCTGCAGCGCCGCGGGACAGCCATGGGGTCCAATGTGGCCCCCACTTATGCTAACATCTACATGGCTGTCCTGGAGGACGAGTACGTGTACAGTTCTCGATTTTGGGGCCATGTTAGGGGTTGGCGGCGCTACATTGATGACGTCTTTCTGATATGGGACGGTGATCGAGACGAGCTTGAGCTCTTTCATCTATTTTTGAACAGCATATACCCTGGGTTAGGTTTCACGATGGAGTGCTCTCAGACTAGGATGCAGTTCCTTGACACAAGTGTGTATAAAAATAATGGGTTATTGTACACTGATCTGTTTGTTAAGCAGACAGACAGGAACAATTTATTACATTTTTCAAGTGAGCATCCGTGGCGAATGGTGGAGTCTCTCCCATGGAGCCAGCTTCTGAGGGTCAGAAGAATTGTCTCTAATGACGCTTTGATTGATACTAGGCTTAATGAAATGTGCCAAAAATTTCTTGCGAGTGTGTACCCCAAGTCGGATTTGGATGATTTCAAATCTAAGGTGTTATCCAAGAATAGGGATGAGCTTCTTACCCCTAAGGTTGTTGTAGAGTCGGAAAAAAGGATACCTTTTGTTACAGCATATAATGGTCAGAGTCATCAGATTTCGGGTATAATACGAAAGCATTGGCCTTTGCTTAACAAGGGACATGCTAATGTAAAGGAATTTCAGGAACCTCCGCTTTTTTCCTACAGAAGGAATAAAAATCTAAAAGATGTGTTGGTGGTATCGGATGTGGGGAGCTCAAAGAGGGACACACAAACTACTCTTAGTCGTCCGAGCTTGGGTAATTTCCCATGTCTCGGATGCGCGTGTTGTAACAATATGGTGAAAGGGGCATGTTTTTATCATCCCCACACCGGAAAAAAGTACATGATACAAAAACGATATACATGCAAGAGTAGTTTTGTGATCTATGTTCTCAGTTGCCCTTGTGGCCTCTACTATGTGGGCGAGACCACTAAGGAGATCAGGACAAGGATCTCCAAACACAAAAGCACAATTAGAACAAAGCTCATCGATCTTCCGGTACCTAGACACTTTCACGAGTTGAAACATTCGGTTAATCAACTCAGATATATAATTATAGATGATGTCCCTGTATTAAGACGAGGAGGGGATCGTGTTGCTATCCTTAAGAGGAGAGAACTCAAATGGATATATGAGCTTGACACACTTTCCCCTAGGGGGTTAAATATTGAATATCAACAGAGTTGTCTCTTATAGTGTCATGTGGTTCTTGTGATGCATAAATCGGTATATTGTTTTTAGCCTATTATATATTGTTTTTATGGGAGAATTGTTATTTGAGTAAGATCAGTTATGTCCCTGATGGGTTAGTTCCCCTAAGGAGTATGGTCCCATTTGATGTTGACAATATTTGTGTGAATTATGTTTTTTTCTTTTATATGTTGGTTGGTGTACTTTCGGGTCAATATGTAATATTACATTACAGGTGTGTCCGCATTTTGTGAGAGGTGACATTTGGTTTCTCTATATGTCTGCACACATTATTAGTACCTCAAATACGGAATATTATGGAACAATGGAACATTTGAAAATATCTAGCTGTTACCTAATAAGATTTAAATATGTACCCCACTATGTGACACATTCTTGTCTTAAATCGGAGGATTACCCGTTATATTCCAGTGATGCCCTATATATGGAGTGCTAATTTATGATCAGCGGAGTTATGTGCATTGATATCGGCGCAATTTGGAACCGGGATATGTGCAATACGGCTATATGGACAACGACTGTCATGCGCACTGGCATTGGAGATAAATGGGATCCTGACATGCGCAGTATAGCGTTCGAGCGAGATGATGTCATGGACATGCGCAATAAAGCCTCTGAGCAAGGAGACTTCGCGGACATGCGCGGTCTGTTTGGGAAGTGGACTTTTGACATGCGCAGTACGACTCTTGAAGAATATGTCGGCGCGGCATCATGATTTCCGGCATTAAGCACTAATGGACTGGGTAAACAACCTATGAGCTGGTGCGGTGCTGTGCATTGCATGCCGGTTATGGGCTGGTCTTAGGATATGGCTGTGTGACATTGTGATTGGGTATTTTTGTTCGATGTACGCCTATGTTACTATGGCAACTACTAATGCATTATCCCAATTGGTGCGATGCGTTTTGTTTACATTCTGAGAGTGGGGTATGTTTTATGTGATTTATGGACATATGTATACATCTGGGAACGATCAGGAGTAGTTGGACTTTGTTAGGTAATGGGACTTATGTGGGACTGCCTTTTTGGGATTGTTTTTATATTTATATGATTATGTTTTGTTATATTATGTGTTTTTCTAAAGGAGATGGTCACCCTATTGGTTGCTGCTTAATTAATGGGTGTGTCTATTGATATATAATGGTGGTTGAAATGTGTTTTGTACTGTGCTTGATAAAGGTCCTCGGACCGAAACGTTGCCGCAGGAGGCAAATTAAAATGTAAGTTGCTTTCTTCACATCCTGATGTGGCGCTGTCCTTTCTTTGTGTATATTTATCCCCATCCTTGTCTGCATGGCTCCTTATCCCCGCCCTTGTCTGCATGGCACCTTATCCCCGTCCTTGTCTGCATGGCTCCTTATCCCCATCCTTGTATGAATGGCTCCTTATCCCCATCTTTGTCTGCATTGCTCCTTATCCCCATCCTTGTCTGCATGGCTCCTTATCCCCATCCTTGTCTGCATGGCTCCTCTGTCGCTGTCCTTGTATGCATGGCTCCTTATCCCCATCCTTGTCTGCATGGCTCCTTATCCCCGTCCTTGTCTGCATGGCTCCTTATCCTCGTCCTTGTCTGCATGGCTCCTTATCCCCGCCCTTGTCTGCATGGCACCTTATCCCCGTCCTTGTCTGCATGGCTCCTTATCCCCATCCTTGTATGAATGGCTCCTTATCCCCATCCTTGTGTGCATGGCTCCTTATCCCCATCCTTGTATGCATGGCTCCTTATCCCCATCCTTGTCTGCATGGCTCCTTATCCCCATCCTTGTCTGCATGGCTCCTTATCCCCATCCTTGTCTGCATGGCTCCTTATCCCCATCCTTGTCTGCATGGCTCCTTATCCCCATCCTTGTCTGCATGGCTCCTTATCCCCATCCTTGTGTGCATGGCTCCTTATCCCCATCCTTGTATGCATGGCTCCTTATCCCCGTCCTTGTATGCATGGCTCCTTATTCCCGTCCTTGTCTGCATGGCTCCTTATCCCCGTTTGTATGCATGGCTCCTTATCCCCATCCTTGTATGCATGGCTCCTTATCCCCGTCCTTGTATGCATGGGCTCCTTATCCCTGTTCTTGCATGCATGTTTCCTATAAAAAAAAATAAAAAAAAATCCTACTTACCTTCCCTGCATGCCCTCGCAGCATCTCTTTCCGGTGCCAGCAGCTCCTGTGGCTGGGTGATCACGTGTCCCCCGCTCTTTAAGGTAATAAATATTTACTCCACGGCTATGGGAATGGAGAGGGGTGAATACTCATTACCTTAATGAGCGGAAGACACATGATCGCCCGGCCTGAAGAGCTGCTGGCGCAGGAACGAGATGCAGCGAAGGCGCGCAAGGAAGGTAAATAGGATGTGTGCTGGAAGCCAGCGGATGTGCGCACGCTGTAAGAGAAATAAATATTCACTACTGCCAGCGCAGTGAATATTAATTTCTCTTTAGCAGAGGCACAGGCTTTAGCCACAGCCACCGGCTCCTGCCTCTGTGACCCGCTGATCCCCCTCCATCTTTCTGAGACAATGACTCGTGTATAAGAGGAGGGGGGTGTTTTCAGCACAAAAAAAAATATGCTGAAAAACTCGGCTTATACACGAGTATTTACGGTATACTACATTCTATTATATACACTGCAAATTATATACCGTGTTAAGGAATATAGAGCGGTGTAAATATTATATAGTGTAGAGATGTGGCAGTGTATATATAGTGTGAATTCTACACTATATACATAGCACCATACTATATAAACATTATATATACACACACACACACACACACGCTAGATGGTGGCCCGATTCTAACGCATCGGGTATTCTAGAATATGTATAGTAGTATATAGCACAGCCCACGTAGTATACAACACAGCCCACGTAGTATATAACACAGGCCACGTAGTATATAACACAGGCCACATAGTATATAGCCCAGCCACATAGTATATAGCACAGCCACGTAGTATATAGCACAGCCCACGTAGTATATAGCACAGCCCACGTAGTATATAGCATAGCCCACGTAGTATATAGCACAGAGACGTAGTATATAACACAGCCCATGCAGTATATAACACCGCCACGTACTATATAGTACAGACCACGTAGTATATAACACTGCCCACGTAGTATATTGCACAGCCACGTAGTATATAGCACAGAGACGTAGTATATAGCACAGTCCACGTAGTATATAACACAGCCCACGTAGTAAATAGCAATGTGGGCACTATATTCCTGTTAGAAAAAAAAGAATTAAAATAAAAAAGTTATTACACATACACCGCAGTGTTACCTATAACGAATATACACATCAGTAGCAGACAGTATTGCCTATAGAATGTATAGACTACTGTATATACATTATATAGGTGATACTATCATTATATACAGAAGCAGCCAGTATCACATATATTGTATATACAGCAGTCTATATACATTCTATAGGCAATATTACTACTGATGTGTATATATGTTATATATAGGTGACACTGCTGTGTATATATGTACGTGTGTGTGTGTGTATAGATATATATATATATATACACACACACACACACACACACACACACACACACACCAGTATCGCCTATATAGCGAATATACACATCAGTAGCAGTATTCCCTATATAATGTATATAGACTGCTATATATACACATTTTATAGGTGATACTGCTGTATGTAATCACTGTATCACCTATATAATGTATGTATGTATAGCAGTCTGTATACATTATATAGGGAATGCTGCTACTGATGTGTATATACATTATATAGGTGATACTGCTGTGTATATATGTACAGGTGTGTGTGTATATAAATATATATACACTCACACACTGCAGTGTCACCTATATAATCTATATACATCAGTAGCAGCATTCCCTATATAATGTACAGTGATTAAATACAGCAGAATCACCTATATAATGTATATATAGCAGTCTTTACACATTATATAGGTGCCACTGC
The DNA here is from genome assembly GCF_051348905.1 of Ranitomeya variabilis. Lineage (NCBI taxonomy): Eukaryota > Metazoa > Chordata > Amphibia > Anura > Dendrobatidae > Ranitomeya > Ranitomeya variabilis. Next base: position 649,433,087 of record NC_135232.1, on the reverse strand, counting down.
TGTATATACACATTTTAAAAAAATCATCTTGGGACTTACCAGGTCCCTCAGATGGGGGGGGAGGACGGGAGGATGAAGGGCTGAGGTGGATCGGGTCCCAGCGTCGGCAGTAGAGGATCCCAGGCAGCATTAGTGAGAGCAGTCTTCTCTGACGCTGGTTCAGGACGGCCAGCGTCAGACACAGGTGGAGGCGCCCTATGCGCGCCAGCTTTTCAAATATCTCCGTGTGCTGTGCACGCGGGGTCTCCTGCTTGCCCGCGCTGGCAAGGGCATCAGCAGACGAGCACACTCAGCAGCACGCAGGAACAAGGACCGCGGCCGTGCTCATTGCTCCCGCGACCCGCACTGACGCCGGCCGCTACGGCCCTTGTCAGTGCGGGCAACTGAACGCGCGCATACAGGACCATTTAAAGGGCCGGCGGGAGGGATGGTGCGCTATGTAGTAAAATCGCTGCCGGTCTTCCAGCGGCCCTGTGCAGCTGCTCAAGCACCGGCCCGGGGGGCAAATGCATTCCTGCAACCCGGCCCAGTCACCGCAATAGAAGCACAACCCATTTTTTCGTCTAAAATTCTGCCGTTCACTTCTGGACAGAATTCTATCACATTGCATATTCTCTGGCGTCTTCTCAGTAGACACCGCCAAATGGTGCACAGGTTTGCGCTCCCGCAGACGCCTATCGATCTGGATAGCCATTGTCATGGACTCATTCAGACCCGCAGGCACAGGGAACCCCACCATAACATCCTTAATGGCATCAGAGAGACCCTCTCTGAAATTCGCCGCCAGGGCGCACTCATTCCACTGAGTAAGCACAGCCCATTTACGGAATTTCTGGCAGTATATTTCAGCTTCGTCTTGCCCCTGAGATAGGGACATCAAGGCCTTTTCCGCCTGAAGTTCTAACTGAGGTTCCTCATAAAGCAACCCCAAGGCCAGAAAAAACGCATCCACATTGAGCAACGCAGGATCCCCTGGAGCCAATGCAAAAGCCCAATCCTGAGGGTCGCCCCGGAGCAAAGAAATCACAATCCTGACCTGCTGAGCAGGATCTCCAGCAGAGCGAGATTTCAGGGACAAAAACAACTTGCAATTATTTTTGAAATTTTGAAAGCAAGATCTATTCCCCGAGAAAAATTCAGGCAAAGGAATTCTAGGTTCAGATATAGGAACATGAACAACAAAATCTTGTAAGTTTTGAACTTTCGTGGTGAGATTATTCAAACCTGCAGCTAAACTCTGAATATCCATTTTAAACAGGTGAACACAGAGCCATTCCAGGATTAGAAGGAGAGAGAGAGAGAAAGGCTGCAATATAGGCAGACTTGCAAGAGATTCAATTACAAGCACACTCAGAACTGAGAAAAAAAAAAAAAATCTTCAGCAGACTTCTCTTTTCTCTCCTTTCTCTGTCAATTAATTTAACCCTTTTCTGGCCGGTCAAACTGTTATGGTTCTCAATGGCAAGAGAACATAGCCCAGCAAACATACGAACTAGCTCTTGGAAGGATGGAAACTAAACTGACCATGAACTAAACCTGCCGCACAACTAACAGTAGCCGGGTAGCGTAGCCTGCGTTTTATCCCTAGACGCCCAGCGCCGGCCGGAGGACTAACTAATCCTGGCAGAGGAAAATATAGTCCTGGCTCACCTCTAGAGAAATTTCCCCGAAAGGCAGACAGAGGCCCCCACAAATATTGGCGGTGATTTTAGATGAAATGACAAACGTAGTATGAAAATAGGTTTAGCAAAATTGAGGTCCGCTTACTAGATAGCAGGAAGACAGAAAGGGCACTTTCATGGTCAGCTGAAAACCCTATCAAAATACCATCCTGAAATTACTTTAAGACTCTAGTATTAACTCATAACATCAGAGTGGCAATTTCAGATCACAAGAGCTTTCCAGACACAGAAACGAAACTACAGCTGTGAACTGGAACAAAAAGCAAAAACAAACAAGGACTAAGTCCAACTTAGCTGGGAGTTGTCTAGCAGCAGGAACATGCACAGAAAGGCTTCTGATTACAATGTTGACCGGCATGGAAGTGAGAGAGGAGCAAGGCTAAATAGCGACTCCCACATCCTGATGGAAACAGGTGAACAGAGAGGATGATGCACACCAGTTCAATTCCACCAGTGGCCACCGGGGGAGCCCAAAATCCAACTTCACAACAGAGCCGCTACACAATTTATTATGCCCGAACTGAGCCAATTGCTCCAAGATTTACCGGGCCCCCCTAGGCCGAGTCAATTACTCCAGGTCCTAGTCTCTCTTGTACAGAACTGAAAATCTTATCACAGGCGACAACCGTATACCACAGACAAAAATTATTTTTCTACACTTGCTTGCTTTCCTTCCCTAAAAAACAAACAAACTTGTTTTTCCCGTCCTACCACATGCTTTTCTTTCTGTAAACACTTGCTTATTCCTTCCTAGAAACCTGTCCTGTTCCAAACACAATGCTTCTCCTAACTACCAGTGTAAAAACCCGTTTTTCCTGTTTTATCACTTGCCTCTAGCCCTCTGTAAACACTTGCTTTTTTTTTTTTCTTAGAAACCTGCTTTGACTGTCCTTACACAATACTTCTCTTCTTTACTATCAGTCATCTCCCCTCTTCACAACATGTAACAGGCAGTAGGCAACTAAAACATGTGACGGTTCTTGCAATTAAATGACCAGCAGCGGAGATACCCTTTCTGCCGTCTTACAGATACCAAGAAAACCGGACACGGTCAGGCAATCTGCACAGGATACCCCGAAGGACACAGGTAAAGACTACAGATTATAAAAAAATCAGCAGACTTACCGTGTTCTGTTAAAGAGGTGATCAGTCTCCAGATTCGGGGTACTCAGTGCATCCAGCCGTTCCACCCGCCGGTTTTCAGGGTTCAGGGCTCTCCTCTGCTGGCCCCACGTTGGGCGCCAAATATTAGGGTTGAACAATTAATATAAATGTTCAATTCTCTAGTTGCCTACTCCTGGCCTAATGGATATTGATCATGTGCACTAAAGAAATACACCAGACACAGTCAGCTGTAACTCTCCCTGATCAATGTGTGGCTCAGCTCCAAGAAGGAATTTATTAGTCAAACACAATGTTATATATCTCCTGTAAGGGGGCTCGGTTAGCTCTAAAATGGGAGTGATCGGATGTATTCCATTGGTTAGTGGGTTGGGCATGAGCAAGTCCATGGGCGGATCCATGAGGTCATCAAGGTGGGTTGGTCCGTGAGGTCATCAGGGTGGGCGTCGCTGTGGGTGGATCCATGAGGTCATCAGGATGGGCGTCATCTTGGATACCAGACCATGCGGCATGCTAAAACAGGAAATGGTGGCCATCTTCAGTGTCTTCATTGTTCATCTTGGATACCAGAGCACATGGCTCTGGTATAGGAGATGGCAGCCATCTTAAGTGTCTTACTTTGTCTGAGGAAAACTTATGTAAGGTTAAACAATACATGTTATAGGTTGCTTCCCTCAATTACCTTATGTGTTGAGGTTAATTAAGTATTTGATCTTATGGCTCTCCTCAACAGTTGCAGTGGACGTTTTTTGTGTCTGGCAAAAAAGCCTGAAGGGACGGATCCGGCACAAAACGGATGAAACGCATGCCCTTCAGCACAATCCGGCGCTAATACAACTGTATGGGAAAAAAACGGATTACTACAGATAACTCACACACATTACCCACACGACAGATACCGCACACACTACAGATACCGCACACACATTACACACACACACACACACACACACACTACAGATAACGCACACACAAGTATTACATTACAGATACCGCACACACATTACACACACTAGTTACCGTACACACATTACACACACTACAGATACCGCACACACACACACACAACAGATACCGCACACACTACAGATACCGCACACACATCACACACACACACACACTACAGATAACGCACACACAAGTATTACACTACAGATACCGCACACACATTACACACACTACAGATACCGCACACACAAGTATTACACACACACTACAGATACCGCACACACATTACACACACTACAGATACCGCACACACTACAGATACCGCACACACTACAGATACCGCACGCACACACACACACACACTACAGATACCGCACACACATTAAACACACACACTACAGATACCTCACACACATTACCCACACTACAGATACCGCACACACAAGTATTACACACACACTACAGATAACTCACACACATTACACACACTACAGATACCGCACACACAAGTATTACACACACACTACAGATGACTCACACACATTACACACACTACAGATACCGCACACACTACAGATACCGCACACACATTACACACACACACACACTACAGAAACCGCACACACAAGTATTTCACTACAGATACCGCATACACATTACACACACTACAGATACCGCACACACTACAGATACCGCACACACATACGCACACACACTACAGATAACGCACACACATTACACACACACTACAGATACCATACACTCATGTTTTACACAATCACAGACTACACACACACACACACACACACACACACACTTCTGTGGTGCAGAGCAGGCTGATGTCCATGCGCAGCTCTTCAGGTTCTCCCGCTCACAGCAGCTCTGTCCCGGCACCTCCCCCGGTCTCTCCTTCTCTGCCGGGAATGAAAGCAGAGAGATCAGAGCAGGAGATAATGTCACTGCGCTTGGGGCAACGGTGTGGTCCGGTCCTGGTGCCAGTTTCTGGGTAAGAATTCGGGGTGGGGAATGATTGTATGATGCTGTGAGTAATTGAGCCAGTGTACAGGGCTCACCACGCTTCCCTATACAGTTTCACATGTCCCCCGGTTCTATGCCTGTGGTAGACTCCGCACTATGCATTTGACTTTTTTGTATATGGCATCAGCCTGAGTGCTGCACCGTTTTTTGGTCTGTGCTACAATCCTCCACCTTAAACTATCTTGTATTTTTAATAACGTTTATTGTTATATGTCTGTTGGTATTTTTGTAACTCAATAAAATATTATGCAATTACTTTTGGACATAAACTCCATTTTTTTCTGCTTTATTACTTGCCACTCAGCCAGCATGCGCCGATCGAGCGGCCCACTACAAGCAGCGGCCCTTCTGGCATTTGCCCGAAGTGCCCGATGCTCAGTTAGTTTACTAAACTAACACATAAATGCAGCTGTATACTGACTTATGTTACTGACTTTATAGCAGTTTCAACCTGCAGACACTAGATGGCGCTGTGGCTCCCGATGACGTCACGGCTCCTGCAGCCTCTAGTCCAGTGATGGGCAACCTTTTGAGCTTGGTGTGTCAAAATTCGCCAAAAAACCGAACATAACTTGGGTGGTGTGTCACCTTGATAAAAAAACCCATAATTTTGCGACATGTATAGTTTAAATAACAAATATGTATAATTATAATTAACTTACTTGCTTAGTGACTTCTTTGTTCATCTGTCAGTTGGTTTCTTTTGTTGGTCTTGCTATTATTTAACTTGTGTGGGGTGCCGTGAACTAAGATGATGGGTCTCCCCTGTACACTAATGCTGGGGTGCAGGGCAGATGATGGGTCCCCCCTGTACACTGATGCTGGGGTGCAGGGCAGATGATGGGTCTCCCCTGTACACTAATGCTGGGGTGCAGGGCAGATGATGGGTCCCTCCTGTACACTGATGCTGGGGTGCAGGGCAGATGTTGGGTCCCACCTGTACACTGATGCTGGGGTGCAGGGCAGATGATGGGTCCCACCTGTACACTGATGCTGGGGTGCAGGGCAGATGTTGGGTCCCACCTGTACACTGATGCTGGGGTGCAGGGCAGATGATGGGTCCCACCTGTACACTGATGCTGGGGTGCAGGGCAGATGTTGGGTCCCACCTGTACACTGATGCTGGGGTGCAGGGCAGATGATGGGTCCCTCCTGTACACTGATGCTGGGGTGCAGGGCAGATGTTGGGTCCCACCTGTACACTGATGCTGGGGTGCAGGGCAGATGATGGGTCCCTCCTGTACACTGATGCTGGGGTGCAGGGCAGATGTTGGGTCCCACCTGTACACTGATGCTGGGGTGCAGGGCAGATGATGGGTCCCTCCTGTACACTGATGCTGGGGTGCAGGGCAGATGCTAATCACTAGCTTATAATTAGAAGTGTCCTGTGACTGTCCAGGACATTAGTGAAAGTCCTTTGCTTTTCTCCCTCCGGCCCTTGGTGTACTCTACAATACCCCCAGTCATTCTAGTGGCGGCACCAGCGGCAGTGTGCGACAATGGCAGGCGCCCTCCATACATAGCGTGTGATGAGCTCCTCTGAGGATTTTTGTTCACTTCCTTTCCTCTGAACTGGCCTGGGATCACTTCCTCGGAGCACACGTAGCTCCGTCAGTAATGGCTCAAGTGTGTGTGTGTGTGTTTCCCCCCCGGGAGGGGGTTGGGAGAATGAGCAGTGGCCAGAGTCCGCCTGCTTCCTCCTGCCACTGGGAGGCCATGCATTGCTGGCTGCGGTGACGGAGAGTGAAGCGCGATGAGCAGCTCTCCGCGGCTCCACTCCGTGCTCTCCGCCGGCCGTGCTCTGTAGCAGGCTGCCCCCTCCGCTGTGCAGCCAGCCTTCCTGTCCCGCCGCCGACCTCCTGCTCCTGCCGCCCAAACAACAGAGCTCCGGCGCAGAGCGTCTAGGCCTGGGACTTCCGGGAGCTGCGCCGGGTCTACCGGAAGTCCCAGGCCTAGACGCTCTGCGCCGGAGCTCTGTTGTTTCGGCCTACAGGCCTCCTGCATGGCATCCGATCCGATAAAAAATCGGAACGGCTTGCCATGCAATTTAAAGATGCAATTTCTATGGGGCCGCGGCCGGCGGCCGCGTGTCACTGAAAATGACTACGTATACGTCATAGGTTCGCCATCACTGCTCTAGTCAGTAATAGCAGCAATAGACATCGCCGAGCGCAGTGCCGTGCGCCTGTAATCCTAGCTATCAGGTCGGTATTTGTGACTCTGGGGGAACTCAGAACTATCCAGTGTCCTAAAGTGGGAGGAGGTCGGAAACGGCCGAAGAGACCCCATGCCGATCAACGGTGCGGACGCGCCCGTCAATAGCCCACGTTGTAGAATCTACATCTGGAGAGCAGTCTGGACAACACAGTGTGACAACCACTTTTTATACACACAAAATATTCATTTTAGATCGGGAAATCATTATTAATGTAGAAAAAGATCCAATTTCTTAAAATTGTGATTTTTATTAGAAAATTCAATGCAAACATTCAAGACTGTCTATGTAAGTACTATGCATTGAACTTTGTACTTAGTTTTCTAATAAACATCGACATTTTAAGACGCTGAATGTTTTCTACATTTGATCCCTTGGCTTCCGTGCTACAATGCACCTAGAGTCGTGAGCTGTTTTTTCTTTTTTTTAACCAGATCATTATTAACCCTCAGTCACATCTGCAATAATTATTATTCGGTTGCTGCTTTGAAGGTAAAAATAATGAACTATGCAAAATATGAAAATGTAAATATATATACTGTATATTCCTCCTGTATTTGTACTTTCTCACTATCTCCCCAGATTCTGATATTACGTCTCCTTATCTCTCAGTGATGCCGTTACACTGAGCGCTACTGACACCTACTGGCGAAACCAATAAAATGCTTCCATCTGTTGTGCAGTACTAGGTGTTACCAGCAGAGGCCACTCCAGCTCTAAACCTTCAGGACGGAACATGAATCACCTGCAAAATTCACATTATAATGAGGTTACGCTGAAGGCCTCATGAGAAAATGACCTATTGTTTATATCAGATTTTTTTTCTTCAATGTATTTTTTTCCATATAACAATCTGTATTAAAAATATAGTAGTAATATAATATATCAAACATTATTAACACAAATAAATATATTTTAAAAATTACCAATAATAAGTATAAAATAAACAGACCACAAATCAACCCCCTAAAAACACAAGAAGATCCTAAGGGTGCGTATCCACGTTCAGGATGGCCGGCGCTTTGGACGGAGCGGAAAACTCGCTCTGCTCTAAGCCTAGCCCCCTTCTGGAGACGCGATGATGCCGGATGTGTTCATTGCACACATCCGGCATCATCGCACCCCACACATAGGGCCCTGTGAATTACCTTGCAGCGGACATGCTGCGATCTAAAAAGACGCGCCGCATGTCCGGAATCGCAGGGCCGCCGGGTGCGTGTTAGCACGCATAGTGGAGACGGGATTTCATAAAATCCCCTCCACTATGCTGTAACATCTGGACGCGGCGGATTGAATGCTGCGGCTCCACGCAGCGTTCAATCCGCTGCTATTCCGGATATAAAACGGCCCGTGGACACATACCCTAAGGCCGGCATCACACTGGCGAGTTTTACGGACGTATGAGCGCAGAAAATACACCCGTAAAATACGCATAACACACGGCCCAATGATTCTCTATGTCCCAGCTCCTATCAGCCGTATTTTACCGATCCGTATTATACAGTCTTGTACGGCCGTACAAAATCGCAGCATGCTGCGTTTGTCACCGTATTGCGCAAGAAAATCGCCAATGAAAGTCTACGGGGGTGAGAAAAATACGGATTCCACACAGACCAGCAGTGTGACTTGCGAGAAATACGCAGCGGTGTTCTATAGAAAAGCCGGTAATTCAATTGCCGGCTTTTCATTTCTCCTTCCCAAACCCGACAGGATATGAGACATGGTTTACATACAGTAAACCATCTCATATCCTTTTTTTGGCATATTCCACACTACTAATGTTAGTAGTGTGTATGTGCCAAATTTGGGCGCTCTAGCTTGTAAAATAAAGGGTGAAATGGTGTAAAAAATTGGCGTAGGCTCCCGCGCAATATTCTCCACCAGAGTGGTAAAGCCAGTGACTGAGGGCAGATATTAATAGCCTAGAGAGGGTCCATGGTTATTGGCCCCCCTGGCTACAAACATCTGCCCCCAGCCACCCCAGAAAAGGCACATCTGGAAGATGCGCCTATTCTGGCACTTGGCCACTCTCTTCCCACTCCCGTGTAGCGGTGGGATATGGGGTAATGAAGGGTTAATGTCATCTTGCTATTGTAAGGTGACATTAAGCCAGATTAATAATGGAGAGGCGTCAATTATGACACCTATCCATTATTAATCCAAATGTATGAAAGGGTTAATAAAACACACACACATTTTTAAAAAGTATTTTAATGAAATAAAGACACAGGTTGCTGTAATATTTTATTATACTGGTAATCCAGCTGAAGACCCTCGTTCTGTAACAAAGGAAAAATAAAAAAACAACAATATCTCATACCTTCCGACGCTCAGGTCAGTCCCACGAAGTAAATCCATCTGAAGGGGGTTAAATCATTTTACAGCCAGGAGCTGTGCTAAAGCAGTGCTCGTGGCTGTAAAACCCCGGGGACTGAATGGAAAGCGGGGTGACCTGGAGTTACCTTGAGTTGCGGTGAGGCGCCCTCTACTGGATGTCCTCATGAACTGCAGCCTGGTAAAAGTTCCCACGCTCGAGCAGAGCTCCTGGCTGTAAAATGATTTAACCCCTTCAGATGGATTTACTTCGTGGGACTGACCTGAGCGTCGGAAGGTATGAGATATTGTTGTTTTTTTATTTTTCCTTTGTTACAGAACGAGGGTCATCATGTGGATTACCAGTATAATAAAATATTACAACAACCTGTGTCTTTATTTAATTAAAATACTTTTTAAAAATGTGTGTGTGTTTTATTAACCCTTTCATACATTTGGATTAATAATGGATAGGTGTCATAATTGACGGCTCTCCATTATTAATCTGGCTTAATGTCACCTTACAATAGCAAGATGACATTAACCCTTCATTACCCCATATCCCACCGCTACACGGGAGTGGGAAGAGAGTGGCCAAGTGCCAGAATAGGCGCATCTTCCAGATGTGCCTTTTCTGGGGTGGCTGGGGGCAGATGTTTGTAGCCAGGGGGGCCAATAACCATGGACCCTCTCTAGGCTATTAATATCTGCCCTCAGTCACTGGCTTTACCACTCTGGCGGAGAAAATTGCGCGGGAGCCCACGCCAATTTTTTCCGCCATTTCACCCTTTATTTTACAAGCTACAGCGCCCACATTTTGCACATACACACTACTAACATTAGTAGTGTGGAATATGCAAAAAAAAAGGGATATGAGATGCTTTACTGTATGTAAACCATGTGTCATATCCTGTCGGGTTTGTGAAGGAGAAATGAAAAGCCGGCAATTGCATTACCGGCTTTTCACATATATCTCGCTGAATTAAATATAAATACAGAATATATATATATATATATGTGTCTCAATGACATATATATATATATATATATATACTGTATATAGTTTTAACGAACACTTGAGCCCATAAATCCATTAGATGTCGGTTTTGCAAGCCTGCGAGAAAATATCGCAGTACGGATGCCATACGGATTACATACGGAGGATGCCATGAGCAAAATACGCTGACACACACTGCCTACGGATGACATACGGATCACTATTTTTGGAACATTTCTGCGTATTTCAGCTGTAATAAACGGACCGTATTTACATACGCTGAGTGTGACGCCGGCCTAAGACAAACACACTGACGAGCAAAAGAGTAACAATGTTTTGACCTTTTGACTTTCAGGCTCCATATCTCACCATCCACTACTGCTTCCAACGAGAGACTCCCATCATTTTATAGACAATCATCTTGGCTGTCTTATACACAAATTTATTGTTTATTGTTGATGCGTTTCAGATTCCACCGACTCCTTCCTCAGGACAACCATACAAAAATCAATCAATTGTCCTGCAGACGTTACAAGTCTGGAAGCTTCAAATAAGGTGAGAGACTTCACCTTCAATATTGTGATGAGAAGCGTTGGCTTAGAGTTTGCAAAAACGTATGAAAAGTGGACAGTATAAGATTGAAGATGGGTGATTTGGAGCGATGAGATGAAAGGCAACAGACTAGTCTCTGATGGGTGCAAATGGGTCTGGAAGAAACAAGGGAAAACGGGGCCAATGGCTGGAATCATTGAAGGAACTGTCAAGTTTTGGTAGAGGACACCTGATCATACAGGTCCTTCTCAAAAAATTAGCATATAGTGTTAAATTTCATTATTTACCATAATGTAATGATTACAATTAAACTTTCATACATTATAGATTCATTATCCACCAACTTAAATTTGTCAGGTCTTTTATTGTTTTAATACTGATGATTTTGGCCTACAACTCCTGAAAACCCAAAAAACCTGTCTCAATAAATTAGCATATTTCACCCGTCCAATCAAATAAAAGTGTTTTTTAATAACAAACAAAAAAAACATCAAATAATAATGTTCAGTTATGCACTCAATACTTGGTCGGGAATCCTTTGGCAGAAATGACTGCTTCAATGCGGTGTGGCATGGAGGCAATCAGCCTGTGACACTGCTGAGATGTTATGGAGGCCCAGGATGCTTCAATAGCGGCCTTAAGCTCATCCAGAGTGTTGGGTCTTGCGTCTCTCAACTTTCTCTTCACAATATCCCACAGATTCTCTATGGGGTTCAGGTCAGGAGAGTTGGCAGGCCAATTGAGCACAGAAATACCATGGTCAGTAAACCATTTACCAGTGGTTTTGGCACTGTGAGCAGGTGCCAGGTCGTGCTGGAAAATGAAATCTTCATCTCCATAAAGCATTTCAGCCGATGGAAGCATGAAGTGATCCAAAATCTCCTGATAGCTAGCTGCATTGACCGTGCCCTTGATGAAACACAGTGGACCAACACCAGCAGCTGACATGGCACCCCACACCATCACTGACTGTGGGTACTTGACACTGGACTTCAGGCATTTTGGCATTTCCTTCTCCCCAGTCTTCCTCCAGACTCTGGCACCTTGATTTCCGAATGACATGCAAAATTTGCTTTCATCAGAAAAAAGTACTTGGGACCACTTAGCAACAGTCCAGTGCTGCTTCTCTGTAGCCCAGGTCAGGCGCTTCTGCCGCTGTTTATGGTTCAAAAGTGGCTTTACCTGGGGAATGCGGCACCTGTAGCCCATTTCCTGCACACGCCTGTGCACGGTGGCTCTGGATGTTTCCACACCAGACTCAGTCCACTGCTTCCTCAGGGTCCGGTCACCTCTTCTCGTTGTACAGCGTTTTCTGCCACATTGTTTCCTTCCAACAGACTTACCATTGAGGTGCCTTGATACAGCACTCTGGGAACAGCCTATTTGTTGAGAAATTTCTTTCTGGGTCTTACCCTCTTGCTTGAGGGTGTCAATGATGGCCTTCTTGACATCTGTCAGGTCGCTAGTCTTACCCATGATGGGGGTTTTGAGTAATGAACCAGGCAGGGAGTTTTTAAAAGCCTCAGGTATCTTTTGCATGTGTTTAGAGTTAATTAGTTGATTCAGAAGATTAGGGTAATAGGTCGTTTAGAGAACCTTTTCTTGATATGCTAATTTATTGAGACAGGTTTTTTGGGTTTTCAGGAGTTGTATGCCAAAATCATCAGTATTAAAACAATAAAAGACCTGACAAATTTCAGTTGGTGGATAATGAATCTATAATATATGAAAGTTTAATTGTAATCATTACATTATGGTAAATAATGAAATGTAACACTATATGCTAATTTTTTGAGAAGGACCTGTATGGGGTTGTTTCAGGGTATGTACACACTTTCCGGATTTTTTGCGTTTTTTAGCTATAAAAACGCACACATATGCATCCCATCATTTAGAATGCATTCCGCAATTTTTGTGCATATGTTGCTTTTTTTCCCGCAAAAAAAAATGCATTGCGGTAAAAAACGCAGCATGTTCATTAATTTTGCGGATTTTTTGCGGATTTCCCACCATATTATTGCATTTGGAACCCCCGGAAAAATCTGCAAAAAAATCCACAAAAAAAACCGCACAAAAAAAGCGAGAAAAACATGAAAAAACGCACAGGATTTCTTGCAGAAAATGTCCGGTTTTGGTCAGGATATTTCTGCAAGAAATCCTGACGTGTGCACATAGCCTCACAGCCAAAGATGTTGGATACTTGACCAGGATCGATGGTGGTCTCACTGCTGAGCTATATGTGTATTTTGATCTGACGTTTAGATCGGACTCGGACATCACTAAGATGACATCCGAGTTCTGTTCGGTTTTTACACAGACCCATAGACTTGCATTGACAATTTTGTTCTGACGTTTGGATCAATATGGAACATATCTCCATGATTTTGTATGGACTACAAACAATCCCGGACATGTGAACTGCCCCATTCACTACTTTAGGCACAAGTGTTATCTGTGAAAAGCACGGATAGCACATCCCACCCTATTTCCTTATAGATTGTAGCTTGCGAGCAGGACCCTCACTCCTCCTGTAACTGCTGATCTGTGTCACTTTGTGATATATTTATTGTCTGTTCATGTCCCTGCTTAATTGTAAAGTGGTCAGAATATGTTGGCGCTATAGAAATAAAATTATCATCATCACTAGTATAAGAAAATATAACGCGTGAATGAGCCGTTGATAATTATCAATTGTATTAATTAATTTAGTTCCAAGTTTATTAAGCTAATTTATAGATGAATGGGAAAGTGTCTAATATTTCTAGGGAAGATGACAAATGTATTACATAGGGAAGAAATCTGACGGGTTTGGCAGAGGTTTTAGGAGAGTTAGGCCGGCGTCAGACTAGCGAGTTTTACGGACGTATGAGCGCAGAAAATACGTCCGTAAAATACGCATTACACACGGCCCAATGATTCTCTATGGCCCAGCTCCTATCAGCCGTATTTTACTGATCCGTATTATACGGTCTTCTACAGCCGTAGAAAATCGCAGCATGCTGCGTTTGTCACCGTATTGCGCAAAAAAAAATCACCAATGAAAGTCTATGGGGGCGAGAAAAATACGGATTACGCACGGACTAGCAGTGTGACTTGCGAGAAATACGCAGCGGTGTTCTATAGAAAAGACGGTAATTCAATTGCCGGCTTTTTCTTTCTCCTTCACAAACCCGACATGATATAAGACATGGTTTACATACAGTAAACCATCTCATATCCCTTTTTTTTGCATATTCCACACTACTAATGTTAGCAGTGTGTATGTGCCAAATTTGGGTGCTGTAGCTGGTAAAAGAAAGGGTTAAATGGCGGACAAAAATGGGCGTAAGCTTCCGCACAATTTTCTCCGCCAGAGTGGTAAAGCCAGTGACTGAGGGCAGATATTAATAGCCTAGAGAGGGTCCTTGGTTATTGGCCCCCCTGGCTAAAAACATCTGCCCCCAGCCACCCCAGAAAAGGCACATCTGGAAGATGCGCCTATTCTGTCACTTGGCCACTCTCTTCCCACTCCCGTGTAGCGGTGGGATATGGGCTAATGAAGGGTTATTGTCACCAGGGCCGTATTTGCCACTAGGCACGTGAGGGCACGTGCCTAGGGCGGGGACGATGCAGGGGGTGGCACCTAAGCAAGGTTTTTTTTGTTTTTTTTTATAAAAGCTGAGTCACCTCCCGACCGCCTGCCCGCCTCCCAACCGCTTCCCACCCACCCTCCTTGAAGACAATACTCACCCTGCTTTAGCGATGCCTGGTCTCGGCTTCTGCAGCGCTCCTGAATGAGCGGTCACGTGGTACCGCTCATTAAGGTCATGAATATGCGCATATTCATGACCTTAATGAGCGGTACCACGTGACCGCTCACGCAAGAAGAAGGTGAGGCGCCGGGAGTCGGTACAGAGCCAGAGGGATGTCGGCACGGCCGCGCGGTGAGGATCAGGTGAGAATGAGGGACAGAGGGATGGGGGAACAGGGGAGGGGGGATGAAGGAGGACGGTAAGCCGCGCCATTCAAGATGGGAGTGGGGGGTGGGGTGGAGTGGAGAGATGAGCCATGCATATGGGAGGGGAATATGAGCCATGCATACGGGGGGGGGGAATAGGAGCCATGCATACAGGGGGGGAATATGAGCCATGCATACAGGAGGGGTGAATATGAGCCATGCATACAGTGGGTGCAATGTTGTGATTCGGTTCGTGGGCTCCCCCGGTGGTCTCTTGTGGTACTGGTGTCCTGCAAGCTTTGCCTTCAGTTCACCTGTTCCTATTGGGATGTGGGAGTATCCTATTTAACCTTGCTCCTCAGTCATTCTAATGCTGGCCATCAATGTATCCAGAGTGATTCTGTTGCATGTTCCTGCTCCCAGTTTTCTGCTCAGCTAAGTTGGACACTTTAGTCCTTAAGTCTATTTTTGTATGTTTTGTCCAGTTTGCACTTATGTGAATCTCTGCAGCTGGAAGCTCTTGTTGGGCTGAAATTACCACTCCAGTGGCATGAGTTGTCACATGAGTTAAGGTAATTTCAGGATGGTCTTTTGAAGGGTTTTGCAGCTGACCGCGAAGTCCTCTGTTGTATCTTTCTGCTATTTAGTTAGCGGGCCTCTCTGTGCTAAATCTGCTTTCATACTACGTGTGTCTTTTCATCTGCTCTCACCGTTATTATATGTGGGGGGCTGCTATCTCCTGTGGGGACATTCTCTGGAGGCAAGCCAGGACTGTGTTTTCTTCTACCAGGGGTAGTTAGTTCTCCGGCTGGCGCGCGGCATCTAGAGACAACGCAGGAATGCCCCCTGGCTACTTCTAGTGTGGTGTGTAGGTTTAGCATCGCGGTCAGCTCTAGTTTCCATCACCCGAGAGCTTGTCCGTTTATTCTATGCTTCTGATGTTTCCTTGCCATTGGAAACCATAACAGTATGGCCAGCCCAAATGTTTAATCTATAGGCTGAAGCAGGAGAGAAAAGGAACTGTGTGAAACCTTTTTTTTTTTTTTTCCTTCCTCTGAAGTTGCACTCCAGCTCTAATTGCAGTCTCCTGTTTTCCTCTCCTCTTAACCCCTGAATGGCTCAGACTTTATCTGTTGAAATATGGATCCCCAGAGTCTGGCTACCAATTTGAATAATCTTGCCTCTAAAGTTCAGAATATACAAGATTTTTTGTTACATGCTCCTCGGTCTGAACCTAAAATTCCTATACCGGAGTTTTTTTCTGGAGATCGATCTTGTTTTCTAAATTTTAAATACAATTGTAAATTGTTTCTTTCGCTGAGATCTCATTCTGCTGGAGATCCTGCCCAGCAAGTAAAAATTGTTATTTCTTTACTGCGGGGTGACCCCCAAAATTGGGCATTTTCATTGGCACCAGGGAGTCCTGCGTTGCTCAATGTGGATGCGTTTTTTCTGGCTTTGGGGTTGCTTTATGAGGAACCAAATTTGGAGATTCAGGCTGAGAAAGCCCTAATAGCCCTCTCTCAGGGGCAAGATGAAGCCGAAATATATTGCCAAAAATTTCGAAAATGGTCTGTGCTTACTCAGTGGAATGAGTGCGCTCTGGCGGCAATTTTCAGAGAAGGTCTCTCTGATGCTGTAAAAGACGTCATGGTGGGGTTTCCTGCGCCTACTGGTCTGAATGAGTCCATGACAATGGCAATTCAGATTGATCGGCGTTTACGGGAACGCAAACCTGTGCACCAGTTGGCGGTGTCTTCTGAAGAGGCACCACAGAGTATGCAATGTGATAGCTTTCTGTCCAGAAGCGAACGACAGATTTACAGGCGCAAAAATCATTTGTGCTTCTATTGTGGAAATTCTACTCATGTTATATCAGCATGCTCTAAACGAACAAAGAAAGTTGATAAATCCTCTGCTATTGGCACTTTGCAGTCCAAGTTTATTTTGTCTGTAACTCTAATTTGTTCGTTATCTTCTATTGTTGCGGATGCGTATGTGGATTCTGGCGCCGCTTTGAGTCTTATGGATTGGTCCTTTGCCAGGCGCTGTGGGTTTGATCTAGAGCCTCTGGAAGTCCCTATACCTTTAAAGGGTATTGATTCTACACCATTGGCTAGTAATAAACCACAATACTGGACACAAGTGACTATGCGTATGACTCCAGACCATCAAGAGGTGATTCGCTTCCTTGTACTGTATAATCTACATGATGTGTTGGTGCTGGGATTGCCATGGTTGCAAACTTATAACCCAGTCCTTGACTGGAAAACAATGTCTGTACTAAGCTGGGGATGTCAGGGAAATCATGGGGACACACCTTTGGTCTCCATTGCTTCATCTATTCCCTCTGAAATTCCTGAGTTTTTGTCTGATTATCGTGAGGTTTTTGAGGAATCTACTCTTAATTCTCTTCCTCCTCACAGAGATTGCGATTGCGCCATAGATTTGATCCCTGGCAGTAAATTTCCTAAGGGTCGTCTATTCAATCTGTCTGTACCTGAACATGCTGCCATGCGAGAGTATATTAGGGAGTCCTTGGAAAAGGGACATATTCGTCCTTCTTCGTCTCCTCTTGGAGCGGGGTTCTTTTTCGTAGCTAAAAGTGATGGTTCTTTGAGACCTTGTATTGATTATAGACTCTTGAATAAGATCACAGTCAAGTATCAATATCCTTTGCCATTGCTGACAGATTTATTTGCTCGCATTGAGGGGGCGAAGTGGTTCTCTAAGATTGATCTTCGCGGTGCGTATAATTTGGTGCGAATTAAGCAGGGGGATGAGTGGAAAACCGCATTTAATATGCCCGAGGGCCATTTTGAGTATTTGGTGATGCCTTTTGGTCTGTCAAATGCCCCTTCGGTCTTTCAGTCTTTTATGCACAATATTTTCCGTGAATATCTGGATAAATTTATGATTGTGTATTTGGACGATATCTTGATTTTTTCGGATGACTGGGAATCTCATGTTCAACAAGGTAGGAGGGTTTTTCAGGTTTTGCGGACCAATTCTCTGTTTGTTAAAGGTTCAAAGTGTGTTTTTGGGGTTCAGAAGATTTCTTTTTTGGGGTACATTTTTTCCCCCTCTTCTATTGAGATGGATCCTGTGAAGGTTCGGGCTATTTGTGACTGGACGCAACCGACTTCTCTTAAGGGCCTTCAGAAATTTTTGGGCTTTGCTAACTTTTATCGTCGATTCATAACTGGTTTTTCTAGCGTTGTCAGGCCTTTGACTGATTTGACTAAAAAGGGTGCTGATGTTGCAGATTGGTCTCCTGCTGCTGTGGAGGCCTTTCGGGAGCTTAAGCGCCGTTTTTCTTCTGCTCCGGTGTTGTGCCAGCCTGATGTTTCTCTTCCTTTTCAGGTGGAAGTTGATGCTTCCGAGATCGGAGCGGGGGCGGTTTTGTCGCAGAAAAGTTCAGATTGTTCAGTGATGAGACCTTGTGCGTTCTTTTCTCGAAAATTTTCGCCCGCCGAGCGAAATTATGACGTCGGTAATCGGGAGCTTTTGGCGATGAAGTGGGCATTCGAGGAGTGGCGTCATTGGCTTGAGGGTGCTAAACATCAGGTGGTGGTCTTGACTGATCACAAAAATTTGATTTATCTTGAGTCGGCCAGACGTCTGAATCCTAGACAGGCGCGCTGGTCGTTGTTTTTCTCCCGGTTTAATTTTGTGGTTTCGTATCTGCCAGGTACTAAGAATGTGAAGGCGAATGCCCTTTCTAGGAGTTTTGAACCTGATTCCCCTGGTGATTCTAAACCTACGGGTATACTTAAGGATGGGGTGATATTGTCTGCTGTCTTCCCAGACCTGCGACGTGCTTTACAAGAGTTTCAGGCGGATCGGCCTGATCGTTGTCCGCCTGGTAGATTGTTTGTGCCGGATGAGTGGACCAATAGAGTCATCTCGGAGGTTCATTCTTCTGCGTTGGCAGGTCATCCGGGAATTTTTGGTACCAGAGATTTGGTGGCTAGGTCCTTCTGGTGGCCTTCCCTGTCTCGGGACGTGCGTACTTTTGTGCAGTCTTGCGATGTTTGTGCTCGGGCCAAGCCTTGTTGTTCTCGGGCTAGTGGGTTGTTGTTGCCCTTGCCTGTTCCTAAGAGGCCTTGGACACACATCTCTATGGATTTTATTTCTGATCTCCCTGTTTCTCAGAAGATGTCCGTCATTTGGGTGGTGTGTGACCGCTTTTCTAAGATGGTTCATTTGGTGCCCTTGCCCAAGCTGCCTTCCTCATCTGAGTTGGTGCCCCTGTTTTTTCAGAATGTGGTTCGGCTGCATGGTATTCCGGAGAATATCGTTTCCGACAGGGGATCCCAGTTTGTGTCCAGATTTTGGCGGGCGTTTTGTGCCAGGATGGGCATTGATTTGTCTTTTTCGTCTGCATTTCATCCCCAGACAAATGGCCAGACGGAACGTACTAATCAGACCTTGGAGACTTATTTGAGGTGTTTCGTGTCTGCTGATCAGGATGACTGGGTCTCCTTTTTGCCGTTGGCTGAGTTTGCCCTTAATAATCGGGCCAGTTCTGCCACTTTGGTCTCCCCTTTCTTTTGCAATTCAGGGTTCCATCCTCGTTTTTCATCTGGTCAGGTGGAGTCTTCGGATTGTCCTGGAGTGGATACCATGGTGGATAGGTTGCATCGTATTTGGGGGCAGGTGGTGGACAATTTGGAGTTGTCCCAGGAGAAGACTCAACGTTTTGCTAATCGCCATCGTCGTGTTGGTCCTCGTCTTCGTGTTGGGGACTTGGTGTGGTTGTCCTCCCGTTTTGTCCCTATGAGGGTCTCTTCTCCTAAGTTTAAGCCTCGGTTCATCGGTCCTTATAAGATTTTGGAAATTCTTAACCCTGTGTCTTTTCGTTTGGACCTCCCAGCATCCTTTGCTATCCATAATGTCTTCCATCGGTCATTATTGCGGAGGTATGAGGTACCACTTGTGCCTTCTGTTGAGCCTCCTGCTCCTGTGCTGGTTGAGGGTGAATTGGAGTACGTGGTGGAGAAAATCTTGGACTCCCGTGTTTCCAGACGGAGACTTCAATATCTGGTGAAATGGAAGGGCTACGGTCAAGAGGATAATTCTTGGGTTACAGCTTCTGATGTTCATGCTTCTGATTTGGTCCGTGCCTTTCATAGGGCTCATCCAGATCGCCCTGGTGGTTCTTGTGAGGGTTCGGTGCCCCCTCCTTAAGGGGGGGGTACTGTTGTGATTCGGTTCGTGGGCTCCCCCGGTGGTCTCTTGTGGTACTGGTGTCCTGCAAGCTTTGCCTTCAGTTCACCTGTTCCTATCGGGATGTGGGAGTATCCTATTTAACCTTGCTCCTCAGTCATTCTAATGCTGGCCATCAATGTATCCAGAGTGATTCTGTTGCATGTTCCTGCTCCCAGTTTTCTGCTCAGCTAAGTTGGACACTTTAGTCCTTAAGTCTATTTTTGTATGTTTTGTCCAGTTTGCACTTATGTGAATCTCTGCAGCTGGAAGCTCTTGTTGGGCTGAAATTACCACTCCAGTGGCATGAGTTGTCACATGAGTTAAGGTAATTTCAGGATGGTGTTTTGAAGGGTTTTGCAGCTGACCGCGAAGTCCTCTGTTGTATCTTTCTGCTATTTAGTTAGCGGGCCTCTCTGTGCTAAATCTGCTTTCATACTACGTGTGTCTTTTCATCTGCTCTCACCGTTATTATATGTGGGGGGCTGCTATCTCCTGTGGGGACATTCTCTGGAGGCAAGCCAGGACTGTGTTTTCTTCTACCAGGGGTAGTTAGTTCTCCGGCTGGCGCGCGGCATCTAGAGACAACGCAGGAATGCCCCCTGGCTACTTCTAGTGTGGTGTGTAGGTTTAGCATCGCGGTCAGCTCTAGTTTCCATCACCCGAGAGCTTGTCCGTTTATTCTATGCTTCTGATGTTTCCTTGCCATTGGAAACCATAACAGTGCAATATGAGCCATGCATACAGGAGGGGTGAATATGAGCCATGCATATAGGGAGGGATATGAGCCATGCATACAGGGGGAATATGAACCATGCATACGGGGGGGGGAATATGAGCCATGCATACAGGGGGGGAATATGAGCCATGCATACAGGGGGGGAAATATGAGCCATGCATATGCGGCGCCCCCACCGCCGCAGGGCCGAGGGGTACCCGGTACCGGGCCTCTGAGTCTCTGCTCTGGGGTTGTCACGGCGGCTAGGCCCCGGTCCGTGACCCTGCCGTGGGGCGCACAGTGAATAATAGGTGTGGATGATGGTGGTGCGGTGCAGTAAATAACGAGGACACCAGGTTGCAGTCTCTTTACCTCTTTACTGAAGATCTCTGGGTCCTCAGTCCGGAACACGGTTCACCAGGCTGCGCAAGTCCGGCCGGTCCAATGGCACCTCCAGAGTTCTCTTCACAGGTGGAAATCGGTGCCTTCCTTCTAGCGCTATGTGTTGTGGTCCTTCCCTGCTGTGCTTACGGAAAGTCCCCCAGAACTGTTGTGTCTGTTTCTTAAGTTCCCTCACAACTCGATTAGATGATGTTCTGCTAATCCTCCGTCCCTCTCTGGTGTTCTGGTTGGGACGGCACCCGTTTGACGGGTAGGCTCGGAGCTCTTCCGGGACCCTAGAGTCGCCCCTCTCCACAAGTTGCCCCCCAAGACTGCATAGGTGATATGTGTTAGACAGCCCGCCTTAAACTGACTGTCCTGCTGCTGTTTGGAGTATTGCTTGAAGCTGAATGTTATTCTACTCCCTCGGCGTTCCGGCCACCGGTAGTGCGCCTCAGTAGGATGTTGCTTCGGTCTTACAGCACGACTCCTACTGGTATTTCTCCTTTGCGTGATCTCGTTTCTCACTCAGCACAATCTATCTCTCTTCTAATCCTTTCTTGGGCACCGCCGCTACCCGGAGCAGGCACGGTCCCGTTACGTTCGTTCTTGTTGCCAAGCCTCTGTCAGGATCCCACCCCTGACAGAGACCCTACTGTATCTTCCCCTACAACACCCTCTGCCACAAGGTGTTGCCTGGTTCCAACCCAGTCAGCTTTCTGATCTAACTTCCTGCCTGACCCCCAGTTTACCCACTATGGTGGGGAGTGGCCTAATGAATAGCACCCTTAGCTCCCCCCGGAGGCCCAGCTGTGAAATGTATTGGTGTCTGTGATACCTGATCAGATGAACTCCTTCAGTGCCATCAGACGCACCATAGCTCCCCATAGTGGCGGAGCCACAGTACTGCAAAGACCAGGACTCTGGGGCGCTGCACTCCCCCCTGGTTAAACACAGTACTCCGGGACTGGGAAGAAAACAACAATACAAGTTAGCAAAAAGACATACAGTTTTGTTGAGTGCAATAACAATAAGTATACTTGAACAGGCTTCCCTTTATGGGAGGTAAGGACACTTGAACGTTACAAACATGGTTAAATTTCATAGCAACATGCTATAAATAACTCTTCTTACCCAACCGGGTATTCTACTAAGTGCAAAATTGTTGAACAATAACTTAACATTGCCTTTAAGGACATACACTCTGAATCCACTAAAGACCTTCCTATAATCACATTATAAGGTAATTTAACTTTTTCATTTTCCTTCTTTAAATCTGCAGGACCGCCTGTCCTATCGGCACCAGACCTTCTGCCTCTCCTTTCGGTTACAGGACCGTCCCGTTCAGCCAGGGCCTACTGCCTTTTCAACTACTATACACAGTATAGAACATAACATTACTTTCAGTTTAAGAGCACTGAGCCATCTCTACATGACTCCTATGAGGACTCAGGGTTTACCTTCTATCCTAACTATCTATCAACATTATCAAAACATTTTCTATTGAACATTAAGCCTTCTCATTATTTTTCTTTCTATCATGCATGCTGGACACCACGTCTATCCCTACGGGCCCACTGCATCCTTCTTCTATCTTTCACCTTTTTCTTCTCAGAGAACATCATCAGTATTTCTTCACAATTAACTAATTAAATACATATAACTTTCTCATGTAAACATTATCATCACTTTCTTTGGTCGAGACATTATTGCTTCCTGTCTTAAAGCAATATCACGGTTTAAGCGCAACAAATGAACATCCCCTTTAAGAGGGGACCAAGTCTCTATGAGGTAGCACGCCTTCTCAAGCTGCCAGTCCATACTCAGCAAAGGTTCCAGTGTGGTATCTTCACAAAGAGTCCTTCTTTAGGTAAAACCAATAGGGAGCGCCTTTAATAAGGTGCAAACTATGTACAAGAAGTTCGGATCATGCACTGTTCATGATTTCAGCAGTTCTTTTCAACTAGAAACTTGTGCAAAAACTTTGGAAAAATCAAACAAAAGCAAAACAATAGGGATCCCAGGTCCACAGAAGGATCCCCTTTAGAGTTAACCCTGGACGGGTTCAGCAGCAAAAATCAGGAAACAAACAGTTAAAAACTATGTACATCTTTAAAGCATTATGCTTACTCGTTCTTCGGGGAAGAAGGTGGTTTCCTCCCGGGCCTCACCAGACCAACGGGTCATCCTGCTGGTTCAAGGATCGGGTCCCGCCCCAACAACGACAGGATCCCTCGCCGGGATGTTCTTTTCCCCGAGGATCCGGAGCGCCCCCAAGGCTCACGGTGGGTCCGGGTCCCCCGCTGCTCCGCAAAGTCAGGTTCCGTTGTCTTTTCAGCGGGAGGTTCATCTTCGGGGGTTGCAGCGGCGGCCTGGAGCGTGACGCACCGCTGGACGCCCCGCGCCATCCAGCCAGCTTCGCCTGTTGCTCTCCTCCACCTGGTATAAGTTACGGCATCACCTGGCTCCAGGTCGCGAGCGAACCTTCCACTGCAATGTTCCACCTCCTCTCGGTCCACGTGGACTTGTAGCGGCTCCCCGATCTCCTGGATAACCCCGCGTCCATGTCAGGGGTTGAAGGAGACCACTACACCCCAGTGGGATAAGGGGGGCTCCGCAACAGTGGTTAAATCAACCTGGGTTACCGGTTGTGGTCGGGCTCGCCATGCAGCCATCAAGCGCCGCAGGTGTTCGGCCTCAGGCATGAGCTTCAGGCCCGGTGTCTGCGGCGCACTTTCAGCCGCGACCGGGTTGGGAGGAGCAGGGGACACTGGAGACAAGCAGACCTCCATGGGCTGGCCCAGCCGAGCGATCACGCGGGCATCGGCCTCCAGGCGGGCAGCGATCCGCCGGGCCTCGGCCATACACTCTTCCGACGGCGGCCGGGGAGGTCGGCCCATCGTTGGCTCTGTAAGGGTCAGCTCCCGCAGTGACGGCGTACCCTGAGCCACATCGGGCTGTCCAGCCTCTCTCCGAGTTCGATCATTCCCATGCGGTGCTTCCGGCGTCGCCATCTTTATCTCCTCTCCAGTGTCTTCTTCCCGCGGTCTCTTTCGTGGGCGGCCCCATCTCCATGGTCTCCACCCTCCAAACAGGATCAGGAGGCGGACCTCAGCTGTTGACGGACACGTCCGCAGGACACAGAAATATTTAGATTGGGCGGCCATTGTTGTTCGCGCTCTCCAGCTTGCCTCCGCCTACTCCACGCCCCTCCTCTTCTCCTGCGCTCTCCTCAGCGCTGCAATGGCGGCGGATTTTGGCGGTAAATGGCGCAGCACACAGTCTCTCAATAAAGTACAGTACAAGCACGTCAAATCACAGTTCCAAGGCACACATGACCTGATTCTTCAGGCTTGAGTAGATCCTGTTCGTGACGCCAAGTTTGCGGCGCCCCCACCACTGCAGGGCCGAGGGGTACCCGGTACCGGGCCTCTGAGTCTCTGCTCTGGGGTTGTCACGGCGGCTAGGCCCCGGTCCGTGACCCTGCCGTGGGGCGCACAGTGAATAATAGGTGTGGATGATGGTGGTGCGGTGCAGTAAATAACGAGGACACCAGGTTGCAGTCTCTTTACCTCTTTACTGAAGATCTCTGGGTCCTCAGTCCGGAACACGGTTCACCAGGCTGCGCAAGTCCGGCCGGTCCAATGGCACCTCCAGAGTTCTCTTCACAGGTGGAAATCGGTGCCTTCCTTCTAGCGCTATGTGTTGTGGTCCTTCCCTGCTGTGCTTACGGAAAGTCCCCCACAACTGTTGTGTCTGTTTCTTAAGTTCCCTCACAACTCGATTAGATGATGTTCTGCTAATCCTCCGTCCCTCCCTGGTGTTCTGGTTGGGACGGCACCCGTTTGACGGGTAGGCTCGGAGCTCTTCCGGGACCCTAGAGTCGCCCCTCTCCACAAGTTGCCCCCCAAGACTGCATAGGTGATATGTGTTAGACAGCCCGCCTTAAACTGACTGTCCTGCTGCTGTTTGGAGTATTGCTTGAAGCTGAATGTTATTCTACTCCCTCGGCGTTCCGGCCACCGGTAGTGCGCCTCAGTAGGATGTTGCTTCGGTCTTACAGCACGACTCCTACTGGTATTTCTCCTTTGCGTGATCTCGTTTCTCACTCAGCACAATCTATCTCTCTTCTAATCCTTTCTTGGGCACCGCCGCTACCCGGAGCAGGCACGGTCCCGTTACGTTCGTTCTTGTTGCCAAGCCTCTGTCAGGATCCCACCCCTGACAGAGACCCTACTGTATCTTCCCCTACAACACCCTCTGCCACAAGGTGTTGCCTGGTTCCAACCCAGTCAGCTTTCTGATCTAACTTCCTGCCTGACCCCCAGTTTACCCACTATGGTGGGGAGTGGCCTAATGAATAGCACCCTTAGCTCCCCCCGGAGGCCCAGCTGTGAAATGTATTGGTGTCTGTGATACCTGATCAGATGAACTCCTTCAGTGCCATCAGACGCACCATAGCTCCCCATAGTGGCGGAGCCACAGTACTGCAACGACCAGGACTCTGGGGCGCTGCACATACAGGGGGGGTGAAATACGAGCCATGCATACAGGGGGGGAATATGAGCCATGCCTACAGGAGGGAGAATATGAGCCATGCATACAGGGGGGGTGAAATATGAGCCATGCATACAGGGGGGGGGGGGGAATATGAGCCATGCATACAGGGGGGGGAATATGAGCCATGCATACAGGGGGGAATATGAGCCATGCATACAGGGGGGGAATATGAGCCATGCATACAGGGGTGGGGACATGAGCCATGCATACAGGGGGGAATATGAGCCATGCATACAGGGGGGGTGAAATACGAGCCATGCATGCAAGGGGGGGGAATATGAGCCATGCATACAGGAGAGGGAATATGAGCCATGCATACAGGGGGGGTGAAATATGAGCCATGCATACAGGGGGGGAATATGAGCCATGCATACAGGGGGGGGAATATGAGCCATGCATACAGGGGGGAATATGAGCCATGCATATAGGGGGGGAATATGAGCCATGCATACAGGGGGGGAATATGAGCCATGCATACAGGGGGGGAATATGAGCTATGCATACAGGGGGGGAATATGAGCCATGCATACAGGGGGGGATATGAGCCATGCATACAGGGGGGGAATATGAGCCATGCATACAGGGGGGATATGAGCCATGCATACAGGAGGGGGAATATGAGCCATGCATACAGGGGGGAATATGAGCCATGCATACAGGAGGGGGGAAATATGAGCCATGCATACAGGAGGGGGGGAATATGAGCCATGCATACAAGAGGGGGGGTCATTATATAGTATTAAGCATCATGCGGGATCATTATACAGTATGGAGAACTGTGTGGCCATTATACAGTATTGAGCATCATGTGTGGCCGTTATACAGTATGGAGCATCATGTGTGGCCAATGGCCATTATACAGTATGGAGCATCATGTGTGGCCGTTATACAGTATGGAGCATCATGTGTGGCCAATGGCCATTATACAGTATTGAGCATCATGTGTGGCCGTTATACAGTATGGAGCATCATGTGTGGCCAATGGCCATTATACAGTATGGAGCATCATGTGTGGCTGTTATACAGTATGGAGCATCATGTGTGGCCAATGCCATTATACAGTATGGAGCATCATGTGTGGCCGTTATACAGTATGGAGCATCATGTGTGGCCATTATACAGTATTGATCATCATGTGGGATCATTATACAGTATGGAGAACTGTGTGTGGCCTTTATACAGTATGGAGCACTATGTGTGGCCATTATACAGTATGGAGCACTATGTGTGGCCATTATACAGTATGGAGCACTGTGTGGCCATTATGCATTATGGAGCATCATGTGTGGCCATTATACACTATGGAGCATCATGTGTGGCCATTATACAGTATTGAGCATCATGTGTGGCCATTATACAGTATGGAGAACTGTGTGTGGCCATTATACAGTATGGAGCATCATGTGTAGTGGCCATTATACAGTATTGAGCATCATGTGGGGCCATTATACAGTATGGAGCATCATGTGTGGCCAATGGCCATTATACAGTATGGAGCATCATGTGGGGTCATTATACAGTATAGAGCACTGTGGCCATATTTTTTTTTGTTTATAATTAATGTATATAAAACAGTGTGATCAGCAGTGCTAAATGGTTGTGGTTGGGATGTGGATATGGGTGTGATTAGTTGTGAAATGGGTGTGGTCAGAGGCGTGGCCTAAAATTTGCCACAAACGTGCGCCGCAAACTTTATACCTCCTTCCCTTCTTCAAAAGTTGGGAGGTATGGTACCGCATTTGCCAGATCATGGCAAGTGCCGCAAATCCCATAGGGAATGAATGAGGCCGAACGCAGTGTTGCCGTAAGTGATCCGTTACGCGTCAGATGCAGAAAAACTGCCCGATCTGCTGCAAAAGGCGACTTTCACATCAGCGATTCTTGCCAAAGTCACTACCGATAGTGTCATACTCACCAAAGGGGGAGGCAGCACTAAAAGTGCCTAGGGCAGCAGAAACTCTAAATACGGCCCTGGATATATATATATATATATATATATATATATATATATATATAGATAGATAGATAGATAGATAGATAGAGAGAGAGATAGATAGATAGATAGATAGATAGAGATAGATATAGATAGATAGATAGATATAGATAGATAGATAGATAGATAGATAGATAGATAGATAGATAGACTAAAGGCCCCGTCTCACATAGCGAGATCGCTAGCGATATCGCTGCTGAGTCACAAGTTTTGTGACGCAACAGCGACCTCCATAGCGATCTCGCTATGTGTGACACGTACCAGCGATCAGGCCCCTGCTGCGAGATCGCTGGTCGTGTCGGAATGGCCTGGACCTTTTTTTGGTCGTTGAGGCCCCGCTGACATCGCTGAATCGGTGTGTGTGACACCGATCCAGCGATGTCTTCACTGGTAACCAGGGTAAACATCGGGTTACTAAGCGCAGGGCCGCGCTTAGTAACCCGATGTTTACCCTGGTTACCAAAAAAAACAAACAGTACATACTCGCCTTTCGGTGTCCAGGTCCCTTGCCGTCTGCTTCCTGCTCTGACTGAGCCGCCGTACAGCGAGAAGTGAGAGCACAGCGGTGACGTCACTGCTGCTCTCACTTCTCACTGTACGGCCGGATCTCAGTCAGAGCAGGAAGCAGACGGCAAGGGACCTGGACACCGAAAGGCGAGTATGTACTGTTTGTTTTTTTGGTAACCAGGGTAAACATCGGGTTACTAAGCGCGGCCCTGCGCTTAGTAACCCGATGTTTACCCTGGTTACCCGGGTGCTGCAGGGGGACTTCGGCATCGTTGAAGACAGTTTCAACGATGCCGAAGTCGTTCCCCTGATCGTTGGTCGCTGGAGAGCGGTCTGTGTGACAGCTCCCCAGCGACCACACAACGACTTACCAACGATCACGGCCAGGTCGTATCGCTGGTCGTGATCGTTGGTAAATCGCTTAGTGAGACGGGGCCTATAGATAGATAGAGATAGAGAGATAGATAGATAGATAGATAGATAGATATAGATAGATAGATATAGATACATATAGATAGATAGAGATAGATAGATAGAGATAGATAGATAGAGATAGATAGAGATAGATAGATATAGATAGATATATAGATAGATACAGATAGATAGATACAGATAGATAGACAGATATAGATAGATAGATAGATAGAGATAGATAGATAGCGATAGATAGATATAGATAGATAGAGATAGATAGAGATAGATAGATAGAGATAGATAGATAGATAGATAGATAGATATAGATAGATAGATAGATAGATAGATAGATAGATAGATAGATAGATATAGATAGATAGATAGATATAGATAGATAGTGTAAGGCAGTGACCGGTGTCATATGCGAGGGTCGCTATGTATCCCCCAGGATGTGCTTAGAAGCATATTAGATCCGCTGGAGTGCCCTGTGCTCACAGCAGGTTTGCCTGTGAGACACAGGGAAGAATAAAAGTGAGTGTGAACTGGATCAAGTTATTTGACCCAGAAATTATTCAGGAAAACCCGGTATGGGCTTTATTTTTGAAACGGACTGCAGGAAGGCAGTGGGGCCGGTCCGTTTCCTCCAGCCCAGATCTTATAGTGGCCCATGGCCATAGAATCTGGAGCAAAAAAAAAAACCCTGCAAGAGAGTTTGGGTGTGTCAGTGTTGGTCTGGGAGTCAGACCTAGCAGGAGCTTTATGAGGAGCTGTGTCCGTGTGGTGCAACACGGGCCAGGCAAAGCCTAAAAAGCCTGACACCCCAGCGTACACGGTGGTGTATTACGTTCACGGCAACGGACTGGACTGTCGTTATTTTTCCTGGCTGCATACTGAAAGACTTGTTTGCTTATTTTTCCAGTTTGTGAGTATGCTGTGAAATAAACAAGACTTTGTTTGAACTTTATATGGGTCACTGCCTATTCACTGCACAGCAAGGACATCGCTGCATCACATTTGGTGGAGAATGCGGGCAGTGTGAATTAAGGCATACCCCAACACCATTTGCATGTCTGTTATTAAGCCTGCTACATTACAATTCAGGCCTACAGACAAAATGGAGGAGATTCTGAGGCAGCTGGTCCTCACACAGCAACAACAGCAACAAACTAATAACCTGTTGCTGCAGCAAATTACAGCCCTGCGTGAGGCACCTCCAGCACCGACCCCGGAACGTCGCGATGCCCGAGACAAGGTCCGCTCCGCTTTGAGGAAATTGAGTCCGGAAGATGACGTGGAAGCTTTCCTCACCGTCTATGAGCGCACGGCAGAGCGGGAGAATCTGCCAGCAGCACAGTGGGCTGAAGTTATGGCTCCGTTCCTGAGGGGTGATGCGCTAAAGGCCTACTTTGACCTCAGTCGGGAGGATGCCCAGGACTATTCCAAGCTAAAAGGTGAGATCCTTGCCCGACTGGGGGTTAATACTTATGTGAGAGCTCAACGGGTGTTTTCTTGGACTTTTGTGGAAGCCCAGCCTGCCCTGTCTCAGATTTTTGACTTACTGCAGCTTGTGAAACGGTGGCTCCAACCTGAGACTTTAACCACAAGTCAGATAGTGGAGAGGGTGGTGGTCGACCGACTGGTGAGGGCTCTGCCAGCAGCCATACAGCGTTGGGTGGGTCAAGGGGACCCGGGTACCCTAGACCAAGTTGTAGGTCTGATAGAGCGATATAAGGCCACCCAGGACTTTATACGGGACACTGCTCCGCTTCGGCTGTCACGTAAGGCTCCGCCAGCTCAGGAGTCTGAGAAAAGTCCACGACCCTCCACTGGGACAAAACCGGACCGAGTCCGTGCTGAGGGGTTGTCTCGGAAAGAGAGTGACCACAGACCTGTGTCCCCTAAACTGGACCCAAGGTTACCTCGGGCCACAGTCATTACGTGTTGGCGATGCCAAGAACCTGGACATGTGATTGCTAATTACCCTCTAACAACAGAACCCATGGACTGCGGGTATACCCGTCGGGTGTCTATGTATGCCCAGCCAGTCTGCATTGCCACTACAGACCCTGCCGGTACCGAACCTCAGCTGTGTAGAGTACTCGTGAACGGGTACCAGACGGATGCTCTCTTGGACTCAGGGAGCTTGGTGACCCTGGTACACGGGTCCCTGGTTGCTGGGGACAGTCCTAATGGACGAAAGGTGGGGGTAGTGTGCATACATGGGGACCTCCGAGAGTACCCGACTGCGGAGGTCACTTTCTCCACCCCATGTGGAGAGATAAAACATGTGGTGGGCGTGGTAAAGACTCTTCCGTATGGGACTGTGATTGGTAGAGACTTGCCCCTGTTCTGGTCCCTCTGGGAGAACAGAGTTAACCCTCTCAGGGTAAAAAGCATTCCAGGTGCAGAACCTGAAGATCCCGAGTCAGGGATACCTGCCGTAGGGGTCGCCACGATAGGGACAGTGTGTAATCCCGATAGGTTTCCCCTAGAGGTGTTGGCAGGAGAAGTGGAAGAGAATCCACCAATTCCTGAGCTGGAGGTGTCACCTGGTAAGTTTGGGACTGCCCAGCTCCAGGATCCCACTCTGACCCGGGCAAGGGAAAGAGTAATCGAAGTGAATGGGGTGGCACAACAACCTGGTGCAGAAAAGGAGTTTCCCCGGATGATGATCAACCAGGAGTTACTGTACAGAGTTGATAAAATCCGGGATGAGGTGGTGGAACAACTGGTAGTGCCCCAACCCTATCGCCGGGCGGTGCTCGACATGGCTCACACTCACATGTTGGGGGGGCACTTGGGGGCCAAAAAGACGTTAGAGCGCATATTACAGAGGTTTTTTTGGCCTGGTGTCTACGCTGAGGTTACAAAGTACTGTGACACATGCCCTGAGTGTCAACTAACCTCACCCACCACGAACTACCGGAGTCCATTAGTGCCTCTACCCATCATAGCAGTACCTTTTGAGCAGATAGCGATGGATCTGGTAGGACCAATAGTAAAATCCGCCCGGGGCCACCAGCACATATTAGTAGTTGTAGACTACGC